>NC_134366.1:77807755-78432755 GCF_035582795.1 Mycteria americana | reverse complement strand
GATGGTGTTATGGCAGCTTGCGTCTCGCTAACAAAGAGCATTTAAGTTCTGCACATACCTTATTTTTAAGTGTTTGTTTACAGTTCAGTTATGTGAAAACTTTCTCTTTGGTATTTTATTCCACACCCTTTCCTGCCAAATTCTCTTTGTTTCTTAGGCAATATTTTACTTCAATAAGCAGCACAGCCAGCTGTCCGGTGTCAGTGGCCTTGTGCTACAGATAAAGCAAGCAGGTGCCACCCTTAGCAGCAGCTTTGTTGGTATGTAAGAACTCTAAATACGTGTAAATTATATGTTATGAGTGCTCGACTTAAAGCACTACTTAAACTCATAATGCTATTTCTTCTTAGCAGCCCACTCTTTGGAGCTAAACTCTCTGAATTTCTCCTTACCAATCACATCATTATCATAATGAGTTCATGTCCCAAAGACATCGCATTAAAGTAGCAGCTCACACTGAATTCACAGATTTTACACAATACTAATCCACTCATGAGTCTCAGCCTTATGTTCAAAGTACTCATTTTAAATGAAGCCTCAGGAAGAGGTGTTATTCCGAGGCTCAAACCACTGCTTCTCCCATTTCTTCCCTTTCCTCAGGACATCTGAGATGTCCCGCATTTCAGGCTTGCCTGCTCGGTTTCATCCTACTGAAGGTTGCAAGTCATCCCAGGTACATTTCCATTCTCTGAAATCTAACTCTTTAGCCCTTCTCAGGCACGGTTTGATAGAGGTAACAGCTAAAACAACACAGAAGCGATGCCTTATGGTACAAGTATTGCGAAGTCCTACAAGAAAAACACGAACTCACAGGATCACACGTTAAAGTGGATACCTCCACATCACAGGCTGAACCTATAGTACAAAACCATCCATTTGTATACCTAAATCTCTTCACTTACTAAATATCCTTCGTGGTCTGAAATTACATCTGACATGTTTGTAATGTGCTTGAAAAAGGCTGCCAAAAGTGGGGGTGTTTCAGAAAGCAGGTCACCATCCTTTACATTCTGCTGCCTGAGCAACACCAGCACAGCTCACAACCCAGGCCACAGGGATTTACACTGGCCGAGTGAAAGTACTGCCCAGAACAACCTGCTCACTACGAGCTTTACACACTAACGAGCACAAAAATCCACAGAGAGAAATTCCAGACATTGCCCCCTCTCCGTGTGAGATGATATGCTCTTTCAAATCTTTTGCTGGGCGACTGCGCATCCTCAGATTTTCCTACTGGGTTCGCTTCCATCCACCTCTCTGGTTCATCAGCTGCTGCAGGGCATCTACGAAGCGGTACACGCTGCACTACCATCAGTGCACTGATGACACCCAGCTCTCTATCTCCTTCCTTCCTGACCCAGACGCGGCTGCTGCCAACCTCAAACAATGTCTGGCAGAAACTGGTTTCTGGAAGGCGGCCAGCTGGCTGCTGCTCAACCTGGACAAGGCAGAAATGATGCTAATCAGCAGGGGGAAATGCTTTGAGGACCTGGTGAAATTTGTAACCGCTCCATCAGCTGAGGGCATGTGTCTGGCCAGCATCCTAAGAGGTGTGCAATGCAAGCACCAGGTCAGGATTCAACTTCCTCCCAAACCTGAAGCTCCCAAACTCACCAGAGAAAACTTATTCGCTTTTTATTAGATGCCTGCCTCATTTTGAAAGACCTCATCACCTTTCCTTTGAGTTTGACTGTGAAAACTGCACCAGGAGCTGAGGTGGATGGTTGAGAGTGCCACTTCTGGCCCTCTTCTGGGCGGCAAAACAAAACAATTGCAAGCCCGTTCCATGGTGCCTGGAACACCCATCATTATACGGCATATGACCACCTGGAAAAATAATAGTCACTTCTAAAAGCGACATTCACTGATGCTTTAGATAAAACCTTACAGAAAAGCAATTTACATCCTGCCTGTGAAGAGTAGCAACTTGGCTACCTTAAAAATTAAGTAATGTGAGAAGATCTATTTTGCTGGGTCAGTTCCAAGGATTTTAGGTAAATGGTGAGTTGCACACACTGGGACAGATGATCATTTATCTACTAAGACATTTCATGCTTCTCAGTTCTATCCTTATAAGGGACAAACAAGTCCGCATTAAAATTCCCAGCACTTTGCAAGGGGTAATAACTCAGTGACTTAATTTACTCATTCAGTAGCAAGACATGAAAATTTTGGAACCCAAGAAGCAAGAGCAGATGCAACAACTACGTCTGTTACCAAAAGTGAAGACCAGAGCTGATGGTATTGTATTTTATCTTTGAATTGCACTTGTGAAGCAGGCTTTTGGGGTGTCTTCCAAAGCCACACTGATCACTCAAGTGCTATTAGAAACTATTCTTTCTCTTTATCCCTTTATAGCTTTAAATGCCCAGCCTGCATGCTCTTTTGCTACCTAATACTGGACTAGAATTCCACAGTGCCATGTACTGTTCCTGGCCTGGCCACTGACTTTAAAAGTGTGATCTGTCTTTTCACTGTGCCTCAGTTTTGTACCAATAAAATGGGAATCACGATAATGATTTCCTTTTTGAAGGACTCGCCAATGGGAAGTGCCAAGAAAACACAGGAGACATAAGAACAGCTGTAGCAGCCTCTGCACACCTATCTAACATCAGCAGGTCAAGCTTTACAGCCAGTTTGACACCTTGGGCTCAGCTCATCTCAAAACAGCCAGGAACACCGGCAGCATAAAGCAGGCACAGCACTATGCGGATGGTGTTCTCAAGCTGTTTCTGTTTGTGATGATACAAGCTAAATTCAGGGTTTACAGCAGTAGGTAATGCAAATGAAGTATGCTGCATCCAAGCAGGAAGCAAATTTCTACAACTTGCAGAAACTCGGCATCTTCAACGTTCAAAAAGAGAGTTCGGAAATGTCCAAGACTTTGGGTGAAATGTTATCGCGGATCAGCTGAAATGTTTTGTGAAAAGGGGCTTTTGCATACCTTTTGCAAGGATTACCCAGTCGTCTGGAGTTAAACAAGGTGTGTGGGCAGGACAACGTATTTCTCAGTACTCCTTTGTCCACTGGCTCAGTTTCCCCTTTATCAGCCACATCTTGTAACTCTCCTGATTAAACTAGTGACACGGATAAAAAAAGCTAGACTGGGACTAGGGCTTGGGTTTACACTAGAGGTACCCAGCTCAACTTCTTCATCTAAGCCAACTACACACTATACCAGTCTTGCTTAATCCATTTCCAGACCACAGCAAAGGCAGTAAAACTGCAACAGGAGGATCTCTACTAATGAGCAATATCAATAGATGATAAAGCTGCTTAGAACAAAGTATTTTGGTCAGTGCGAGGGAAGAGAGCATAGTTTTATGAGCATGGTTTATTTCCTTTCTAGTTATCTTGTGTTAAACAGACTAATCAGTTTTACCTGTGTTTATTGTCATCTTCAAATAGATATTTGACTGCAGTAGGCCAATGTTAAAGGAAGAATTTCTGTTCGTTTAAAATATCTATTTGAAATTACATACATTGTTTCTACCAAATTATGTTCAAAGAAAACAATATCCACAACTCCTAGGTCTCACAGGAACTTGGAGGCTGGTTTTTGGCCAAATTTGATCTGACTGTATCCCTTTAACACTAAGCAGAGGCGATGACGTTGGTAAAAGCAGGCAGATTATGCGAGGCTGAGCAGATATCTTCAGCACAGTGTGTATGGGACAGCAGTTTTCCAGGGTAACAGACAATAGATTCATTTAAAAAAAAAAAAAACAAACATACAAAGGAGAAAAGCTGTGGAAACAAATTAATTTGGAATACGTAAAGAGGATTATGAAAGAAAGCAAACTTTCCTCCTCTGCCAAAAGAAGCGATTTACTGTGTGTACATCTTTGCCTTGTTACAGTTTATTATGGAGTTGGGTAGCTAAAAGAGAAAGCATTCAAATAAGAAGAGGCTAAAAAAATGCTGGCTCCTACTGTGAGCACAGGGGTGAGGAGAACATGGAATAATACATGAAAAAAGCAGCTCATTGCAACGAAGTGACTTGTTAAGCCTTCAAAGTCTGTCACCAGTGCTCCTCCAAGCAGTGTAACTGATTGCATAGCACATGGTAGGGGTTCAGTGGTATATATTTCTGACCTTCTTTTTCTAAAAAGAAACACTATACAGCCAAAACACAACAACCTTCCACATGCACCTACATGCTGTGAACACCAAAAAGCAAATCAAGTTGCCGAGCGCGGTACACGGCAGTATAACAAGGGGTCATGGGATGAAAGCAAGAAAGAGAACATTTTAGGCTGAACATCGGGGGGGGGGGAATAGAGACTTTTGTTCAACTGTGAAAACACTACATGCCCACGTTAAAAATTAGCTAGACAAAGCACTAGAAATTACTTTGTATACTACAACTCTGCACTGGCAGAGAGATGGAGCAGAACTAATTGGCCTCTGCAAACCCTAACTTCTTATGATCCTTCATAAAAACAGTCTACAACAGTTCCTAGATTTAACAAAGGCTTGCACTTAGAAGAGAAAATGAAACTGGGAAAGCAGAACATCTCCTGCAAGCTTATTTCCACTCAGAGCAGCACAGCATGGGAGGTGCAGTCGTTCAAGCGCATTATGTTCTGACTTAAGTCGAGAGAATCATTTATAGCGAATAAACAGGAGCGATAACTTTTTAGCATTTTTATCATCATGACTTTAACACACCACAGTTTTGGGGAAAAAAAAATAATCAGTCCATTTTCTTTGAGCAAAAATGAGTCGCTTCACCTGTCCACTAAATCTTTTATTATTCCTCCGCCTATACGTTAACCCAGTCACCAGTTCTACCAAATCCAAAAGAGGAGCCGATGTCTCAGGGATCATCACATTCCTACACATTTCATAAAACGCAACAGCTGGGCTGAAGAGAAAGACTCAGATTAATGTTTCCATTGAGTCCAAATTCAGCCATAATCCACTCTTCCCAACAGCAACTGGCAAACCAGTAAGCTGGTCCATCCTGACCAGCAGCTCTGGGCTAGCATGCCCACACCTCTTACCCAGTGGGACTGATCTGGGATGGTGCAAGAGAGACTTTGGAAAGAAGACGACCTGCTCACATCCACAAATCCCAGAACACATCGTGCAAATATATCTGTATGCTTTTCATATTGCCACTGTTTACTCCGTGGATGTTCCCTATAATAATCAGGGAACTAATTCTTGAATTCTGTTGATTGCAATTTGTCACAAATATGGCAAGTGAATGTCATTGGTATGCAATTGGAGTCACATATTACATTTGGAAAAAGGGTCTGAATATCTATAACAGAGGTCATAAATAAAACGATCTATAACATGTGAGATGAAATACCTTTCCCTGGTTTTGGTATAGGCATATGATTTCCATTAGTAAAAGGACCACTGTAAAATTTACTGCAGAGGAGCTGATTTTCCCTTGGTAGCCTTCTTCACTATAGATCTTCAGTATTTGTTTGCATTTTGTTTTATGTTTTCACAAAAAAAATATAAAATACTTGAGTGGCTTCAACTGTGCAGAATTGGTTCCTTTAGCTCCTTCTATGCAATGAGTAGGAAGATATGCTCCATCTTACAAAAATACTGAAGTATGTCAGCTTGAAATTCAATTTTTCAGAATTATCCAGGACAGCAAAACTCAGCCTGCCTAATTCTCACATGCACAGATGCAAGCACCTGCAAGGAAGTTTTACTCTTAATCCAAGCAGATATTATGCTCATCTCTGTTCTTGTCAGTAGTACATGCCATGTGATTACCCTACCAAATAAAGCTTCTAGCTGGTGCACTTTGAAAGTGTTTAAACAATACAAGAGAAGAAAGCAATGTGGATTATGCCCTAATAACTGCTGTTTGGAAATGATAAAAAAAGCATACTGCTGGCACCATTCCCCTGAAATCTTCAACCCAATCCCAGGAAAGCACTAGAGAAAAAGTTGTGCTTCAAGTACCTATGTGCCCATGTTATATTTAAGAATTGGTTTAAGTACCTTCCCTAGACCAAGGCCCTGAGCAAGTGAAATATGATTTTCTATTTAAAATATTAAAAAGATACAGGCTGCCCAAGTGTTTTACATTTCTTTTTCCTTCTTGACTTCTAATTCATTTCTGACATACTGTTTCCTTTCAGTCTCTTGTCTGTATCATAAATCTATCTGTAATAATTTGGCACAAGTCGCACACTTTGCATGGAAATGGAACTTGCACCCTCCCAGTCACAGGCTGTGAAGGACAATGTCCATAATAAGTCATGTACAAAGTACAGTTTCAGTAGCCAAAATCTCTCATTCAGGCATTTGTGACTTTACATCCCATTGTGTATCCCAATGTATCGCACAGACAGCTGGAATTAATTCTGCTACTATTTACTCCAGAGTAAATCAGCGACATCCACAGAACTTCAGCAGCCTAACATCAGGAGTAAATGAGATCAAAATTAGGCCGTGTTATACGAACCTTGCCTTGTAGAAACATTAGTTGTATTTAGCATCTTGGGGTCCCTATTATTAACAGGGCTGGGACACCACAAACTGTAGTCACGCATACGCATCTTACAAACGGGAAGAAAGCATTTGAAATTTGTTTTCAGAAATAATACCTTCCAGTTTAACTTCCTTTTCCTTTCAAAGCTTGCACAGAAGTATGTGGCCTCTTTGCAAACATGATCCAAAATCAGCTGGGGAAAGCAGGAAGATGCTAACTAGGCACTGGATCGGGCAATAACCCAGCAGCTGACAGGCAGTTTCACAGCACTATCTTGGTTCTGCCTGATTGCACATTATGTCTCTCATCAGGCACCCTGACACACAAGGGTAAACATCTCCATTAAATTATTCAGGAGTCACAGCTCAAGAAGATGGGACAGACATCTTTCAAGACTCTTCAGGTGCAGAAAGTGTTTATAGAGTTACACCCGGGATGGAGTTAGTCCCTTGTTTTCTGTAATGGAGACGAAAAGAAACAAAAACTGGAACAGTAGCTCACTGTATCTGTTCTCCAGCTGTTGATCTTAAGACCCTTGGGGTATATATGGCATGTTCACTGCATGCTGCTGCGCGGGGCCCTTCATATGTTGTGAAGTAGGACATCAAGCTTTGACAATTCAGAAGGCACTGATGAGCAGATATCTTGACCTGTCAAAAATCAGTTTTACATATCTAAGATCACAATCCTTTCTTCACATCATTAGGAATTTCTGGGGAACATTAAAGCCCAGATTTCTGACAATGCCTTCCTTTTCCTAACTCATTTGTTATATTTTTAATAATGCCTTTTTTTGTTTACAACTTTGCTTGTCAAATTTGCACAATCGTGAAAATATGAAAAAAAGCCAGAGAAGCAAACCCTGACTAATTGATGGTATGAGCATGTTTCACATAAACATTCGTTATGCATAGTGTTACTGCTAAAGCTACTGCACCGGCCACAGACCCTGCGGTTTAGTACCACTGACCTTAATAGCAGGCAGATGAATAGCAAAACTGACATGTCAAGCATAAAGCTAGAGTAATTTGCACTCTTATGACCAGATCCCGAGCTGGCACACAGTGACCGTAGCTTCCCCAAGATCGACGGCACGAGGTCAATTTTTTTTCTAGCCCAGTCAACAATTTTTAAACTGAGCACTGCCAGGAAATCAGAGAGAACATTCAGCATTCGTTAAACCACTGAATTAAAAACTTCTGAGTCATAGTTTCTTTCATCTTGATACCCATGTTTAAATACGCATTTCGTATTACTAGAGCTGTGAGAAATTCAATTATTTCAGATCACAGTTATTTGGAGAAGCTTTTTCCCTCCCCATTACCGATTCAGAAGGACTTGAACATCTCCTGAAAATTCCCTGCGGAGTGTGCACACAGGGTTCAAATAAACCCATATATTGAAAGCCTGTTTTACTCGTCTAGAATAATACATCCTTTTCTGAGTGAAGAGATTGTGAAAATCAATTCCTTTTCCTCGTGGACTTTCTGGAAAGGAAATTGGGATACCTCATACCCCATGGTACCCTTGTCTTCCCTATAGAAGAGAGGCTGTGCTATGGAAAGCAAGGTAAAGTCTAGTTGACAGCGAAGCCAGCTAACTCAGTAAAAGCACATCAACAAGATGAGTGTTTGCCCCACATTAAAGGCACACACTGCCTTGTCTTCACCTTGAGGTAGGCACCGTGTCAGCAAATGCTGAATTAAGAACACACAACAGATAAGAGGACTTCTCCATTTATCTAAAAATTCCCTCCATCGTTGTGAGCTGCTTCATACTTCCCTGTCTTTCCATGTGTGCTCCAGTTTGTCTTTCAGCATCTCTTTGTAGTTCCTTGCCAGACCACTGGATTTCTGTCCCATAGCAGTTCTCCAGCACGCTGCCCTGCTCGTCTCCTCCTCTTTTTACAGTGCTACCGGTGATCTCATCCATTCAAAGGGATCCATTCAGTTATCACACGGCCAGTGACTCTCGAAGTCACCTCTCTATAAGTAACCTGTCACTCAGCTTCCATTTATCAGCACTTGCTAACTATACTAACGACGTATACATGTAATAGAAGCAAACAAAAAGTTTGCAACAAAATAACATACGTAGGGCAGTGAAACCTCTCTTCTCGTCTACATGGAATCACGTTAAAAGGTTGCAATTTCTTTGAATTAAATTTACAGAGACTACAAAACCCACAAGAGTCAGAAAACTAGTAATGACAGAGAGACAGCTGAGATGTGCAGAGAGACTGAACCTACAAGCAGAAAAATTGCAAAATGAAAATCAACTTGGAAAAAATATAATACAGTTTTGGTTTTTTTTAATGAAATGAAAAAAAAAAAACCCTCCAGACCACACAAACCTAGAAAGCAGCAATGGGTAGGAGAGACGGAGGGTCAGCAGCAGATAGTAAATTAGACATGAGTCCACAATGCAGTCTGACAGCAAAAAAGGTCACTACAATTTTAGGCTGCGTATGCAGAGACAGCAAGTAACAGGGAAGTAATGGTTTTTATCTATATTGATCAGGTGCAGTCTACTATGGAAAAAACATGCTCAATTCTGCGTTCCGTGTAAACAAAAACTAATGGCAGTTTGGAGGCAGTTCATACGGAACAGCCACAGAATAGCTTGGAGGGCTAGCAGAACTAACCAGGGAAGATGAAAAGCTGACAAAAAGCAAAACAACAGACATTTTCTTGCAAAGCAGTTAGCACAATTTAAGAAGCTGAGACAAAATAATTGATTGTTGAGGGTAGGCTAGGCAAACCTGTTCACTTTTCCACTGGAAGCAGTTGGGGCTTACTTTGAGAATTACCAAGTCTGACTTGGAAGGGTGTTAACATTGATGAGGCAATTATTTCCAGAACTGCTGTCGTGTATAAGTATCCAGCTGCACCCTGGGAATTGTATCTGGCTAACACAATAGCTACGAAAAGCGCAACAATGTGAAAGTCTCTGAAGAGCAGATGCATCGAAGAGGAAGAAAATTTATTTAGCATGGCAAAAGGAGACTTTAGTAGAACTTGTGGAAGAAAAATTAAGAGGTAGACCTGGGCTAAACTGTTGGGTAACATTTCTCAAGGGTGAGATCAATCAGTCAGGATGACCTTGTATCACCCTACTGCCAAAATGCAACCTCACACAGGGAAGTTTAAAGGCTTGAAGCTGCATGAGAAGGCATATTATTGAGTCAAGGTGGACAACCAAGGCCAGCGTATTTTGAATGAGTGCCTCAAGATGACTGGTGTAAGCTCCTCCTTGTAACATCCTGAGAGGTAGGATAGTCCTAACGTTAAAACCCATAGAAAAGAGAAGACTCCGGGCAGTATTAAGGGGCTTCCAGCACTGATTCTCCTTCCCAGGTTTTTGAGGACAGCTTGGTTTTTGAGGTTCATGCTATCTGCTGACCAGAAAGGGGTAAAAGTCATTAGAGCACCCAGGCCAAGCTAACAAGCTCCTGCAAGGAATCAAAGCAGAGCTTGGGCTCTGCATCGCACTCTCCTCTCATGGCTCCTGGCTGGGGCCAGGGTATGGGCTGAGCCTGCTCCCGTCTGCAAATCCAGCTCCCGATTAAGCTGTAAGGAAGTCAGTGAGGTTCCACGTGACAAAGCTTCTGCGTGAAGAGGGAACGCAAGACAGAAAAAAGAAAGAAAAAACAACACAGCAAGAAAACACTGGCATCTCAATATGCCATTCACAAGCAAACCCATCTTGAGGTAGTCCAAGATAGCTAATGGAAGCAAAAGGACTGCTCTTTCTCAATATCCTATGCCATTTACAATTCATTTAGGCAGTCAGTATATTTCAACACACCTTTTAAATCCAAGATGGAAATGCTTAGTATTAAATTGGCAAGAGTTTAAAAGAATAAACTAAAAAGGCAGCGCAATAACAAAGAAATCCCAATCCATCTTTTCACTGGAGTGCGTTGCCTTGCTAATTTTGCTGTGGGGGGAAAACAAGCAGTTCTGGACAGGTGGTTAAAAGGAGCTGTTAATTTAAAATAACCTGTTTGTTAATTGCTTTCAACCTTGGTCAGTTGGTTTCTGCACTCTGAACCCTAAAGGTAGCTTGAAATGAATGCATCTAGAGAGCAAGGAGTAATTAATGCAAGCAGGCAGCCATGGCTGGAAGACAGAGGTTACAGCGAAGGGAGGAAAGGTCTGAACCGGTACGTGCGCTCCTAGGAATTGGCCCTGATGTTCTTTCCCCCCCCCCTCCTTTTCCCTTCTGCTGCAGAACTGCAGCTACAGCTGGAGCCCTCTCCAAAGCCGGGGTGTCCCACTGGCCCTCAGGCACGCTGCCGTCATCAGTAAAAAAAGACTGCAGGCAGCGGCGGCAGCAATGGCAGAAGCAGCAAAGCAACTGAGCTGCCACATGTGGCCACGTTGGCCGCCCTCCCTCCCCACCTTCCAACACCTCCACCAGGACCCCACAGCCCTCTCCTCACTGGGAGCCACAGAGGTCACCTCACCCAGTGCTACAGCACCGGCCACCCTTCCAGAAAGCTTCCCTGGCCAAAAGGTGCCCAAGGCCCCCACCAGCTTGCAGGCGCTGGGAGTAATGTCCCCCTGCCCCCCAAAACACAACCTCTGCAGAAATACAGCCTCCGCCAGGCCCGCACAGGCAGAAACGATGACTTTCTGCTTCTGTTTCCTCAGCTTGCCGGTCCCCAGTCGCCAGGGGAAGGCTGCCCCATGGCCACCTTCAGGGAGCACGGCAGCGGGAGGAGTGGAAAGAAAAAACCTGGAAATTAGTCACTCGTTTTACAAGCTGCCTCAGCTTGGTTTGCCGCACGCTCAAAATAGAAAAGCAACTGACCTGTGAGTTATTTAAACATGAGTGTAACACTTAGAGGCACGAGGCAGGGCGCACAGATTTTATCCGATTGATGCCTGCCTGACCCCTGCGAGTCCTCGGGTGACCCAGGCACGCATGGCCACGCGCTGCTGTGGCCAGTGGTTCCCCTCTGCCCTCCCCACCACCTCCCCAGGTGCCAAGCGAGGATTTGGCACTGGTTCACGCTGTCTGAGGGAAAAATCTCACCCAGAAGAGTAAGCAGGGCTAACAGGAGCCAGGCTCGTTTCCTTATAACAAACACAGCATTGTCCTCGATAGATTTTGTTCTTGCAGCAGCCTGATGTATTTTCCTGCAACAGTGAAGCAGTTGCACAATGTTTAGGGGAAGCTGGGAGCCACATCTCTGAAACAGCCCTTCCAGCGAGCTGTATACGCTGGGACCTGCTGCGCTTCCAACTTGCAAGGGACAGTAAAGAAAGCTGTGTTCAGGGAGGAGGTTGGCAACAGAGTCTCTCCCTTTCCCAGCTCCATCCCTTTAATGCTTACCAACTGATTCTAGTCATTATGGTTATGTTCTGACTTTTAATCCACATTAAAGTAGGGGATATATACCCAACATGCCATGATTTCGTGATTTGTATTGCCACAACCTATGCCAAAAACTACATTTGGAAAGAAAGAAAGAAAAAAAGAAAAGCCTCGATAAAAAGCTGGTCTCAAGCTTCTACCATAACCTAAGTATAAAATCATCCCAATAGACAGAGATAGGATGCTTAATGTGCTTAAGGAAATCTATGTGCCTCTACTGCTCTCAAAACAGGATTTAAGCCCCAAATTAAATAATGCTTAAGTTGCCCAAACGAGTCCATGTACAACACTGAGCTTTACAGCACGTACGTATCTTATTCTGTTGAACATTCCCACAAGTTTAGCAGCTACATAGGTCCTTACTTGTACCTGGGACCACCAAGCCAGACACAATATTGATGGCAGATTGCATGATGCTGCCCAATCAGTTCCTATTTAAACACTTCACTAAAGACCTATCATATCAGAGCTATGGTTTTAAATACTGTAATGATTCCCAACCACATTCCTAGATAGAATAACATGAAGGCTGAAAAGCCAAGCATTCAAAGTGCAGGAGAGATCACGAAGATAGTTCAGTCGCAGCTCTGTCCCAGTAGACCACTACTCTGAAATACGACGTCTTCATGAGATTATAGCTTGTCAGCTATAGCAATACAGCACACAACACCGACAGAGAGATACTATAACGTACACATATACACACACATATATACATATTCTTTGGTCATCATCATACCCAGTTCCTCAGCAGCAGGAGTACAAGTTTTTTGCCTTTTTTTCCCTAAACGCAGCATAGCTCCGGGTTATCATTCCTCCAGAGACAATCATGTTCCCATTCTCCCTGCACTGCTTAATCCAATAGGGCCTTAAGAGGCTTTGTCTGAATAATTTCATCTCCGTTATTGATACTGTATTGATACAGGAGGTGGCCTGGTCAGGTTGCAACGACTCTTTGAACTCATGAGTCATTTATGAGCAGCTGCTAATCTGCATCACACCGATACTCTTGGTTAGGTGACACACACCATCGTGTAACCTCCATATTATCTCGTGAAGAGTACAGGCTGCCCCCATTCAAAAGGAGCCCGATACACACATGGCCTACAGTGAAATCCCAGCCGTACCGCAACAACAGAGCCCTATCACAAGCCAGCACTTCATGTTTGCTCCTCCACTGCTAACACCCAAGAGAACCCTTTGCAAGGTGTTCTCCGGGCAGTTTTTGGTTACACGACCACCATATAGAAAAACTGGGCCAGGTGTGGGGGGAGGTATTTTTCCAATGCCGAAAATATTTTCCTAGAGAAAAATGTTTCTGGAAAACTTATGCATAAGCCTAAAAGGAGCTTCCCATATCTTCGAATCCACGTTGTCAGAGAGTAGTCATCTCACCTAGTCCTTTTTGTTAGCTTCCAGGCTGAAGGGACCAAACGGGGACTTCCATTTTAGAGAGGAGATAAGCACCAGTCATTGCCCCCAGTTTCTGTGACAACTGCAAACGCTCAACACATCCTCAGATTTGGTTGCTGGTGTTTCTGTCTCTTGAACTAATGCCAAGCTAACACTAGCAGTAAAATTATCATGCAAAGGCATGTGGTCCATTAAAAATACGAGTCACATAGAGTTGCAGGGTGATGTCACATCAGCTGCCCCTGATGATAACTATCAAAAGTTAGCACAAACCTCAAAATCACAAAAGCCCTGGCTCTGATCCCATTTTAATGAATCTGCTTTTACGATTAAACCATTGCTATAATTGGCACTGGAAGAGCGTTGGCAGTCTGCTGTGGTCGCCTTCTTGCAAAGCGTGTTTGTGATGCTCATCTCTGAATGATGCATAGTGTCTGCCTGCCTCCTATTAAAAAAAAAAAATCGTATGAACAGCGGCTGGCAGGCAGACTGGTCAGCAGTGATTCATTCCCTGGCAGCCATGATGAGCAGCATGGGCTAAATTCAGCCTTGGTGGAGGTGGGTATTTCTCCATTTCCTTTCATGGCATCGCATCTATGTTACATCAGGTATGAAGTTTTGCCTTGTATATTTAATTAAGTATAGTAACTGCCTTTTACTTACTGCTGGCTTTTTGCAAGCATTACGCTCTAGTTCGGGGAACAGCTTGTTAGTGCAGCTGGAATTGCACTGCACTCCTTAGGAAGATACTGGGGAGCAGGCAGGGAAGGGGAAGAAACAGAGGGAGCGATGTATCTTGTGTGCTTAAATAGCTGGGTTGTTGGAAAAAAAAAAAATAAAACCCCCATACACACACACAACACAGGCAGCAGCAAAAACACACCAATGCCTAGGAGCTCGGGAGAGGAATTTACACACTTTACATTTTCTAATTTCCCTCTGGATAAGAATCGTATAGTTTATCTAGCCTTTTAGGCTGCGGAAAAGGGGGGGGGTATGAGTTCTTGAAGACACTACCATGCATGTACTGCATTACAAAGCCTGTCTTTTTTTTTCCCCCCAAGCACAAATGGTAGATAAAATTTAAAAAATTAAGCTGGCATTGAGTATTGTGGCACACAGGGTGCTAAACGTTTGGGAATTTGGTGAATTTCTCAAATAGATTAGAAGTTAGCATGAGGCAAATGAAAATAACATTCCCACACACACACTAGATAGGGAGCAGAAGGGGGGAGGGAGGGAATCTTAGAGGTTTCTCCTCCCCTTTTGTTGTCCCTCTCCCTCCCCTTTCCCAATATTGATATTGCTCTGCTTTTTGATCTCTGCAATTCTTTGTTTTGGCTTCACAGGTATCAAGGGAAAATGGCTAGCAGTGAGTTCTGTAGCTTTTCCTGCTCTGCAGCCCCTCTGGCTTAGCCAGCTGGATCACACTGAATTAGTCAAGTACTTCATTATCTCCCTTCTCTGCACATTTTGCTCCAGGTAATAAAATGCCCAAACAAGAGAGCCAATGCCTTCTGCTGCACTGTCTGTGAAGTTTCGTTGTTTTGGCCAATTCTGCATATCAGCATTGTGCTATGGGAGGGCATCACTTTTCATCCCTTGCCTACAGTGCTTCCCAATCTCCATTTAGTCACAGCAGTTAGCTAACCATGTAGCTGTTGATAACATAGCACGGTTCTGGAGCCCCTCAGCCCTCAGGAGGTCTGGGATTTCTCTTCGCGGTGCGGGCCTACAGGAGGAGCGGCGGCTAGCTGGGAGAGCCAGACCAATTACCTTGTGGGGAGGGATGTAGTGCTACGTGAGAATTGCTCGTATTAGCAGCCAGTGGGATAGGAGTTTTGCAGTAGGGCATTTTCTGCAGTGGTGAACTGCTAGCCAGATATCTAGGTCAGGTAGAGAAAGCCGTAGACCGAAATCCAGGCAATTGCTTTGCGCACCTTTCTTTCGTGAGGCATTGTGCTGCGCAGAGGGAGGAAGAGAGTTTATTAGTGGTGGTGGTGGTTTTATTTCTTTCCCCTGAATGACTCATTCCGATATAACATCAGCTTCTCTTTTTCATTTGTATTCTTCACAACGAACACTTAATAGCTACTTTTTAATGTATTTTTTTTAAATACATGTGTCCCCTCCCCCTGCTCCATGGGATTTTTTTTCCCCCCTAAGATGACCTTTAAAGCCATAAACTAGCTTGAGGCAATCTCTGGCAGCTCTGTCATGTGATGGGCAAAATGGGCCATATTTAAATCACATGGAAGAGAACAGGAAGACAGAATCTAGTTCACCTCTTCAGTATTTAACCTTATTCACAATGGCCAGTGCTGAAAATCTTTAAAATGTTATCTGTTTGGAGGTAGGCACTTGAAAAGTACATGCTGGAAAAAGAAAGTCTGCCTTGCATTGAAACCCAAGTTGCAAGAAATCAGTTTTCCCTGTGTGAACAGAAACAAAAGTATCTGAAAAATGAAAGTAGATATGTATTTCTTTTGGCAGCCACGTTTCCCCCATCCTTGTTCCATCAAGTTCTCCAAATTTCTTGCCTGGGACATTCAGCCCACAGGGACGTGGGGAGGGAGGAAACATCTGCACCAAATTCCATGCTAAGGCACACAGTACTAAAGAAATTCAAATTCAGAACACTCTGAAAGCAGGAAAAAAAAAAAGAGCTATATATGCATATTATAAATTTGATTCACAGCCTGCTGAAGTAAACAGCTGATGCCTATTGATTTCAGTGATCTGTGGATCAGTCCTTAGTGACAAAGAGAAGGATCTCATGATGCAAAGGTCCAGACTGTAGCATTTAGATAAAAATATTAACTGCAAAATACTGCTAAATTAATCCAACTTCTTTTGATTATTGATGTCCTACTGTTTTCTGCCTGAAACAACATACACGATGCATCACTCATTTATAAATTATTCATTCACAGTTATTTTGGCAGCAGCTTCTTTCCATTTATCAACTGATAAACGTACAGGAGATAAGAAGGGTAATTTTATAGCCCCTTGACATTTACCTTTGACATGATTTCCATATATAATAAGGTAAAATTTAAATGGCATTTTGAGGATTCCAAAGTCCATATTATAAAGCTTTACAATAACTTCTGCATCCACGTCCCACGAGATGGGCGAGCCAAGTACGTACAAAACTCATGTGCACACAAGTGCCTCCGAGCTCACTTCCCAAGGCTGATTTCAGCAGCTCTGAAATGTGCCCGTTGTGCCACCAAATTGCAGAGCCTTTTCGCAGCTGCAGTGGGAAAGATTACGGTTGACTTCAGAGGCTTGGATAACGTCCAAAGAGCCACAGCTCTGGGGACTGTTGAAACCATGAGACATAGCCAGGTCAAGAATTTACTGTTGCCTGGCCTCATTTCTAGAGATCTCATCCATATTTCCACCCATGCAGCTCTTGGACATTTCAGATCTTTGCCCAATATGACGACAGTAATTGCATAAACTCAGTGAAATTACATCTTATGCACCCTGGGGTTAAAGGTGGGCAAAATCAGGTACCAGATATTCAAAGATCACATCTGTGTGTCTGTAGATATTCATCTGTACCCTTGTTAGGTCTGTAACCCACTGGGCTATGGTACCATAGCACACTGCATGCTGCTGCCACATGCTGCCAGAAGCATAAGCCACTCCAAGCAAACAAAAAGCAAGTGGAATGACTTCCATCCTGGCAAAGAATGACATAGCCTTTGAACAGCATGTGTCCTGTTTTTATTTCTAGCCTATAAGACAATTAAAGAAAGACTTCATAAAAAAAAAAAAGAGGAAAATAAAAAACTACACACACACTATTTTAAAATAGCAGAGCAGGAATAAATTATAACAGTACCATTAATCCCAAGATCTACAGAGACTACCAAAATCCTCCACACCTGATAAAGTACCAGTGGAACACTGAAATTTGTATGCCACTTCTACAAGTCCTGTAAGTATTGCACATTATGCATCTAGAAGTAATTACAGCACAGCCAATTAACTGTTGACTTGCTCTTGCCCTGTAATTCTAGACAGTATTCTTTGTGGATTTGTACTTTCAGGAGTAATATTATACAAGAGACATTAGCCACTGGTTCATACCCGCAAGTTCTTCAATAAATCCCACTACCTGCACATACTTCAATAAATCCCACTACTGTTCATTTGCAAGACACTAAGCGCTGCATAATATCTATAAGGACACAAGTACTCAGTGCTGATGATTCCACCACTACATCAAGGTGTCTTTTTCCTAACTCTTTCTGCTACCCCTCCAGGAAAAGGAAAAAAAAAAAATCTCAGTTCTTTCCAGTCTTCCAAGATGGGGAAGCTTAAACTGAGAGATTCAATTGGCTGGGACGTTTCAGAAATAAGAAGAAAATGTTGGCTTCTAGGATCGCAGTATAGCCCACCCGCTCTACCTGTGCTCATTTTAAGTGTCAAGGAGATTAACATAGTTTGATCACCAAGAGCATCCAAGAGTCACATCAAGGAGTAGTCATTAAGTGGTCACACACACCCCAGCCCACTTCCCCCCCCACCAGGTGGTTTCCTCCACCTTGCCCTTGAAAAGCCAAGCTAAACAGTCTCGTGTTACTTGATGGATGTTAGAGTATGAAAGGTCAATTAGAAGCTGAGTTATGGTATAATTTTTTTTTATGAGTGCCAACAGATTAATGTATTCTGCACTTAGGAAAACAGTTCAACAAAAACGCCCCACTCTTGGAGACGTATACAACCTTCACATACCTGGCTAGGATGGAGGAAACAGGGGAGTAAAGGTGGTGAGATGTATTTTCTGTCATCAAGCTGTTATACATGTAATTAATTCTGGTGTTATTACTATTATTTATCCTGGACAAAAACTAACATGAGGCAAAACTCCAGAGGTTTGGGTTAAGGGCTATCCAAACTCAAATTCTTACCTGAAGTTTTACGTTTGGGGAGATTTCTTGCCACAATTTTTCTGCTAGTGTAAGCTCCTGGACTGACAATGCCGAAGGCAAAGGCCTCCTATTTCCCCAAGGGACAGGGAAGTCCGGGGAAAGCCATACACCTTTCCTGCAGCAGGGCAGTGAGAAACTCAGGTCTATACATACAGATTCCTTTGCAGGACTGGAAGCAGTAAAGTAGGGCTGGAAGATACCACCTGGGTCATCAAGCCCAGAGACATAGAGGTAGGTTAGAAGGATCCCCTATAAGAACCACAATTTCCCATGCACACCACATGCTATACAATACCTGCAACACCTCTCCTCCCTGCATCCCATAATAAACTTTGGAGATCAACTACGAAAGACCAGGCGTCTCAAAACAAAACTACGTTTTAGCTACAGTCTCTTCTTTTCAGGACTCCAATTTTAGATAGGACTTTGCCTGCAGAGAGGTGATTTTCGATCTTAGTACACCGTGGCTGCTCCTTTTGGATATGGTTCGTGCTTCCATATTTGTTGGTTTCTTAAGTAAGACTTAAGTTTTATTCCCATTATATGGCAAGCCCCAGGGCTCAATTCAGATAAGCATGCTTCTGTTCCGGTGCCAAAAACAACATCCTTTTTTTTTTCTTGCAGCCATCATAAACCAGTCACCCTAGAAAAACCAGCTCTTTGTTCTTGGGGAAACAACTATTGTCAGAATATTTTACATGTAAATGAAACATGGGAGCTCATCTTCCTCTTTTATTTGTCATTGCAAGCTTTCCCCATTTACCATTCTGCTCTGATTTTCCCATTTAGCAGTGTATGGAATCTGCAATAGCACATATTGTAATATGCAAATTGTATATAGCATTTTGGTGTCAGACACACTGAAATTAAATCAAATGGAAGAAAAAAAAAAGGAAAGAGAGTGTAATAAAGGTACCTTTATGGCCTCAAGCTGTAGATAAATTGTGGTCTGTGGTAGTTAAACAACAGCTGTTCAGATTTAAAACAAAATTATGATAAGGATCCCCAGAAGATAACACCTCTTGAGGTAACAGCATTTACCTAAATGCATCTGTTAGCAGCAAACACCGTGACTTAAGACTGTTTATGTGATAGTTTATTCCCATTTGTTTTCCTTCTCCTCCCCCCATTCCCGTTCGTTAGCGAGAACGAACCCTTCCATAGCAATCTGAACCTCAGGGGTCCCCGCGCAACCTCTCCACCTGAGTCGGAAGGACAGACAGCCTCTCCCAGCTGCCCACAGGTGGAAGCAGGCTGTGAGCCCTCCGTGCCCGTAAGTGCAAGGATTAAAGAACAGCAAGAAAGCAAATTGCTACAGTTAAAGAAAGAAAACAGCAGGACTAACACATTTTAGTAGGGGTACGTACGCTGAGACTCAGCAATCTTTATACTCTTTGTGAACAGCAGTTCTTTAAGAGCTTTACACCCAATAAAATTTAAACTTTTATATATTTTTTTTTTCTTTGTTTATTGCACCGGGGGTTTTTATTGCAGACATGTAGCAAGCCACCCATATGGAATTTTAGAAAGTGGCAACCGCGCTCAGCCTGAGCACCTCAGACCTGCCCAAACCGAGCCTCAGGTCAGCAGCTTCAGGAAGGGATTTTTTGCTCCGGTTCATTTTGTTCCTTCCACCCCTTCCCACTCTCTCATGGCTCTATTGCTTTGGCTATTATATAAAAAACAAACCAAAAAAAAAAATGGGAATCCCAACGAGGAAGAAACAGCATTAGGATTGCAGCTTCAGTCCCACGCTGGGAAAATACCTGCCGGGGAGGATGAGGAGAGTCGAGTACTCAAGCCGAACACCCTTCTCCCGCCCCGACTCCCCCGTTGCTCCTTCTCCGGAGGACGCAGGCAGCAGCGCAGGGCGCGCTGGCCGACAGCCCTCCACCCCACGGGAACACCTACACACCCCTCCAGCTCCTCAGCAAGCACGAGTTTAGCAACACCGATTCATCACCGAGAGAAACATTAATATTTTACCTTAGTTACCAAGTGCACCCGTTCAAACTTTTATCTAAAACATTCTTTATCATCTTTTCATTAAGTTCTCAAGAGCTAATGGTTTCTGAGTTCCTGGGGTAAGGATGATGTTCTGAATAATGAAAGCTCATTATTTCTCCACAGAATGCTTGTTAATTCAAATGATGATATTAAAACTATAGTAGCCTTTAGCGCTGGGGTGATTTCTAGCATACTTTATCATGTATCAATATATACTCTGTTTGTCAAAACTGCCCAGGGCTGGGGCTGACATTCTCTCTGGAGGAGTCTAGTGCTTCAAGAGGCACTGAATACACCAAGGTGACAACTTGCAGAGTTTGCGCCTCTAGGAAATGGAAAGATGAAACTTGAAGTGCCATTGTCCCCCTTGATTTCCTTATTAGTATTCATAAAGAGACAGTATCCTCCTCTTTTTCTAGTCCTCACAGGCCTTCCTTTTGAATGAAATAAAAGGCGCACGCACACACACACAAAAAAATACATGCAGAAGTTTTACATATAAAACATACCCCTTTGTTGTAATTTAAGTAATCCAAAATGTGTTTCTGTAGTTATAGGTAGACATGCCTATTTAGGCACGATAAATTATTTGAAAAAAGTAATAATAAACCCCACACATTTAAAGATGAGGCAAAGACATTTTTTGCAGCCTATTGTTTTCCCTGACTTCTTTTCTGCATCTCCCCTTTCCCCCCCCCCATCCCTGTCCATATAGCCAGGCTATATTCCCCAGCAGCTTAGCTAGGAGGTCCCTGACATTACTGCCCTCCTTTCAGCTTTGATCGCGAGAGTACTGCAAACATTGCCAAGGCCTTACTCCCCTCAGCTCTCCCACCATTCTGCCCCCTCCGAGGGAGAAAAAAAAAAGAAAGGAAAAAGAGAAAAAAAAAGCTCAAGAAAAATCTCCATCCATATGGAAACCCTTGGTGAGTGCTAAAAATAGATCTGCAATGAAAAGGCCAATTAAAGTGGCCAAGAAGCATGTTTCTCCAAATAACATTACATTTCCTGCACAAGGGCTCTTCCCCCACCTCCTGCAGCCTGCATAAATATGCACGTCCTTATCTGACTGCAAATTATATCATCACCTCCCATCAGGTGTTTTGCGATAGCAGGCTTTGGCATGGAGGGGAAAGAAATGCTCAGAGACTCCAGACTGGTCACAGACTGCCCTAAGCCCTCATCAGCATCAGTTATTTCCCCCAATGCTTGACAATATAAAATTTCAGGGTTTGTAATTGAGCGAGCCCCTCCTGCTTCCACCCCAATCCCTCAGCCCTTCCTCCTCCAGCCTCCCAGAAGGAAATGTAATTCTGAGCATCATGCCAGCCCCACCGGTGCCAGGAGCAGCCAGGTCAGCATTCACGTGGGCTACACCACACATCTCCGTACCGTCATCACATAATTATCTCTCTCATGAAAGATTCGCTGGACTTGCACCCACAGGCAAAAATGATAAGAGTATGGTAAACTTTTTCCATCTTCCTTAGAGTAGCAATTAAATATTTATGTGTTTTAAAACACCTAACCGGCTGATATTTCTCGAGTTTCGCACAGATGTAAGATTGAATTGCAAGTTTATTTATGCTGCCTCCCATTCTTCGGCAGAAAATAAATTTTTTAAAAAAATGCTTTTTCAGCCCTGTTGCCCAGGCTTATGGGGAGAGAAGGACAACCACGTGCTTTCCATATCCCTGTTCAGCTGGGGGCAGGACAGACGCGTCCCCGCAGCGCTGGCCTCCTTCGGAGCGCCCCAAGGCCGGCGCAGCGCCCCGCTCGGGACTCTGCTCCCGCCTTCAGGAGCCGGCTCCCCGGGAGCCCCACGCCGAGCAAAGGAGCCGGCTCTCCGGGAGCCCCACGCCGAGCAAAGGAGCTGGCTGGTAACACGGAGTTTCCACGACGCTCAAGGGCCTATTTATGCCAGAGTTCAAGCCACGTTAGCGAGAGCAGAAGGCAGAAGCGGCTTTTGCTGCAAAGGTGCTAAAGCAGGTCCCTCGGCCGCAACAGGGAGGTTTGCCTACAATGCCGGGATCAGGCTCCCAGAGGAGTCGGGCTGTTGAAGCCACCGCGGCGGGGACACGGGCAATGGCACGGGGGCCACCAGGTAGGGACAAGACAGCACGGTCACACAACGGCAGATGGATGCCGCACGCCAGCGGCGCTGAACCTGGACCTGCAGGAGTTACCTCCTGCCAGAGCCCGACAGAGCTACGCCGCCCGGGAGGAACCGGGGGAGGCCCTCGGCTGTCCCGACCTCTCCTCAAACAAGAAACATTCACCATGTAAAACATGCAGGTAAGCTTACTGCAGTGCCGATGTTGAGGGAGGCCACCAAAAAGCACAGCCACGGTATTTCCAAACACGGCGCTCAGACCACAGCGTTACCCCGTCCTGCAGCCCGTGCGTGCGCTTGTGGCTAAAACCAGGAGTCCCACCTGGAGGCTCTGGGGAGGATTTCAAACCGTTGTGAAATTTGTTTGTCTGGAGGAAAGTAATTGTGACAGAAAAATAATGGCGTTTCATACACCCTGATGGTTTAAAACAACCCATCAGTACAGGGCAAGACTCGTTTTGTAATTTTAGCACAGACACCAACAGATTTTCAGTACAGTGTTTGCATGGCAAAAAAGCTTGGTTCTTTCATTGATTTTACTCTACTTTATGCCATCCTTACCACGCAAAGTCCAATTGACTAGTAGAAATATGTCTGATGAGAATGGAGGTAGCGAACGAGAATAAACCCACATATGCCTCTCAAGCTGTTCCCATAGTACTTTCCAGTTTATATACAAAGCTGCACAAAAGTGGTGAAACAAGCAGGATAAACTATTAATTACTTAGTTCTGTGATAAAGGATGTAAACCTGAAGACACACATTTGTGTAATTGTACTTGCATGAGCAAGGCGCTCCGTACTTTTCACACATACATAAACATTCACAAAACCTTGTTGTCAGTCCATTTTTTTAGCAAACATCAATGAAACAGCCATTTTCTCTGCAGGGCTGGGAAATACATGGTTCTGTTTTCAACACAGATTGATTCCATTTCACCAGAATTTCAGAATTAAACATTTTGACATGCTCAAGTTTTCCAGCCAAAAGATAGGAATTTAAGTGGAATGCAGCATTCCAGCTCTTGTCCTGAAGCTGGACTGCTTCCAGCAGCTCCAAACACACCTCCTTTTCTTTTCTTAAAAAAAAAAAAAAAAGAAAAAAACACCACACCAACACCCAAACACCAAAAAACCAAACCCTCATCACTCAAAGTTTTCACACATTTTTCATTATCCCAAAAATCCTGGGGTTTTTTATTATTATTTATTTATTTAAACAGGACAAGTGCTGTTGACAGAGTGCAATACCAAAAACACTCTACTTAAATCTAAGGTGGTTCCTGTCACCTCTTCTGTTTCGGGGTTGAGTCTATATCTATTAATTCCTCTTGGCAAACCTGGCATGCTAGTGATACCAGAAGGGAGTGAAAAGAGGACACGGATAATAGCGTGGTGAAGAAACCATTTCCATAAGTTTTGTGGCCAGCAATCTTACTAAACCAAACCAGTGATCTATACTGGCTTTACCTGACTACACAGAAGTCCTGGGCTTTCAAAAAAAGTTTTTGAGGAAGATTAGCTAAGTAAAAACCATTTGCAAACACAGGTTTGGTAAGATCAAGGCCCTAAGTAGTTCAGTGCTCAGTTCCAAGGGTGACTTTGTGTAGAAGTTTAATTTGCAGGACAGAGCCCTGCAAAAACTTGTGCGGGTTTCCTCTGTGCACTGGCATGCACAGAACCATCACAAAGGAAATGTCTGCAGAAACAGAGCCCAGAGAAGCCATCATCATTGCCCACACAGCATCACAGCAAGGAGGCTATTGCCCGACTTGTCTAGTTTCCGATCTAACCATTTTAGGAGCACTGCTTGCAGTGGCTACTGCAGCACTGCCAATACCAATTTTTTAAAATAATGAGTCACTTGTTCAAAGAAAACTTTTAGGGAAAACAACGGTGGAAACTTAAATTTATCTTATTCATAAATTTATCTTTGCTCCGATAAATTTAAGCTTTTCTTCATCACCAAAATTAGAACCATATTTTGTGCAATCCAAAATTCCCACATTCAGAAGATCCTAAGACCTTGCGCTTCAAGGAAAAACACCAAATGCCACAGGATACAAAAAGAAGTCAGGAAAGTTGGCAATACCACCCTGAGAAATTTGCTAGAGAAGCAGGGGCATCAGAGGTCCCAAATACGACAATGTAAATTGAAAAAAAAAAAAAGCCATGAAATTAAAAGTCTTCCCTTAGGAAGCCATGCTTAGCTAACAGCTCCATCACCACGATTTGAAACGGCGCTCAGCAAGTGGCCGATAACCCTGCAACAGCGTATGGTGACAGCCCGTTGAGAAAAATAGAAGTTTCTGCAGACGGGAGAGACAGTACGTACAGCCTCCGAGCTGCCTGTCCACACCCTCCCCACAAATCAAGAGCACCAACAGGCAGATACATCACAGCCCCTTTCATGATAGACTTTGGCTCCGCGGCACACTGGACCAGCAAAACTGGTTCTACACGCCCTGGGAAAAAATGACAGCTTCTCCTTGCAAGCTGCACCGATCATAAAAAGGTGGAAGAGGCTTCCATGCATGCCCAAACCTGCCTATTTCAAAATGCCTGCACACCCAGCATGGCAGGGGAGAAGCTTCAAGGAGGGCTCCTGGCTGCTCTCTAGGTTGCTTTCCGGCTCAGCTCGGCGTGCAGCCCCACCGGGTCGCGGGTGTGGACATTGCCTCTCTGGTGCCCAACTCAGTGGTCTCCTTGCTGTGCATCTGCCTGCCCTGCCTTTTGTGCCGCTTCTCCCTCCAGCCCCCTCACCCTCCTCCTCCTTTTGCAGCATTGGCCTCAGTCTGCAAACGGGAACAACGTGTCCAAAAGGTGGCAAGGGGCCAACTTTGTTTTGCCTTGAGGTAAAAGGAGCCAACTGTTTTTCCTGGAACATGCTCCAAATCTCACACCCTTTTTTTCCCCACAAATGTGGGAAAGAAGGAGCTACCACATGCACAAAAGGGTATTTTCACACATGCAGATAAGGCACACTAATGCACACTGCGCTGCTCGGCGTGTCCTTCCCAAACCTGAGCATTACTCACCTTTAAGAGCCCAATTACAAAAAACCCAAAAAACCCCCAAAAACACAAACCCCAAACTTAAATTGCTGAAAATCCCATTCCAGCACATTCTGCCCTACACAAAGGCCCTACCCAAGCTCCTGAAACTCCTTTTGAGCGTCCGCAAACCACAGCAGCCGGAGTTACAGAAGGACCAGACCAAGCGTGCCGGCAGTGAGGGCAGAGGAGGCAAGCGGGCTGCAATCCCTCCATCGGCATCGCTGAACACCGGGGCACGTGGTGGTGAAGCCCCTGTAGAGCCCAGCAGCCAGGTCAGCTGCCTCTGTTCCTACCTCACATCCAAGTCCAGACAAAAAAAAAAAAAAGAAAAAAAAAGCATCAGTGTTACTGTGCTTTCAGAGGATCCAAAAATTTAAGTCCTACCCTCAGTTCTGCCAGATTTCACAGCTGACTTCCTCCTCTGTCCGCAGTGTTGAACAAGACTTGGGTCTTTTGCAGGCACGTGAAGCTAAGAGGGTGCTTTGGGCTGGGCAGCACAGAAGAAAGGGAAAATGCGTTCACATACATGATGAGGATGACTAGACAAAGACACAACATCACTTCACCAAAAGAAAAAAAAAAAAAGAAAAAAACACCACAAAAAAACCATGCTAGCAAGCCACCCGAAGCTGAACAAACAAACCTCATGGCTGAGTTAACCTTTCCAGAAGTACTGGTCTCAAGTCGGAACTTTACTTGAAAGACTTTCTTAAAAAACAAAATAAAGACAAACAACCTGTATAAGACAGAAAGAAGCAAACCTTGAAAGCCACAAGGTTTGGGGCCTTAGGCTATTCCTCAATATCCCTCAAAAGTTCCAGGCATTTTGCCAGCACAAGAATCTACCTTCTGGTGCATCTTCGTTTAACTTTGCTTACATTCAACCCCATACTTTTATGGTCCTCTGGCTGCCATAACGATTCATTTAAACATCGGTGGGAGCCTCCTCCCTAACTTTTCATAGCCACATTTACTATGAGATTTTTCCCTCCAATTAATTATCAATATTGACATGGAAAAAATCAAATCATTTTTACACTTTATAGAGAATTCCTTTTAAAAAGTCTTCTAAACACAGAATAAACAGGAGTAGAAATAGCAGTCCCCTGCAAGGGTAGTCAGAGTGCTTTGAGATTTTTTAAATGAAAATGGAAAGCTGTAGCTACAACAGGAAAAAAAACCAAATGAACAAAAGCACGTACATGGATTTCCCCACCCCTCCCCTGCAATGCACAGCACATGAGCCTGTGTAATCCATTGATGTGAAACGTCAGCAAGGCCAGACTGCTGAGGGATTTACATAGGTGCGGCCAAGGTGTAAGGGAGAACAAGAATATCTAGAGCAAAGAAACAGCAGTAAAACAGCAGGGAGCGAGAAGGCACCCAGAGCAGCAGTTCCCTCCTCACCCTGCTCCACGCACAGGGAAAGGGCCAGTGGGTTGTCCTTCCAGATCCACTTAGGGGACGCAAGCGCCATCCGCTGTGTCTTACCAACAAGGAAAAGAGGGAGCAAGCCAGCTTGTCTCCCTGTCCTGCCTGCAGCCACATCACTGGCAGATGACCCCCTCCCTTCTCCTGAACCCTCCCCAGAGATAAAGGTAACCCAACAGGGTCCCTGCTGAAGGTGGTTGCACCCGTCTGCCGTCCCAGGCACTGAGAAAGCCAAAGATGAGGCATTTGGAAAGGGTGTTTGCAATCCCTTTCAGGAAGGAGCTGTAGGCACCCAGGGACACGCAGCTCGGGCTGCGTGGTGAATTTGTACTCCAGTTTTAAGGAGAGATGAAGAGGAAACAGTAGGGAGCAACAGCAGGAGTCTGACAATAAAGGCACATTTTGTGTAAAATTTCCGCAGATATTTCCAATAATCACTTGGGGGGGGGGGGGGGGGGGTCTTTAAATAAGAAACAAAGAAGTTTGGCCAAAACTACAGACCTTCATTTGAAACACTTAGCACAAAGTTTTCAACAGAAAGGTTGGGTTTGCCTTTTTTTTTTTAAATACCTAGTATTAAATACATTCTTTATATGTAAAGACTGAAAAAATTGTTTTCCTTCTAAAACCAATTGACAGTTTTCAGCTCTAGAATATACTGAAGTGATACCTTTGAAGGAAGAGCAAGAATGGAGTGACTTTCAAAGGAATAAAAAGCAGTCTAATACAAACATCAAGCAAAGTCCATCCACTTCAGGAAAATTATGTTCATGGCTCACATGAGTTGAAATCAAGAGGAGGTAACTGGGAAGCCAAACATTATCAAATGGACCACTGAAAAAGACCTAGGTAAGAAAATTCTTGGAAGATGGTAATGGAAGTAGAAGACCAAAGGTAAACAAGTGAGATGAGAAGAGCAGAAGGAAGCTGGACCCAAAGCACAGTGAATGGGTAGTTCAGGAGTCAGAAACTCTACAGGACCAAGCAAAAGCAAAAGCAATTGCAAAACTGAGATTGCAGCCCCAGGGGCAATCTTAAAGCTGATGGGACTGAGGCAATATCATTCACTTACATTGATGCATTTTCTACAGTTTATGGAAGAGATGGGAACTGCAGAAGGTATCTAGGACTCCTACAGAAATTCTTTGTGTTTATGGTTTATGATAAAGAGAGCGATGGCACAGTCTTTTATATAGACATACATATAACCAGCACAAGAAGAGTTACTGTATGTTTAACAAGCCTGGAGTGTATTCAGAACAATTAGAATTGCCAGACTGTTGAAGCACTTAGAAGCTACAGATTAAAAGAGGAAGATCAGGATTTTCAAAGCTGCTTAGACATTCAGAAATGTTAGATGTCTCTTTCAAAGCACCTAAGCAGGTAAGGTATCTCACCGTCACTGAAGTCAAGGGAGCAGGGTGCCTGTCTCCGAGGCAGTTTTGCAGTGCTCTCAGGCACCTACATAGGCTGGAAGAAACTAAATCACCTTGCAAATCTGGCCCTGGGAGCTGCAGGAATTACAGGACACTCTTATGTGCTCGCCTTCAGCCTAGACAGCATTTGGGGAAAAAAAGCCCAAGAGGCCTGATAAGAGGAGGCTATATAAGCAGTGCCAAGCAATTTGGTCAGTTTAAAAAAAGATTTTTAAAAAAAACCCCAACAACAACAAAAAAAAAAAACCACACAAAACACACACAACTCTAGGAGACCCCCAGATGGACGTAGTCTTTTCCTCCCAGGAGCTCTACCAGGCTGGAAGGGACCACGAGTCCGTTTCCGCCACAGGCAGCCTCATCCCACGGAGGGAGCCAGGCAGCAGCCCTGGCAGAGGCACTGCCCTCGCCTGCTGCCTGCATTTTACGACTGCTCACGTAATTGCCCTGCAAGAGGTGCCAGCTTGCAGATAATAGCTCCTCTGGATTCAGGTGGCATACGTGCAGTCCGACAAGCCAAGTTTCTCTGGAGCTGTCAGGGCCTGATTTTTGGGGGAAGATTACGTAAGTACGTGCTCAAGGAGCACCTACGCAGCACACAAGCCGCCCAATCCCCCTCTCCTCCCTCTGCCTGCTGCAAAGGATCGGGCCCGCCTGTGGCCGGGAGAGCACGTTTCCCATCTTATGCAAAGCTTGGCTTGCTTTCCACACCGCTTTAAGCCTCACATGGAATTGGGGAGGAAAACAATAAAGCAGCAAGTAAATTTGCAAGACATCCTGCAGAGTGACAAGCCATATATGGCATTATCAGTCTTTCTTATGTGCAAATTCTCTTTGAAGCGTATTAATTCAACTATGATACTCTTCATATTAAATATGTACAGTACATAAATATACCCTTTAATATCAGTGCTCTTAACTTTTACATTTTTTTCCTATCTTCTCTACATTAGTCTGCAGTCCAACCTGTAACAGCTGTGAATATCTGCAGAATCCTGGTTTTCCCCCTATTCTCCATATCTAGCACAGTCATTTGCGTGCTGCCATGAACACAGCAGTTCAGAAGTTCCACTGCTAAGGTCTAATCGTGGTTCCTTAGATAAGGTCTGAACAAATTCCAGTGTAATACATAACCAAAACTAGATGAAACAGTCATATCCCCTCCATTTTTCACGAGCTATGGTGCAGTTTGGATCACAGCCCGATTCAGAGGTAGAGAGAAGATGATCCAATACAACTGACTGGAAAGATAGCAAGCATATGGTGTATATCAAGTCATTAATTTTCAACATTAATTTTTAAACATTAATTTCAGCTACTTTGGAAGGAAGAAGAAAGCAACTGTCAAGTTTAGTTAATTTTTGTTTTTAATAACTACATTTTTTTCTTAAACTGCTTCTCCTGTAGTAAGTAAACCACTTTGTAATCTCAATTTAAAAAAATGTATTCTTGTCTAAAATTTGGTTAGATACTACACAAGCTGTAAAGCCCCCAAGTAAAGGATTTAAAAGAACCGTGCTGGTTTTGGCTGGGGTAGAGTTAATTTTCTTCATAGTAGCTAGTATGGGGCTATGTTTTGGCTTTGTGCTGGAAACAGCGTTGATAACACAGGGATGTTTTCATTACTGCTGAGCAGTGCTTACACAGAGTCAAGGCCTTTTCTGCTCCTCACCCCACCCCACCAGCGAGGAGGCTGGGGGTGCACAAGAAGCTGGGAGGGGACACAGCCAGGACAGCTGACCCCAACTGACAAAAGGGATATCCCATACCATAGGACGTCATGCTCAGCATATAAAGCTGGGGAAGAAGAAGGAAGGGGGGGGACATTTGGAGTGATGGCGTTTGTCTTCCCAAGTACCCGTTACGCGTGCTGGAGCCCTGCTTTCCTGGAGATGGCTGAACACCTGCCTGCCCATGGGAAGGAGTGAATGAATTCCTTGCTTTGCTTTGCTTGCGTGCGCAGCTTTTGCTTTCCCTATTAAACTGTCTTTATCTCAGCCCATGAGTTTTCTCACTTTTACCCTTCTGATTCTCTCCCCCATCCCACCGGGGGGGAGTGAGCGAGCGGCTGCGTGGGGCTTAGTTGCTGGCTGGGGTTAAACCACAACAGGAAAAAATACCTAAACAATAAAATGACAGCAATACAGAAGTTGCAGAGATAAAGTTGAAATTCTTAGTACATATCTAAACAACAGTTGTAGTTTCTAAGCCCCAGACATAATTCCTCACAGCAAGAGGGGAAAAAGGCAGGCTGAAAAATAGCAAAATGCAGCTTGTCAAATGCAAAATAAAAACTTCCCCTAGCTGCTGTTTCTGTATGCTGGGAGCATAAAAATAATATATGAACAGGGAATGTGACAACCAAAGATGGCCTCAATGATTGTTAGAGCTAAGAAAACATTTACTTCTGCGTTTTGTTCAGAAGTGCTGCTGAGTTTACAATGTGTGTCGGTGCAACCTTAGCCAAAGCGTAACAGTGTTTTCTTAAAGAATCCAATTAATTTGTTTTTCAAGCCAGTCCATTACATGAAGCTGATTCAATCATGCTTTGCTCCAGCCAGTCCTCCAAAGTGCAACAATTACGTTAAAAAAAAGTCTAATTTTTTTTTTTTAACTTATTTAACACCAGGTCAAATCAGACTTTCATAACTCCACTGTAAATCCAGTGGAAACTCAGAAATTCCAGTGTAATAGTTTTACTTGGGATCTACATGCCATAAAGAGCGAAAAACTAGACCTATTAAATGGGATGGCAGATATCAGAGTATGATCCAGTGTCATGCAACTAGGTACCCTATGCATGCCTTTTTTTTCTTTCTAAAAAAAATTTGAAGTATTTAGTTTTAGCAATATTTTTCTTTACCTCCTTTATGCCACTTGATCCCCATTTTCCAATACTCTTGCCTTCAGTGTTCCCACCCCAGTTTCATACATCCTTCCCCCAACCCTACCACATTTCTTCATTCACAGCCCTTCGTTATTCCTACCAGCACTTTTAAGGTAGAAACGGAAACATTTGGTTCAGCCTCAGATTTCCTCAGACTCCAGAGAAAAAGCTCAAAAAGAGAGCCAAGCACCCCAACCTCCAAGTCTGGTGGATCAGCCTCACTCAAGCAATATCCCTCTGCCACTTTCACCGTCATACCCTGCCTGAGGTACAGAGCGACACAAGACAAGGGACTGAAGTCCTAACCTGTGCCAGCAGCTCTTTGCACAACTCCCCACCATCGTCCCCCAACAAGGAGAGAAACCTACCACAAGGGACAAGCCTGGAAGTTACCTCAGTTGCACAAGTGATAAGCAATCCTGAGCTAATTACATTGGAGGAAGACTTCTTCCAGGATCTGAACCAATTTTTATTCTTTCTTCCTTGCTGGACAAGGGGTGTCACACGTGGTAGGTCATCCCCCCCCCTTCTCACTGCCTTATTTAAGTTTCCTATTCCTACTCTTGTCCTGCATCCCAGCACCATTTGACCCCACTGTTCCCTGCTCCAGACCAGCATTAGCTCATGCTGGTATTGGGTTACGCTGACCTACCTTGCTGGTGTAAAGTTCTAGGGGAACTTTACCTCCAACCCCAAGCAAGGACAAAAGGACTAACCAGCCCCAGGTAAAGAAATAGTGCAACACTGCTTTTTGTACATCTCAAGGGTTCATACCTCCACACGGCAGCAGTGTTCAATATTTAATTTACAAAGGCTTTTTGTCTATCATCTTGTTTTTACTGTCTACAGCTAATCAAGAGTGAAATTGGCCTAGATCTAATCAAGAATAGTTTGAAGTCTTGTAACTGGATCCACTCACATGCTTGAAGCTCTGCAAGTGTATAATCAGTTTACTAGATCTGGATCAGAGTACAAGCCCAGGATAAGTGTGTCTTAAGGTACCCTGAATTAATAAATACAGGATGAAATCAATAAGATGTCAAGTGGCACTAATGTGGTACTGCATGAAGAATTATGGGAAAATTCACTATAGGCAAGAAACTATATTGTACAAGACAGAACTTTTCAAACTTGGCCGGCACCAGTCTGGTAAACATAGCAATATCAATTTCCCTCCCATGTAGCCAACATTTAGATAGTGCTTCTGTTGCATTTGCAGTACCCAGGTATTTCTTCTTCAAGAGTGTCCTGGTTTCAGTTGAGATAGAGTTAATTTTCTTCGTAGCGGCTGGTATGGGGCTATGTTTTGGATTTGTGCTGAAGACAGTGTTGATAATACAGAGATGTTTTAGTTGCTGCTGTACTAGTCCAGGACAAAGAGGCACCCAGTTAACTGAGGTCTTCCTTGGCATTTCAGACAGCAAAGATCCATTTTGACTACACTTTCAATAGAAATTAATTTTCTGGCTGGCTTAACAAATCATCACATGCAATATAGTTATAAAGAGCCTGAATACCTCTTGTTGCTACCAGAAGATAATACATCAGCAAGGACTTCATGACCAAGCAGTTAACTTATTAACAGTTTTGTGGGCTAATATTTAGTAAGTTAGTATTCACTGCTACCTAAAAGTTACTCCTGAAAAAAAAGTTTTCTTTAGAGGTTGTACGATAATATAAAAAAAAAAATCACTATCATATCTTAGAGAACCAAAAGTTGATTAGCATGAGTAATCCTTAAGACAGAGTATAAACTAATCTACCCTCAGAGTCTTCCAGCCCAAAAGATTTGGGGGGGAACACTTATTCACAGATTAGCTACAAAGCCTCTGACATTTTTCAGATAGCTTGTCTGTAGATAAAATCTAAAGGCAAACTCACAGCACCCCATCCTGACCTCACCTTTTCACTGGAAACCATGATGCTCCTAAACATACAGCTGGCACATGAATTTTCATGCATTGCATTCAGTTTGGCTTATCCTTTACATTTATGTATTTTCACCCCATGCCTGCCAGACACCAGTGGGACTGAGGGTAGGGAGATAACAGCAGGGTCACCTACTTCAGCCCATGCAGCAGAAGGCTTACCTGTTCTGCTGCTAAACCTCTCCATCCCGAGCCTACACGTCCTGCAAGCCTGACCTCTGTCCTGAGCCTATATATACTGCAAAGGTCCAAGAAATTAGCTTTTGCCAGCTTTATTTAGAAGCTCATACTGAGGGCTTGGTCTTGCAAGGTCAAAAGAGGGCTCGAGGGCAAACCCAGCCCCTGACCTTAGCTACCTGTTCAGATGCTGAAAGTTAGTCAAATGCCTCAGGTTGCCAGAAACACACCCTAGTCTTCAGGAGACGAGAGCAGTCAACAGTACTGCTTTGCTTTACCAGTCAGGCCATACCTGCGTCCTCCTTTCAAGATATTATCAGACATGACAAAAGGGCATCAGAAAATTAAAACCTTACTGGAAGGAGATAGGCAAACGAGCTAAATTCCAGTGGCCTGATATCTACGAGATCTTCAACTCGTGGATCTTAACAAATTGCATTTCCTTTCTTGTTCACCACTATACTACTGTTGATCAACCTCCATTTCAATACTTCCAGGTGACTACCACTTAATTCATTAAATAATTGCAGCTAATAACCAACCACTTTGGGACTTCAAATAGCATCACATATCTCAAGGAATCTCAGTGTTTGTGAAATGACGTGTAAACCCTACAGCTCTGATCACTTGCTGACGTGCAGCAGCAGTTTAACAAAGTGAAGAATGGCTTAACCAATGGACATTATCATAAAAATACAGGTAGATCCCACACTGGCATCACAGGAATAGCCCAAGCAGTATTACTACTACTCACAACTTCAGTTTTACATCTCCTCCAGAGAGACAAACCTGCTCCAGGAAAGTGAACTATGTTGCACGCAGTAATTTACTGCCCTTTAAACACACATTTCCAAATTAATTGTATAGTGCTAAATGCCACTCAAGCTCTGCTGACATTCTTTACCCACTCAAGCCACAGCTTTCTGAGGTTTATAAAGTTAACAGAATAATTTGATTGACTTCCTGCCTATTAATTCAGAGGGCTGTGCATTATTCAGATTACGTGAATAGATGAAAACGTTTACTGTATTCTAAACTTCGCTCCCATTGCGCTAATGAGACAAGTTCCCTCCATATAACATTTTAATTTAGTTTTCTGTTGCCACTAAAAGATACTTCCAGAGGTACTGCACTATTTTGAATTCACAGAAAACTCAGAAGACATAAAGCAGGGTTGAGGGGCTTTTGCTTTTTCAGTCTGAAGCTCAATAAATGCTGAACAATGCTTTAGTTCAATCATTTTTAAGCATTTCAAAACTTCTCCTTTGTGATTTTATGTTCCTTCCTTGCAGAGCAGTAAAAGCCCATTAGAGAGTCCCCCCCTATTGAATGTTTTGTGAGTGCTCTTTGTATGAAACTATACAAGACAACTGTACCTTGGCTTATAAAAAAATATGTTGACACCTATATATTATTCATGTTTTGCTAAGACGTAAATAGCAGGCTTCAAGCCCTTCCCGCTGGAAGGCAGCTCCCGTTGCACAGCTGTCCCAGGCACCCAAGTGCTTACAAAGTGTTCAAACACAAACAAACCTAAACCACATTTCATGGACCCCATCAGGTTCTTCAGTGCAGGGTTTGAAGGCAGGTGGGGGGGCGTTAGTTATTGGAAGAGGGGGAAAACACACAGAACAGATGATCACAGGGCTCAGCCAAGCCCAGACCAAGACCCCTTGCACAAATACCTCTAGGCTTGGAGGGCAACATTTTTCAAAGCTCCCAAGCCACCTCAAAAACAACTCTCAGAAGGGACACAGACACGATAAGATCAATTTATTTAGGCATTAAACACCCCAAAATGTTAGATAATTAAATAGCCTTAAATACCTGGTCCTTTGGCATTTAAGCTCTATTGTGAATTACTTGGGGATGAATCCATTGCAGTATTTGGAGAGCTCTGTGCTTTTCAGAACACTTTCAGATAAATTCAATCCCTTAGTCTCCATCACGGCAGCGTCTAGAGGAAATTCCAGTCCAGAACACATCTTTGCAACTGAAGTCTGTGGGCATTACGGTCAACAGGCTGCTACAAGTTACAATTATCTTTGTTTCTCTGGGCCTAAGAACCAAAATCAACTTCACTTTGAGTGTAGTCTCAGTGATATGTAATTGAGTAAGTGATAACCATCGGGTCCTTTGCCTGGAGAAGTGAGTGGTTAGCTTGCGCACATCAAGAGACTGATTTAAAAATCAATTAAAACTCTGACATGGGGCGATTTTCTCTCTTAAGGGATTTCAAACGTGCAAAGCCGGTGACAGGGATCCTGCAGAACAAAGAACACGCTGTAGGATGGTGGGCTCTGCAGCAGGCACGCGTCAAATGATGCACATGGCATTTCGAACAGCTCATGTATTAAATTGAATGTTGTTAGGCTTCAGTGGCTGAACTGGACACAAACAAGGTATCCTTAATACAGGCCTCCTTAGTATGGATGACTTTACATAAGGATAATGGATGCAGTTTTCTAAAGCTTAGAAAACGTTATGTCCATTTTAATTAAATAGAAAATGTTTTTTAAAAACATCAAAACACACCATGCTGATAATGAGTTAATAAACAGTTGCCCATAAAGAGCCAGGAACTTGCAGATACTTGTGGTTCAAAAAGGAGCATCGTGGTATTTCTGCAATTAATCTCCTTCAGCAGTGACATCTAGCAAATAAAACATAACTTATGCGGGACATTAACTACACAAAAACCAAAGTTATGCAGGACATGAGTTATAAGACAGAGACAAATAACAGGAGATGTTTGTACACTCTACAATGTAATCAAACAAAAAGAGATAATCTGAAGAGAAACATGGAAAGGCAGAAGGACGAGCAAGGAAGGGAATCACTGCAAACAGTAAAACCATCCATAAAGTGTAGTCAGGGAGGGAGGAGACACTTAGCAGCAGGAACATATAAATTCTTGCTGCAGTCCTGGAAGTAGACTTCTTCAGCCTTCAGTCCCAGCATTATACCACACACTTAATCTGCTCAGACCTGAAGCTGACAGCGTGATAAATGGTACTAGCTCAAATACCAGACTCTAGAAGTATCTCGTACCTGCATGTTGAGAGCATGATTTGTGTTCCCTAAACTACAAAAACTCCGTAACCAAGCTTTCTCTAAAGAAATTATTGCTTTTCATGACCAAAATCATCTTACCTACCAGGCTTATCTAGCAACTTTCAGGTAATATATTGAAAAGTATGTTGAACTCCAGTATCTAGTTGATATCAGAGTTTAGATCATGCTACTTAAAATGAAAACACATGATTAGGAAAAAAATGCTTAAAAATAAATGCTTAAATTAACCTAACAGCCTTAGAGGCAGTCAGAAGTGGTCAAGGTGGCCACATTTAATTTTTTTTACACATACAGGTTTCTGTACATAAGGATAAGCCTGGGGCATGCCTACACACACACTTTTAAAGTGCGATGGATGCTACAGAGGAGCCAAAATTAGTGAGACCAACTTACCTCTTCCTCACATCTTTTGTCCCCTAAATAACACTTTCCAAAATACCCTTTTAGCACCTCCACTGGGAAAAATGCAGCCTGCAGCATGCCTTGTCCGGAGCGACACAGGCACAGCTCAACCCAACCTTGTGCGGGGTATTTGGTACAGAAACTGGCTGCAGCTCCTAGAGGAAGAGCAGCCCTGATCTCCTCCACCTCTCCTGGCAGGAAAGGATAACGTCCCTATCCAGCCTCCTGTCCCCGGAGTGACTGTACCACGTCCTTGCACGCATCTGTTAGCACTCAATCCCTCTTGCCACAGGAAAGATAGGAAGAGACCAGAAGAGAGAGACTTTAGAAGTGAGGAGGGTTCCCAGCCGCCTGCATTTCTCTTCTGTCTCTGGTGTTACTTCTGGCTTTATGCAAGTGCTACTTCCAGTTAGATTAGATTGCTTCCCTTCCCCCATCCCTTTCTTGGTTTGGCCATGAGACTAAAAATCCATTATTAACACAGCTTTACTCATTAATCAAGGTAACCTTTTTTTGCTTTCCAAAGTTTCTCATGTTCTTATCTTTGCATAATTGAGCATTTACACTTCAGAAGAGCATCACCCGAGGGAGTGGGGGCAGATTTGGAAAGGTTTGGGGTTTTTTTTTCTTCCCCCCTGAAGTTTCAAGTTTAAAAAACAAGAAGAAAATAAAAAAGAAAACTTTGAAAGGGGATGAAGTTAAATTAACAAAGCCTTAGGGCAGAGTAACTTAAAGACTGATAATGTGTAAGAGTTTCTCTCATTCACCACAGAAACTAACATTTCACATGACAGGAAATCAACAAGCAATAGAGTTATAACATTTTGTCCTTATCAAAAGATACCAAGCAGCCTCCCAAGCCTTTGTTTTGCAGTTATCCCTCCAAGACAGAGACGACAGTGGATTTTCTGAACACTTGTGTCAGAAAACTCCACCTCATCAGATCCGGCCATTTCCATGAGAAGTCACAGGTTTGAGCCAACTCTGCCCAGTCACAGGCACAGTCCTAGCAGAGGCCTCTTCTTGGGCAGGATGCTCCACGGGCAGGTATTCTGGGCTGCCAGAGCCTCAGGCAACCTGACCAGCAAGGTCTTGCTTTAACCAGGGGTTATTTCACAACCCAAAGGCTCTAAAAGCCCCCAAGGCAGTGCAGGCATGCCCTGCGTGCCCCTAAAGTGAGAAACAACCCTGAGCTTTTGCCAGTGCCCAAATCCTGACCAGAACAAGCCAGCACAAGCAGCCCAGCAAGCCAAATGCCTTGTCTGTATGTTTTGCACGTGTGTCACAAGTACGTTGTTTCTGAAAATGGTCTGCTGCTTAAGGCTGTGCTTGTTTCTTCCTATAGGTGAATTGTTCTTCATATAACATTAGTTTCTTCTCCAATAGCCCTTTTATACTTCCTCATTCCATAGACCAATAAGAGGGGTTTTTTTACTACAGAAAGAAGAGGAATTAGAGTAGGACAGTTATAAAAGCAGGGAGCAAATACCCGCAACAGTTGTCTCACGGTCCTGTTTTATTACTATCCTGAAAAAAAGTCATAAAAGCAAAAATACTGCTTCCAAACAACAGCCACATAAATCCACTCTCAATGATGCAGCTAATTTGTTACGGGATATTTGTTATTTTAGGCTTGATTTTCATGGAGGAAAGTAATGCATTTCCTGCTGTTGTTACTGGTGGTGGGAACATAATTCATCGTAAACATCAACAGAATCCAGAAAACAATTCACCTGTAAAAAGCTGACTGCTGTGACCAAGAAAATATCTGAGGCATTGAAGAGAATCAAAACTAGTTAGTAAGACAAGGAACTCTTTTTTTCCCCCCCCATGAGTTGCTGAATATTTGAAAAGCATTACGGCAACGATTTCAGCTCACCAGTTAATTCGAGGCAGCCCAGAATAGAGGTCATGTGGGTGAAACCTTGTCCCCAGTACTGCTGAGAAGATTACTCTCGAATTTGAAGAAGAGATTTCTCTCCACAAAAATGAATGCAGAGACATTCTATGGCCCAGATTCAGGCTCTGAGGCAGCAAGTCAAGCATTTTGCAGATCAAATAGATGTACAATACCTAAATCCTACTTCGGCACGACTCGAGCTACAACCCTTTGCATTCCTAGCACCACACAAGCATTACGTGCTCTCTCCTGCAAGGTAAGAGCAAGGTAAGAGTCAAACCCTTCTGATGGGTCTAAACCCATCTAATAATCTCAATTTTGCATGAAGAGTCGTTACTGAAGACTGCATGCCTTTCCTAGAGATACATACGCTTATACTAGTTGTCAGTCTGTCTTTCCCTGGTCTTTTTCCATTTGCCTGTCTGATCTCAATGGATATCCAGCCTCACATCTAGACACAAAACATTGCCATTTGGGAGAGGCTTCTGTCGGGGAGACATTTTAAGGCTGGTTGGTCCTGGAGTCATGGTTAAGAGCTTCTGTCCTCATTACAAATCCCAGACAACTCTCCAGACAGTACCCCACCACAGGTTACTGAAACCCTAGATCGAACCCAACTCCAACCCTTCTTAATGTACAAATCAGTTTGTGTCCCAGTCCCCCAAGTCAGAGGGCTGGGATGTTACTTCTGTAAAGCAGGGATAACCCAGCTCTGAGCAACGCTCCTGATCCCAGTCAGACATTCGTGGATCCAAATAATACAAACAAGCAATAAGAAACTCCACAACCCCGAACCGTCTGTGTATTGACTCCATCAGAAATGGTTGGGATTTAAACCCTGAAACTCTGGTGTTGCCTGTGCCAGCCCCTTCTTAAAAGAAACCAGAGAGAGAGACCATTTTCTTTCTATACCACATAAATTTATTCACTACTTCCTTGCTGCATTTTGCAACTTCTACGGGGCTACCTACTGGCACTTTGTTTCTTAGCACACCTTGTTTCAGAAAGTTTAGGAAATGGAAAAAAAGACATTCAGAAGCCACAAAACAAAGTCTGGGCTGTTTTGATTTGTTTTGAAGACAATTTAAAAAAAATAAAAAAATTCAGAACATCCCAAGCGCTGCTACTGCCACTATTTCCTCTAACGCATACAAGAACTGATTCAATTTGGTTTTCGTTCTACATCTTGCAACACTTGGGCTATGCTTTTATTCACAGATAAAATTTACTGAGCATTGGAAGATTAGGAAAAAGCAAGATGTGCTTAACACTTGATGCACTTTATTGAAAATTTAGAACAAGCAAGGCTTAACTTAGCTCTAAAACTAATAAATACTTTAGTTGTTTTGTGTTATGGGTAGCGTTCAGTGGCTTGCATGACTAATTAAACAATCTTGAGTTTGCTTTGAAGGCTAAGCCATCCTAAATGGCTTTAAATTACATTCTATCAAGCTAAGCTTAGAATTAAAATCCTCATTTGTAATAAGGAATTTTACTGTGTATAAATGCTATTAGAGGGGCTGTATTGGAAAGTTTCGTAATCTGGATGGCTTCTGGCCCTTGCAGCAAACATACAGAACTCCTAGCTTTCTCCCAGCTAAAGTCTCCATTGGTGTTAGAAGGTAAAGCTCCTCAGGGGAGGTAAAGCTACTCAGGGGAGAAAAGTGCTTCTGGGGGAGTTTTGCATAGGATGGCAGCTCAAGAAGGAGACAGAGGTGTAAGTCAGGTTGGGGAGCGAGGTCAAGGAGGATAGTGGTGAGAAAGGACGTGCTTACCACATAATGAGCACTACCCCAATATTTTATCTGCTCCGTGGGGCCCATAGCCAGCACCGGGGAGGCTCAACTATAATCCATCACTACCCAGCAGTGTAAAAAGAAGTCACCAGTACATCCTACATCCACTTTGGTTTATAGAGTCATAAACAAATTATTTCAGATCACAGCTCCTCCTTTGTATGCGATACTCAGGTGTTCATTCCCCCTAAACAAAGTGCACCAACAGCAGCATTTTTTCCATCTGCAAACATACAAGAGCCACCCGGGGAGCTGCTACCCAGATCGCAGCGCAGTCGGGCGCACGCACATCACTTGGAGCAAAGATGGCATTTTGCTGAAAAGGTTTTGCACCACTATCACTGACTACGCCTGCACCCCCTCTTTGCAGGGGGAGGAAGAAATAGCTGCGTGCAGTAAAAACGCATCCTGCAGCTCTTGGTCTGATCGGCGGCAGGAGCAGACGCCAGCCCCTCACATCAGGCTGCCTCCCATGCCACCTCTCCGAGATGAAACAGATAACCCACACCTGCTGCAACGAGCATGCCGAGGACTTTTTCTGAGCATGGCAGTTTTGATCCCCAAACCATCTGAAGTCAGTGGAGGCATTCCAAAAATACAAATGCTTTCAGAGGAGGATGATTTTCCCCCCTTCAAATAATTAACTCATCTTTTTCATTCGTCCGGCAGGACAGGAGCCAAGCCTGCCATAGGAGAGGCGTAACAGACAACTCGTCCTTTTGGCTGCTGCCTGCAGCGCATGTGGTGTGCTTAGGCAGTTTGAGTCACTGCCCATTAAACAATAGTTCCTCCTTCCCTTTCATTAAAACCATCCTCAAAATCCCGCCTGGCATCTCCCTGCAGTTAAGTGGATTTTTCTGTGCCTGTGTGCGTGGAGGGGAGGAGGGGAATCTTTTTTCCATGATCGCTTTCCCCGCTGACCTGGTGGTTGAGAAATACCGTATGTTTTCACTGTTTGTCTTTACTTTCAGCTCTTCCACAAACCAAAATGTGAAGCGATCCGTGCTTTCGCTGGCACGGCTCTGCCCTGTTTTCTTTCCCCCTTGATGGACTCATTCATGTGTAGGAGGCTTTTGATGCCGGGTTTAGATATTCGTCCCTACTTTACATAACCATAAGCAATGGCAGGTACTTATGTAAACTACAGTTGGGTCCTTGCTGCCTGTGCACAACAAGCAGAAGTCTTAAGCCATCAACAACTGCCCTCTGCTTCCAGCGGCCCCTTTGCAAAATAAGACACCGGCAGAGAGGGAGAGAAACAAGTGAGCAAAGGCAAGGCACTTTGTCAGGGACCTCCCGTCCCCCCAGTGTGCTTCTTGTGCCAGCGTGCAGCCTGCTGACCAGGGGCCGAGGCCACCGGTTACCTCCAGCACACACAGATCACCCCGGCTCCAACCCACCACCCTGCTGCTGGAAGCTGCTGTAGGGTTGGGAGGGGACACCCTCAGTTAAATTCTGGTGAAAAAGGGGGGCATGGGGGTTGGTTTTTTTTAAAGCTGCTATTTAGTAGCCTGGTGATTACCTAAAAGGGGAAGCTGGGTTCAGTGCCTTTCAGACTTGAGGAAATTAAATCCCACAGCTCCTACCTCCATGGCAGAGTCCCCGTTATCCCCACAGGGGCAAGAGACAGGCCCCAGGGAACGAGGAATCCCTGAAGGGACAATCTGAATTGCTGGGCCACAGAAACACCTTTAAAAGCAGTTCCAGAGTTTTCCACTTCACGATTTAAAATTCGGTTAAGGCAGAATAGAGATTACCAGAAATAAAAACATTTGACAGTGAATACGTTAGGCAAGTGACTTATTTTAGTTACTGCAACCACTAAGTGCATTTTTAGTTCTCAAAGAAATTCATCCTTTCCACAGCTCTGCTTTGAGGAAGGCAGGAGGTTCCCTGCACACACATTTTATATTTCCCCCAGTTCATCCCTACAGGAGGAAACATACAGCCTTCACACACTATCTGTGCAAGAACACCCAATACAAAAAATTAAAGTTACTCACTGTGGCTTCAGAGCTCCAGCAAGCCCATCTCCGAAGGACATCCCTGTGCTCCAGCACAGCATCTTTTAACACACAGTTGTGGGACAAGAAGGAGCCCCTGAGTCTTTAAGGGCTCTGAACAGTTTACGGACTCCTGTCCTCTCCAGTAACTGCAAGAGTCCCTCCAGACAATGACACGGACCATATTTGCTTCCAGAAATGATGCATTCAGGATGCAAGTACCTCCTAAAGCCACCACAGAGCTCTGCTGCAGAGTTCAGCTCAGTTCTGCTGCAAGCCACCAAAGCAAAGGTAGCCCAGGCAAGCAGGGGCACCACCAAGGAGAAGAAAGCAACAGTCGTGCACCAAGGCACAAACCAACTAACAGACAGACCTGAAGGGAGGCAAATGGAAACAAAAGGAAAGGGAGAAAAGAAAAAAGCCACTAACTAGCTACAGGTTCTGCCTTAACTACAGCAGCTGATTGCACTAGATGGGAGGCAGTTGTGCCTGTCACCTGGGCAGCCTCCACACGCTCACCTGGGGAGGATCTCGGCTTAAAGCCACTGACCCCCCATCCATTTTTTACTTTCAAATTCACATTTAATCCCCTTGACACCAGGGCACAAAGCTAAAGCTTTTGTAGCCCCTGAGCAGCACTGCACCTTGGCCTCTTCTATTTTCTGATGTATCTTCTTTAATATCTGTTGATGACATCTTTAAGCACCTGTAAAACCAATATGAGGTCTAAGAGAAATCAGTGTGTTACCTTCCACTACACAGCAAGAAAAAGAAAGAGAAAATAAATGCTGTTATTAGATATGGATTTACTTAAGGAAAATATTGTTAGAATCTGAACAAACCGCTACAGTTCTGTGCTGTGGATGGTGCAATAATGAAAAATATTATTGGATATAAAGGAAAGTTATGGCACTATAATGTAACACAGACAAGTGAGAAGACATATCAGTCATTATCTAGAATACAGTGGACTCCTGTGGTTTCATTTTTCATTACTAATTTAATGTAGTTACAATGCTACATGATAAAAAGTGAAAAAGAACAATAAGAAGTGAGCATCATGAGAACAAAACAGGATCTGCAGAATTCAGAGATTTCAATAAGTTACTTGAGAAAATGTCCAAGATCCCTTGAGACCTGAATAACATCCATTAACATCCAATAAAAGATCTAATAACAGAAACGTAAAAGAAATGTGAAAAGAACATTTTAATAAAAACAAATTTTGAAATACATTTCTTTACATATCACAGTTCTGCTATAGGAAATTATTTCATAGAGAGAAAAAAATCAGTTTTGCTAAGAAAGGATGCTTTGCAAAAGTTAGCTCAGCAATCACACTCCTGTGATTCAATGTAAGCGGTTTATTCTGCATTCTCTCATGAACCCTTAACCCTTAGGGTCTTGCAGTATACTCTCTTGTAGCCATGTAAATGACAAATAACCCCATGCAAGGAAACAGACTTACACCACAGTAAAGCTGGCATGAGAGGATAATCACACCTTGCATTCTTTGCTGGGAAAATGCTTACAAACGTACTCTGCATGTCTTCTGGGGCAGATTCATAATGCAGCAAATACAAGGCAATGCCACCTCAAGCTTGGTGGCTGAGCTCAGGTCAAACAGGTTTCCAAGGCTAACTAGAATGAACTGTCATAAGAGCCCACTTAGCCACAAGTCAGCTAGTAGCAATACTTTAAAAAACCTGGGGGGATTTAAAAAATCAGGGATAGAGCAGGGAACCCTGACCAAGACCACGGTGAAATATGACCATAGGTTGCCTGGCAAGTGTGTAAGACTCTTCATATTTTCTTTGCCCCAAGTGAGAGTCACTGGGTGTTGTAAGTTTTTGAAAATTCTAAATTGAGATTTGTGAACTTCAATTTTTGTGAATGTTTTGCCGTATCCCATATAAGGATATACATTAGTAAATTTAAGTGACTTCACAGAGACCTTTCAGTAATATTTTGGTACCAAACGTCCCGCTATGATCTTCAAAATCTTAGCAATAAACATCCGTGCTCGAACATTGGCTCACAAAATTGAAAATGCAGAAAGCCACAGCAGAAACCACTATGTGACTAGGAAGAAATGCTGCCTACTTGTACACATGGAAACTGGCTGGGAGGAGATAGAAGATACTGTGTTAATACAAATGAAGGAAAACTCCATTTGGCCACAAAATTATCCTCACCAGTAATATTTCCTTCAAAGGAGAAACTTTCCCACAGCTGTTTTGACCAGCTTGTGCTGCATTGCTGTGTCTGTAAAATGTAATTAAGGACTGCCTGCTTGGGGGAAACGAAGGATCTGATTAAAAGTTATAGAAAGGAATGGAAGGGGGCAGGTTTGGAGGGGTGCTAGGGGGGCATGATCCAGCAATATTGAAAATAAACAGTAAAAATACTTTCAAACGTGTAGCATTTTATAATGGAACCAGCTCCTCTTCATGCTCCTCATACTGAGCAAAGAGTTTTTCCTTAAAAAAAGGAAGTCTGGGAAGGTTTCCCCAAATTACCCATAGCACCCATAGCAGAGGCAAAAGCTGTTGTTTTCCTGGATACCCTTGGACATATTATTTGCCACCAATTTCTAATGTTGCTTTTCACAGCATTTTGGGACACCTGAAGCTTGTAATATTCATGCCAGTAGATGCAAACCATCTGTCTCCTTTTCAAAGAGTCAAGCTTTCACTCACAAACTCTCCCCCTCCTCTCTTTCTCACGCACTGAGGTGAATTTTCACCACCTGAGTTTTGCTTCTTTTTTCGGCTTTACGAGCTGTGTCATCTGTGACTGAATGCCATCAAGTATCACTTAAGCCTATTTCCACAGTAAGGAAATATTGGAAGTAAAAACTGTTCAAGAAATGCTCTCTGGCCCCCTTAGCAATGCAGAGCTTGATTTGCAGCAGTGACGAACAGGAAAAATTCTGACTGGAGTCCATAGGAGTTATGTTTGCTCAGCATCCCTGAAAAATCATACTTTGGCTGTCTTGGGTTGAAATCCACAAATGGAGGCAGCAGCATATGCTTTTGAAAATCTAGTCTTATGTGCATTTCAGATTGAAAATTTTCACATCGGTCTCTGTGTAAAAGAAAAATTTCTGCAGAGGGTTTTACAGTATCCTGTCAGATGTTTGGTACTTAGGGAAGTTGAAAAAAAAAAATCCACTTACTATAATAGAATATTAGGTCGTTTAGTTCTCTTGGAAAAGCATGTTGAAAAGGTAACACTAAATGAATCTCAATGGGCAGTACATATGTTTGGTAAAATCTATTTTAAAGATGGATTTAATTGACAAGCCTATCACTATTTTAAAAAGAATGAAAAACATATGACATCAGACATCTTTGTTAAACTATTAAGTGTGAATTCATAGCTGGACATAGTGCCTGTGTATGCACAGTTCATTAACTGCACAGCTATTTGGTCCAAGGCATTTACAAGCTCTTCTGTGGAAACTTGAGGAGAAGGAACCTATGAAATCTTTTGGATTTACAGGGCAGTGAGCAGAGCTTTTAAATACAGCCAACTGCTCAGCCTCAGACTAAACTCCTTAAAGTGTGTTTGTAAATCCACACACCCACTCGGTATGGAGAGAGAAGCTGTTGAGGTTCCTCTGGCAATGTCTGTGGGAATTCCTAAGTCGCACAAGCCTTTCAGTTGTGGGTCAAGGACTGAACAGCTAATCGGCAGCAGATAGTAAGCTGAGGTTCTTCTTTGTCACCCTAAAAAAAAAAAAAACACACCAAAAAACAAGTGCAAAAATTACACCAGTGAAAAGTGAAGGCTACAAAAAATCACATGCTTGTAAGTCAGGAACACGTTAGCAAGTCCTGCAACATTAACAGTACCACCGTGTGTGTTTGTAGGATTTTTTTGTTGTTGTTTTAGAAGTAAAATGCGGTGCTTTGCTTGCTGCGCCGACTTCACCTCCCATGCGGCTGTGCCGAAGGCGCCAGCCCCCGGGATTTCCTGCTGCTGGCAGCGCATTTTGCGGGGCAGGGGGATGCCCTGGCTCCTCCTTCGGCAGGAGCAGAGGGCAGGCGAGCAGCGGTTACGCCTGGACTGCCACCCTCGCTCCGGGAGCAAAGTTCGAAGCAAACACCGACTTCCACATGAAAAACGATGTAGAAGGAGCGGGCCGGACAAGGGGCTGTCCCGCTCTCCCGCCCTCCCCTTCCTGAGGGGTGCTTCACTGCAGAGTGCAAACTCGGGTGCAGCTGGGAAAAGCAGCTTAAACTTTGCCACAACTGCGGGTTTGAGCCCACGCTGGAGGGAACTGCCAGCAGAGGAAATGGCACAAAACTCGGGTACCGCCGATGGTAGCACTGGGTTCAGCTCGACCCGTGCAAGGACGGCTTTCCTCCCCATGGTTTGCCATCCGTATTCATGGCACATGCAAAACCCGAACGGGGATAGCCAGGGCAGGAGGGCCCAGGCTGCCCTACCAAGCTCTTCGGTAATGCAGACAGCTACCTTGTCCTTTTGAGGCAGGACAAGGCAGCTTACCTTGTCCTTTTGTCGTAAGGACAAGGGCCAGGTGCTAAAAAAGTGAAACCACATCTGAACCGCATTGAATGCATAGGCTTTTCATTTTTAAGGCATGCAGCTGATCCCTACTTTTGAACACATTCCCATTAGTATGGCTGGAAATTGCTAAAAGCAGGTGTCCATCCCCTGACTTTGGAGTGTGCAGGGCTGACGTTCTCCATGAGCTGCAAATACGTCCCTGTACCCAGCGAACACAAACGCTGGACAGGTGTAGCACCAGAAATCCCATGCTTAGCCCTCCTTTGATGAAACATTCAGCATCCTTCTCGCTCAGCTATTGAAAACATATTTGCTTATTTACTACATCTATTGTTTCCTTTCATAGACAGATCACATTCGTTTAAACCATTTCAGAAATACTACATTCATTTGAAGCTGAAACAGCTTCCATAAAGATTGCAGCTAGACCACACATTTACACACAGAAACCAGATTTGTACTTGGTGTGGATTGTCTGCATATTTACTACAATGCTCATTTTCTTCTTTGAATAAAAGTGCAGATTTTTTTCCTCCGTTATTTGCCAGCGCTATTAACTAGCCGCATTCTTCCTTTTGGTTGTATAATCTGTGTCCTTCTCTGATCCTCTCCAAAGTAAACAAGTCATTTTTGACACCAGGATGCCGTGCCATTGCCACCACGACCTTTCCTTTGCAATATCTGTGCCGTAAGTAAAGGCACTATCGGGTCTCCAAGAAGACCCCCTTTTCAGCTGGGGTAGGTCGGCATTGCTCACGGCGCTGCTGTTTACCCTGGCTAAGCTCCTACCCTGGCTCCTTAAGCACACGGTGGAGGTCTTCAGTGCCCAGGATGACCATGTCCACACCAGAGAATGGACTTGCACTGTCATCCAGGGCAACACCAGAGGAGCCGGGGTAGGCAATACCACAGCCCGCCCCCCCTTCCCACCTTTGGTTGGGCAGCCTGGGAGAGGGGAAGGGCTCTCCTCCCCGCCCAGGGACCCTAGGGCTGGGAGCTGGGGGCTGGGGGCTCGCGCCTGGAGGGTGCTGGTGCTCGGGGAGGTGGGGAGTGTGCAATTGGTACTGCCTTTTGAGCGTGCATCAGGCAAGCGAGCTAGAAGGTTTTGCAGGGGGAAGCACAAGCTGGTTTTAATGGACTTTGTAGAGTCTGAGAGCTGGCTCGGCTGCCTGTATAAACACAGCCAGTAATACCACTGATGTAAAACTCGTGTTGTGAGACAAGAATCAAACTCTTTTTATTCCTCCCGTACCTTGTTCAAAGCTTTATCAGGCAGATGAATCAGATCTCGGTCTCCTCATGTCACAAGCATAAGGTTTCACCGAATCTCCCACTGTTCCCCCGCGTGGGCAGCGCAAGAAAGCAGCGTATCAGCTCCTGGCCACCCTTCCTTATAGTCTTGTTGAGTTGGAGGAGCCACCCAAATGCTATTTATTCCAACTGCAGCCACTGCATGCCATGAATGGGCTTATAGTTGGAAGAAGAGATCTACCTAGGGGAAGAGTATGCAGCTTCTTGGGGCTGATTTGGGAAGTGCTGATGGTTTTCAATCTGCACCTGCATCGCTGACCGGACATTGCAGTCACATTGATCAGGTGCCGAGTGACCCCTTCATGTTGCTGATAGTCCTCAGACTCCTGAAACACAAGGAATTCAGGAACTCTCTAGGGCAATTTTGATGGAGTGCACTTCTGCATCCAAGAGGGGACACTCTGCCAAGAGGTATCGTGATGGGTGAGAGCAGATGAAATAAAGAGAAATATTCATTTCTGGGCTCTTTTCATGAACAAAGGCATTTAAGGACTTTTTTTTAACTATAAGAAATTTCTGGTTTGGGCTGTGCCATGCTGCCTGCTCTCATAATCTTCCAGGTGTCCTGTTCATTGGTGGTTTTCTTCAGGAGTGGGGTAACTCCCTTGCCCCCCAGAGGCTCAGCACCTCACGTCCCATCAGCCTCCTGCCAGGCAAAAGCCTCCACTGAAACTACATCCCAGGAGAGCTTGAACATCTCAATAAGGCCCGTGAGGACATATTTTTGGAAGAACAATTTAGTTGTTAATTCTGAGGCACCAAGTACAGTAGCAAAATTGTCCTCCTTTGACACCACTTTTGTGAAGGTTTACTGATATGGCTTGGTAATGCTACTTGAGGTGAGGAAACCTAGTCCTAAACCTTGTGGGCATGCTGTGGTGACCTGGGTTTATGGCTTACAGCTTAATTCATTGCAAGTAAATTATAATTATGGATGTTAAAAAGGGAAACTAGGGGAGCGCTGTTAATATGGATCTTTTTTCAAGGACAGGAATAAAAAGAAAGAAATTTAAACGGTGTCATACAGGTGGGTCTTAAAACAAAAGACATAATTTCCATTAGTAAAATACTCCATTTCCACTAATACTCCATTTCCACTCTGAAGATTGATACTACGATTTGTGTAGCTCAAAGCCACTTGTGCCTTTCTCAGTCTTTAGATAGATAGATAAAATTCCAATTCATTTCAATTGAAGGGTTTCTATTTAAGTGCTGTTGGTATAATCAGTCTATTAAAATGGGAGGTGTTAATTTTCCAGTAATCACTACACTTTCTTTCTCTTCCTATCTCCCAACTGAAAGGACAGCCTCATCCTGCATGGTTAAAATGTAGTAATGCATTTAATGCCAGGCCATGATTTTAGACCTCCAGCTGTTTTACTGGTTGTGTAAGTAAAAATAAGATAATGTTATGCTTGGTAACCATGGTTTTTGTAGGCATTCACATTTTACAAATCACTGCACAGTATGCAAACCATTATATATATTTAAAATGTTTAAAATCAAGCTACCAGGAGTCTACCACTTCCATTATTTAAGGAGGGGGACTGCTAGACTGTGAAGAGTGATATATTCTATCAAGCTACTCAGTGGAGTTACATTATCAGTGCAAATCATGTGAAAATATGTGCTTCAGCAAGACAAGAAAGGAGTATTCTCTGCTATAAAAAGTGTGCTGTGGGAAGCTAGATGGAGTCATTTGTTTGGCGTAATATATGAGTAAAATCTTATTTGTTCAAATAATAAAAGAGGGGGAAAAAACAGAGCGCAGAGAGAAGGCAACCATGAAGTACTTGTTTGTTCTCTCCCTGTACAAAAACCTGCTTCTACTTCAAACAAAGGAATCGAGTCTCATCTCCTGCAATTTTAGCCAGGTGTAACTACTCATCTGAGCAGAGATCTTCCTGATTTATACAGGCAGGAGCAAAAGCAAAACCAGGGTCACGAAGAAGCAGCTTATTGATTTGTTCCATGCACGCAGGCAAAAATATTATACCTCGCCAGCATGATCATAAGCATGTAGTTAAATCCAAGTAAACCTTAACTGGAATATTTCTTTGTAAGAAAACACTGGTAAGTGGAGCTATTGACAGCTACATTTTCAAGAGCATCTGCTTTCAGAAACAGCAGCCATTCAGAACAAATGTTTTTGGAGGCAGATTGTGCTGCTCTGATTAGGAGTACAGGCAAAGATAATGGATAGTATTTGGCTGCACCTGAAATTGCCTTTAAAGTTCAGTATGAAATTTGTAGCAGGAGTAGGAAAAAAATGGCCTCTGCTTGTGCTGTAATTTTTCAGAGAACACACATGTAGCACTCTGGACAGTTAGAGCTCTCAATTTTAATTAAAAAATGGTAAGTATTATGCAGTACAGTCAGACCTGATTAATCGGGGTGGAGCTGGTTTATGTGTATGTCTGGGAATACAAATGCTTTGGGTATTAATCAGGCTTGCTGTATTTATTTATTGTAGATATTTATTCAGATTGACCCCTGTTTGCCAACCTCCAGCATTCAAAAACATCAGTCAGGGCAAAATCACAGCACTGGCTTACAAAAAAAAAAAAAGGAGAGGAAAGAAAGAAAAAAATGTTCCTTTTCAAACCATGGTCTTTGTGTTCTTTGTTTTTTTCATCTTTAGGATGTATTTGGGTTAACTTCAGAGCTCTTTCTTCACCACTGAAAGAAATAGAAACCAACATGTCCCCCTCCACCCCCCAATAAAAACCAAACTCTGAAGTTTAAGCCAATAACACATCTTCATGAATGGGAGTGGTAATTAAAACTTGGACTACAGCAAGAAGAGCATATGAGAGTGGTGGCAACACTAGCTTTAATAGGCGTCTCCTGATCCATGCCCAGAAGGTCCCCCAAAGGTTATTGTAGCCCAAGAGCTCAAAGCATGTATTCTGCCAACAGTGCTCTGCATTACCTGTTTGAAGGTACATTTCAGCAATGTAAAGAGCCCATTTGCTTAGCTTTAAATCAGGAAAATCCCCAACTGCTGCTTTTCATCAGAGGAGGAGTTCCAGCCCTGCGTCCTGTTCATCTTCCCATTTCCTTGGGAAATGAAAGATAGGCGGAATACAGAGAGCTCTCCTGAACCGCTCCTGCCTCTGGTGTGGTCTGTAGGCTGTTTCCTTCCCCCAGTAAAATATCCAACATAGGAAAGAAGAATTGTTTCAGCAGCCTGAGTCAAACGGGAGAAGGAGTAGGTTTAGCCTGACATAGCAAAGTGGAACCAGACAGAACCAATTTCCATCAGGAGTGACCATAGTGGTCCCATATCATTGGGGGGTTTGTTATTTACTTCCCTGGATTAGTGCATTCAACTATCAAGACAAACATCTTGAAATATCTTTCTTCACAGCGGACAATCTAGAAGTCTCACAAAAGGAAAACCGCATATACGGCTGAATTCAAATTCCGACTTTCTCTGTGTTTTGGCCACAGAATAATAATTTCACAAATCACACCTTATTCATTCTGCTGGAAATATCTTAGAAATGCTTTAATAATAATTTTTACACACTACAGCTGTGAAAACCTGCTTTACAAGTGTTATTTCCTTTTAACAGACATCTGACAACTTTGCTCAACAAATGCACCCACACAGAGTGGGATTTTATCTGTATGCTTTGCATTCATGAATTCCCTAGAAAACTAGGAAACAGCTACTTACATAAACAGGTTCCCAATATCACCTTGCCCCCACACATGTTTGTGGGCAAATCTGTCTGCAAAGTAAAAGTAATGATTTGTCTTCATACAGTATTTTCAACTAGAAAACAATTTGCTGCTTGTAGAGTAGTAGCTGTATCTTTATGTTTGTTCAGAGTCTTGGAAATGCAGAAAAAATAAAAGTACTGCCATTACTGCCATCAGAATAAGTTCAACCTCTTAGACAAATAACATCCGCTAACAAGATGTCCCTACACTGCAGATGGACACCCACTTCCAAACTCAAACTACCATTCTAAAATATGTATGTATGCACAAGTTAATGAAAATGTGGTCTTCTGTGTCTGTTTTAACTTCAATGGGGTTCCCTTGAGATTACACAGGTTTCCATGTGATGAAACAATGTGGTCTCATCATGTTGCACTTGCTGTGTTCCAGAGGGAAATGCTTTTATGTGCCTGAAGAAAGTGAGAAATAAAAATGCACGCGCCGTTTCAGAGACCAGAAAGATAAGTCTGAGCTATAAAGGACTCAAATTTGAATCCAATCTTACTGGCCCACAACTCATCACCAGCAATCAGAATAGTTTATGTCATCAACCTCTTTAATTAACAAAATAAGATTAAAAGGCTGTCTTATCTTCCTGAGTTCCCATCCTGGGAAATCTAGGCAACCTTCAGAGCCCCCAGAGGATCTCTAAGGGCTGCTCCAGGGCCGCTGCAGAGGAAGAACCTCTGTAGCTCAGCAGCCTCCTGCAGTTGGAGGAGCACCCTGCGGATAGCTCACAAAATGGATTTCACAGAATCATAGAATACCAGGTTGGAAAGGACCTCAAGGATCATCTGGTCCAACCTTTCTTGGCAAAAGCATGGTCTAGACAAGATGGCCCAGCACCCTGTCCAGCTGATTCTTAAAAATGTCCAATGTTGGGGAATCCACCACTTCCCTGGGGAGATTATTCCAAGGGCCAATTCTTCTTATTGAGAAAAATTTTCCTCTTGTGTCCAATCAGAATCTCCCTAGGAGTAACTTGTACCCATTCCTGCTCATCTTTTCCTTGCAACTCCTTGTAAAAAGGGAGCCTCTATCTTCTTTGTAGCCACCCTTTAAATACTGGAGCATGGTGGCAACATTTCTCTGATTTGTTCTCTGATGTAGGCATGCCCCTCATATTGGCTTCAAGAAACAAAGGAAATCTACTTCTTTCTCTTCTGCTGGAGCGTGATGTGAATTTGTTACGGAAAGGTTCTTCCACACGGGATCCTGCAGACAAAAGCGCAAGCAGGCTGAACCCCCTGGGTAATATCTGCACCATGGCTCTCGGTCCGTGGGAGATGAGGGGATGGAAATATCACCTAATGCTCCCGAAAAATTGACCTAAAGGGATACCTATCTCCGGGCTAGCTTCCACACTGAGGACTTTTCTAAACATCTCAGAAATGTTGACAGTATGAACGCCATCAATGTAGGAAGACAGGTTCACTTTACGTGCAACAAGAGGACGGGGCATGTTGTAAACTTTCCTCACTACTGAACACCCCGTTTGCTCTGGGATGGCACAGGAGAGTGCAGAGCCACAGCACGGTGCAGCAACAATAAAGTCTGGTAAGGGCATCCCCAGCAACGGTCAGTCCATGGCTCTGATTTCCTATGGACACATGCAGGTACCCCGTGGTTAGACGGGGTCTAACCTGTCTCCTCATATTGCCCAATCGCTTTTGAACCTGTCACCTGGGTTCAACCAAGCCAAGAGATAGAATTTAAATGTCCCTATAAGTTTTATGAAAAGAGGTGGACAGGAAGATGCAAGAACTTACTAGGGCCAGCTGAGAGAAAAGCTAATGAGATCTGTCCCAGCCAGCAGACGATCAACACAGGAAGGAGCTATTGGAAACCAGGCTTCATTATTTCTGGCGCTCATAGAACTATTTGTTTAATCATGTTTTATATTCATAAAGGATTTCTATGCAAAAGACGAACACCAAAGCAAACCTTCTTTTGCAACATGCCCATCTTTATGAAATCCTCACGATGGCTGTTTGTATTGTTTAATGCACTCAGATTCAACAGGTTTGGATCCTACGTGTAATATCTTCCTATAAGTCTGGTGACTTGTAGCTTTTTAACTTTGGCTGTTGCTGATTCATCAGCTGTCTGAAGCAGTCAGTTCTGCTTTGGTTTTGTGACTTCAGCACTAACAACTGGATCTGTTCTAAATACTGAGATTTACCAAACAGCAATGCCATCCACAAACAGGGATGCAGGGGGGAACAGAACATAGTTTTAATCCTGAATTTCCTTTTTTTTATTATTATCAAGAACATAGAGAAAATTCATCACCACCAAACCTATGTTACGCATAAGTACAGGAAATGAGCATACCACAAAATCCTAATACCCTAATGACCTAGGTGGCTTGTGTACTCCGCTTGTCTCCAGAAGGGCGAAATGCTCTAACACAGAAAGGTAAAAGACAGCAGAGTGCTTCTCCCTGCCTATTAGGTCCTGGTATCCCACAATGCTTGAAAGGATTTGTCTGGGCAAGAGGGATGGAGCCGAAGATCAGCTGGTCTATGTGAGATGATTCCAAGGCAGTTTGGGAATGTCTTCACCCAAAGTACTTAGTAAAATGTGCATGGCCAGAACCTGTGATGTTTTCTTACTCTGTAGCCATTGTGAGGTTGTTTTTTTACAAAAGATGGGGAAGAAGTAGAAGTGTGTCTTGAATAAATCATAATATGGGTCTTGAAATGTAAAATATAACAAGCTCCACACTCTTTTCAGATGCACCCACTTTCTTCTTCATAGGTCACCAAACCCACAAGAGGAGTTAGTTTTAACCCTCTGCCAGTACCCAACTGGCATCCCCAGCAGAACGCTATGTGGTCCCTCGGGCGCAGGAGTCCCCTGGGGTAAGGTAATTTTTAGCCAGGGAAAGCTCAGCAAAAGTATTCAAATAGCACAGACCTGCCCAGTGGAGAACCTCGCTCTTTGCCTGGAAGGCTCCTGGAAGACACGGCTAACTGGGTGAGTGAGAGTTACTTCATTCTTGATATGGGAAAGATTCGCTAATAAGTGGGAACCAACATGAGTTATGTGGTGGTAGCAATGAGATCTCTCAGTAGGCTTGAGCAGGTCCCTTGCTTGCATGCATGCCCTGGTCAGTAGAGAAGAGCTTACTCACTGCAGCCTCCAGCAGCACACAGACCATGGGTCTCCACCTCCCTGCACTCCCACCCGGGCCCTGAAGGAGGAAGAACTGTTACCTGCTCTGACCTCAGGAGCATCCCTAATGTGAGGTTTGTGAGGAAACCAACCAAAACAGCAATGCAGCATAGTGGCATCTGACTAAAGAGCTAAGTGGCCTTGTACGGAGCTGCAGAGATCTCTCCTTCCAGCATCATGCTTTCATCATTATACCAGACCCGGTGACATTGCTGCAGCTGATCAGCAGCATTTGGGCACCAGGGCTGGCCTGTGCTCCACCACCCTCCACCTAGCAAGGCTGCAAGGTGTGACTGTGGGGACACTGCTCACCCCTCAGCCATTGCCATCTTCAAACTGCAAGGCATTGGAAAATGCTCTCTCAGATGGCTCCTTGGTGAAGACATTGTCGTGTTCTGAAGATGTTTTAATGACAGATTTTCCCCGCAATATTCTGCTATATTCTAGTTTTTGTTAGTTTTGCAGTCCTGGGTATTTTGTAAGGCTTTCTGTAAAAGTCACCACCAGGTAAAATTCCAAGCAAAGGCTTCAGTAGTCCACACCACCCCATCTTTTGGACAGACCTTCGTCTCGGGCACTGCAGGCAACTGAGGTGGGGTGCTGGAGAAGGCCATCAGTGCCTACCCACAGGCTGCTGAACCAGAGCTCTGTGAGACAGTCCCTGTCTGTAAGGTGCTGCTGTGAGTTTCTCACCAGATAAGGGGATTATTAGCCTGGCTTGCAGCTGCTCCACAGAAATAGGTCAGCCTCAGGAATAAGCTTTGCCTTCCCCTGTTCAGCATCAGAACCACCCAAGAGGAACAGGAGCTGCTTGCAGGGCCCTTGTCCAGGGACCATTATAAACTCCTGAACAACGGGTCGCCTCCATCAGTGTCTCCTAAAGAGGGAAACGTCCTTAAAGTCAGCGCCTGTGGTTTTTATTGTATTAGATTTAGGTGTATGTCCCACAGTGGTGAGATATTTTCTGCATCTATACTTGCTCAGCCCCTGTTGAATTCATTCTGCTCTGAGCGAGGGAGACATTTGTTGGTCATTCATGGGTAGCACTTCGCTTAGGGGATACCCGGGCCCCCCCCACCTCTGCCTCCCATCCGCTTTTTGGATGGAGACTCCCATGCTGAGGGAGCACGAGTAGCACTGATGCCAGACGTGCCAAAATGGAGCGAGAGGGCTAGAGCCTGCGCATGGCCTTACCGTCCCCACATCCAGCAAAGGTGACTCTGAAGTGAAGGAAGAACCTGAAGCAGGCTGGCAGGAGGCTGTTTTGGCCCACGCTGACCACACGCTCGGCAGCCGGCGGTGCGGGCTGCAGCACGGCGTGCCTGCTCCACGCAGGAGCCAGCACACTGAAAAAGCTGTCGCCCGCTGTGGTATACCTCCAGCTTCCCAACTGAGTCCTGCACCAAGCTGCCATCTCATTTTCTTCTGGTTTTCTCAGTCCACCAGCTCAGTAACTGCAGCTAACACCCCAACCCCGACCACCTCCCCTCTCTCCCTACCCACCACATATTTGCACCTTGAAAGTGTGCTTAGCCCAGATTTCAAAGTGGGGTTGCAGGTTGAAGTAAAAGGGAGCTGCAGTGTAAGATCAGCAATGCAAACTTAGATCTAAGTCTCCTGTCAGCCGTGCCTACGTTCAGCAAAAAAAAAAAAAATAACCTGTAGGACTGGCAAGAAGAGTAAAACAAAGCACTGAAATCAAGGATAGGCAACTTAGCTTTGATATAAAGATTTCTCCATCCCTCATGCCCTTTCCCTGCCATTATACCTCAGCTGATGCTTTGCAGAACAGAAAGCTTGCAAAGTTTTCATTATTGCCTTTATTTTTTTTTCCCTCATTCCTCCGCCCATCTGCATTGTGGTTAAAATCACTGAAAAATAATTAGGATACAAGCCTTTTCCCATTACAGCTAGTATAGCTGGAGAAAGACACAGAGAAAGTCTTACAGGAAACATTCTTCTTGTAAGAATTCCAGACCGAGAAATTAGGGTAGTTTCCCATTTTTGAAGAGTTTATCCAAACAAACCCTTTTTGCACATTTAGCTCCCGCAGACACTTGTGCAGTAAGGGCCTGATCGTCAGCTGGTGTAAACTGGCTTAACTCCATGAATTTTTGAGGAGCTAATCCAGTTCCCCTCAGCTGAGGATCCATCCCGTAGGTGCTCGCCCCGTGTACCTGAGCTGCTCTGTGTGAACAGAGAGGCTCTGCGCACCGTTTTCCCCAGTGAAACCATACAGGAGGCAGACGCCGGGAAGCGCGTCCCTCCCCGCCTGTCACACGGCGGCAGGTCTAGGGATATCTATCATTCGGGTCTGCAAATTAATTTGCCTCTCGCAAACGGATGCGTGCTGCTGAGGCTGCCGCACGCAGCGGTTTCTGGAGCAGCACGGCAGATTTAGAGCAGCCTTCGCCGAGCCCCCGTTTCCACGTCCCAGTAACCACATGCTGGGGAGTGTGGGAGAGCCGCAGGTGACTGACCCCGAAAAGCGTGGCAGAAATTCGCCCGGAAAGGCTGGCAGCTGAGCGGGGCCCGAGCCCAGCTGGAGCAAGCAGCCGAAGGAGGGAGGACAGGCTGCGGCAGCCCCAGGAACCGCTCCACGGCCGGCAGCCTGCCGAACAGGTTGCTCCCAATAAAAGTGCTTCGCCACTGGATTGAGGCGGCAGATGAATTAATTGTGCCATTTCCATGACATTCTGCTGCAGCTTAAACGTATTAATAACTGTTCATCCCCGAAACAGCTTTTTCCTCCCACACGAGGGGGAAAAATATCCATCTGAATTTTTTAGATTATGTGACAGGCTTGCAAACTGTTGTTAACTTTATCATTTGGGATATGGATTAGACTGCAGCACATTAATTTATCGGGAAGTAAGAGCTGCCTGTTCATCTCTTTTCTGTTATGACATCTGCAGTGAAAGCACGATGGGGGCCAGACAGACAGTGAGTAATAGACTAGAATATGAAGTTTGGTGGGGGAAAAAATGGCAAGGTTTGCTACGGATATAATTGAACCCATTAAGCAAAAAATAAAAAAAACAGTCAGTGGTCCTTTAGCAGATATCGCTCTTAATGAAATTGCAGATAATGAAACCTGCCAGTTAAAAGCGATATCAATTCACATCTATTAAAGCTGGCACAGAAAAGTCAAGCAAAAACCGATCCTGCGATTGAAGACGTTTTGCTGGAGTCCCCAGGGCTCTGCAGCCACCCCCCTTGCTCCCCACCTCCAGCCCCGGCGGAGGGGGCACAGCACACTGCCTGCCCCGGGGCAGGGCTGGGGCTCGCAGCGTTTGCTCCCGCTGCTCGCCTTTTGCTGCTGCCTGACGGACCTGCCTGCGGGGCCACGTGGCTAAAACGGTGGGAAAGGTGAAGGCCTGTGATTTGTGGGCCAAAAGAATTCATGAAACTTTAAAGAGAGCCTCGCCGGCATCCTAAATTGTTAATGCAAACTCGCCAGCTTTGCAGAAAACATATTCCCGTTGCCATTTTCATTCCCCCTTGGCCTGTTAGTCCTCCAATTATGTGAACAGCGCAACACGTGAACAATTACACGGCACAAAAAGTGTGAGGCTTAGGTACTTCAGTGTGGCCCTTTAATGCCAATGGGCAAATCTATTTACATGATCTATATTTAATATGCAAGGGCCAGTGTCCATGAACTTCTAGACTGAACTTGCCAAGTCATGACAGTATGGTAAGGCTATCACCTCACAGCAATTTATAAGCCTGCATTTTATTTTAACGCTTAATGCTAAAGACAAATCAGCTACAGGCCACAGGGCTCTCTGCCACTGCGGGTGCCACCCCTCAGTCTTATTTCCCAGCTCCCCAGGGACCAGACCTGCTCACCCAAATCCTTCGGGATTTCACTCCTCATCAAGGTATGCTTGCGTGTGTCTGGACGCAGTAAAATTCAGCACATGCAGCTAAAAACGGTTCACAAACATTTAGTCAAAATAAATTCAGCTAATTCATGCTGAAGGTGTTCCCAGGCACTTTTTAATTCATATTACGTAAACAATCCCAGCACTGACTTTTTCCTTTGTTCCTATTAATTCACTGGGTGCGTGCATGCGCGAGAGGCAAAGATTTATGTCAGGAGTATTCACGTAGTCTCTTTGTAATCTCTTTGGTTTCCCCTTTTCTATTTGTAAAAGGTATTCCTGGCCCAGCCCTGACGCAGAACAATGCCGCACGGGAACAAAGGAATGGCCGGGTGCCGGATCAGGCCATTGTTCTGCCGCGCTCGGTGCCCGTCCCTGCCAGCGGCCAAGACCAGCTGCCTCGCCGGACAGCGCAAGAAACCCCCTAATGAACCATCATGGGATGATCTGCCCATAGGGGAAGTTTTTTCCTACTCCTCATCAGTTAGCTGTTTCCCAACGCCGTGAAGCATGAGAGTTTGCATCCCTTATATTTTTTTTTTAATCTAGTCTAATGTAGTTCTCGTTATCCATACAAATGTCTAGTCCATTTTGGATCCTGCTAATCTCTTGGGCTCAGTGGTATTTTGTGGCAGTAAGTTCCCAGGGTTAATTAAGTGTTGTCTAAAAATATTTCCTTATCAGTTTCAAATCTTCTTTTTTCCTTTTGTGCTTCCTTATTGAGTGACTCTTGTTCATGAATTTTAAAAAACTGGCTAAATGAGATCATCTTTTCTAACCTTTTCAGTATTTCTCATTGTCCACCCAGTTTCCCTCCTTTTACTTATACCATCCCTAAACAGAAACAGTGGGCACCTTTTGGCCTCTTCTTGTGAAGAGCCCTTTCCACAACTAGATCACACCCCTTTTTATGTATAATACCAGCAACCATCCAGTCCATTCATACAGCCTGACCCCAAGAGCCTCAAAAAGTTTCCATTGCCATAACAAACAGACCAGAGAGTCTCCAAAGGCAAAGGCCTGCAGAGTCGAGCGATGCAAAAGCAATCCACCGGGCTGGACAACATCCACCAAGGACAGACCATGATTCATTTGGGATTGATGAGCTCAAACCCACCAGAATGAACAAGTTTGCAGGGAACTTGCAAAGGAAGCAGCCAGAAAGGTACAGCCATCTATGCCCATCAATAAATCCAATGGGCTGGTCTGCCCAGCTTTCCTTTGGTCATGCAGCCTCGCTGGGCCATGTAATTGCCGCCTTATCGGAGAGATACGAGCCTGCCCGTCGAACAGATGCAAGTTTCTCCTGCTCTCGTTCAGCTGGGAACTCGCTCAGCAAAGCAGAAATAAATCACAGGGAACTTGCTGTCATTTCTCCACCTTCCCACACACCCTCCACCGCTGCCGCCTGACTGGCTCGAGCTGGCGTAGTTTTTAAATGAAATCTGGGAGACTGGCATCGACAGCCCTGCCTAATTTTTAGCTAATACCTTGGTGGGTTCTGCGTTCGCATCTGGCCAGCGCTGTCATGCTGAGCCTGATGATAACAGGCTGCTGCTCTTTCCGAGCAGGAAGCCGGGGTACTGCTACCGACAGCCTAAACAGAGGCTCGTTCCAAGCACAACAGCACATCGCAGCCAGCGAAGGGTCTGCGGCGCGGGACTTCTCCCAAGGCATAAAAAAAAAAGAGAGAGAGGGGGGAGGAGAGAGAGAGAGAGAGAAATGTGTTAACTGTGCTAACAGTGCCAAGTAATATGCTTCGTTAAAAATTTAATCACCTGCAAGTGCAAAACAAGTGCAAAGCAATCATGTTGTAATTAGCACAGCAATTAACACCTCCCTTTTCGATAGCACATGCATCCTAGGAAGTGCATGATTGCAAGTGTTTATGCTGCTGACAGACTAAGTTCCTATAGAGAGGAAAAAATTGCTTAAATAGATTTTTTTTTCCCCCTCGTCTTTTTGGCATTTGGGCTCTTATGTGTCCATGAAACCCCAGCACCAGCTGCCATGTTGGTTTTGTGTGAGTGCTGCTCCATTGCATAGCGTAACTAACAACTACAACTTGATCTGGAGCCTTCTGAACGATGGCTACAAAACCCTAGAGCCCCGCTGTGAACAAAGATGTAAATACTAAAATTGCAAGATTATTTTTTGCAGACTACCACTCGTCAAAGAGCAAGCACCGAGCCTGCACTCAGATCATGGGCTCTGGGATCCTACAGCAAAGGGGACAGGACAAACCAGAGCTGTGGCTTCAGGATGGGTCTGTAGCTAAAATATGCCCAGCTCCGTAGTACCAAGGTCTCTCTTTGACATGTCCTCCCATTCAAACAACCAATTCTCCCCTAAGGCTGTGCTGGAAGCAATTTGATTCAGTTTGGTAAACTGGCCGATGCAGAGCTGGCTTGGGAAAACACCCTCCTGCCAGCCTTGCCCACACAACTGCTGCTCCTTTACCCATGCACTGGGGTGTCCGTGCATGTCCCAGAGGGCTCTCCTGCCCCTTGTCACCCCCAGAAACCTGGGGTTTGATCATCCCACTCCTGTCCCTCTCCCAGGACTGGCTGCCAGTTCCTTGTGAGACCATACGAGGAAGGAAAACTGACTCTCAACATTCGTTTGGAGAAGTTATATAGGCTTAAATATTCAAATATATCCCATAAAATACCCTTATTTAGAGGCTGTTCAACTTTAATAAATGGGCTGAATTCGTAATGGGACACCACACTCAGCATCCTGGCAGCAACTCAGAAGCTCTCATGGTTGCTCAGTACAGCCAAAGAGCTGGCCTGTGAGCTTGGCATCCAAACGCTGAGCACCAAAAAGTAAAAGCCATCTTTGAAAACATAAACTGTGAGGCCAGTCTTGACGTTCCTCCCCTCCCAGACACTGAGATGGTTGACAGGTATTTCCATCACATGGTTCAGTATTGGGATTCCTATTTGCAAAGTACTTTGAAGACATTAAAGCCACAAGCAACATTACTATCAGGTCTGAGCCAAAGTAACAAATAACCCCACAGTAACCACAACTCCTGAAAAGTTACTTCCTACGTAAGTTTGCTGTGTATCCTCAGAAATTCACATTTTCCACACCATTAATTCCACAAATTAAGACAAAATTGGAGCACAAATTCAGCAATTACCATAGAGCGAAGTAGAAGGCAAGTGAAAACAAAGAGCAGTGGTACCTTTGCTATCCCAATATATTTGCCTATTTCTTGAGCCACTTCTGAACTGAGACAGAAGCCAAGTCTGACATGGTACCAGTCAGACTTGCAGCACAGTTTCTGACAACACTGGGGCCCTACGTTCACCCCCCTCCCTCCAGCCGATTGACCTATGTTTCATCACAGTCTTTTGAGTATCCCAATTGTATTTTAATTGACGTTTTGTTCGCCGCTCTCATTGGCCTCCTGGCACCATTTTCTGCCTCCAGTGAGCCCTTCCTTGAAGCTAAAGGTCTTTGCGATGGCTTCATCCCCCTCTCTGTTAGGATACGAGCACGTATTCATGGTTTTTTTGGCATGGTCCCTCCATTGCCTTCGTGCCATTCAGGCTAAACAAGAGCCTGCCCTGTCCTCCTGAACGCAGTTCAAGCATCCGGGTTTTGATGCTTTCCATTGGCAGTGACGGGCACTTACCTGTAGCACACAACGCATTTTATATTACTTTTACAAGTCTCCGGTATGATCTGGGCTATGGAGACCTGAAGTGCATCCCCTAGTTCTGCCTGGGGCTGTGCTGGAGAGGGGCAAGAAGAGGCTCTTGGGATCTGCATTAAAAGGTCTGCCACCACTTTTGTGAGAGGTTTGGGGTGATTTCCCTGCCTCTGCTGGAGTTCACCTTCTCAAAGGCATACTGCTAAATCATCCCTGCCAGAGATGACTTACCCCCGAGGCTCATAAAAGTACTTCTGAAGAGCAGTCGTGTTTGTACTTGAAATGTGCTGAAATAAGCCATGTGTGAGGGTTGGGGGGGAGGGGGGGATCCTGAGGAGAATACCCCTGAAACACCGGCCCAGAGTCCTCATCTCAGCTGACAGCACGTTTCCAATGATACAAGTCCAACACCATGCTGTACTATACATACACACAGTATGTTTTTCAATAGGATCTCCTACAATGTGCAGTCAACACCTACACCAATAAGGCATGGTTGGATTCTCTGGTGCCAAGTCCCCTTCTGAACATTAAAATGGTGTCCATCAAGTAAGGGAAAAAAGTTTGTGTGAGTTGCTTGTTAAAATGTTTGCAGCACAGCAGAAAGTTTAAGTAATGGGAGCCCCTGTTCTCTTCAAACCACGAAAAGCTGACAGTTATCACCAATGAAAGGTTAAGAAAACCACTGGGGGTAAGGGGAGCCTCGCATGCATGGGAAACCACAAGTTAGTGTAACTGTACAAAAGCTCATGGTTCAAAATATATGCAAAATACATCAGAAACCTCTCATCCTGGGAACAAGCAAAACAGTTTACGCCCATGGGAGGCAAGCGCAGGGGGAAAAAGCCTCTTGTGGACAAGGGCCACAGCAGAGAAGAATGTCTGGGAAAGGCTAGTGGGCCCATCACTTGCCAGGAGCTGTCGGCAGGGAGTTGTTACAGGATCCCACGGCAGCCGCGTATGTTTGGCTCTGAATGGAGGGGATGGTGGGGCAGGTAGAGGGGCAGACTGGGACCTGTGATCTGCTCAAGGAGACGATCATCAGGAAATTGCCTGGTCGGGGAATTGCTCCATGGAGTATGGAATCACATGTCTCTCGATGGCTTTAGTTGAGTGTAAAAAAAACCCCAAAAGAGAAGTGTGGCTTTATCAAGTATGAGCAACACCGCCTACTGCCCTGAACTAACCTCCTGTGACTAATTCTTCACAAGATGGGTCTTTATAAGACAAAAGGAGTCCTCAAACAAATCCTTGCAGACGGACAACCACCATGGCCAACCTTCATCAGCAGGACTCAGCTGTGTCCAGTGCCCCTGCTCCCTGAACTGTCCGGCCAAGTCAAGAGCACCACTATGTCCCTTGAGGATGTCTTGAGCACAGTTCTCAGTATCACATTATAGATGTTGTACTCATGGCATTCAAAGGGGTGAACGTGGGTGGTGAAAAATCACAGGGAGTTATATAGCCTTTTCAGTTAGCAAGGCTAAAAATACCTTAAACCTTAAAAATACCTAAAACCACCTTAAAAATAAGAGATGAGATGGGATGGGAAGGAAAGGAAAGTACCAAAGCAGTGAAAGGAGATGGGAAAACCAAGAGAACCTGAACTGCAGGTACAAAAGGCTTGGGAGGTATTTATGCTTGGGAGGTATTTAGGAAAGCTAAAATCCTGCTCCATTGACCTACAGAGCAAATTTTACAGGTTTTGTGTGTGCTAGGACCGTGAATAAGATCTCAAAGTCTGTGGCTTGGCTCCTTCTTAATGGGAACCATGGAATTTGGGAGGGTAGGACCCCCCCCCCCCACTAATAACCCTCCTAAACTTGACAAGGACTGCTCTCCCACAACTGGGGAAGATAACCCTTCTCACTGATATTTCTGATTCTGGAAAGAAAGAGGGTGAAAAACCCAAAGAAAAAAAAATCTGAATTCCCACTCATTTTGCATATCCAGGTTCCCAGGCACCCATCCCTTTTTTACTAAAGGGGGGGAAGAAATATATTTAATAAAGATCTGGCAGGAGTATGATGAAATAATGAGTAGGATGAGACCATGTTACATAAATTGGCAAGGCTCCAGCTTGTAAATGATTAAAACAAAAGAAAAAGGGAGTTTCCATGAAGACTAACGTAAAAAGCATTTTATAATCAAAAGGCCTGAAACTATGGGGGCTGATGGGAATGTCTAGCAAAACAAGCCTGTTCTGAAGCTTCCAGATGATACATGGAAACTTAATCAGCTCATCTCAGTCAACCTTAAATCAAAGAAAAGACTGATTGGAGGTTCAAAGGGAAGAGTGGTTTTGTGGCTCAAGAACAAGAGCGGGATGCTTTCCCGATTCTGCCACATATTTCCTTTGAGATCTTGGGTAAGTCACTTACTTGTGTGATATTAAATTTCACAGCCATTGGGTACAATAGTTTGCCTTATATGCATATTCCAATTTGTCCCTGGAAGTGGACTATTACGTTTATATGCCTGGCTCTTTACACCCACACATACCATTCACACAGCACTGTTGCTAACAAGCAGGCCTTCAAATTTCCTTCCATAATTTTTTCCTCTGTAAAATGTGGAGAAGCCCCATATACCTGTATAGCAGTACTGTCATACTGAATTAGTGCATAATATTCCTAAAGATCTTTGACTAAATAACGTTACGGAAGTGAGAGAATTCTCTGTAATTTACTGCTATGAGATTAATAGCGAGTGCTTGCCTCTCAGGTAGACACCAAAAAAGGGAAGCCGCTTAAATGGTTACAATCTCTCTGCTGTTAAGAAAAGCATCCCTTCACAGTTCACCAGTAACTCTGGCTGCTTCTTTACCCAAAGCCAAAATACAGTGACATTAAAACTGACAATTGTAAAATCAAGAGAGACACAGATCTAATTTCTGTTGGAACAGAAAATTTGTTACTCAAAATCAAATGCGAATTGGCTCCAGCCTTTTAAACTAAGCAAGCTAACAGGCCGTGGAGAATGTACAGATCTTCAAGGGGAGTTTGCTAACCATATGCAGTTAAAGCCCGACCTTAATGTCTTTTTATCTTCCAGGTTTACAAGTGTATGTATATGTGTGTGCACATTTCTGAAAGTCTATTCTTCTGTACACTGAAAATTCAGATGAAAGTCAAGAAGAGGAAGGTTAGATCAGGGAATGAGGACTCCTTTATACTGCTTCCAAGCTCTGCCCTGATGCATTGTGTAACCTTGGGCAAGTCATTTAACTTGTCTTGCTCATCCATCAGATAGAAAGATGATGCTTATCTATTGCACGAAAATGAGTTAATTGCTGTTTGCCAACTGCTTTCATCTCTTTGGATGAATCAGATTGAGTCCATATATGTGACTGTATATAATTTTGCATGTGTATTTTTATTTGGAGCTTGCTTATGTCTTGGAGCGTAACTTCTTCAGGTCAACACTGGTTATCTGCTTGGCAGGGAGCCCCTATTGTACATTTCTGATGTAATGCAAATCATAGCAATGAGAAACACATAAGTGAAAGGTATTACTCTTATCATCATCATTAGTTGTTGTTGTTGTTGTTGTTGTTATTATTATAGTTTCACACTTGGATGCGGAGATAGGACCACTTTAAAAAATATGGCCCCAAGAAAGAAGTCTGCTGTTCTTGGGAATAAGTCTCTGAAAATAAAACGAATGGGAGAGGCATAGGCCTGGAGTTGCTTCTACACAGATGTGTTGATGTAAAGTTTCCCAGGGGCATCACCAAATCTCTAAACAAACTTATTTATAGGCTTTACCACTCAGGAACTGACCTATGCAAGTGCTTGGCCAGTGGGTGGTTCTCGCCAAAACAATAAATCTCCTCCCTCAGGGAGGAGTTATAGCACTCAGGACTTGTTTGATTTTTGGAAACAGAAGGAAACTGGAGTGAGAGGCTCAGAGAGAAAGAATAAGGAGAAATTCTCTAAACCATAGACACAGCTCCGGAAAGAAGTCCAAGGGCTGTATAACCCTTGGGAGCAAAGTCCTTTTCTTAACCATCAGTGGATGCACTATGGACTGTGCCTTGCCTATGACACATGGAGCTGATGCTGCTGTTTAAGGATGTGGAGTTGCCTGCAGAGGCCAAAGGGGTCACCACTGCTTTGGGAAGCAGGGCTGGAGTGAGCAGCAGACAAAAGCAATCTGATGTGTTCGAAAGGTATGATCTTTAAGTATACGTAAGTGTTAACTGTAAACTCTTGTCATTCTTTCATGCAAGGAGCTCCACCATCAGAGAGTTTCTTCAGAAGAGGCCAGGTTCTCCAGTGCTATCTGACCCATGTCCTCGCTACTGACGCTGCTACCTTTCTTGTGCAGTAACAGTCACTTCTGTCTCTCTGGAGTGGTAGCACCAAAACCACGAGCTCTGCAACTAAGTTTAGGCTCTAGAAAAAGCTTTAGCCTAGTGACATTTCTCACCAGAAAGAGACTCAACACGTAAAAGGACCAAAACCCAGATTTGCTAATGTCTCATCCTCTGCCCCACGTACCAGGTTGTCCCTTTGCTGGGGTGAAATCTCCCAGTTTATGCCTGCGTTTGAAAGCACTGCAGAGATGTTCCTCCCCACAGGCAGCCTGCAAAGAACAGAAACAGCTGTTCTTCCAGTCTCATGGACCACAACAGCAACACAGCATCCTCCATATCAAGGTGTTGACACATCGTGTCTGGACTCATTCCCAGGCCCCACGGTTCTGCCATCCCTCTTTGCCTCGGAGAAACACACATTTTCTACCCAGTGGCTCTTCTAGTTCCTCCTTCCATAGGACTGAACAAATGGGCAAGATTTTATCCAGCCTTTCCATGCGTGGTTGAATTTTGCCCGTAAGGACTTGTTTTTATTCATCCCACACTTTCAACACACCAAGTATGAAAGACCTAATAGACTGGGATGCATTGTATGTTTATTGGATGAAATGGCAAATGCTGTTAAAGTGTTAACTTGCGTGATTTTTTGTTATAGATTGCAGTGCTTGTCATTATTTAAGTTAGATTGGTTAGCTCATTTTGTTGTTTCACTCTGCTTGCTTTACTTGCTATTTATTGGTTGACTTATATAATGAGTATGATTAAATTAATAGATTTTAGAATGTAAATTAGTTTCTACTAGTGTTTATTAGATACATCTATGGATAGGGTTTAAATAAAAACACTGTCTGAAATCAGAATTACAGTGTGTTCTAATCTTAATGGATGGCATGGACCTAACTTGCTCTTTGTTACATTTGGATATCTGGAACAACTCTCTTTAGTCCATTCTCTTTAGTCCGCCTCTGAAAACCACTAAGGACAGACGGTTGTGGAAAGTAATTTTATTTTTTTTACAGGGACCTAACTTTGCTCAGATACAGACATGCAGCTCTCAGTGAAGTGATCAACTTTTGCAGGCTAAAGAGGACTTAATCACTGTTGTAAAGGCTCCACAGAAACACTAATTGAAGACAAGCTTTCAGCACAGGTTAGAAAGTCCAAAGGATAGCAGCAGACGATACTGGTTACAACGGCATAAAATAATTTCAAAGATGCCCTTTCCCATGCTTCCTGTGCCTCCAAATGCCTTTTTTCTTGCTAGTACGTTTTGCTCCTGCTCCTTTTTTGTAAAAGATCACTATTAACTGACTCTGTCACACAAGCATTTTAGTCTAAACTATTTTGTGGCAGCAGAAAGGTCAGTAGCATGAAAAGGGGTGACTGCCACGGGTGAGGGGCACCTGCACGTTTCCATGTTTGCATGTAGTCATCCATTATTAGCAGTGATGACTCTCGACTCCATGGAGCTCTTGAGAGTCACGCTCATCTGGCTCTTCACACGGGAAAGGCATCAGGAAGAAGCAGACTTCCCAAAGCATCTTCGCAGTTATTCTGAGTTATTGGTATGATACCAGGTCTATCGGGATTTTGAGGAGGGTCATCCTGGCTTGTCATACCAAACAAGACCCCGTCCTCCACAGAATCAGCTCCCCGGTTCACAGCACAACCAGCGACATTGAACTGAAAACCGCCAAGTCTCCCTTGCACTGCCTGCTCATGGAGAACTGAGTCCTTGCTCCTTCCTGGCTTTCCCTGCCCCTGCCACCCTTGCTTTTTTGCACAGCCACATCTGCCCGGATGGTTTTTTGTTCTGCTCCTTTAAAAGCAATTACCAGGGGAATGTTAGTGATGTAAACTTGTTTAAACCTGAGCAGGCAGTTAAGTCAGCTCTGTAATTAATTGCCTCATCACTGCAGTCATCCTTCAGGAATGCTGTGCCGCTGGTTCACGATCAAGAAAGGGCCAGATCCCCAGCGGAGATCCCCCAAAGTGAACAAAATCACGAAGCTCTGCAGCAGGTCGGGCTCTGACCCCCAGAGAGGACGAAGAGGGAGAGGCGTCGTCGGCCCCACCACCACCCCGGCATGCAGAGGTGGGCAGGGGTGCACCATGAGAGCCCCCAGTGCACCGCTGGTTTTGTGTTGGGGAAAGGATTAGTTTCCCCAAGGCATGGCCTCTGCAGATGTCCCCGGGGGTGCTGCATCATGACATGACCGCTTTCCACGGGGTCAGGTGCCACAGACCTCCGGGTCTCACACTCATCCCTGCAGCGGGAAGGAGAGACCCTAAGTGATGAACCCACTAGCAGACTAGCAGCATGCAAAAGCTAATGGAAACAGCATGGGACTGAAAACCATATCATCAGAGACCTCTCTAGAGACATGGATGGAGGATGCAGAGGGATGGTGGTGGTACCTTCTCCCTCACGTACCTGTGAAGCTAGCTGAAGCCATAAAAATTATCTTCTTTCTACTCGCTTCTAAATGTACTGTGGGTGAGTGTGTTCAGAAGGTGGTTTTACCCACAGGCTTTCTTGTTGAGGCTGGGCTCTCCTGTGCATAGGAAAGGGAGGAGGAGGGAAGAAAAAGGAGAACCAGCTTCTCCAAGAGTGACAAGAAAGTGAAGGGAGAAGAAGAAAGAAGAAAAACAGTAAATGAGAAAACATAGGATGGAGGGAGCTGTGCCCATGAGGAGAGAGCAGAGGTGATAGAAAGGGGTACCAAACTGAGAAGCGACCTGGACAACTTCTGGATCAGTTCATGGCCATCTCTCCAGTCTTTGTACCTCTTAGAAGGCTGCCGTCCATCATGGAGGAAAAAAGGGCTGAAGGGGAGATAGCTATTTCGGATAAGAGCTGCTGTTAATATTTGTGGCTACTTTATAATTGCTAGTTACACTCCAATTAAATAACTACATAGAGGAAAAGACAGGGTCTAAATGAAAGGTGAGCTGAATGATGTGTCCAGCATAAACCTCAGCACAGGTCTTGTGCAGAGAGTAGCCCAGGACATATAACAGCACTCACCCCTGCATCTGCCAGCAACCAATGTGGCCCCTAGATTTGATGTCTCTGGTGAAGAGAAGATACCTTTGCATGGGTTTCTGGGCAGACTTTCCACCTCCGGGGGAAACCGGTGTGCTTTTGCCAGTTCTCCTGCATAGCTGTCAGCCAGAGCAGAGACACCAGTTCACAGTCCCTCTCCCATGCCGGCAAGCGGGAATTCTAGCACAAGGAGGTAGAAAGGGCAATCAATGCCTATGATAAGATACACTCCAGCAAACTGTTTATAATTTTTCTCACTGGGTTGCAGATGACCTAATAGGCTCTTTTCCCATCTCTAATTTCTATGAATCTGCAATCCTATTATTTATATTATATCTTGAGGGTTTCTTCAAGAGTAAATGATGTAATTATACCCTGCACCATAACATTTCAGGATCTAGTGTAATAGGACTAAATATGCAATTATGTGGTTAGTAAATGTAACAGTACAAAACTCAAAATCTATATCCATGTACTGTAGCTTCATAAGAAGAATTAGTTTCCTGTTATGTACACAGCAGATGTAATGTAATTATTGCTAACTGAAAAGTATCACCAGACATTCATATGATACCAACAAAAAATGCCCCTCCAGCCAATTCTTCATTCAAACATATGAAAATGAGAGAATTCCCACAATTCTATCTAGTCTAGGCATATACATTTGATACTCTGCATATCAAGTCAATACTTATAGATACACAGAACCCACAAAGAATATACATGCATATGCAAAGGGAAGCATCAGATTCACCTCTGGTGTCATTCCAGCAACTTCAGCTGAATTACAGGACGGCAGAAGACAGTCCATTAGGCAACCTGTGTGGATTACAGTTGGAAGAAATAAAACTGGCCCCTGACATTTATACAACACTGTGTGACAAAAAGAAAACAACATGAAAGGAACCACAGCCCTGTGGTTAAGGAGCTAATCCTGGACTTGGGAGATACAGTTTCTACTCAGAGGTTTGCCACAAGTTTCACATATGAAAAAAGAAAAAGAAAAAGAAAAAGAAAAAGAAAAAGAAAAAGAAAAAGAAAAAGAAAAAGAAAAAGAAAAAGAAAAAGAAAAAGAAAAAGAAAAAGAAAAAGAAAAAGAAAAAGAAAAAGAAAAAGAAAAAGAAAAAGGGAAAAAGGAGAAGAGAAGAGAAGAGAAGAGAAGAGAAGAGAAGAGAAGAGAAGAGAAGAGAAGAGAAGAGAAGAGAAGAGAAGAGAAGAGAAGAGAAGAGAAGAGAAGAGAAGAGACGAGACCTTTATCATGGGCCTTGGTTGCAAGAGGACACCTTACCAGTAAAAAGTGTGATTTTTGCACAGGTTGCATTCACCTACTGCAAATGTCCTTTAATTTCCACTTAAACCCAAGCATGAAATGGGCCTAGCTGTACCAGAAGAAAGCACCTTCACCAAATGGTTAACAATGCTAGTTTAAAAAATTATTTGAAGGGTTGTGACAGCTCTAGCTTTAGAAATCACACCTGGCTTGGGATTCCCCTTCCCTTAAGTAAGGCAGCTACCTGCTGGTTGAGTGGGTACAGGGGGAACTCTCTGGTTAGGGGCTTCAGCTCCAAAACCAGGCAGTGAAGAGGGAGTGCCTGCTGAGCCACGTGTCCCGTTGTACCAGCCCTGCTGCCTCTTGGTGGAGGGGTGACATCTCACAGGTTTGTCAGGACCAGTATGCCAGAAACTAAAGAAAAGCAAATGTTGTTTTCCTGTAGAAACTGTACTTCAATTATCCACGTGTAAAAGCAGATGATACTTCAAAAGAGTGTTTTATTGCTAAGCAAACACCTGTCAGGTTTTCAGCTGCTACTGACACCAGGCTAAATATATCCCTCAGCAAATATATGCTTACATCCCCACGCATATGTTAGACCTATGCCTAACAGGGAGTAAAAGCCTGACAAACACTCCCCACCACACACTACACGTTGTCCCAGCAAGCCACACTTGCTGTATGCTAGTCCATGTTTACAGCAATGTCATAACATTTAGCCATAGGCATGAGAGGAGACAGTCATGGTGGAAGTGTCAGTCATGTTGGATGCACCAAGAGCATATTAATCCTGTGTGAATCTTGTATGTCAGGTAAGCACTGAATGGCCCTTTTTCAGACTTTGTCCCTGGCAATTAAATCTACCACAGCCTTACTCAAAATGTCCCATTTGATGAAATCAAACTCCCAGGGGCATGGGACCGCTTTGTTTCACATTCAGATCATGGACACAAGAAGGTATGTGCTCGTATTAAGAGCTGTTCAGGAGCCTCAGCATTGCCTAAGAATATTATCTTGGTCCTTAGAAGCAATGTGAACCAGCCACCACAGGCACCCAGGTACTATACTCCCTAAGCTTGAAGACGACAACAGAGCTCTGAACTCTGTTGCGTTCTACTTTCCTCTACACTTCTTTGCAAACTTTCCATTTACTAGAGGAGAATAAATAACATACCATCCCCACTGTGGAGGGACGGTTCTGTGCCTGGATGCCTTAAAGAACCATACTGTTCTTTGTTGCCTTCTCTGCAGTCAGTCATGGCTTCTACTTCATATGGCTGAGCCATTAAGATAAAGGTTAACACGATGCACTGTAACAATGTGTAGTTGCTCTACTTTGAGCTGAAGTAGTTGGTCATATTCCTCCACCCCGTATTTCTGTCATGCAGGCACTGGAAGCAGTCAGACACTGGAAGCATTAGCTTTGTAGTCACAATTACATGAGAACTAAGTAAACTGCAGAAATTTGTAAACTGTTGCATTGCTAAATTAAATGCTGTTTTAACTAACAGTTAATAGTGTTTACTGCTGTGTAATAGTAATTTTCATTTTTTACTGTATCTAATGACTTTCTGATGACTCAAATTCTCTGTAGGGATACCAAATCATTACATTAAGGATGAGTGATTTTAGTATGCAATGACTGATCAGTACAATAATATGTAGACTCATGCTTCAGCTAGTAAATTAAATCATTTACACCAGAGCGTTTGTCAACCAGAAGAGTTCTATTACACTGCTGCATTATAATGTAGAGTCTGCTCAAAATAAAGCACATGCTATATTAAATCTGTGCTACTTTACATACAAAATCCTTAAGGAGCAAGGGCTTATCATAGTAAGGCCATGGAGAAGGACTGGTTTTCACACAGAGTGGATAAATCCAGAAATTTTGTCATTAATTTGGAAAGGCACCATGGGCAACATACAGGTATGAGCCTACTAAGTTGCATTAGGCATCCAAATACCACTTGAAAACTTCATTTGGTACTTAGACATATGGGAGTTAAACGGGCCACAGGCAGAGTTTGTGAACTTTCAGATAAACATACAGGTGAGCCAGCATCAGGACTTGATGTGATCACCCCATCGTCCCCAGCCATGAAGAATACTGGGGCAGTTTACTTTGGGATACAAACACTGGACAAGTCTGCTGAAATTAAGTGGTTGAATGTCTCTTCGATGAATAGCTCATCGTGATCTTATTTTAAGAGACTAGATCAATTCTTTGCTTGAATAGGACTTAAAATGGAACCTCTCCCAGCATTTAGCACAGTTTCCAAGTATAGGCTTTGGTCTGGGCCCAATGATTATTCTGATGTCAAAATGTTAAGAAGGACTAAGAAGATGCTTTAGTGCTTTAAGAACTTGTTTTAGTGTTTTGCTTGAGACACCAAGGGGCCTAATTTCCAGTAACATGAAAGCATCAGTTTCCATTTACCATAGATTGAACAGAGGGTTCTCTACTGTTTGGAAAAAAACATACCCCAAAGTCTCAGGGTTATCTCCCAAAGCCAGAGGCCATGCACCAATGTCAAACCACTGACTCCATTGACTTTGACCCAGTTACACTCATGTAAATATATGCAATGAATCAGAACCCCAATTTCGATAAATATACAATAATGCCAGCCAGAAAGTATCTGTAGGGACATAGTGTTTTATTGGACGAATTTTCGCTATTGTCTGGTGACGCATCCTGTGACACACTCAGGAGGAAGCCTTGGAGGACAGTAGGAGATGCTGCATCATGTTTGCTGAGCTCATCTCCCAGATGTGGCAGCTTTACTGTCAGAGAAGGACTCTGAAACTTCTCATAATGGGAGAGAGTCGTGACAGGGGGAAAGGCTTGCTTTGTGAACGTATTTAAACCCACATGAATATATTGCTTTTCAGGAACTTAATGACTCATTCGATTTTTACCCTTGGGATATCCAGAGTCACAAAAACTGTGGTATTTTGACTTGCGAAGTCTTCATCGTAAAAATGCTTTCTGTGCTACTGCGTAAGAATTAGATTTCTCTGGCAAGAGCTAAAGAGTCAAGTTATCATGACTAGTTTACTACTTGGCATGCTTCACTGAAAGGCACTTAATGGCTGAGACTGGTAGCTAGTTAACGGTCTTCAGTGATGCCCTAACACCTAATTCAGTGGGCATCTCCCACACGGAGCGTGAGCCCACATCCATAGCTCTACATGACACATCCGAGTATAACATACCCTTTCTCCACAGCAGGACCTTCCCCATGAGCCAACTCCAGCGAGACTGGCCACTTGCATTTGTTGTTGTTGTTGTTGTTTGCCTAAGAATCCTTAAAAAAAAAAAGGCACAGCAAATGTTTTTGAGCCTTTTGTTTAAAATATAAGAGTGTTAAAATGTCCTAATAATCTGGAGGCTTGCCAGCTTGTAGGCAGGCACTAAGTGAGGTTTAATTTTTGCACAGAAATCAAATATTAGCAAGGGGAACATGAACACGTACAAAAAGACTGCTCATCTGGCCAACATCTGGTTTGATGGGGCCATTATTTCAACAAGTACTTACAGGCAGTTTTTTGTTGTTGTTGCTTCCTCCCAGAGCAGCAACAAACTAGCAGTAGAGATTAAAATTTCCATATCATTCCCACACACACAGTCGTGCTGTACAAGTTGCCCAGAACTCCTAATACTTCCCCTTCCCTTTTTTTTTTTTTGTTTTAAAAAACACTATTATATTTAAATAGATGGGAGGGAAAAGTGAGAATAGCAGTTAAAATTGTTACTTTCCAGTACATTCTTCTATTACAAGTTATGACAGTGTTTATTACACGTGTTTAACAAAAGAGCTAGACTACAAACCTGAAAACGCTTCCTCCAGGTGTAGGCTGGGAGGTGAAATCAGCCATCTTAAGACTCGGTGGCTCTCACAAATGCACACATATTTGGAAGTTCAGGGTGTCCCGCTGCTCATGCTGAGCCTATTGATCTCCACCTGGAAAGGTGTGTCCTTTTTTTCCCCACCAGAAGAGAGGTATTCTTCCTGGAATCATTTATGGTGATGGGCAGATTTAAATGCATTTATTGCTATATGTGCAGATGTGTGTGTGCGTGTTTCCAGAACGCCTCTTCTCTCTCTCAAGACAGTGGTAAGTGTGTACCTTTCGAGGTAAAGTGGGAGCCATCACCAGTCTTGTGGCTAAACTGAGCCTGTGACAGCCACATGTGCTCTGCTGGATGGTCTGTATCTACAAGGTCTTCCAGTGTTGCAAAACTTTCAACAGCTTTCAAAGAACAGCCATGCTCTCAAAGTCAGTCAGCTGTGGGGAAGCAAGTAACCACCCTCCACACAAACAAAAAACACAAAACCCAAGAATAACCTGGGTTATAGGTTGTAAACTAGTGACAGAAAGAAGAGCAACGCTGGAGCACATCTGCATGCAAAAATGGAAACGAGAGCTTTATCTGCATCGCTGCCCTGATTAATCAGCTTTTCATGGTAATGCCATTTCATCTGTTTGTATCACCCCCTGCCTTTATGTTGCTTTTCCTCTCTGGTGTGCCTGTGACCATTTCTGGCGTTGCCCTAATGCATAAGTCAAAGTTATGGTTAGACTGCTCCAGAAGCAGTTGCTTGGTAAGTATGGGCATCCATGTACTGCAATCAAGCCATTCCACACAACTTAGGGACACCAAGACAGACCAAGGCTGGTCTGTCTTGCCATGAAAACTCAGGACTCTAGATTTGAACTGAAGCTCTCACCTTCTATCTCAAACTCTCACCTCACCCAGAGCAAACCCCTCAGCTCACCACAAAGTGACACAGACTGCGTCACGCTCCCTGCACATGGTGCAGCCTGGCCATCAGACCTCGGAGGCAGAGGGTCTCCTTGCCCCCAGGCTCAGTTCTGCTGGCTGCCTGCAAACAGCTTTCTCCGAAACAGGCAGGATGATGTTTCCAACAGTTTTTTGGATGGAGAGAAATGGGACAAAATGAAACTGCACTGCTATTCTTGTCCATTGGTTTGGGATGGTACGCAGCTTTCCTTCTGAAGGGGCTGCTACATCTCTAGCTGGTAATAGTCTCAGGTTTGGGGGAGAGCTGGCAGGTGTGTGTCTGTATGGAGAGGCTTGCATGGGGCAGAAGGTGGGAAGGAGACAATGTGCTGCTGCAAAAGAACACGAGAAAATAGATGGCTGTTCTTCCCATCCCACCCAGAGCAGATGTGGAGTCAGCTGAGAACACAAAACCTAGGCAATACATGCCAGGTCGCCTCGGCAGCAGGAAGGGGACAGGGCAGCAGGGGGATGAAGCTTAGAAATGAGCTTAGTGGCTGCCTCTGCAGGCCTGGGTAAGGCTCTTTGCTGCAGGGAAGTCTTCTTTCAGGCTTTCCTTGCGTAAATAAACCGCTAACACAAGAGGCCCAGAACACGCCTGGGGATCAGCTTTTCTTCAGCTGCCTTCATGCAACTTACAACCCTTCACTCTCTGTGCTTTCAGCAGGCTGCCTGTCTGCTTACAGCAACTTTGGCAGCTCCGTCAGTGGCTGGCTCTGTTTTCTGTACGTCCAAGGCGATAATTAGTTGGTTATTTCTCGTCTCTGAGTGACATAGCTCCTATTCCAGTGCAACACAGAACTTGCTTTCGTCACTTTGCAACTTTCTCAAGATGCCATTAGTGGGCAACGTGACATGATGTGAGGTAAATCACACCACAACTCCATAAACACAAGGGCAGGGCCAGATTCATGGCTCCATCGTTGCAGTTTCGCTCTATAGGAACTCTGTTGAAATGAATCTTGTCACATGTAAGACCAGAGTTGCATATTCAGCCCACAGTGTGGTCATGAGACACAGCAATGGAAGAGCACTCATTTCTATCACTGGACAGCACTTGTGCCATACAGCTGTGTTATGTTCTGTGAACAAGTAAATATAAGGTAGAAATATAGACAGAAAGAGGAACGGAGTTGGGGTTTCTATGGAAACTCAGAATTCATGACTTGTATAGTTAAAATTAACCATATCCCTTTTTAATGGACTTGTGGGGACAAAGAAATGTTGGGGTTTTTTTTTACTTTATTATGTGTGAACACTTTCCGTTATCTTTCTCTTTTCTCTTCATGTCTCTCACACGTACATGTTCATGCACAGTTTTTTACATTATATATATTTTATATACAATGTGCGCTGTGTAGCTTTCCTAACTCCCAATAATATTAACAAGAGTTACTCACGTAAATCTCCCATTCATTATTGGGATAATAAATCTCAGAGAGTGTGAAAGCACTACATTAAACTCATTTTTCTCAGTACTGATACAAATATAGGACGCTAACATCCAGATTAAATGGCATGCATAAACCTAAGGACCCACTATTGCTGGATATCATGCATCATGCACTTATCTTTCTGTCATATGCAACGCTGAGGGAGAATGTCCTTAACAAAATACATCTGTATTTCCCAGAACAACATCTCTTGCTAGGAAGATGGAAGCAGCACTAGTACTTAAAAGCTTTCCACACTAAAACACCCAATGACTGCCTGTAGCTTACAACATTTGGCTCCGATTGTGCCATACATCACATGCTAAGTAGAAGTGGGACTGATCAGAGCTTGGATAGAGGACCTCCAAGGAAAGCTTCAATACGGCAGACCATGGTATTAGTGGCTCACTACGCGGTGCGTATCCCTAATGCTTAATATTGAACCAGTACTCCAGCTGTGACCCACTGGTGCTGATGGAGGTGCTAGTTTTTAAACGAAAAATAAGATCACAGCTCCAACCCTTTTTGAGGAGAAATAGCAATATATTGCCTCCATTTTTGCACAGAGTTTGGCCTCAATTGCATTGCTATGTATAAGTCACAGAATCAATGCACACAAAGTCCATTAGTAGCTGCGAAGCAGTGACATGTAAGGAGTAAACTTAGGGACAACATTGTTTCCACCCGCAAATGACTGACAGATAAAACAATTAAAATTAAGAAATGGGAGGATTTTGGTGCACTGGAGTTGAAAGGAGAAAATTCTTCCCGATGAAGTTACAGGCGTGTAACTTACTATTACCATAATAAGGCAGGATGATAGCCTTATTCCAACCCCAAATGGTTTATTTCAGCAGCGGGCATAAAGCGAGCCCTCGTCGTACCATCTGCCAAGTACCTTTGGTATCTGACAGCGTGGAAGGATCATTAAAAATGTAAGAAGTTGCTGTTTACATTAACAAAAACACAGGTTCAAAAATTAGGTTGAAAAAACAACAACATTGTAAACATGCCTTTAAAACGAAAGCCATTTCCTCCTGTAGTGAAAGGCATGGTTTATTTTCATGCTAGGCTGTGACTACGCCGAACCTGGCTCCTGCTTCCTCGCTGTGCCACTCTCTAATGGAGTTTGCACTCACAGAAATGAAGTGTGCGTTGTACATGGGACTGTCTCTGCTCTTTCACCTGGACAGAAATAAAAATAGAGCTCTCCTGTTAACTGTATTTCAACCCCTGTACCATTACTTCCAGCATTATTATAATGAGGGCTGGGTAAAATTGAAGCCTATAATAAGAGTGTACTATTCCTTTTTTAAAGGCTGACCTGCAGTTCTGGTTTACAAACCAAATGACGGTAGTCAGGCATATTAGTGCTTTAACCTTTTTATTACATTACATACATGAAAACAATTAAGGCTGGGATTCTTTCCAATGTATTATCATTTTCTGTTCCCTCTGGCCTTTTTCCATCCATTTCAAAGAATGTACATAGCATCAACTGAACATTCTCTCATGTTTTATTTTTTTGTTTCTTTTCTTCTTAACAACTGTCATGCTTTCAAGATCAGCCAACTATAGAGTATCATGCAACAGCAGCAGCCAACAGCAGCGGCGGCAAAAACAACAACAAAAAGTTTGGGGGTTTAAAACTCCTCATAAAATTAAATCTGAGATTTAAATTCTCCCTCATATTTTATTGTCTTTTCTTTTCTTTTTCCTGTGGTAAATGGTAATTAGAGTCAATAATCTTTTGCTGAGAGAGCACCTTGTCCTCACAGTGTTTATATCATCATCATCAAAGATCTGCCTTAAGGCCCTGGCGTGTTAATAATTTAAGGTGTGCACAGCCTAGTTATAGCAGGAAGCCTAGTTATTGAGTTTGTAAACCAGCTGATGATTTATGGGAACACCTTGCATGAGTCATGCTCATTAAATAAAATACTTCGGTTTAATAAGGAACATGGGGTAAACAGTTCTTCCCGTTACAGGGTGACTGTGCAATTGGAAATTGCTGAGTTTTGTCACCAGCTTCACCACTGCTATTTTGTCTTAATTGTAATGTCAGGGTCAGCTTGTCTGTATGCGTGTGCATGTGCGTGCATGTGCACGCACGTTTCCCCTTGAAGTACAGATAGAAAGTCTTTCGCTGATGCTCTTTTTTTCGCCCACCCTCTCTGTCTCTCCCTCTCTCTCCATACAGCTGTTTCATAAGTTACCCTCTGATAATGAAAATGTTAAATCTCTCTTTAAAAGGCTACTAATTAAGAAAACAGAAATGTTCACGGAAATAAAATTACAAGGGGAAAAAAAAAATCAATATATGGTTGTTAAATGTAGCTTGCATTTGAGAGCCATAACCATATTTTACTTTTAAACGCTAGAGTTAACTCTGACTCATTAGAAATTCCTTGGGAAATTGAGGCAGTAAAAGCCCTACACATTGGCCTCTTCTGTTTTACCAGAAGCAAGCGTGCTTTGCCCACCACTTTAGAAATCCGCCGTATCTCCAGGAGATTTCAGTGGGATAAGGTAAAGTGCCAGCATCTGCCCTCGGATGGCAAACACACAGACAATAACATCCTCTGCATCATCTACTTCTTATTGTCTGCATTTTTCAGCTTTTCGGAAACCGGGGCACAGTTACTTAGGGGCATTGAAATCCCCCCGTTCCCACCAAAGCCGGTGGCACTTGAGCACTGGGAGTGGAAGGAGCCGGTGCAGCCGTGGCTGGAGGCATCACGAGGCTGGAGGCTGCTCCGGGGCAAAATTATCGTTGTCGTCACTGGGGGGAAGGTGGGACTCGTGGAGTTACGATATTTCTGTGGAATAAGGGGAGAAACAAATTGAGTAATAACATAAAAACAGTACATATACTTTTCTTGGTGGATTTCAGTCTCATCATCCCAAACCAAAGGCAACTCAACTGGGTTTAGTTAGACTGATAAACAATCAATAAGAAATTAGTTTTCAAAAAAACAGCCAACTTTTCCCAGCAAGCGAGTATTAGCAAACATGCCGTTACCCCTGCAATATTGATTTTTGTGTTCTTTATGGTTCCTTTTAGATGTACTTTCCTGTATTCTTTTCACACGGCGACACAGCTGTAAGTTTAATTTTCTGACTAATAACTGAACATCCTCAAATATAGACAGCTTGTCGGGAACCATTAATAAATTTGTTAGAGAATATTGGGCCAGACCCACTTGTGGTGTAACTTCTGGATTTAACAGCACCATGCAAGCAAGTGATCTGACTGCCAATGTGTAAACACAGGTTTGAATCCTCCTTTTTTTACAGGGAAAATAAAGCATGACATAACAGGGTATACATACCGCTCAGGCCATCTCTTTGAGGTATCTAAATGCTTTGCATTGCTCTAATATTTGCATTTTGCAATCTTGCAATCTTTTGTTTGTTTGACACTCATGCCAGCGTAGGGGAGTACCGCGATCTCATTTTGCAGCGGGAGAAGGCAGCACCGAGAGCTGCCAGCGAGACCCATAAACGAAATTAGGGACCTCAAAGGCGAGGGTTTCAGGACTTTCCGCTGACCGACACAAGGCAGATGCAGAGGCAGAGCCCCTCAGAGACAGCACTGGCACTGCCAGCCAAAGTGCACAAACATCAGACCAGCCAGCAGAAAGACTCAGGAGCCACCACACTGCGAGGGATGCAGCCCCGTGGCACTGGTCCGAGGTGTCCACCCGATGCCTTAAACGACAGGAACAGCAATGGTTAGGGGAGAGCAGAGCAGGCGAAGGCTCACTCCGATTCACCTCTTTTCCTATACTCTTTTCCTATACCCAAAACAGCCAGTACCAGCCATCCTTAATAACAGCACACCGAGCTGGCCAGACCTTCAAGGATTCGAGTTGTTCCTCCAGGCACGTGCATTGGAGGGGCACCCAGAAGCTGACTTCTTGGTGCGTAAGGGCCTTAACCCCCAAAAACAAAGGGTTTTTCTGCACAGCAGGCTCACGTAGGATTACTCAACCCTCCCTGCAGAGGCTGCTGGTTGCACAGCTGCAGCGGCCTGAAGTGGGTTGCGCAGCCCCTCGGGCGAGTCCAGGGGCTGCTTTGAAGCCCCAAGCTCCTGCAGGGCACTACCTTGCATGCACTGAGGTGTCCGACCTGCAGCAGCTGTACTAAATGCATCCTTGGGCGCTTTGAGATTTCAGTTGTCTCCAAGTCAGGTGGCAGCTCAGTGAGGTGTTTGAGAAGGTAAATTTTGCAAGTAGTAGGAGTTAGGCGTGTCCTCCTCACCAAAAATGTCAAAGTCACTGACTCAGAGGCACACGAGGAGCCTGGGGCAGAGCAGAGAGAAAAAATCAGCTTCTTCAAGGCCCAGAATAAGTGCCCTAATTCATAAACTTGTCTTCTAAAGGGGAGAAATCTTCACAATCTCTCAACCATGACACTCCTTACTCCTGGAGGATATAGCAAAGGTGATGTGGGAAGGAAAGACACTGGGCTGGGGGAGGAGTAACCTTTTTACAATTCAGTCATTGTACATGACTGCTTTGGACTTTTTTTTTTTTTTGCTCTTCAACTTTATACAGTATGGGATGTGGTTGCCTCTTCATAACCACACAGAAGGCAGAAAACAAAATCTGTTTTCTTCTTATCTTTATACTGTGCTTAGTGGATGTAAGAATTGCATCAGCTTCACCTCCACTGGAGTGACCATCTCCTTCCCCAGTGAGCTCCCAGAGATTGTACTCAATTGCCCTTTGCACTGTGAAGGTGCTGGCAAAACACGTTCCTGATGCTATTTGTGAGTGCTATAGAAACTAGCACCAAATTCAGAAAAGCAGTTTTATGGAGTTATTTCTATTAGCACACTGGTCCGAGGGCATAACAGGGCAAGGGAGTTCACTCAGACAAGGGACTGGGAAATGCTCCCAAAGCTGGTAATACAGACCCAGACTGAAGTATGACGCTCTTGACTACCTGAGTACTTCTGCCCATCTTGATTTCAGATTATATACAAATAGTTTAGATCCTTTTGAAGGCAATGAGATCTTAAGCTCAAGCTTAACCTTAGGGTGAGCTGAACCGAGGCCATCGGCATCTCTAACTCCCAGCACACTGCTCCCTACCACTCTTCACTTTATCCTCCCTAATGCTGAGGCTCAGCACCAAACCTTAGCCATTAATATTTTGAACACCAGTGGATATTAAGATTTTCCATTGCAAACGTCAGGGCTCCACTTCCCTCTTTTTGGCTGGAGTCAATGGCAAGAAGTTTGGATGACCTAATTACCAACGTCAACCAGAAAGAGCGGTAATCTGAACTAACTGTCTCCCTCCCATAACCTTAGTCCTGGCTGCTGTGGGTTCCTCACCCCTGTCATGTAATAAAACGTAATCTCCAACCTTGCCCCATACCAGGAGACTGGAGGCACGATTAGTTCGTGGTCTCTCTCCAGAGTGACACTCTCTTACTGCCTTGTGCCCAGAATAAACTAATTGTTGGCAAAAGCGGACCAAATCAAACCATTCACATCCTTCTATCCACAACTGGTAAAGAACAGCAGAGGAACCCATTCCCAAGCTGCACTAAAGAGGAGTACTTCCACTACTGGAGGCCAGCAAATGCCTTTAGCCAACCTGATTTGCTACAGGAAAAACATACCATTGCTTCCTCCCTTAATGGTAGGTATGGTATGTGGGCAAGTGGCTTCCTTGGGAGATGGGCAAACTGATAATTATGATTATTTGCATTGGAGTAATACCTAGAGACTAGATCCCTACTGTTCTAATCTATATAGCAAACGATCTATACAGCCAACATAAAGGATTTTCAGCCCAAGTATAGAAACACCATGTTTCAGGTCTTGGCGGTTTCAGATGAGCTGACACGGTTTTGGATGATCTTTTGAATCGAGGTCAAAAATAGTCACAAGATATAGTAAAAGGAATGAGCATGAGTATGGAACTGAAAACATAAGAAGAGGAAAAGCTAAGTTAGGCCATTAACTTATAAAGCAGGTATTGAGTGGAAAAGGAATTTGGCAGGATCTGAGCAAATGGTAGATTATATAATGGAAAGATACCAAAACAAGGCAGTCTCCTATGCATTCACAGGCAAGTTAACATACCTAAGCAAATTCATCCTCTAATTGGCTTCAGTTAAGTGCTCTATTCAGAGTGTCTTTGGGATAATTCAGAGTGTCGCTAGGATGCCTGGCAAGTGAAAAGCTTCTGGGAATTAAGCAAAAGAGTCACAGAAACATCCCTAATGAAACATCTGGAGAGTAACAAAGAACATGATACAACCTCACCTGGCTTTGAAGGCTGTTTGTCAGCAAGGCACAATAGGACTGCAGTCCAATTGAAAATTGAGAAGGAAAAAAAAAAAGGGAAAAAAAAGAACCTGCTGATGAAACTCTTGGATTCATTAATATGGGCAGAAATAAACGATGGTAACAATGAGTAAGTCCATCAAACACTGGAAATCATATTAAGGACACCATTTATCACATTCTGCCCAAACTGCACAAATCTGTCCAGAAAATTGCAAAATGAGCTTATGCTCATATAAAGGGAGGAAGGAATTTCAAAAGACTAATATGAAACAAATGTTAGCCCTGCATTTCCTCATGTCCTATCTGAACCAAAGTCAACTTTCATCTCTGCTGGGGCAAACTCAGAACTTGACCCAACCTGGATTTTGAAAGATGGCTCCAGATGAGCAGCCAGCAGACATGGTCTAGGTACCTCCAGATAAAAATCTTTCCTTGGCTAACAAAAGATAAAGGCACCAAACAGCATGTCGTCCTAAAACAGTCAGAAATCTTAGTCATAGCCTTCAGTGTTCAGCTGAGGCATAAAAACAGAGATGGAGATGTTCCTTTGTAGATAGCAGTGCACCCACCAGAGATAAGATAACCGAGTGAGTGATTCTGTAATAAATAGTAGGAGCAACATACAACAGAATCAGTGAAACAACAAGATATCCCTGAAAATTTTTGGTACATGACTGATGGATACCTATGGTAGTTAAACTAGAAAGGTCACCGAGTAAGCTGCCTCTTATTTGCTGTCTTCTTCTGGCTCAGTTTTGGGTGTTCTGATAAGTTGTTGCACAGCACGTAGCAATGGATTAATAAATTATAAATCCTAGTTTGCTCCACATGCATTTCCAGTTAAGTTAGAAATAACTAGCATAGATTATAAGTGGCTCATCTGACCAATTCTCTTTATCAGTCAGGAACACCATGCCAAGCCTACATTATGCAATGTCAAACAGCCTGGCAGATGGCAAATGATAAAGAACTTGAAAACAAAAAGTCTTGGTTGATTAAAAGGACTTATATTTGTCATCGTTAGAATATCATAACACACCTCACAACAGTTTATTAGGCTCACTAGTTTGGGGCAAGTAGGCAGAAGGCAAACCACGATCTTGCCAACTTCTTGAGCAAATACAATTAATCCTGAGGTATAGTTACAGAAGAAGGTTATGCCAGGACAAGAGCCACATCCAAAGTTGCCAAGTAGCTACTATCTAAATAGGAGAGATATCAGCGAGTAAGTATTTGGGAACCTGACATACTTATGACTATTGTGGCTGTGCCAAAGTCAAATATGAGAAGCCTGCATTACAGAAAGGCCTGCAGGAAGACCTGGAGCTGCTGGCTGTACCTTGAGGACATCCAAAAGCAGTTGGCATGGCTCCTGTGCTGGCAGAAGCAACACATGCCCACCCCGCTACTGACGACAAGAAACAAAATGCAAAGGCGACACAGATGCCAGGTGCTGCTGAACAGATGCTGGAGACGAGGAATGGCACACATGGTGGGAAAGTCCCAGAGGTGCTCAGGACATGGTCGCTAACCCAAGCCCTGTGAAGCTGAACAGCCTCTCGGCATCGAGGGGTTTCTGGTCTTCTCCCCCATGCCCTCCCCACATGCACAATACGTGCATTCATTTGAGCATGTGTGTTAGGGGCAGCGGGAAGAGGTTGCTGCTATTTTGTCATGTTTGCTTTCAGGTTTTTTCCTCTTTTCAGAGGTATGGTTTAACAGCAGTGAACAGAGACTGACCCCTGCCTTGTGGCAAGGACATAGTCCTCCTCTCCCTGGCTCAGTGCAGGATCTCGGGACACAAGCTTAGCAGAGCTCCTCTCTGTCAAAGATATAAAGAGTAGCATCCTCCAAAGGCTCGTAGGAGGCATCAGCTCAGGTGGCAGAAATGGCAGTGCGACGGTTCGAGGCCTGAAAAAGAACCTACATCATTCCTAGACAAAAGGGACAGCAACAGTGATCAGATATTGCTACCAGGGGGAAAAACAGCCAGAGAATTTAGCTCTCTATTATTATTTTAAAGGACTCCCTTATAATATGACATACGATATAACAAAAAGCAAAACAAGTTTTTTAGAAACAGGACCCTGAGAAGGAAACATTATGGCAGCCTGTTGGATCTGGCCCACCGTTGGGCAAGCACGTCCCAGGCGCCGATCGGGGACAGTGCTCTTACTATTGGCCACGTCATGGACATGAGACGCACAGGCTGAAGCGAGCTCTGCACGGCTACACCCACAAAAATACTAAGTGCGTTGTAAATCCTTTTGAATGGTCTGCCTAGAGATTTCTGAAGGATTGAGTTGCTCAGGGAAGGAAGAGCAGACAGGGACACGGTTAGCCCAGAGTCCTGCAGGAAGAGTGGCCGCAGAGCATCACCAGGGGGGAGCTTTTTGGGGTATCCAGCTGGGGGAGCACACCAGAAACCTGACACATCATGCAGAGTGAGCTGCATGGGGGTTGCCCATGCTGCAATTGGAATACAGTGTGCGAAGAGAAATGAAAATACAGTGTCATGTGCTTTACAGCGGCCTTTCAGACCCAGTAGGTGCAGGGCACGTGGTTGGGAGGCTGGTGCCCTTGCTGCCATGCCTTAGCAGTTAGGGACACTCCAGCTCGCTAGATTAAAAACTAACATGCGGTACTTGCGCTGAGGTCAGACTCCCAGTTGCAATGCAGATATACTCTGACTCAGACCGGGGAAATAATTGGCATGGGAACAATAATGAGAAAATCAATTGCTAAGTCAGATATCATTGACTGCAATGAAAATTTTGTTCATGGAGGATTTGCAGGATAAAGACCCAGGTTTTCTTTTAGGCTAGATGAGTTGGTAGAGATGCAAGAAAAGATAATGTGGTTAATATTTCTGTCCTTGTTCCCCTACACTTCCAGCTGAAATTCAAAAGGAGTATGGCCTGACGGCTTCCCAGGGTGATTCTTCAGCCAAAGTTTTAGGCTGTGTTTCCGTGAATGTTCAAAGATGTGCATGATTAAGACCTTGTGGGACTGGAACATTACACTAATGGTCAGGGCCACTGCACAGTTTCATTAAATTTAACATTAGAGCTAATGTATCAGCAAAAAATACAGCTCGGTGTCACCCTGCATGTATGCAGGACACTTCACCGCGTAAGGCCCACAGTTCTTGCGCTATTATTTGCAGCAGTTCACAGCTGTACTCAAAGCCTTTAATCAGTGCTCCGTTAATTCAGGCAGGGTCCAAAGTGTAAAAACAGCCACCCTTTCCCCAAAATGAATACTCTCTGAGAACACTTAATACCATCATGAGCCATTCACTCTGTTTTGCATGATGTTATCTTCATCTTCTGTCAACAGTATCTACTGAAAGATCAGATCGATGGTAATCTTAAAGCAATGTTTATTATTGTCTTGCCTCTCACACCTGCCCCATCGTACCTTTGCTCTTTGTCTCAGAGGCAGTAAAAGTGCAGCAAACTGGAGCAGAGACATGCCCTCATCTTACAGGGTTGCATTTCTTGTTGCAGGATTACAGTGCTAATTAAGGACCACGTAGACATCACCGCCACTATTGCTTGACTCGGAAGAGTGGAGTATTTCTGCTCCAGGAGCTCTCTCTAGAAATACATCCATAGGTACTTGTGCATGCTTGATAGAGACGTAACACAAACAACGCCAGGCATGGGTTTAGCCTGGATATATTTGCGACTACGAAGTACTAGGATTAAAATCTTCCCCGTGACGAGAAAGGGCCAGGGAAAAAAAATTCAGCTGCGAAGGTGGCAAACAGGTGGGGAGGGGAGAGGGGGGTGCGCCTGTGCGTACCGGGACCGTCTCGGCAATAAACCCGGCGGGAGGCTCCCGTCCTTCCCCGCCTTTCTCTCTTCAGGTTAAGATGCTCCCGCCAACACGCCCCGTTTTGCGGGTTGCTCCCTGCGCGCACGCTGCGCGGCACTGCGCGGCGCTGCGCGGAGCGGCGCAGCGCGGGGGGATTGCCGTGCTGGCGGGTGGGCCGTGCCCAGCGGCAGCAGACCCCAGGCGGCTCCCGGCCCGGCGGCGGGGTGTCGGGAGCATGTCGCGACCGGGCCCGGCCCCCCGAGGGCGGGCGGCGGCGCTGGCGGCCCCCGCCGGTGGCAGCGGAGAACAAAGCGGGGCCGGGCGGGAGGGGGGGGTGGGCGCGGGCAGCGGCCCCGCCAGGTACCGGGGTCATCGCCCGGCGAGGAGCAAAGCCCTGCCGGCGTCGGGAGGGCGGTTTGCGCCTCCCTTGGAGGGGGGGGGGGGGGCTGCGATTTAACCTGCTGTCGTGATTGTCACGGCGCGTAGTCGCACGGTGACCTGCTCATCCACCTACAGGCAGGAAAGAATTTACTCGTTTTCGCAGGGCGAAAGCAAGCACGGCCGAAGGGGATAAGCGGGCAGATCGCCCCAAATTAAACATACCGATTTCCCTCCTGTTAGTAAAAAGCCCGGATTGAGGCGAGGCGTGCCGCTCCCCCGAAATCGGAGGCACATTCTAGGACTGACGTCATCGTATGGCCGATATATTTTTTTAATTAGGTGGCAGCTAAATGAAGAGTGATGTAGAACGTTGTGAATATAATTATCCATTGTGCTGCAGAGAGCCGCCCATAGATCTTCCCCCCCCCCCCCCCCCGAAAACTACCAAGAACCTGGGGAATTCAAATAATCTTCCCATCCCTGTGCGTGGATGGAGCCTGTCAGACCCTGTGCAAGGGCTACTGACAAACACAAAGGAGCAACAATAACTGCACACCACTTACAGCACTGCTAGACTTATTCATTCATCGTAACATAACAATTTTCGATGGTCGTTGAAGAGAAGCATATGTTTCGGGCAGACATCAAAAGAACAACCAGGCATTTAGATAAGACAAGTAAAACTCAGTTTTAAAGTTTCAGATCTAATCCTGGGTAAAGACCGAACAAAGAGTCAGAGAGCAGAAATTATGTTATTTAAACTGACACCACCTAAATCGGAGCCTTTCTTCTGCGATCTCACATAAACACAGCGTGTTCATCACATCCAGCCAGCTTCATTACTATTTATATTACCGTACGCTGGCTGTGTGCAGTCAATTCATAATTGTCCAGTTTTTCTAATTAATCACAAAAGATTTTTGTTTTGCCTACAGCTAGTTCTGGGGTGACTCACAATGGCAAGCCAAAGCTCATACATCAAACACAGACCCTCTTTACTCCAGCCTTCTGCTGGAGGAGGCTGCCGGGCTCCCCTCGCCACCGCGCTGCTCAGGGGGCATGCGCGGCCCCGGGCGAGAGAGGAGCCCTGCGCTCTGTCCTCTGCCGTGTGACTTGTTATTTTTATCTGATGCTTGCATTCTCAGCCCAAACCCGACCCAGAGAGATGTTTGGCAAGATTTCTTAATTCAGAGCCTTTGATTTCCCCCTCTCGCCGCTCATATGCATGCGCATGCTCCCCTCTCCTGCTCTAGCAAGCTGTTCGAGATCTGTGCAGCTTCAAAGGAAGGGAGCTGGATCAAATATTGCGTAAACTTCTGCGCTATCAATATTTTCTTAATGAGCTCAACGTAACCGGTGGATGCTAGCAGAGAGGCTGAGCCAGCCGCTGGATCTCTCCAGCTCTGATAGGGACAAGGCTGGTTGGTGACATTTGCAGTAGGCCAGGTCGCTCGTGCCTCCTCCGCCCACACCGCAAAGAGCAGCTACTCAGATGAGTAAATCCTTTTGGCTGCAAGGCGGCTACTTGTGGAAGTCGCAGCTTGCCAACCTGAGCCAGAGGACAGTGATTTGACCTCTATTTCTTGTGCTGCCAGAGGTTTAGGCACACAGAAGCTATTCCACAGACAAAGAAATGGGGCAATTTGGCTGATAACAGCATGACAGTATGTTCTTTCTCCACACACATTAAAAAAAACCCACCATTCTTATTTAAAAAAACTATCACTATTTTTTTTCTTTTTTATCACTGATGAAGTTTGTAATACCAAAAGTCAGCCCAGTTAAGATAAGCTGGATTCACGCCAAGAGCAGAAAGCAATAGCCCATGCTGCCTCTAAAGTGCACTCCAACTTAAGGCTATAAATGTTGTTAATTATGTGGAAGCTTTCTGGTAAGATGCATCTATCGATGCAATCTTCTTTGATCACATTCTGCCCACTGCTGGGTTTGCAAGGAGTCAGCACAGTGGCGGGAGAGGAGCATTTTATTAATAAACCCTGTGCAGAACCCTGCGCTCAGCCTGGGCATTTCGGAGTGAAAATGGCTGTGAAGCCAAAGCTGGTTTCTGTACATGGAAGCACGGACAAGCAAATTGCTACTGAGAGCAAAATAGATAGGTTTTTAACAGCATGGAAGAGAAAAATGTGGTTTTATATCTGATGGCATAGAAGAAAGGGTATCTCTGATTTATTACAGGAGATTTCAAGTGGAGTTGTTTGGAGGAAAAATGTTATGTTCAGAAAGGCTGAAAAAATATGAACTAGCAAAAATTAATGTTTTCTTAAACTTCTGTCATGTAGATTATTTAGCTGGCAGCAGACCCCATTCTCTGCAGACTAAGGAGTTAAAAAAAATTCGGGGGGCGGGGGGGAGAAGGCTGCTTTTCTCAGGTCACCTGGGGGATAAACTGTAATGTGATATTTCTGAATGTACAGCCGTATCTCCCAGTGTGGCCCAGTTGCCCAGTTGAAGACATCCTGGTCTCCTTGCTTGGGAACTTAGAGCACCCCCAGTAACCTGCTGTCATTTTTAAAGTCAGCCAGGAGAAAAGTACTCCACAGAAACTCCTGCAGGACCAGAGTGAGGTTTACACCTCTGCAGATAAGATCATCTGTCAAAGAGCAGATTCAAAGGGTAACCCATGAGAAATACTTTGAGGGATCAAGCCCAACTACTTTATTCCCAGTGCTAAACTCTAATTTTCCACCGCAGTTTCTGCTGCTTCATGTGAACGTGCACCGGGACTGCCTGTGACAGGAACACGTCCATCAGCCCATCATAGCGGCCTCTCAGATATGCTGCTCTGATGCCAGGGACGGCCTTTCAGGAGCCACCGCAAGCCCTGACAGCACGCTTTGCTTTCCCCGTTCCCACTCACCATCCCATGAGTTAACGATAGCAAAGTCTCCCCTCCTTGTTGTCAGCCCCTCGCTTAGGACCCACCTGTGCCGTGGCATGTCGGCCACGATCACAGGTGACACCAGTAGCCCCACCTGGGGCTGCTGAAACCCTGGTGATAGCAAGGCTGTAGATCCTGTGCTCCCTCCTGGCTCTTTTCAGTCTCAGGGAGCCAGATCCAAAGCTCATTGAGCCCAGGGGAATATGTTTCAATTGGCTTCGGCAAGCAGGCGAGGCTCCCGTGGTCTGTTGCCACCTCGCTGTAAAGACCGTAATTTTGCTGGGACAAACTGCTTATTACCCATTGCAAGCTTAATAATAACCATGGGCTGTGATTCCTCCTAAGGAACTGAGGACCTGAATTAAGTATTATTAATACCAACAATATTGTGCTAACACAGGAAAAATAGCGGTATTAATAATAATGTTATCTTAATGGCAGTGTAAATATAAGGTAAGTAGTATACCTGGCTTCTGAGGAGTGTGAAGCCAAATGATGATTTCCTCTCAGGGCAGTGATAAACAACTCAGTCATACTGAGTTTACAGTTTTAGTAATAATTGGCTTGAAGGGAAAAAAAATATATAAAGCGCAGTCACAGGTTAACTACATTATAATTACAGGGTGTAATTTCAGCCCCTGCTCCTGGAGTGGAAGGCACAGTTTTTATCTGATCAGCCTCCGTGTGTAATTCTCTATTAGGTTTGGGGCTAAGCATTGCTGCGCTGGTTTTAAAAATGACTAAGCGGATATACAGAGATTGCAGCCCGCCCCGGGTCACAGCGAGCTGGCAACGGGCTCGGGAGCAGAACCTCCAGCCACAGGCACGTGGTCGCTGGAGCAAAAAGTGGTGACGGTGGCTGCTTGGCCACCAGCGGCACGGGTCCCCACGCCGCCTAGGCAGGGTTTTGGAGCGAAGTCTGGTGGTGTTGCCCAGGGTGGCTCCAGGAGTGCCCGGGCTCTGCGGGTATGGTGGCCCCGACCGGCAGCAATAACAGCTCCTGTCGCCCTGCTGGAGCTGGGACAGGGTGTCTCCAGACAGCTTAGGAAATCCTGATGCCTGGTCACCTTCCCAAAACACTCTGCCTAATTCCTCTCGAAACCAGCAAATAATTGGTCACGCCACATGGTTGAAAAAGGGACCTCCAAAAAGGCTTGCTTATGATTAGCTGCAACAGGCAAAACTGAAAGCTGAGAGCAGCATCAGGGACCGGTCGTGACTTGAGTGATGTCTTCTGGGGAAAGAGTAGAAACCCATCTTCTGTTGTTGGTGGTCCTTCAATTTTCACAGAGACACTTTTCTATTTTCACTGGAAAGCTGATTGTGAAACCAAGCTCCAGAAAGGGGAGGAGGGATGGATGCTATTTGCGTTTTTCAGCTCACCAGCCCCTCCCCGACAGAAATCTGTTCAGCTTCCACAAGGGTCAGCCTAAAGCCGGGACGAAAGGTTAGCTCTTTTGCCTTTTCTTTGTTCAATTGTGTCAGCCCACACATTTTAGTTAGGACAAGTCAGGCCCCTTTTAACGTGTTATCAGGTGCAGGGACACCCAGAAGCATCGGATGGCTCTCTACAAAGTCTCAGCTAACTTACCCAGCCTCTCATGGCCTGCTGTATGCAACAGTAGATACTGAGCCCAGGCAACCAAAATATCTGACCACGCTCCCATTTCATGAGCTTTTCCCCCGAGCTAACTCAAGGCATTGAGCAAGAAAGCTGAATGTTTTCTCATTACACAACTAATGCTTCTGTATCTCCTTGGGGAAAACAGAAGTGTGCGGTACCCCTCCTCTCCCGTCAAACCCGAAACCTCTGTGTCAAGTGAGGTCCCTCTGTCCCTCATCGCTGGTGCCTCACGCAGGCTGCAAGGCAGGTTGGAATAACTCTCGGCTTCGCTTTCCAAGGGGCTGAAAGGTGCGAGCCACTCCCTAATGAGCAGAAATGTGGGTCCCACATTGCTCACTGTGCAATACTAGAAACACGAGAAAGGTTGAAGGGAAAAGGGGAGCCCAAAATGGCATAGGCATCTGTTTGCCCTGTGGGGCAGGGTTATTATTATTAAAGCGAAAGCAACATCTCTATCCGTAAATGAACTGCGCTGCAGATGGAAAGCTTACTTGGGAACCACTGTAACTGCTTCCCAGTGGCATCGTATCAGCTGCAGCATTAAGCTGTTCCCTCCCAGCCTCCGCAACTTGGCTCAGCGCTCTCCTTCGGGATGCTCCAGGTCTCTTCTTGCTTGGTCAAGGCAGGTCCAGACCCAGAGGAACTATTCTGGCAGCGTCAAAAGGTCCTGCTTGCTAGATGCTTTGAGATTGCTGTATTGGGTTTGCGTGGCCAGGTTTTGGTAGTGGGGGGGCTGCAGGGGTGGCTTCTGTGAGAAGCTGCTAGAAGCTTCCCCTGTGTCCGATGGAGCCAATGCCAGCCGGCTCCAAGATGGACCCACCGCTGGCCAAGGCCAAGCCCATCAGCGATGGTGGTAGCACCTTTGGGATAACATAGTTAAGAAGGAGGAGAAAAAAACCTGCGCAATGGCAACTTCAGCTGGAGAAAGGAGTGAGAATACATGAGAGAAACAACCCTGCAGACACCAAGGTCAGTGAAGAAGGAGGGGGAGGAGGAGATCCAGGCACCAGAGCAGAGATTCCCCTGCAGCCCGTGGTGAAGACCATGGTGAGGCAGGCTGTCCCCCTGCAGCCCATGGAGGAGGTTAACAGTGGAGCAGATATCCACCTGCAGCCCGTGAAGGACCCCACGCCGGAGCAGGTGGATGCCCAAAGGAGGCTGTGACCCCATGAGAAGCCCGCGCTGGAGCAGGCTCCTGGCAGGACCTGTGGACCCGTGGAGAGAGGAGCCCACGCTGGAGCAGTTTTGCTGGCAGGACTTGTGACCCCCGTGGGGGACCCACACTGGAGCAGTCTGTTCCTGAAGGACTGCACCCCATGGAAGGGACCCACACTGGAGCAGTTCATGAAGAACCGTAGCCGCAGGAAGGACTCATGTTGGAGAAGTTCGTGGAGGACTGTCTCCTGTGGGAGGGACCCCATGCTGGAGCAGGGGAAGAGTGTGAGGAGTCCTCCCCTGAGGAGGAAGGAGCAGCAGAAACAACGTGTGCTGAACTGACCGCAACCTCCATTCCCCGTCCCCCTGTGCCACTGTGGGGGAGGAGGTGGAGAAATTGGGAGTGAAATTAAGCCCATGAGGAAGGGAGGGGTGGGGGGAAGGTGTTTTAAGATTTAGGTTTATTTCTCATTACCCTACTCTGATTTGATTGGCAATAAATGAAATTAATTTTCCCAAAGTCAAGTCTGTTTTGCTTTTGATGGTAATTGCTGAGTGATCTCCCTGTCCTTATCTCAGCCCAAGAGCCTGTAATTATATTTTTGTCTCTACCTGTCCAGGTGAGGAGGGGAGTGATAGAGCAGCTTAGTGGGCACCTGGCATCCAGCCAGGGTGGGTCAACCCACCACAATCTCAATGAAGGAAAATGTTTCTCCAAGAGGCACGAAAGCAGCTCTGCACATCCAGGCTAGCTCTGGTGATGGACAACCCACCGGGAGTGGGAGCAGGGACAGGAGTGGGGCACAAGCAGCAGCAGGAGAGACCCCACAGCTGAGCAGAGCTGCCCTCCATGAAGGGGGAAGAAAGCACAGAGTTTGCAGAAGGACCTTTTGGTAACAATTCAGGAATTTCTACCACAGAGCCATGTGAAGCCCACTTCCATATTTTCTTGACTAAAGCATCCTCCGCTTGTGATGTTTAATAGGGAACAACTCAACATGTTGTACAAGCTGATAATAGGTGCGCTTAGTCTCTAGCATCCGTGCCTGTTTGTCCCTCCTTCTTGCACATGGGCAAGTCTCTGGGCATTTCCTCACCTCCTCTTGTCTTTTAAATCACTTTTCTCTCAATCTTCATTCCTGCTACAGAGAGTCTCCATGAAAGGGGTACCCTTGCCTCTTAATGATAAATCATTACCCTTGTTAGCCTGTTTATTTTGTAAAAGGACTTCAAAGGTTGACATAAAGACAGTATTCTTTCGAACAAGCCACAGCTGGGTGAGAACGAGGGGCCCTACCCAAAATGTTGGTATTTACCCCCTTGCAAAAGGCACTCAGGCAGCGGTGGAGCCCACTTTGCCGTAACGCTGCCAGAACCGTGGGTTTCCTCTTATTTCTGTGAAAACCTTTCATAGGAACCCAGGTAGTATAAGCAGCAGGGGAGGTGGCTGGAAGTGACTTTCTGTCACTCGTGTATTAATGGAGTGGTAAGACAAATGTAATGTCTTGACATGCCAAACGTTTTTGCCTGCTGGTGCTAAGCTGGCTGCTCTTCAACACGGCTCGATTTGCTCAGGGATGCCTGCTGTGCCGTGTTTCTGCCCCCATGCCCTTGCCCCCTCCCTAGTCAGTCGTCCAGTTCCCCTAACAGATTCTTTAAAATCCGGCATTTTAGTAAGACCCTTGGTCACACCTGGAGCATATTTATATTGCCAAACACAAATAATTTCAAATAGATGGGATGACTCAGGAAAAAGCTGGGAAGAACTTCAAACAGACTCCAAAATACCGGTATCGAGCTGTGGGGCAGGGAAGGCGCTTTCCCCAGGATGCTCAAGGACAGACCGAGACTGATGCGCTGCCCAGAGAGAGACGATTTCTGTCCTAAATGCACCCCATGAATGACAGGGTGTAATTCTCGTCGACCCTTACATCGTTTGCAGTGCATGCAGGAGACTCCCCACTACACTCGGTGTCCCTCCTTGGAGAGTCGGCCCTACGCTGTGATTTTTTTTTTTTTAATCAGGCTAAAGAGGATATATTTTATCATAATGGTTTCAAATCCAATGTGTACAGGCCAACACAAATAGGGTATTACAAGTTGAAGAACTGTACCTCAGGCACCATTTTATTAGAACTAGTGTTTACATCAAACAATACATCCTAAGTACTTCATATTAAGCTTGGACAAATCATTTGCCTGAGGATTAGGGTGTTGTGCCATTGAAATGTAATCCTTCTGTTGATTTTTTTTTTTTAACTGCCAAACTAAACATGGTAAAATCAGTAACTGTTAAAAAACGAGAAGGGTGAAAACCTTAGCCTCAATTTGATGTGTTAAATAAAACAAAGGAAAAATTACCAAGGTGCGTTTGCAGACAAGTAACTGAACAGCAGGTCAGATTTTTCCCCTGCGTAAATCAGCAAAACTGCGGGGAAACAAAAAAACGTAATGGTTGGTTTAATTGTTCCACCACGGGGGGTGAGGAGGGAAGAGAGGGCTGGTCTGGCTGCTCCCCATAATGCGTAGGTGACCCTAGCAAGTGGGCATTTGTGCTGAGCGGAAAATTTGGGGAGCGGAGGCAGGGGCAGGAGCAGCAGCCAGGACAGGCTGTGTCCCAGGAGGCGATGCCCCGTGCCCCAGCGCAGCCCGGGCACTATGCCCTGCCCCAGGAGAAGGGTGGGATGCTACGAGGGACAGCCTCGCTCTTCAGGGGAGTGGGATGGCCTCTGCTCCCAAAAATGGAAGAGCAGGTGCCGAGGCGTGACTCGCAGATGTGTAACACTGGCTGTGAGGAGTGGTGGGCAGCAGGGGCCCAGCCCAGCCAAAATTTGCAGTGTTATGTGAACAGGAACCAGGCTCATCCCTGCTGGCTTCGCAAAAGCAAGATGTGGCCCCCACACACCCCTCACCCCTTTCCACTGCCCAAGAAAGCACATTTCTCCCTGTGTCTTACACACCCGTGGTATTTGCTTTTACACGCGTGCACTGCTTTGGCCCCTTTTAACAAAAGGCACCCCCAAAGGATGAGTCCCTGGGCACTCATGATGCCTCTGGTGGGAGCTGCTATCGTGTACTGGAGGGCAAAGCTTGACCTCAAGGTGATCACAAAACACCTTCCTTCTCCTCAGAGGGATTTAAACTCAAGTCAGAAGCAATGGGACTATTACAGAGACACAGACCCTGAACCAAAACCCATAGTAATGCCGTGGAGACTATTCTCAATAGAAGCCACATAGCGATGGTCAAGGAGGATACATTTCCATCCCAGGTAAGAAAACATGAAGCACAGTTCAGATTATATAAATATCCATGGTTGTACTGAGAGCAAGGACCAGGACCCTGGTTCCAGTGAAAGGAAAGAGAAAACTCCCCCGGACTTCTGCAGGACCTGGGTGGTTTCACCTGGGTGGTTTCTCTCACCTCCAGCAATATGGTGGTTCTCACACGCTCACATGCACCTCGAGCGCCTCTTCCCTGCTGTCTCTCCCTTCCTTCCTTCCAGAGCCAAGTCTCGCTTCCCCCGTGGGCGCCCTCCATCCACGCCCATGCTCCTTCCCTGGCCGGGCACCCCCGGACGGTGCCACCAAGCTGCCAGCGGATTGAAGCTTCCATCAGCTTCAATCAAGAGGGAGCAAGGGGGACAGCAATTCTCTGCCCCCACCTCCGCTACTCCTTTGCCAAGTAGGTTCCGGCTATTCAATCCCCAAGTTTCTCTAGAGAATCAAGAAGGCAGAATAGATGCAATGTCAGAAATCAACATCTTGTTTTGGGTACAAGTGTGCCAATAATGACTTTTGTTAATACTTCCAGGGGAATCTGTATTTGGGAAATCTAGCACCCGATACCTTTCAGGAGTATGAGATAATGAGAGGTGAACCGGGTCGTGCAGCCACCAGTGAATGGCAATGCCAGCGCACGGTGCACTGGTCACTGGCCTTCATGACTACAGCTACAGCAACGACCTGCGCAGAGGGACCTGAGCCCCGTGAAACTCTGCTTCACTACTAAGGGCATCGCACTGCACAGCGGTCAGAAACAATGACGTGGGTTGCTCACAGAATATGCCTTGGGAGATACTGATACTTGGGATTTAAGCATATCTAGGTTTCTGTAAGACTTTTTACAGCCAGAGTTCTCCAACGAATCACATTTGTATGCTTTGGTTTTATATGTGTGTGTCTGTGTCTATTCACTTATCTCTTTGTGTATAATACTGCATCTTCGGGAATGACACACTGAATAGATCTAGATCTTGCTAGAGATGTAGATACAGATATAGATATGAAACATTTATGAAGAGGTTACCCAACACTGTGACAAGTGATGGCATGCGTGCACATCCAGAATCCATGGGGCTGACCCCACAGTCAAACAGATAACTCCCAAATTTAAAGCTAAGGACAAGTTTAAGTGTTTCTGCACAAAAAAATCAGCCATCACTGAGGCAATCACCTCCATCCTTTTGAAAATAGAGTCACTGAAGATGACAAGAAAAAAAAAAGAAAAAAAACCACACAATGACTTGCACTCTTGCATCATTGGGAAGAAAACCAAGGATTATATCTAAGAAACTAACTAGTAATTTGCTAACATGCTCCCATACATGTGTGCACACACACCAAGCTTATTGCTTAATTTACCATAGTTTAAAACAAAAAAATTAATTGATGTTCTTCTACCAGCCGTGAGTTACAGGCATTGCTAACCAAACTCAGCAGCAGCTCTTCGCCTGCTGAACTTTGTGGCTGCTGAGACATGTCACAGACTTGTGAGGGCTCAGCAGCTCGAGCCAGGTGTGAGAGCCACAGAGGTGTATCACACCCTGCAACCCACCCACCCTCTCACCAGCCTCGTGGGCAGCTCCTGCCTTGCCACAGGTGGGCTGAACACGCAAAGTTGTGTTTGCTGCAGAGTGCCCACTATCACGTACCACGTTCCCGTGCTTCTAGGACTTCTGGATTCATCAGATGTTGTGTAGGAGCACAAAGTTGCCAGTTTCATTGAAAATCCAAAAAGTTCTGCTCAGGCAACTCTCCCATGGGGCATCTAGATGCCCAAGCATTTCGAAGTCTTGTGGCTGGGATCATGCTTGCAGGGTCTCCATCAATACATCTGGTTAGAGGGGGATCCACAAGATGCAGCATAGATGCTGCCCAGTCCCTGCCCATAAACAAAAATTCATTGATGAGTATCAGGGTGTAAAAGAACTGCAGCAGTGGCAAGTACCACGGTTTTCTTGCAAACAGCACAGTTAATACTTTCGAAAACAAATCTCAGGCTCAAAATTACGCTCTCAGACTCCGAGCATTTTTCTGTCAAGTCAGAGCTGCTGTGCACAGCTCAGCATTTTGTTAAACCAAGCCACGTACTGAGAGGTGTCTTGATATTTCCTCTCCTTATGGGCCCATTCTAGAAAGCCATGGCTCCCGAAACAGCAGAGGAGAAGGCGAGTGTTGACTCGCTGAAGCAGGGCTCGTACTAATTGGATCTCCCAGTAGGTCCCATCCTGTCTGCAGTCTCGGCGTCGTACCTCTGAACAAGGCACTGCTTTAAAAGCCCCGCTTTGCCAAGGCTCCGAGTCGCACTGGTGGCTGCTGCTAACTTTGCTTTAAGCAGAAATTTCAGAGCGATCACGCACGGGTAAACAGGTTAAAAAAAAAAAAATAGGAGGTAGAACCTGAAAAATTAGGAAATTATAAGCAAATAGGGAACACAGGCAGGAGCATTGCACACAAAGGGTAATAAACATATGGAATAAATTAGGGGAGTAGGCAGTGGAAGCAAAGCATGTAAATGAGTTCCACAGACACCTAGGTTTGTCGCTGGAGAAGGAGGGGATGGGGGAGGAGGATGGAAAAGTAGGAAGGTGGAATTAAAAGGGCCTTTTCCCGTTCCCATGGCCTTTTCTCATGGTTCTTATACTCTCCGTATGCTTAGGTATTGCTGAGACCCCAGATCAATAAGCACATGATATTTGTAGGTACCATATGTACGTGCATACCTAGGCACACGGTTTCTCTTGGTTTATATCAAATGCCCAGCCCGCCTTCGAAGAATAGTATTAGGGTCTCTAAGATAAGTGTCCTAATTTCCCTGAAACCTTGAACTCTCAATTTTACTGTCCTCCTGAGAGGACAGGGGAGAGTACTGAGATATCCAAAAAAAGAGAAAGCAGAAGAGAAAGAAATTCACAAAAGCATGTTCTGACTTGAAAGAGCAAAATACAGTATGCCTATTCATGGGAGGGGAGCAACAGATTTTATAATATTAAAAATAGCTTGGTCACAAGCTGGAGCTGCCAGAGGTAATCTTATAGCACTGGTTTTACTGGCACTTGGATGTCTTACCCAGAATTTAACACTACATTATTCACTAAGAGGTTTGTTCCCACCGCGGGACATACAAACATCGCTGCTATTACCACGAACAGGAGAGCCACATAAACGCAGCGGAAAGAATAGCCCCTTGTACATGTATACTTTTTATGATAACGCTACGGAGTTAACTTTCAGGGTTTTTTTTCCCCCTTGAGCCCTGCCGGGTTCACTTGCGGTGACGGGGTCGTAGCTGCGGCCAAGTTTGGCTCCCAGCCCCGGGCTCCTGTGCCGAGACCAAGGGGACGTTGCCCCACCGGCGGGGCAGAGCAAAGGCGAGACAGCTGCCCGCTGCAGCAGAGGAGATGTTAAATATAGGCGGGCTTTCTCCTGGGTTGTGCAGGCATTTTAATTTATCCTGGTGCTAATAAAGCATTTACTGTAGCCCAGGCAGCAGACGGGGCTGGGAAACGGCGGTGGCGGCTGCTGCAGACAGAAAGAGCTGGCCCAGGCTGTGTAAATCGAAGGTTTCATATGCTCTGCAAAGAGTTTCGTTTGACGATATAGAGAGGTAGGAGACCATTACAGACAACCTAATCCACGGCTCGCACAAGGGGGCTGAGGCTGCCAAACGCCACGCCAGCCATTTGCAATGGGAGCAGCACTTCGGCGTGCGGGAGGGTCCCCAGCTGCAGCCCTCGCAGGGGCAGCGCTGGCACTGACCGCGAGGCTGGAGCCCTGCCTTCTGCGAAACAGGTGACCAGCGCTTCACACGCTTCGGTTAACGCAAGCCTCGCAGGTGGTACCTGTTTCCATGCATATTCTTACTTTCTTTTGCTACTGGGTGAATTTGGGATAAAACACAGGAGATTTTACAATCCCATTTGAATTGCATCTTTAAAAAGCAAACAGTGCAAAAGAAACACCCACCACTGCCATTTAGGCACTGCAAATTCACACATCAAGGAGGAATTAAAGTTGAATGGGAAATCTCTATTCTCACCTTTTGCATTTGCAATATACTTATATTTAATTTCTGCATGTCTTGAGCAGTGAGTTTATAACTATAGTCTACCTCCTGATATCAGCAATACAAGCACACAAGACTGGCACGTTAGTGGGATTTAGTTAAAGCAAATTTTATTCATGATTCCATCCATGGATACAGGCCAAATCCTTCTTTGCACCCAATAATCTAAAAAACCAGTTACGAGGCGCTTGTAGTTTGCTTCCTGAAAATTCACACCCCAGCGCAAACTCTTTCATATCATCCTTTTATTCTGGATGACTATACCGTGCTTATTTCCCCCAGTGCACTGGAAATCCTATACCACTCTACAGGGGGGAGCAGAGAAAAGTGGTTTACACCAGAATTTGAAAGGGAAGAGGCTTGCATGTCTTTCCAGCTCTGTGTGGGGCAGGATGTTTGGCCTTGAACCACTCCTTTAACAACTCGGTGCTTTGATTCCCCTTTCACTAAAGGACTAACGTCGGCACTGTCCTACAAGCCTGAGACGGAGGTGTCGTGCACCGTAAATGCACAGCGCTCATATGGCTTTCGTTCCTGCTGCAACTGCTCTACTGACGAGTGAAACAGCAAAAGCTCCCGCTTCCTCCGTTCAAGGCTGTGCCTCTCCCCAGATCCCAGACAGCCTGGTCCCAAGGCCTTTCCCTGCTAACAAGGACTGCCCAAATAGAGGCTAATTTAGGGGTAAGCTGTCCGAGGGGGTCTGCAGGCCGTACGTTCCCCAGGGAAATTGCTTCTGTCTTTGTAAGCCCCAGCACTGGTGAAGTTTATCCCCTCTCCTGTCTAAGATGTATTATTGCAATGGGAGGAGGAGGAGTAGCATCCTCAGCTGTGGTTGGGGTTAAACAAGTATCTCGGTGGACACTTAACCACCTAAAATCTCTGCCCAATCAGTATACAAAATGCCTGGCTAGAAGATCTTTTTTTTAGGAGAGGACAGAATATGTGTGTCTTCTGCTGCCTCAAAAGTTAATAATCATGGAAAACCCCATCCTTTTTTCCCTGTCTTCATTTCATACAATATCCTGTCCTCTGCTTAACACTGGATAAAATAAAGCCCGATCTTAACGGGAGTCCTGTGGAAAAATGAATGGATTGACTGAAACACCAAGTAACAATGGAAAGAGAAATTACTTTTTTAGAATAAAAATTCCTTCCTACCTTGGTGGCCACTTCAAGATAATTGGCAGCGGAGTCACTTCTGGATTTCGTCATACTGTTACTAACACGTCGCTGTATCTCCAGGTATCGACACTGTTGCAGAAGGTACTGCTAGATGCAACAGCAGCTCTACTTTTACAGTCAAGGGACCCATGAAAATCACTAAATTCGGAGCCTGCCAGCCTCCTGGCCCTGAGATGTCAAAAGTCCTAGGGCCAGGAACACCAGAATATAATCCTAGACCAACACGGAGAGATGTAGATAGACAGGTTTAAAAGAGGACAGATACCTATATCACCCACTCTACAATAAGTTTTAGGTAAAACCAAAAAGTAGCAAAGTCTCCCGGTAGCGAGACCCCCTTGCCATCAGTGGGGCCGTCTAGCTAATTTCCTGGGAGACACACTGGAAAGGCAACAGGAGCAATTACGGAGCTTGGCCACCTCACGCTCCACAAGTTACAGCCTCAGGTGCTGGGGTGTTGGCAATACCCCCCTGCACCCCAGCAGCACAGAGGCTCCCGGGTGCATGGCTGCAGAAGCAATTTTCTCTCTCCAAGCAGGGCTGTGAGGGGCATGTAAACACTGCAAGCCACTGCTCTCCCCGACTTGCAAAGCCTCTCCTTGCCTAGCTGACTTATCTGACTCAGAACAAAATTTGGAGAAGAAGGCCTGATCATGCCCTCACTTGCCTGGGAGGCATTGCTGAACCATCATCGGAAATGGCCTGATTGCTATGAACAAGGGGAAGCACATTTTGAAGAGGCCTAGGCAGGGATGCCAAGACATATCACGCTGCTCAGCTATGTTCAGAGTCCTTTTGTGGAAGTTCACAGGAGGCGCTTAGGGACAGGATGAAGGGGCAACGGTTGAGGAGCCACAGGTCTGTCCACCACTCAGGGGACCCTACGGAAAAGGCCACCAGGATGCGTTCTGCCAGCAAGATTCTTGTCGAATACCAGAGACTGGGTCTGTGGGAGGCCATTGAGTTTAGGGACAAACAACCCCTTTGAGGAACAGTGAGAGAAGTGTGACACAGCCATGGAAGAAACGCAGCAGTAGATGCATGCAACCATCCCCACCCTGGACTCTGCCAGGGCGACAGCGAGGAGGGAATCTGAAGTGACAGTACCGCTTTCGCGCTCAACAGGGTGAATCCAGGACACAGGCACAGCTTAAAATGTGACTTCCCCATCACTTTGCGTTCAAACCTTGGTGTTATTTATAAGCAGGGTTGTGGGGTTTGCTTCCTTTCCTTGAGAATTTTTCCTTCTCATGAATTTTATCGGTAAAACCAGAAGAGAAGGATCTGTTGGTAAGGGTGCGAGGGATGACACGATGCCTCGGCAGCTCAACCTCTTTGTCCAGATCTCCAAATGCCGAGGCCTGGGAGTGGCTTTCCTGAAGTGAGGAGTCCCCCCAAACTCAACTCGTGCAGACTGTCCCATGTATCGTCATCTGCAGGATCCAGCTCCATCTGGCATTGTTAGATGCTCCCCTGACAAATGTAAGCTTGAATAGCATAGCCTCAAAGTACGCTTTTTGTCTTTATTTTCTAACTTATACTTAGAAACAGGCCAGCGAGTATTTCTGGTAAAATTTTCACCTGCTTCCAAGTCAGTTAGGCTGATCTTAAGATAAGGACATAGACACACAGGGATCAGATTTTTAAAGCACAGAAGTACCTGAAAGTGCAGAGAGACACCTAGCTGTTTCCCATTGCTCTCAGTGCAGAACAACTGGGCACAGACTAGTGAATTTAATCCCAGTACCTCTATTCTGGAAAAATATGAAGAGCAAACTGTAGATTACAGAAGGAACACGGTGCCTTTTGTTTCTCTGAAATGTCAACAGCTTGCAAGTCATGTTTTGCAACTTATTCCACACCAGACGGCCACGTGTGTTGGGGACAATCTTAGTACAGGAGCCTGTGCTAATCAGTTATAATCGATTATATTTCTCAAACAGACAACAAAAGCATGGTACTTGTGTAGAGTGTTATGATCCCATCTCCTCCTACCTATTCCCTATGACAGAAGTAACAGAAGGGCGTGTAGGTCTCCCAGGTTCCAGCCTGGTTCCCAGTCTCCCCACCACCATCGCCTCCATCCCCATCCCAGCACACCCACCAAGCCACCAGGCTGGCCGAGGTGAATGAGCAGCCCCACTAAAACTGTGCCTATGCAGAACGTGCCATGAGTGTTCACATTAATAAAAGTGAAAGGTTGACAAGTTTGGGCCCTAAATATGTCAGCATTTATTCTTATGGCTTAACTAATCATTGTGTATAATGTTGGTTAAGAAAATTTACACTTCCCAGTGAATAATGTATAAACCAAGACTCACGTGAGGGCAAATTTTTACAAAAAAACAGTAAAATGCTTCAAAATTATACTGGCAATGGAACTGCAACCAGCATGGCACTTAGACACAAAGTTAGTCAGGTATAAGCAAAATGAACCAGAAGGTCATTTTATTAGCCTGGGAAAGATGGTCAAGCTCCTTCCAGCTCTCATTTACCATTTCCTTTAAGGTTATGATGACGATAATTTTATTATTAGATTCAAATTCCTCCTGTTGTTTTTATCTCGAGAGTCCAACTGGCTTTACCATAGGGACTTGAGAGAGTTACTTAAGTCACTCTCTCAAGGAATTAATTGTGTACAAAGCTGTTGCTGCACTGAATCACTTTTATTTTCAAATCCATCTGTCCTGGCTATTTTTAATGTACTCATCCTGATAAGAACTGCACCCACACCACCACACCATGGCTCAGGCAAAGGGGACTAAGGAAACCACACCTCAGCTTCTCCAAAATCAGTGTTCTAGGCTGTGAGCTTCACTTAAAGCCTGTCTTTAGGAGACAGGCAGGGCACTGTGGGCACCCTCATAGCTTCCCGCTCCGCTCCTAAATCTCTTGGGCACCCTACCACAAAGAAAGCCATCACGGTGTTAGGGCTGCCTCACAGCACACGGGATGCTTAAAGCCCTGTCTGAAGTAGGGCTTCTGCCCTTGCAAGACCTGATAGCATAACTTCAATTAGCCCGGTGCAGGAGCCTGCACACCCTGGAGGGATGCATAGCAGTGTGCATTCCAGGGAGCATGTGGGGAGCACCCCTGCGATGCCAAATATCGGGGTTCAGCTCCCCCATGTGCACTAGCCAAAGACCACTGCGGGATTAAGTAGCACGAACCTACACCTGCAAGCAGGAAAATGAGCTACGGCGTCCCTCCCTCTCCAGTCCTGCCAGCGCTCCCTGGAAAGGGCAGTGGGATCGCTCTGCAGGTGTTCGCTGAAAACAGCACATAAATGTTTCAAACGCCACTGCATAGGTGTCACTCCAAAGCCATAAAGAAAACGGAAGGTGGAGAGCCCCAGCTCAAGCCCTCAAATATCAGGTATTCTTCTCCCCCCTACATGATTTTACAGGCTGAGGAGTGATGTTAGCTGAAACCTCTGTTTGACAGCTTTTCCTCAAAAACTCAGCATAAAACCAGCCTCAGAAGTGTTAGCGATGTTGCCTGGAGAAGACCTCTTGGATTTACGGGCAGTAATTAATACTTAACCTTTAGCTCCAGTGAGGCAGCTGTGCTGCGGGGTTAGTAGGAGTCACCGTGTTGGTAAACAATAATTGCACCGCACATACAGCCCTGAGCTGAGCACCCTACAATTATGGGGGAAGGTTTCCTGGGCCTCTTGCAAAGGCCCTCGGGTTAGGAAGGTCTCACCAGGCAAGCTGGAAAGACCCTTCTTCTCCCTGCAAGACAGACGCTAAGGCCAGGGTGGCCTGGGCAGCTGAAGCCCCTGAGGACAAGGCACAGACAGCACCTAAGAAAGAAGAATCCATTGGGCCACCCATGTCCTGCTGGTAGCAAGAGTGGGGGGTGCTCTCTGCTATGTCTTTATACACTGAAGCATATATTCAATACCTTGGGGCACTCTGACTTGGTCCATCAGACCAGCTGAGGGGGGATAAACGGGACATTGAGCTCAGGTGTACTTTGCTCCCTGTGATTGCCATGGGATGAGAGAAGCACTGCTCCCCTCTCTCTCTGTTTTGACTTCCACCCCAATTATGTCCTTTCTCTGGGGTGGGAGTACCATTCGTACATCTCCTCAGCTGCTTTGGCTGAAGGAACCCCTTCCCATCGCTTACCACACTGGTGGATGGGAACACCTTGGGTGCAGCCCAAGATGCCTGCAGGCACCGAGAAAGTCTCCTGCAAAGACGGAAAAGGGTCTATGGAGAGCAGCGACGCGGGTGACTCTTCACAGAAGACCCATCTTCTTGACACCTGGCCAAGTCTGGCTCCTCTGGGAATAAAATAAACAAGCATTAAAAGAGGCTGTCTTCCATATGAGCCAAGGAAAAGACAGCTTGCCTACAGTTAAATATCAGTAATACCAGCCAAACATCAATACCAGCAAAACACCACTATGGATATTTATAAGGGGCCAAATCACAAAGTCATGAAGTCATTCATGAGTCACGGCTGCAAGGGCTTCATCTGACCCCCCTCATACTGCAGGCTGTCGTGTTTTACCACGTTACTTCTCTGTTGAGCCCAGCCACTTGGATTAGACTCGGTCACATCTTCTGTGCGGACATCCACTCCTCTGCCAAAATACAGAGAGGAATGGGACCTGCTCCTGCCCTCAGTGGCTTATTCAAGTGTTTGATCGCCTGCATGTGCCTTATCTCGCATTTGAATTTGTCTGGCTCCAGCTTCTGGCCTCCAGTTTTGGAGAAGGTCCTTTCTGTGCGAGGTATTTTCTCCCCGGGGAGGTATTGTCATGCAGGGCACTTGTTGCTCACCGCAGGCTTCCCCTCCCAGCCCCAAAGGCAGAAGCCGAGTCACAACCCGACACTAAGTAAACACCCCGGCTCCATTTGAATGGAAAGGGTGTCCAAGTGGCCTCCAAAAAAAATTTTCAAAAAAAGGAAAAAAAAAAACCAAAAAAGGCTTGCAGGGCTCTGCCGTATTTGTTTTAGTCCCCCTTTGCTGTCTGGGGGAAGGGGAAAGGAGAGGACAAGGGCCCCTCAGCCCCCTTATCCCAGCCCTGGCCGGGCGTGCGTCCGTCCCACCCTCGCCCCTGCACCGGCTTTCGGCTCCCCTGGAGCTGAAGAGCGAATAAGACCTCTTGGATCTGGCCTCTAAGCTGATAATTGCAGCCCCTTCACTGGCACAAGGCGGCTCTCATGCCATTTTGACCCAAACTATGTCTTCTTTCTGTATATTTTTAATTAGGCTCAAGAATGCAGAAAAACCAGCGTGAGATCCTTTCATTCCCCTTTGTTTAATATCTGTTATTATGACATTAAGTGGAGGGTTTTGTTGTAGCGGAGAGTTCAAAATCCCCCTCGGTTCTGCTGCTGTAGCCATGGGTTCGTGTACATTAAAGTGGTCATTTTCGGATTAGCTCTTGCTTTCCCTTTGATGCGTATGAAACGCTGAGCCAGTTCGTCGGAGAAGGCATTTTACCTCTTTTGTTGCCCTTCCTCGCAACCAGCGGCAGGGAGAGGACGAAAGCCCCCTGGCTCTCTCTTTAAATCAGAAAGGAATTTCCAAAGGGTTTAAAGCTTTAGTTGCCACTTCTGTCTGGGGTTGCCTGACCAAAAATAGATGGGGTTTGTTTTCAAAGGAGCAGGCGACGGGGAGCCTCGTATTTGCTGCTGCTCTCGTTGCTGTCGTCGTCGCTGGTGCGCCTGTTCCCTGGGAATTCAGGAATCTCGAGAGCAGAACCGGGGCTGAGCAGTGGCTCAGCTCAAAACTTTTCTCTGGGACACGCACGTTTTAGCGTGTCCCACGCTAAATCAGCATTTTGGGGCAATCACAGTCTTTTTTTTTTTTCCTCTTGTCTCTTCCTTTTTGGGCTTTTTCTTTTTTCCCCTTTTCTTTTTGATTGGGCAGTTAATGGGAAGCAGAACGAAGGTTTGATTGAACAAACGCTAGATTTCACATACGCCTCACATTACACCGACAGCCCTATGATTTCTTTCCATCTACATAAGACCTACACTCTGCACGGTTATTTCTGCAGGATGTCGGATATTTTCTTCCGAGGAGAGAGCGTTTTCCAGCCTTGAGCCCTTCCCACCTTAACCATTCGTATCGTTACCACTAATCCTAAGGGCTCTCGATTAAAATGAAATTGTGTCAACTGGAAAAAAAAATAGGGAAAAAAATAGTTAATGAGGAAAAAAACCCTAAATACACACGCACAACTTTTCTGCCACCCTAGAGATCATCCCAAATACTCGCGTGAAAGTCAAAAAGCGGGGGAGGGGGAGAAGGTCAAGGGGGAGGGGGTGTTTATGTCAGCACCGCTCGGTGATGGGCTAACGCGCCCCAACGTGAAGTCACAGCCGCGGGGCATGTGAAGTCACCACTTCTGCAGGTGACAGGTGCTGCAGCGACCGAGACGCGGGGGAGCCGCTCCCGCTCCCCTCCCGCCCAAGGCATCGGCACCCGGGGAGCGGGGGCCGCCCGGCCGCCCCTGCAAACGCGGCTCCTCTGCTCGACATACAAAGAGGGAAGCAGGGCTCCTGAAACATTCCTGATCCACCAGAATTATTTTTACCTTGGGAAACCTGCTTCCTTCTTCTTCTTTCTTTTTTCTTTTTTTCTTTTTTAGGCGCTAATACGTGCCTAATCAGCGAGATATGTTTTAATTTAAAAGCCAATAGACTGCGGCTGAACGACGCTACAGAAATCCGATGTAAGGATAATTTGGAGTATTCAAAACCGCTGAGTCAGCGGCGGAGCCCATCTCCATGGCTAGAATATTGTTGCTAACTCCCGCTGCTGTGTTTCGCTTACTGTTATACCGATTGTATCGTGTAATTATTGTTTGTTTTCCAAAAATGTAATTACTTTCCCCCCCCCCCTTTGTTTCCTTTGCAACATTAAATCTGCCAAATGCCCGACTAAGGCAGTTCCAGAAGATAAAAAGAAAAAAAAAATTTTTTAAAAGCTAATGAAAGGGGAGGAGGTCTCTTTCTCTCTTTTTAGCCAAAGATTTTCTCTCTCAGGCACCTTCTGGCATCGAGGATTTAATAAAAACACCGGCACGTGTAGAACAAAACCTTTGGAAACGCCCAGCCCGGTGTGAGGAAGGCATCGGCTCCCGGGCAGCCCCACGCGTTTCTCGGGTGGCTTTCCCTCCTCCCCGCGGGCACGGGGGGCGGCGATTCCGCACAGAGCAATCTGCCAGGGGGTTAATAGTAATAATAACAATAATAACGATAATAACAATAAAGCTGTTGAGCTGTTTCCAGCCTGGCGCTGGGGCCAGGCTGCACGGCGGGACCGGGTGGCCCGGGGCCGGCGGGGTGGTCTGGGGGAGCCGGGGGGGTCCCCCCCCTTCGCGCCCGCCTCCCCTCGCCGCAGGCACATGGCGGGGCGCGGAGCGGCTGCCCGCCGGCGGCCGCCGTCCCCAGGCGGGAGGCGGCGGGGATGGGCGGGGATGCCGCCCCGCAGCCGGGAAAGCGGGTCCCGGCACCGGCCGCTCGGCGACAAGTTTGGCTCCCGGGCCGAGGAGAAGGGAGGATGGAGGATGCTGACCTCACGAGGAAACGTCGCCTTGCTCTTCTTGGGGGCAACTTTAAAGGGTCGGCCCGGCGGAGGGGGGGCAGCCCGGGCGCAGAGAGGGAAGGGCCGGCGTGCCCAAATGCGGGGCGTCCCGCGGCTCTCGCAGCGCCGGAGATGTCCTGGCGAGAGTCGGAGGAGTGAAATGCCCGGACTGGTGTTCAGCATTGCGCCAGGAGAGGTTACTCGCCTTGCCCTCTTCTTTAATGTATAGGATCCGGGAAGTGTGAAACCGTGTACGATCAGCTCTCCCCGTGAATTATACCTGCCTCAGTCAAAACGGGGCAGAAGGGTCAAGTCCCCCCCACGCCAGCAAACCTCCCCTTGGCTTCTCCGGCGCTTTCCCCTGGCCGAGGGCTTGCAGAAAGCACCGGGGGACCGGGCAGCTGAAGGCACTTCTCACCGCACCAGAGATTGCTGCCCGGCTGATTTTGAGAAGAGGGTGGAAAGGGTGGGAAGGCTCGCCCTCGCCTTGCCCGGGTGGGAGGATCAGCCGCGGTAACTCCTGTCCTCGGGAGCGTGGGGCTGGGGTTCCTCAGCACCGAGAAACAGATAGTCCCTGAAACCGCAGATTTTATTTCTGGCAAACAATGCTCCCCCAGCCAGCGTTTGTGTGCGAGACAAGTAATTGTGCTCCCTTGCTTAAATAAATCATTGATGGGTGAAATTACACATGCTCACTTAAAATGTAATGTGATTAAGAGATTATGGGATCGCAGTTAATATGTTGCCTCACAGCTTCTGGACCCAATTCCTGACACCAGAAATCTATCAGCCACAACTGTCCCTCCGTGCGGGGAGGCGGCTCCTCCTGCCACCGGCAGCCGTGAGGGCTGGCCGGGGAAAGGGGGGGTCTCCCGCCTCTGCTCCCCGCGGGGGCCAGGGAAGGTGAGAGGGAGCGTCAGGTTTGCGTTCAAATAAATAAATAACTTCTTGCTGTTGTTGTTTGGGGGGTGGAGGGGGGGAAAAGTTAAATGGAAAGGCAGGAGACGGGGTGGGGGGGCAAAGCGAGGGGCTGGGGCTGCGCCTGCAAGCTGATTACCTCTCATCTGAAAGCTGCTCCATTTCCTCACACATCGGGTAAGTCCTTTATCATGAAGTGGCACAAGCCCTGCCGGGGGCTATTGGTCGCCCCGAGGAAGGAGCCGGGATGGCAAGCGGGATCCTATCATCAGGCTGCATAATAACCCCAGGCTCGCCACAGCTGCGCTGTGACCCTTTGTGATGGAGCCGATAGCGCTCCCGTGAAATAATGTCCTCCTTTTGGGTGTGAAATCACCATGTTTATTAATTGAGCTAGACATGAGGGTTACCTTTTTCTTTCCAAGCCATGAAAATTTGTGATTCAGGGCAAATGGTTCCCCCTTCCCCCCCCAAGTTGTGTTGCCAAGAGACCAGGACCAGCTGGGGAGAGGAGCTATTTTGGAAGGTCTAGCGGGACCGGGCTCCACGGCAAGTTCCACGCACAGACACCCCACGCCTCCCTCGGCCGCAAAAATAGCCTCCCCCACTCCGGGCGAGCACCGCGGGGAAATGCAAAACGCACCCCAAAAGGATGGAAGCCGGGGTGGGGAGGGGTGGGGAGGGATGCGCACCGCGCAGCCTGCCCGGGCCGCCCTGCGTGGGGATGCGCGGCACGCCGCGGCGCGGGTTGCCGCGCATCCCCACGCAGGCACTGCGGGAGGTGGGTCGTGCCGAAAGACTACGGCTCTTCTTCTCTCTCCCCACGCACTTTTTTCTTTCCTTTTTTTTTTTTTTTTTTGCGTTGCAATTAGGCTTGTAACGAGCTTATTGCAGTATGTGTTTCTGGGCCAATAATACTTGTATTTAACCTAATTAAAGCCGACCTTTTAAAAGATCTGAAATATAAACACGCCTTTTTTTTTTTTTTTTCCTCCCCCCCCTCCTTCCCTACTCTGGTTTAGCAATTTAACGTTTGAATCTCTGGGCTGGAACATGTAACCTTTCACCAGAGCACGGAGAGAAGGAGGGAGGGAGGGAGGGAGGGAGGGGGGAAAGTAGCAAAAACCTGCGGATGAGGCGGAGGGACTGGCTTTGCCCGAGCATCCGCGACAGGCTTCCAGGTAGGCAGCTACCCCTACCCTCCCCCGCCTCCTGGGGCGAGATCCCCCCCTTCCTCCTCCTCCTCCTCCTTCTCCTCCTCCTCCTCCTCCGGTGGGCAGGGGGCAGCAGGCAGGGAGCAGGCCGGGTGCCCCCCAGGAGTCGGGGTAGGCACCGCTGCCCTGCCAGGGGCCAGGACCCACGCGGGAACACCCTGATCCCGGGGGGGGGCGGTGCGGAAGAGAAGGGCATCTCCCTGCGCGCCGAGCAGCCGCGCGATTTTCAGCCGAGCGCTGCCTGCCGGGGGGCGGGCGCAGCTGCGTGGGGCCCGACACAAGCCTCCCACTGGAGACAGCGGCACTCCTGCCTGACTGCCGCTCCCCAGCCGGGGTGAGGCTGACGCAAAGCCCCTGAAATAAGTCGGTAACGAGTGTGTGCATTAATGCCCTTTACGCCCATCACGCAGGAACTGATCGAGCCTATTTCCCGCGAAAGCCCATCCTCGCAGAATTTCAGAGTTCTTTTCCGATCAATGGGAGATTTAAACTTTTTTTTTTTCCCAGGGCAAACTCGAATATGCTAATTTAAATTTTTTTTTATTTTACTTTTTTTTTACTGGGTAATCAAAATTATCCCGGGATTTTTTTTTCCCGCTGAATGACATTACAAAGAATTTTGTTAAAGAAAGCCAGACTAATTGCTGCCAGAAGAGCCTTTTCATAGAAAAGTCTGGTTTTCATAAGGCAGTTTCTGTGGGTGTTGCGGTTAAATCCAAACCTAGTGGAAAGGGGATTTTTTTTTTCTTTTCTTTTTTTTAAGGCGATTTTTCTCAGCAGCAGGAAAGCCCCACGCTTTAGTTAAAAAACTATTCAGGGACTCACGGGGCAAACGTTGCCAGGAGAAAACGCCGGCGCACTCCCCCGCCGCCGCACGTTTGCCGGGCGCTCTCCCCTCTCCCCCGCAGCAGCTTCCCCGGCGCCCTCGCCCCCCGCCCCGGCCGGCGCGTCCCGGCAAAGCCCCTCGCAGCCCCCGCGACAGCTTCGCCCGGGTCGGGACTCTGCCGGCTCCCTCGGAGCCTGGGGCGGGGAGGATGGAGGGGAGGCGGGGTGTGAGGTGAGGGCATCCCGGCGCTGCTCTCTTGGGAAAGCCTCGGTCCTCACCTGCGGCGACCCCAAAGAGCTGATGGGGGAGGCAGGACACCCCCCCCCCCCCGGAATCCCCCCCTGGCCCGCCTGGCAGCCAGCCCGGCTCCCCAGCCCAGCAAGGCTGGCAGGTTAGCAGGCAGCCCCCCGCCTTAGGGAGCGCAGAGGCCTTCCCCGGAAAGGTGGGCCCGGGGTCGGCGCCGGGGCCAGCCCGGGGTGGGGGCTGGCCCCCATCAGCCATCCCAGGCAGCCGCGCAAAAACAAGAGGTGAGAAAGAGCTGAAGAGTCCCGCGAGGACGTAAAGATCGCGCACATCTTTATCTTTTTTTTTTTGTTTTCTTCCCTAATTTTAAGTCTCCCTCGGTTCACCATCCTGCCGTCCTCTCCTTTCACTCCCTCAGCTCGGGGCTCCTCGGAGGAATTTTTAACCCCCTCCGCAACATCCACGACCCCCTCGCCTGAAGGCGAAGGGAGGAAAAATAAGTAAAGAACAGACGGAGCCCTTCCCTGCCGCGGGGCAGAGCCTGCCCCACGCTGCCCCTCCGAGGAGCCCGAGCCGGCCGGGGAGGGTCGGAGCATCCCTGCCCCTCTCCCGCGCCCAGCGGCTCTGTCCCGCCGGGTTGGGGCTCACTGCGCCGGGCGAGGGGGGAAAAGCCGGGCTGGGGGCAGATTCCTGCAAACCCCCCCGCTCCCTCGGCCACGGAGAGTCGCGGGAGTTTTCCAGCCGCTAATCCGCAGCCCTTGCCCTGTCACCAGCAGCACGGCTACCGAGAGGCGGAGGTTTCACACACACCCTCCCAGCCCCTCTCCCTGCACCGGCGTGCACGGTTTGGCTGGCTACGGGAGCTGCCCCTCTTCACCGCATCAGGGAAAAGGGCTGAACCACCCGCGGGATGGCTTTTCTTTTTTTTTTTTTCTTTCTTTCCAGCAACAACAAACAACATACTCAAAGCCTTCGCAGGCAGAGCAAACTCAGCCCGGTGCTGCTCGGTGGCCCTTTTGTTCCCGGTGGGGGGACAGGGGGCTCGGGCCGGCTCAGGCCCCGCCGGGGCTGCGGGGAGCCCGGTCCTCCCCTCCCTCCTCTCGCCGGAGCGGGGACGTGATAAAAGGAGACAGGGCTCTGAAAGGATTTGATTGAAATGGCGTGTGCCAAGCTGATGGGAGCCAGCGAGGGACAAAGCGCCGAGGAGCCATGGACACTCGAGCAATTATTCCTCCACGCTGAAGGTGGATTAGTGCAATGGAAAGAAGCATATGTTCGGCCTGGGGCGACACTCCCCCTGGCTGGGTTTAGAGAATGAGAGCGGAGAAAGAGGCTGAACCTGGAATATCAACTATCCGGGAGACAGCCCACCCCACCCCCTCTTCTCCCAGCCTCTCCAAAAGTCTCAGGGATGGAGAGATAAATACACACGCCCATAAAGATAAATAGATAGATACGCACATACGCACCAACACCCATAAAGATAGATGCACACACACCTCCACGTACAGCCGCGCGCGCACACGGCTCTACGCACCGGCACGCAGACAGGCAGGGAGAAAGAGTCGCGCTAGGTGAAAAACCTCCCCGGGTATGGCAATGTGAACAAATAAACAGCCGGCCTCCGAGAGGGTCGAGGCAGCAGCCAGTTCTGCTGGAGGCTCCAGTTTCCCCAGCCCTTTCCCAGGAAACTTTCCAAAAGCAGCTGCAGCGAGGGACAGGGTGATCTCCATCCCCCCTACCAGGACCCTGTCCAGGCTCTCCTGGAGACACAAGGCAAAAACCTCAATTGCCTCTTTTCCATCTGATTTTCTTCTAAGCCACATCCACCTCCTGCTTTCTCTCCCTTTCCCCAGCTCCCTGCAAAACCCCATCCTTTCCAGCAGGATAGCTGCAAGCTCTCACAAGGGCACCGGGATGGGAAGAAGCCCCAGTAGCCAGCCTGCCAGCCCTCACCCCAAACACCAGCACCCCAGGAGCAGCCTGCAGCTAGGCTCTGTAGCAAAGGGACACCGATCAGCTTCTGGCCTGGGCCATCTACACCGGTACTAAGAGCCACAGGCTCCAAAACCTGGGCAGGGATGGCAGGAGCACCTTTTTAGCACTATTATAGTGTAGCTCGTGCGGCCTAATGAGGAAAGGAGTGCTGAGGTCAGGCGCAGACCCTGCCTTCCCCCCCAGCGCTGCCCCACTGCCCTTCCCCTGCCTGGGCACACCAGCGTGTGTCGCAGCTATCATCCAAGCCGCCCCGCTTGCACGGCACCTCCATCACGGGAGAGGTATGGCCACAGCATCAGAGGAGAGACAGGACAAGCACAGGGAGCAGCATCCAGCAGCCAGAGCGAGGGCAAGGAGGACAGGAGGACGTGCTGGAGGGAGGGGAGCCTGCCAGCAGGCTTAAAAGGGAGGGAGGGAGAAAGAGAAAAGGAAAAGGAACACAGCTCTCCCTGTCTTCTGGGAGCCTCAAAAAATGCTCTGCTCTACAACCAGAAACATGCCCCAAATATTTCACACCTCCACTTCTTTAGCCTCAGCTTTGGGGATCAGGGTGGATCATACACAGAGAGGAGAGGGCCGGCTGTGCCCAAAGCAGCGTCGAGGCAGGAAGTTTTGCAGGATGAACGAGCGGGTAAGAACATAACCAAAAACATCGTGTAGAAGAAATATACATCCCTCGGCCTGCGAGTGTGACTGCAAAGCCCACACTCCTGCTAGAAAACAACTCTCTATTCAGAGCCCCTGCATCTGCTTCCAATAGAGTATTACAAAGGGAATTAACTATACCACAGGCAACAACAGCAATAGGGCTTGAGAGCATCTCTGGACAGGGAAGGGCTTCATGTAGATGCTGCAGATCTCCTACAGAAACTAGGATGTGTGCGTGTGTGAGTGCACAGCACACTCGAGCAACGACTTGGTGAAATAGCTCGCACTTCACACCCGGCAGTCCTCCGCCTTCCTGCTCCGAATACAAGACGATTTCTTCCTCACCTAGGCTATGCTTTTCCAGTTTATCCTCCTTACCCTGGTTTGAAGGTGTCTGCGCAAACGAGCTCCGTGACTACGAACAGGACAATAACCATGGAGCTTGGAGTAACCTCAGGGCCCTGGTTTCGAGAGGGAGGGACTCACATACTTGCACAGGGAAACCACAGGCTTTGGGTGCAGGCACCTGCCTCGCAAAATCAGGGCCCAAAAGAAAAGTGCCACTGGGAACCAACGGGTCGCTCCTACCCTACCAGAAAGCTCTCGTTAGTCTTAGTGTGATTTCCACACTGCGTTCACTCAGTGACGGTGCTCTAACCACTCCGTTGGTTAGATAAAGACATTTCGGGCCACCAAAGTTGAACTCGGCATCAGAGAGACATGACTACAGTGGTTCTAAGAGGGAATAAAAGACCACAGATCTGTCACCCTTATATCTACAGCACCAGGCACAAGAACAGAGGAGTAACAGTTCAAGGACACAAATCTTTAACACCATCATAAGCTATATTTCTATTTACCCTGCCCAAAATATCAGCTGTTTCAGTCACCCAAGAAAGCCTAGAAACTTCAACTAGGAGAAGAGAAACAAGGCTATTTTGCTATCTGGAAGCCGGTAAGGCTCCGCTAGTAGTGGGTCATGAAAGACTTTAACTTTTCCTCTGTTTCCAATCGCTTGCTTTAAACTACTTATTTTGGGGAGTTTGGGGTTACTAAACTAAATATTACAAATAGAGAGGCTGCAACCTATGCAGAATAAATGATTTAAGAACCGGGCTTGGCTGATTTCTTTTTTCCTCCATGTTGGAGATAAAAAGAAGGAACACATTCTAGTAATCCCTGCTCATTTTCACGGCCATTCTTGCACCTGTAACTCAAATAATGAAGCCATTTGTTATTTATATTGCACTTTCCCCTCCATTCTAGATTTCTAACGATCTGACCCTGTTTTATGGCCCTGACAAAGCCTGAAAACGGTGTGGACTTCCAATAATTGAACGATATAGGGAAAAATCTTTAGCTGGAATGAAGCAGATGTTAGCTTCATGCAGTCCCCTAACTTGATTATTCTTTGGACACGTTAGACAAGCATTAGTGATTGATAATGACGCTAATTAACCCCTTTCCTTTCCAAAACAGCAAACCAACGCCAGCAGGATTCTGCAAACAACACACACAAAGTACAGCGTATACCAATATCCGTTCAAAGCGGATCGGTGACACAACCTCATTGCCCAGCGCTCGACAAAAATCTTCTCCCACTGACACCAAGCCGGCCCCAAATCCGCTCTAAGAGTTAACAGCTCCCACCGCTTGCAGGGCAGGGAGCAGAGACATAGCCCTTCCATTCAGAAAAGGTGCACGGGACAGAATCAGAGGCACCATTTATTTTTTACACTCCCGACCTTTCGCGTTTGATTATCAAGCCGGTTTAAATCACTCTGCCCTCACTAGCTGGGAAGGGCTTCATGTTGCTCCCCGTCAGAAGGGCGCTTGTTATTTTAGCTACACTTTGCAAACGCGAGGACTGACGCTCTGGGAATCTGGTCTGGGCTGAGACACACACGTACCAGGAGGGAAAGGGAAGTGCACATTCTGGAATTTAAATGCAAGGCAGAAGACGAGTAAACAAACAAGGAGCTGATCTGATTACGCAGTCGAATTTATCATGGACAATAAAGAAATCGCCTTTAAATGTAAGGGTTTGGATAAATGAATACTCCTAGCAAGTGAATAAAATGTATTCAATTAACTAAAAACCCCGTGCACTTCTGAACTGAAGTGGAATCGACTGTAATTGATTTATTTGAAACCAGAGGTTAAGGACTGAATTAGCTAAGTACAACTGGGTATTTCAAGCCACTGACTTCTCAAATGTCAAATCCCTTCTATTTTAAATATTATTTCAGCTGCGGGGCATTGCTGTCCTGATGGCTGTTCCACCAGTTAAATCTCAAATTATATTAATATTCGATTTTTGGAGGGTGGGGTAAATCACGGTACAAAGAGGAGGGCTGTCCTTGTTCACGGTGAAAGAGCACCGAGCTGTATTTAGGTTCACATGTAGGAATGAGCTTAGTGTGGCAGCAACGGTCTAACATTCAGCCACTGCTCACCCTCATTTCAGCCAATCTGGGGGAAAAAAATAACGGCAGATTTTTGTTTAGTGTATAAAAGCATGACCTAGAATTTCACTGCTGCGCCTTGATCACAACGTTAAAAACGCATCCAAAGAATGCTAAAGTAATTAGCACGTTTTAGTAACTGCATATTGGTCACAGCAGAAGAGGCTGAACCGAAGCTAGTCTGATTTCCATTATCGCCTGCAAAATCCTTCCTTAGAAATAATAGTAATAAAGAAATCTACGCAAGGTCATTTCATTTCTGTTTTCTGGTGGCTTGCTAATGCAGCAGCAGGATACTTAAAATGTGCTCTCCTAGCATAAAGTAGCTAATTATATCTTTAAAACATTATTTATTATGACCTTATAATGTTCTAGCATAAGACTGCTTTATACATTGCCCAGTATAAAACGATTATATTGGGTACAGGTTTCAAAAAGTAACAAGCATCTGTAAATCCAGATATGAATGAATGGTATTTAATAAGATTGTTTTCGTTTAAAAATGAGTATTTATGTGTTGCTGTAGAAAGAGCAGCAATGTAGTGCTGTTTATGAATGCTATTGTGCCTGAGGTTAGGATCCCACACGCAATCTGAGATGCAGCCAAGAAAAACAGCCCTGATAGACAATGCTTCACTTCACCTGCTACAATACTGTGCATTTCATTTATGTCAAGAATATGTACAGTTAGGGTTCATTCACCTCATTATTTTGTTACATCTACTTTACAGTTAACCAGTCTCTCTTGGAAATAATAAATAACTGTTTTTAAAACAATTGCAGCTTTGCATTCAAAAGATCCACTTTCAATTTATAGGAAAAAAAATATTCACCATTTTTATAAACTGGCTGGCTCTCGAAAATAGAATTTAGACTCCACCAACTCTCTTTCTGCTTGGCAAGATTGATTTTACACTGCCGTCCATAAGTAGATTACCAAAGCAAAATGAAACATCTTGGGCTTTATCTAATGCTTTGCTTCACCAGCCCTACCAAACGTCAAAATATATGAGCAAATGTTAATTCTCTTTGCAGCTTTATTGTAAACACCTCCCTCTTAACCGCCTCAATTTCTGCCTGAGCAAAAAGGAAAAGAAAGGGTGGGGGGGAGAGAGGGGGGGAGAGAGAGAGAGTGTCAGGGAGGGAAGGAAAGAGAAAGAGAAAAATCAGCTACCACCACCAAAATATCATCAGCACTTAAAGGAGACCATCTCTTTAAAATGCCTTTACATTCTAAACTGCATTAGCCTCCCTCCCTATGATATAATATAATCCAGCCTGATCCTGACTTCACCTACCCCCTGGGCCAAAGAAAATATATTCAAAGTCTGAATTCTCACATGTTTTTACAGCCCATCTTCAAGACATACACTCCATTTTTTTTTAAAGCAAACTTCCCTATTTTACAACTGGTTTCCACAAGAAGAAACGCAAGATAAAAATTGCAGTCCCTTATAAACTGACACAACCACCTCAAAATGTCAATCTGTGCATTCCACTAAAACACGAACCATCAATCAGAAATAATCTGTCTCCTGCAAGATTTCACTAAAGTTCACAACCGTGAGATGATTTTGTTGGCATCGAGTACGGAGCTTTTCTTTTTTCTTGAGGGGGAGGGAGTACACAGCTCTGACTCACCAGTATATAATTTTTTTTCATAGCACCTAATTTTCGGTATTTGCTCAGTAATGATTCTTTTTAAAATGTCCTTCTCGAAATAATGTTTTTTTGGTTTGTTTTTTTTTTTAATGTCCGCTCTCCGTTAGGACAACTACATGTACAAAATTTTATAGGCTTATAATTCTGCACGCTATATATAAACATAAATAAAAACCTAGAGGTCAACATAAATAAAATAAAACTTTATTTTTTAAATAAAATTATGTTTTGGTTAAAGAAAAGATAGTGTGTCATTTTGTTAGTAGTACAGACAATTTTTTATCCAAAAGAATACATTGTGCTTTATTGTGTCATTTGTCTGAATACAGACTCAGTGGAATATCTAAATGATACCCTGCTCTGAACTCCAAGTTGAAAGTAAGTTTTTATTATACTTGAGGGAAACAATGGGTTCAGCTGCTTATTGCAAGGAGCAATTGTCAAGGGAGAGTTAAACTCAATTACTGTAACCATACTGAATAAAAAATACTGCCAAGAACAAAAATACGCCTGGGTAAAGACAGCCACTGAATAAAAAAATCGACATAAAGCGTATCAAATATTTATTTATCTGGGCAACAAAGGACTATGATACATTGATAGGCATGGAAACTACTGCCGGCACAACTCAATACAATACAACTATAACTGCTTCCAATATGGCCAGTGGAAATACAGGATACCAGGTGGTCCCGAATGTTTGAAGTTCTTTGGAAAAAAAGAAAAAAAGAAAAAAAGGAGAAAAAGAAAAACAAAAGAAAGGGAGAAAGAAAAAAAAGAGGGGATAAAAAAGGAAAGAAAAGCTAAATCTTGTTTTAAAAGACAATATTAATTTATTGCTCTGATGGTGCTTTCGGGAGAAGGACAGTGGATGAAAATAACTTCTTTCATTTTCCACAATACATAAGGGTTGTAAAACCACTAACATGTTTAAAAACCTTGCCAGGGTCCAACATCACTTTATTTTATCTTCAACGAGAAACTAAATGTCATACTAATTATATATAAAAATTCATGGTTTTTTATTTGTTCAGCTGCTTCATTGTCGCCTTTAACATGCTACAACAGGGCTAAAAATGATGAATCCCAGAGAAAAAACCCCAAAAAACCTCTGATATCTAAATAAGTACCATGAACCACATGATGAACTAAGAGGGGAAGATTTAAAACCCACTAAACAAGAGGTAAACGAGATCACCAGATAAATAAAAAAAGGCTTAAAACAGACTCACCATATTTACAATTCCCATTAAATTACACATAAATAAATATATACATACATGAACACTGATTCCCTTATATAATAACCGTGAATCGTGTTGCAATAGAAAGTTCAAGTTGGTCGCTTTACCTTGGACAGGAAAAAGTTCTACAACTGAAGATATGACATGGAACTGCTTGTGTTTTGTGTTCAAGTTTATTCACAATACTGATAAAATGTCATCAGTCCTTTTTGCCTTTTGTTTGTTTGCTGTTGCTGCTGCTGTTGTACTTTTTTCGCTTTTTTTCGTTTTTAATATGGCTACAATCTTAACTGAAGTTTATGTAAGGGAAGGTGGTGATTCAGTCCGGTGAAGCTCATAGAATTTTTTAAGTATTATTTATTTCTTTTTGGTTTTTTTTTTATTTTTTAATATATTTTTAGAAAAAAAAGTCCTTTTTTTGTTTTGTTTTTGTTTTTTTTTTTTTCCTCCTTTTGTTTTATTTAAAAAAAAGTTCACAAACTCAAGACAGAACTTTTTTTTCTTTGCTGGCTCCGTCCCCCTGTTCTGTTCTCTTAGGCTCCAAACTGGGATAAAACGATGGTGGCAGCGGGGAAAGGGGGGGAAGTTAAGAGGGAGCAAATGGAAATGTGGATGCTGGGAAGGGGTGTGGGGAGAGGGCAGAGCAGTCCTGCAGAGTCAGAGAACAGGACTGGCAGAAGGACGCTCATTCTGTTGCTGTAGCCTGGGGTGCTGGGTGCAGGGGAGAAGGAGGAGGGAGATGAATGGATCGATGGGCTATGAGGGGGAAGGGGGGGGGATCCTCACTTTCGGTGCTTCTCCTCTTTGTCGCCGCTTTTGGTGCTGTTGTCTGTGTGGCTGTTGGGATTGTTGCTGAGGTACATTTTGTCCATGGCCTTGAGCGCCTCGGTGAGATAGTTCTGCAGGGCGGTGACGGCAGCACACACCGCCGGGCTCCCGAAGCCGTGCGAGATGAGGTTGAAGTGGGTCAGGCAGCTCTGGATGCCCGGCTCCAAAATGGGGTTGGGCCGCGAGTTCCCCAGGGGAGATCGGTCCTGAGCCAGCAGGTCGGTGAACTCTTTACAGATCTGTCTGTAGCACAAATGGAGCAGAGAGACAGAGGGAGGGAGGCAGGGAGGGAGGGGAAGAGAGAGGGAGAGAAATGAACCATCACTGGCGGCAGCAAAGCCTGTGCATGCTCCCTGCTAGATTACACAAGCCCCTGGATCAAGGGGGCCGCTGCCCCCGAGTGCACACGCGTTCTCTCGCCTCTCCCTCGCCTCTCTACACATCCTTCCCCCTGATTCTCACACTTCCCTGGCACGCACAAACCTCTTCACCTCGCATGCACACACGACTGCGCACACGCATCACGCCCCGGCCCCAGCCAACAGACAGACAAATAACAGGCACACAGATACACACGCACCTCCCGCCTACCCTGCCGATCTCCGTATCGCAGCCCCCCGCACCCTCCCCACAAACACACATCCCTGCCCAGCTGGGTTTTGGAGCAGACGGGCAGTTTAAAGTTCCCCAGCAAGGCAGAAGGGAATAGATGGGGCGCGATATCCCAAGGGCAGTTCAGGGATTTATCCACATCTTGGAAGATCCTTTTTTATTGGAACTGGAGAGAGGCATGGGCCTCTTCCTTCACAAGGCTAAAACACGCCTCTGTGTTGGGAAGAAAGAGTGAGGGCAGAGAGGGGAATCGAGGCTTTAAATTAGGGTATTCTGAAACATTTATATATGTACATCTATATCTCCAAATCCAAAGGGACATTCCCACAGAGGGGAAGGCTGACGCGAACTGGGGTCTGGAAATTTCCTCCCAGGGAGGTGGGAAGAGAGGATATGAGGGCACGGTGCAGAAGTTAGGTTATATCATCCACTTGCTGCACAAATGGTTGGGGAAATAACACACCTTATAGCAAGAGAGCTCAGAGGCGTGTTGAAACAGTCTGTATTCTAAAACCCACGTTAATGTCTTCCAGCCATAAAGCAGCTCCCATCTTCTGCCTGCGCCCTCTGGCACTGTGCCCTTTGGTGACACCTCCATTGGTAATTAAGGGCTACTAAACAACCCTTTTAATTTCCAGCAAACATATCAAAACAATCATTTTCTTTTCACGCACCACCTGGAAGTCTAGGCAGCCCCACCAATGATAAACTCCACTAGCATTTTAACTGCGTACAGATTGTCATTTAAAATATATTTTTAATATCTCTATATTCACTAAGTAACAGAGCTGCTTAGGCAGAAAGAACCATTGCCGATTTTAATGAACTGAAATCAGTTTAATGTGCCAGTTTTATTTTACTGTCAATGGGAAGCCTTCCCCTTCTACCTAAATTGATAAGCTAAGTGAAAAGGCCCAGAAAATGTTTCGCTCTGAAGAATTACTGCTTTTTCTTTAACTAAACATCCACCCACAATTTTCACTACTCGCTTTCAAGGTAATCTGCACAAACTGTCTTGATGGAAACCAAGCTGGGTTATAGAGTTCTCCTACAGCAGGAGAGCAAATATACCCCCTCACAATTTGCAAAACCATCAGCCACTGGCCAAGTGGCAAACGCTCATAAATAAAAGCCCCCAAACCGGGTTTGTCGCCCTCCCCTCGCTTCTGAGCAACATGCCAGAAAGGTAAATGTCTTACTTTGTAGCTAGAAGCATGTTTTTTCTTGTGACTTGCTCGTTTGGATCGGAATGTTGTCGGTTGAGAAATTCAGCTACTGCTTTGGCAGGAAATTCTGTCTCACAAACGTACCCAAAATCTCTAGCTAGATGTACTGCTTCTCCTGAAAAGGGAGGCACGGGTGGGGATGGGAGGGAAACACACAGCTCATCAGTACACATCGCACAGAGGCAAAAATCCATTAGGAAAAAAAGCGCTACATTCTACTCAGGCTTTTCTTCTAAAAGGCTTGGACTTCTTTTCTTTGAAAAAGGTAGGGTAAGAAATGCTAATCACATCTTATCTTGCAGGAGTTTTCTTTGCTTCAGTCGAGGGCAATGCAAATGTGTATTTTCATGACAATCGTTACACGTGAAATCTCGCATAAGAATTTTTTAAAGTTTACATTGACTACCAGATACTTTTAGACAGGCAGGCTCCATCCACCTAGAATGTGTGCTCAGATTTACATATCCATACCTGTACACAGCCATTTACATACACTTTGTTAACAGCTATTTATTCTGGAAATGTTTGTTTGCCTCAGCCATGTCTCTATATTCTTTTGCAATGCATCAATGATTAATATTGATCATAATTACTCCTAGAGCTCTTCTAAATAAAATGCATTAAACAGCTAAGTGTTTAAAATTTAACTTGATCGCATATAATTATATGTTCACCCCCAAACGATTAACCATGAGAATTTTAGGGTCATTCCACCGAGTCTGTCTGTTTTGTTGATTTTCAAATCTTTGGTTTTAATTTCCTGAACCAGTTGGTTTTTACTGCAGGGCTTCCTGCCATTAGCTCTAGCTCCGGAAGAACGCATGCGCCAATTAGAGCTTCAAAGCCTCAGTCCAGTGAGCTTGTTTCCATAAAATGGAGCGGATCATAAACAATAACAGTACTCTAGAAACTGCCTCATCGCTACAGGACTCAAAGCCCCAGCAATGTTTATACTATCATCCCCCCAAAATTAGCCACCATTGCTATGTTATCTGGAGATTGGGCCTCTGGTTTTTGTTTTTTTTAAAAATCATTCTTTTAAAGCCATTGTATGTGAAAGCCAAACAGAACATTAGATTACCATAAAACCTTCTCCATATTCATTAACATCACAAACAATGTGAGGCATCTACCAAATCTAGACTTTTTACAAGTTTTCCCCTCGTGATTTTTTACTACAGCACATCGATGCAGTTGCAAAGCCTTTTCAAAAACATGAAGACGCAGTAATTTTCACGCAGTATAAATATAGTGCGGCCACGAATCCTGATGTTTAAAAAAATGAAGTGTGGCATTGTGCAGCGCTTCTTTCCCCATCCCTTTGAACATGAAACATTTCTCGCAGAATGCGAAGCGACAACAAAACAAAGCAACAAATTCCCTCCTACACAACCAAACTTAAGCTAAACCTGCGCAGCCTGGGCTGAGCTTAAAAGCACTCTGCAGACTGAACCGGTCTAAAATGAAGTTGAACCCGTAAGCGAGGGGAAAGGAGGAGGATCTATTTGCTGGCCTTGGGCTTACTTTGTGCCAGTCAGTGTGACACAGCAACTGCTTCAAAACTAAATGACTGCAAACTCTTGAGCTTCCCACCTCCCGGTTCTGACAGCATAGGGCATCCCAAGGCATTAAAAGTTAAGTTGCACCTTTTCTGGCCAGAGCAAAGTAGAGGGGAACGATACAGCCGAGGGAACATGTGTTCTGAAAATGAGAACCAAAAGGGAGTGGGGGGTGGTGGTGGTGCTACTTTGAGGCTTTCAGGACACCATTAATTCATGGCTGAGGTCAAGGATTCCCAAATTAATTCAGGAAGTAATGGTCACGCATTTCTCAAATGCAGATGTCAGAAAACTTAAATGATTTACTGTTATGTGGCTGCGGGCTGGGAGGGAGAACAAACTTAAAGTAGCTGCAGTTTCTGACATTTAAAATTGCTTGGCTGTCCACCTGTGGCAGAAGGATGGCAGTGGCAGTGAAGCATGAGAGGCTCTGCTCCCCGCAACTTCCAACTCGACACTCGGGTTTCTTACGGGGCTGAGCCCACAGCCCCCGTTCGCAGGGATCCTTCCCATGCTGCTCCCAATGAGATCCGCTTACTCTGGGGAGAGATTACTCACTTGAACAAGGGAGCAAGATGGGGCCCCGAAAGCGTCTAGCTCAGAGACTTAAAAGCAAATAAATGGTAGAATGCAATGCTGAGTCTGCAGGACTCACACAAGCCCATTTCAGGTTAAAACAAAAATAAAAGGCATGCAATTAATGGTTTTTTTCTGAGGCATAGAAAATAACGCTCTTCCAATTTCCAACAAGCAGCACTGACTCGGGGGAAAAAAAAAAAAACAACCCAACACCAAATCTTCTCCCATTAGGCAAAAGCAACAGGTACATTTTCCAAATGAGCCCTCCCGGCTCTTTGAGTCACTTACCCTCCACGAGCGACGTGAGCAAGGTAACGTTAGCAGCTTTACGCCTCCCGGCTGGCAGGTTTAATCCTATTTTGTCCAGTTTCTCCCTCAGAGATCTCCCTCCGTTTTTAGACTTCGCCCTGCTCCGCACAGAAAGGCATTGAGAAACAGGGCTGGTGGGGGGCACCCACTCCCAGATCTCCCAAAATGTCGCCTTCCCGTGGAGGGGAGTAAGGGGTTTGGGGGGGACGGGGACACTTGTGGCGGGCTGAAGAGTGAGCGTTGCTGAAAGCTGGGTTTCAGACATAGAAAGGGGCTTTGGGTGGCTCCATGTCTAGGGAACAGGGGCCCTCACTAAGGTCTGGGTCAGCCCCCAGGCCGGTGGGGAGCTCTGGGCACTTCACGGCCAGGGCTGGACCCCTGAGGCAGCCGCCTGAGCTCCCAAGGCACCAGGGGCCCGGGGGCAGCTTCTCCCCACAGCCCACGGGCAGCGGCCCAGGCGTTACCGGAGGAGGCCGATTTGTAAGGCCGGCAGCCCCCATGACCGCCACGGAGCATGATTGCCCTCACACCGATCCCTGCGTGGCCCATCTGCGGCTTTTCGGCAGGGCTGGACCGAGCCGGGCCGTGGAGGTGGGAACTGGCTTAATTATCCTGGATGTTATTCCCTGCCCAGGCGCTGTGTAATTGCCTGGGTGAGGTCGCAGGCCCAGGGCGGCGGGCGGCAGGGTTGGGTGCCGGTGGCGGGCCGCCTGCCGGTAACCTCCCCGCTTCTGGGGTGCGTGTGTGGAGGAGGGGTTCATCGCCGTGACGGGACACCGTGGCCCGGGGACATACACACGGGCCGTGCTGGGCCCCCTGCCCTCGGCCCGGGGCGCGGGGGCCACACAAGGCTGCGCGTTGCCATGGCTACAGTGTCCGTCCCCCCCCCCCCCCCCGCCGCCGCCTCGCAGCGCTGCCCCTGCGGCCGCGCGCGCCCCGACCCCTAGCGGCGGGCGCCGCGCGCGCCCCCCCCCCTCCGCCGCCCCGCGTGGGCTCTCCTCATCCTCCTCATCCTCCTCCTTCTTCTTCTTCTTCTCCCTCCCTCCCTCCTTCCTTCCTTCCTTCCTTCCTTCCTTCCCGCCCGCCCGGCCCGGTGGCAGCGGGCGTTATTCGCCGCCACCGCCGCCGCCGCCGCCACCCCGCCTCCCGCGTTCGTTCCCCGCCCCTCACCTCCGGAGCACTCCGCCCAGCAGGGAGGCGTTGAGGCATTCGGGCGGCGAGAGGCGTCTCTGCACTTCCGCCACCGTGACCTTGTACTTGGAGGTGGAGCTGAGCAGCGAGAGGCGGCCCGGCACCGAGCAGAAGACCTCGTTGGGGTTCACCACCCCGCCGAAGAGCGTGTCCTTGTTGATGGGGATGGAGGAGACGGCGTTGTTGTTAGACTTGGAGAGGGACACGGGGCCTGCAGGGAGGGAGGAGCAGGGAGGTGAGGGTGAGGAGCGGGCGGGGAGCCGGGGAGGGGGAACCCGCCGCCACCGGGCACCCGAGCCGCTCGCTGCGGCCGGCCCCGGCCCCGCACCGCCTACGGGGCAGGGGGGGAGCGGGGGCAGGCGAGGGCAGGGCGGCCGGCGGGGCTGCGGCGGGGCCACCCCTCCGCTCGCCGGGAGGAGCAGGGAGAGAGCGGGGCAACCCTCGTCCCGCAGCAAAGACATCGGAGAAGAACCCGGCGGCCCCCCGCGCTGCCCGGCCCCCCCAGCCCGCAGCGGGCGCACGCCGTCGGGGGGCTGACGGCTGTTCGTTAAAGCACGGCGGCACCGGCCGCGTTAGCACCACGGGCAAGGCCGGCCCGCAACCGGCGCCGCCGGCAGCCTCGTCCGCGGAGGGCAGGCCGTGCCCGGGGGAGCCACGCAGCCGGCGGGCCAGGCGTCGGTGCAACGCGGCGATAGGCGCTGGGGTGCCGGCAGGCTCCCCCGGGGACGGCGGCGTTCCGCCCGCCCCGCCGCCCTCCCAGCGCGCAGCTTCTGGGGTGGAAAACCCGTACGGCAGCGAGGAGCCGGTGCCCGGGCGGCGGAGCCCGCCCCGCCGGCGGCCGGCGCCGGTCGCTCCCCGAAATAAAGCCTGGTCCCTCCCCGGGCGGGCCGCCCCTGGCCGGCGGCGGCGGGCGGGGAGGCGCCGGGCCGCGCCGCCGTTCGGCATGCGGTGCCCGCCGGCCCTGGGTCCCGGCCGCGGGCGTGCGGCCGCCTTCCCCTTCTCCTCCGCCCTAGCCCGGCGCTCTTGGCGGGCGCAGTCCGAGGGAGCGGGGGGCTCTCTCCGTTTTGGATAGATCACTTGTGACGTTAATAGCTCTGGGAAGGCTAATAGATACAACAGGAGTTAAACGAACTCTTGAGATTACTAATAAAAGAGCCAATTATCATGTCGACTTGGAAAGAGCATCTCTTAAGATTTATCCCTTGCACATCTAATTTGACGTGACAAAGGCTTCACAGACGGGGGGAAAAAATGAAACTTTGAGCTCGCTGGCTGTACAGCGGTTAGGGTTGGAGAGGAGGGCGGCTCTGCACAGCACCTTGCTCCGCTGGCTGCCGGGCACCCCAATTCCAGGCGGGCTGCGCAGCCGGGGCACCCCTCTGAGCAGGCAGCAGCTAACTACGCGTTCAGCCCCGCGAGTTTTACTCCAGCAGCAGCTCCCTGCACAGGATCCAAAGGCAAACCCACGCTTTACACCGAGAACCTCCTTTGCAAGCTGCCCTGTGCCACCCTTCCCGATCCTTCGGTCATCCGAAGAGAAAGACGGGAAAAGAGAGCCGAGTGAAAACGCGCCGTAAATATTTCGCACGATTTGGGGAACAGTTTCCAAGCAATTCAATTCCAAGCGAAGCAAGCGCACAAAGCCAACGAAAACCAACCCGCCCTGACGGACAGCCATCAGTTTGCAGAAACTCGCCCCCTGTTCTCCATCAGCCCACCTCATCACCGCCGTCATTTAAATAAGAAAACCCGAAGAAGGAGGAACAACGTTTTCTCTTTCACAGCCCGGTTTCCCAACAACGCTTAAGCCAGATGCAAGGGGCAACCCCCCACCACCGAATTGTTTGCTAATGCGCTCCAATACCGGCTCGGATTTTCGAGATCATCTGCTAACATTTTTCCTCCTGAACGACAACAATAATTAAAATACCCGGCAAACGCGGCCGTTTAAGGAGCGGGTTGGACAGATTTCAACCCGCATCGCCCGTTTGCTTTCTCTGCCTCCAACCTTTCGGCCAAGAGCCCGTGCCAGGGGAAGGAGCCCGGGGCCGGGGGGGGGGGAGGCCGGTAAGTCCTCCCTGCGAGTAGTCCCCAGCCTGTGACGACATGTTTGGTATGCGCAAGGAAACGGCTTACCTTTCTTAATTACAGTTTGATCTGGGATGTTAATACCGGGGTCTTCTACGTGCTGCAACAAAAGGAACAGGCAGGGATGTAAATGTACAACCGCAACAAAAGGCGGGGAGGGCTGGGGTGCGGGAGAAGTTGTGTCCCCCCTCCCCGGGCACGGTGCGGGGAGGGAAACAACAGATCCTGCGGCGGGAGGGGGGGACACGGGATTTGGGGGGATTTCCTTTATCGGGAGGAATCCTGCATCCCTCCCGGCTCTTCCCTCGTTCCCCGAGAAGAAGAAGAAAAAGAATAAATCGCCCCCAGACCCCCGGGGCTTGCCGGCCGAGCCCGGCACCCGAGTGGCCTCCAGCTTCGGCGGGCTCCCTCCTCCCGTCCCTCCTCCCCGGGAAGCAGCCCCGGCCCGGCCCGCCCCGGCCCTTCCCGCCGCTGCGCCCGCTCCCGCGCCCGCGGGAGGGAAAGCACAAAGGCGGGGGCACCGGGGGGCCCGGCGGGAGGCCCCACGCCGCCCCACGCACCCCGGGGTCCCCCACTATTGTCCCCTCGCAGGTTCCGCGGTCGTGGCTACAGCTGGGGTTGGCGCGGCGGAGCCACGACGTGATTAGAAAGTCAAATGAAATCGTGTTTTCTAATTCCCAAAACTGACAGGCAATATAATGTCTGGCTGTGTTTACAAATTAACACCAGTGCTGCTGAGATAGAAGATTTCGCAATCGTTACAAAACCCAGGCATTACCATTTAAAAAACTATTACTTCCTTCTCTAGTCTTTGTCCAACAATAATACTGATTCTAACATTTTCCATTCTGTCTTGGATTTATGCTCCTGTTAATTGTGCCTGATCTCAATGATTCCGGGTGGATGGTACTAAGTTGCTTTATTACAGGTTTTATTATACTCAATGCTCTCATTTGTAACTTGCCTAAAGTGCTTCTGGATTTAAGTATAATTAAATTGAGAAATGTTCAGAAATGACTACTGCTGCAGTTCTTGTGTTTTAACTATATGGGGAAATATGATCCCTTTATGCATGCACCCTAAACCCATAAAGTAAATGTACTGTGGCATAATACTTTTATTTGTGTTATTTCTACGCATATTCCATACAGGGAGGACTGTTAAGTTTAAAATCCCACAGAGATATTTATGATTAAATAATTTTCACCGTCTACTTGATTTTCTTAAATATTTAGCAGTCATTTTTATTAAAGGTTAACTGTTGCAGCAACGGAAAAATTCAAAAACGACCCTTTCCCGACCCAGATTTCTGTGAAGGATTTTTTTTTTTTTAATAACTAGATAAAATACTCTTAAAAGATACATCCTCTTGTTTTTATGCTTTCCTTCATGTAGCCTGCTGATTCAGTTTTACAGAGAAAAAAAAATGGCTGGGCTGGTTTAAGGATTTAAAACAGATGGCATTCGGTTTTCATGAAGTATAGCAATGCTATTAATTCATAGATCCCTGAAAGGCAAATCAAATGATTTGTACTTAAAATATCTGCAGAGGAGGCTTCCCGAATCAGCCCACTGCCACAGAGCACAACTGAGGAGAGGGAGAATTCAAGAGAACATTTTAGGTCACGTTCCTCCTACAGCAATCAGGGGCTCGCAGTCAACGAATTAGTTTATTCTTACTATTGCCTCCATGTTATTTTATATCAAGTTTAAAGAATCGACCTGCTTTTAACGGATCCAAATTGCTTACTAAATCCTCCACTTTGGGAAATGTATGCGTTTATTGCAAAACTGCTAAACGTAACCAGCAATTTTCTGTGGCTAATTTAGCCAGATGAGGGCTGTAATAAATTCACTATTTTCCCCAAGTATAATTTACAAAAGATTTTAAAATGACCCCCAAAAATAGGTAAGTTCATCTGAACATTATCCTTGCAACACGAAACTGTACTCATTAAACTGTCAGCGAAGATATTGTTGTAATATTTGATCCTGTAATTTGGGATGGCATTTCAGCAAAAATCACATCCAGATACCACAGTTCCCTCCTCCTCTTTCCTCCTGCAAGTCGAGCAGCTTCGGTCCCTCAGCGCGAGCTCTGTGGGCTTTAATAAATTTATTGCCACGTTCCAATTCCATTTTCGGGGAGAAACCCAGAAAGATGAACTTTGATCACAACCTATCACGGTGCATAAGGCCACTTTCCTAACCGAACAATAGCCCTGGCTTGCCTCGTAAATAGCCTGTGCGCTAATGTCATGCTTAATTAGAAATCTTTTTTTTAATCTGTGTTTATCGATAACGGAATTAGGTCCCCCAAACAATGCATCCTCCAATAGACTCCCAACCTTTAATTTAATATAGGGTGTAGCAGGTCTGGCTCGAATTTGATAACCTATAGCTAATGATTTATGAGGTCATCCCTTTGCACCGCTGCTAAAAGAAGGTGGCAGCGTTTTAATATACCTCTTCCCTGATTTGTCAATTAATTCCTTTAGAGAAGAGGATCTGCCCGTATCCTCTTACAACTTCAGATGTCGTTATCCCACATGCCAATGCCGTAATCACGGGAAACCGATTTTTCCTTCTTAGGCCACTTTCACCCACTTTTTTTTTCCCCCCTTCCCCCTTTACGTTTGCCTGGGAGGACATTTAATGAGATCTCGCGTTTCAGACTCGTGTTTTTCCCAAGGCAGCGAGAAATCCCTGCATGCACGGCCCTGTGGTGATATTATATATTCTTCCAATCGTAACAGCTTATTGTCATTGAGAAGGAAAGATATTGTTAACGATGACAGTCATTTGATTTATTTATATTTTAGCGGGCGCGTTAGCGGGGAGGCGTCGCGCAGGGACGAGCTGCAAGAACCTATTGTTCTAGGTGGGGGCTTCGCCTTTCCCTGGGGGGGGGGTCTCTTCTTCCCTCCCCCTTTTTTTTGGGGGGGTCCCCTTCCCTCCCCCCGAATTTCAGCTCCCGCGGGGAGGGGGAGGGGGGAGAGGGGCGAGCGGGGCCCGGGGTGGCCCCTTTGCTTACCGGCACGTCCTCGATGGCGTGGGGGATGGAGTGGAGGGGCAGGTCGGCCAGCCCGGAGCCCAGCCCGTGCGGGGCGTGCAGCAGGTCGTCGTGCCGCCGGTAGTCCCTGCGTGGGTCGAGCCCTGAGAGCTGGTGGGGCAAACCCCGGTGCGTGTGGAGCAGCCCCGTCTCCTGGCTCTGCCTCTGTCCCGGCCATCCTGGGTGCTGGGGCTGCGGCTGGGCATGTAGGGGGTTGAGGCTGTAGGGGTCGTTCACGTGGGAGTAGGGGTCCTGAGACTGGGGGTAGATGGGCTGGTAAGGGGGGGGAAAGTAGGGGGGCTGGAAGTCGGCGTTGGGGGTGTGGGAGAGCGGCGGGGCGCTGGTGTAGGGAGACTGACCCACGGTCCCCAACTGGGGTAGCCGGGCTGTCCCGTTGCTGGTACTGTCGTGGCGCTCCTGAGGTGGGGGGGCGGCGGGGGGGGGGGGGAGGGGGAGGGGGAGGGGGAAGGAGGGGGAGAAAAGAAAAACAAAGATAAAATCAAACTGTTTCTCCTCAAAATCGGCTGGCGAATTTCACCTATCGGGCAAAGATGAGCAATTCGTCCGCTCCAAGGCGGAGGAGAGCAGACCTGGGGATTTCTCTGCCTCTGATTTCCCCTCGCACACAGTTAAGAGGCAGTCTCTCTTTTTTTTTTCATAATAATAATAATAATAATAATAATAATAATAATAATAATAGCAATAATTACAACAGGACTGCTTATAATAATTAATAAAACATTGCGGCGATACAGCGTGGAATCCCAACAGATCGCGCCCCGGCATTTCAGGAGCGGTATTTCCCCAAATATAAAGAACAATTCGTAAGCGGGCATTATTAAAATAATAATTCTACCGCGACCCAAAATCCTCCCGCTGGCCCCGGACAGAACCGAGACAAACACTGTCTCTGGGATTACCGATAAGGCATCCCAAGAAAACCCTGGAAAACCCAAGCCCACTGCCATTTTGTTACCAGAAGACGCCGAAATAGGCTCTAAACAAACCGGTCGTTCCCCCCGCGAGTTTTACAAACGCTTCGGGGCGAAGGCACTGCCACGGTCCCCCACCGACGGGGAGAGCCGCCCCGGTGCCCGGCCGAGCTCCCCGCTCGCCAGCGGGCGACTTCGGAGCGGCGGGGGCGGCGGCGGCGGCCGGGGAAGCGGAGGAATGCTCGGGCAGCCGGGGGGAAGCCGCCCGTGCCCCGCCGCACCGACGGGCGAGCGGCACCGAAAGGCGCCCGGGCGTTTCGGCAGGGCTCTGCCGGCTCCCGCGGCCGGGGAGAAGAGCCCACAGGTACGCCCGGGGAAAAAGGCATGGCCTCCACGGGGGAGGATTCCAGGGAAAGAGCCACGGTCCCGAAAAAGGGAAACGAGAAAGCTGAAAATATCCCGTTTGCAGGTGGCAAGGTGAAGGAATCGAAGCGGTGGGGTCCAAGCAAAGCCTTTTGCCGTTCGCTCGAAGCAGACCAAAAAGAAAAAAAAAGGGGGGGTGGGGGGCAGAAAAAAGAAAGAGAGAAGGCGGGGGGGGGGGGGGGGAGGTAAATCACCGAATTTATAAAAATGAAGGAAAGGAAAAAAAGCCCTCTCCGGAAAGCTGGGTGCGAAACCCCGACCGCCACCGCCACCGCCACCGCCGACAACAATAGCAACACCCAGCACACACCAAACCCCCTCCGAGAGAAACGTGAAGCAACTCACCATAGCCGAAAAACTGTGTACTAACATCTGCGAAGAGTCGGGGGTTACAAGTCAAGGTAGAAAAAAAACAAAAGGCAGAGGAAAGGGACCGGCGGAGCGCGCAGCCCCCGGCGGAGCCCCGCGGGTGCGGGCGCGGCGCGGGCGCGGAGGGAGCGCGGCCGGAGCCCGGCGCTAGGCGCGGGCGGCGGGACCGGGGCGCCGGGGCTGCTCCTGCACCGCGGGCGCGCCACTATAATCCATCAGAACTTGCACCGATCTCTGCTGCCCTTCATCGGGTGTTGCCAAGGCGAGCTCTCTATCCTGGCGTGGTGTGAGGAGTCAAAGTTGGTTGCTTTTTTTTTTTTTTTTTTTGCCTTTTTTGGTTTTGTTTTGCGCGCTTTTTTCGCCTTTTTTTGGTTTTGTTTTTAGCGTGTGTGTGTGTTTGTTTCTTAATCCTTTTTTTTTCCTCTGTCTCTTTCTTTCTTTTTCTCCTTTGACTTAGCTGCTGCTTCACTTGAGCTCCTAATAACAGATCTGCTGCCTTCCTGGAGACTCCTAATAGCAGATATTCATGACTATTAATATTACACGAATACTTAATAAGGGAAGAATGGCTGGAAATCGAGCGTGAAGCGAGAAGGCAACTCAAGGCAGAGCCTGTTCTAAATGACGTCCATTGAATGAAGAATCAGTGTATCTAATCAGAGATGGGGGAGAGGGAGAGGGAGAGAGAGACAAAAAGGGAGAGAGAGGGAGCGGGAGAGAGAGAGGGGGGACATGCTGCTGCGTCTGACGAATCACAGGAAAGGGGCAACATTTTAAAAGGTTGCAGGGCATGCAAAAGTGAAAGAGAAAGAGATCCGGCGAGAGGGAGAGGGTGGGAGCCAGGAGGGGGGTGCGGGGGGAGAGACGGGCAGAAGGAGAGAGGGGAGGGGGCGCGGGATCCCCCCTTCCTCCCCTTCCCCTCGCTTCCCTTCCCTTCCCCTCCCTCCCCCCCCCCCCCGCCGCCGCCCCCCGCTGCCCCCAGCCCCGCCGTCCTTCGCGGGCGCACCTCGGGCTGCGGCTGCTGCGCGTAGCCGGCCTCAAAGCCCAGGGAGAAGAGCGGCTGCTGGCTCCCCGCTTGGCTCTTGCCTCCCTCGGCCGCGCCGCCGCCGCCGCCGCCTTTGCGCGGGGTGGGCTCCGCGGGGCCGCCCGCCGCCGCCGCCGCCCCGTCCATGCCTCGACGGCGCCCCGCCGAGGGGCTCCCCGCGCCGCTGCCCCCGCGGCGGCCGCCCCGCGCCGCCGAGCCGGCTCGCCTCCGTGGCCTGCGTCCCGGAAACCGGCTGGGAAAGTTTTTTTGGGTGTCTCCCCTTCTGGGTGTCAGCCCTCCTCCGCCTCCTCCGCTTCGAGCCCAGCGCCGAGGCCGGCGGGCGCCCGGGGCGGGGGGGCTGGGGAGCCCAAGGAGCATCCGCCGGGCTCCCCGCGGCCCCCCTCTCGCAGGATCCGGGAAAAGACGGGGGGAAAAGGCAGGAGGCGGCGAGGCGGGGAGGGAAGGAGGGCGGGAGGGACGCGGGGGGGAGAGGGCGCCGGGAAAAGAGGCAAGGCGAGCGCTTCTCCCGGCCCAGACAAGCCGGGGCTCCGGCGCAACCCGTCGGACTGGCTGTGCAACTCCCAAACAACTCCCTCAAGCCGGCACCGCTCCGCTCGCCGCCGCTGCCCCGCCGCAGCCTCCGCGCCGCCGGCGCCCGGCCCCGCGCTCCGCCCGCCTGCTCCCGGCCCCCGGGGCGCCGAGCGCGGCTGGCCGGGCTTTTACTCCGCTTCCCTTTCCCTTTTTTTTTCTTTTAAAGGCAGGTCCCATCCCCGTCAGGGTACAGCCACCCTCCTTTCCATCCTCTCTACAAGTCGCCGCGCATCCGCTCCCGAGGAGAAGCGGGACCGCCAACCGCACGGGCACGCACAGCAGCCGGCGGGCTCCGGCGGAGCGGCCGCGGCTCCCGCCGTGTTCGGTAGCACCTCGCTGCAAAGTCCCATCAGCGCAAGGCGACAAAAGCCGTTTGCCATGAAATCCGCACGTGTGCACGCTTGAACACCGGTCCTGGGAGGAGGGAGGGGGAGAGGCACGCTTTCCTCCCGAAATCCAGCGGAGGAATATGTACATTGGGTTTTTTCCGGCTTAAAAAAAAAAAAAAAAACCCAAACAAAACACCCCTGACACCTCATTCCTAGAAACCAAGCATCCGCCAGCGAGTGGGTCTAAGAGCTCAGCTCCCGCACCGGGAGGCAGCTTTATCCCAAACTCCTCGTTCCGGGACTAAGCCACCAAATCATTTAGCCGGCGGTGAGTCTGGCGAGTCCTCCGTCCCTTTCCTAAGCTACAGCATCGCCCAAAGCAGCGGCAGGGTCGGAAGGGAGCATGGCCCCCCCTTCGCCCCGCAGGCATGCATGTCGGCAAGGCTCCGCCGAGGCTGGGAGTACCTTCCCGCGTGGGTCATGACCAAAAAACTGCGTTCATTTGCAAAGTTGAGTCCTTTATTGCGCGGTTTAAACGCACTGCACAGGCAACTTTTGCGAAACGGGTGACAATAGCATTCGTTGGTTTGAGACTAGGCATGGGTCCGGGGCATCGCTCTTCTTTTTCCTCTTCTCCTTTTTGTCAGATTAAAAGACACTCGCCTCTTTCTAAACGTATGGATGCACGCACAGACACATAGAGAGATGCGCGCCCACAGTCTGTGCTGAACGGCTCCAAAACCAAATTAGGTGGATTTAAATTTTTTTTCAAGCGGTTAAAACATTGCTCAAAGCCGTGGGAGCGTGGCCCTGAAAATTAGGAGGCTGGGGGAACACCACTCCCAAAACCGTGATTTCAGTTCGCCGGCTGACCCCTGCAAATTTGTGCAGCTCCGTATGATCAACCCGCAGCTGCATCGAAAAGGCTGAATTTAAGCGTCGGTCCTGAGCCAATTTATTGGGATGCCTCGGGTACCTGGCGTGTAAGAATAATTCTCTTCCCTTTGTCTCTTTGCCCTTTCATTCACTCATTCATCCGTCCATTCATTCAGCCATTCATCCATCCATATGGATGAGTGTAGCATCCTACAGAGCCTTATCTACGGAGGATCTACCTATAGACCAGACTGCTGCTGGGTCCTGTTTGCCTTTCCTCACACACTTCCGACAAAGCCAGGTTTCCACAAGCCCCGAAGTTCCTGGGGAAGGACCCCAGCCCCTCTCCAGCCGCAGGACCGCAAGGAAGCCTGGCGAAGGAGCAGAAGTTTTCCTAAACGAAATTGAGAGACGGAGGGATGCTGCAGGCTCCCGCTCGCAGCTGCGGGGCCGGGGGCTCTGCCCCGGCCGGGGGAAGCGCTTACCTCACATTCCTCATACTTGATATTATCCGTCAGTTTCCAAAGCATTTTCATGGATTGGCGTGAGAGAGAGGGCTTGGTTCTCCCTGCCTTTCCCTACGCTGGCGGTGCCGGGGCGGCGTGGGGAGCGCGGTGGCGGCGGCTCTGCAGCGCTGCCGTCCGCGCTCGGAGATCTCCCTCTAATGGTGGAAACTTTTCCCTTTCCCGGCTCTTTACCCGCAGCCCAATCGCCTCATTAGCATATCAACAACAGCCCAATTGCTCGCCAGCGCAACAACCTGCAGCGATGGACACAGGTAGAAAGGGCCCACGAGCAAAAAAAAAAAAAAAAAAAAAGAAAGAAAGAAAGAAAAAAAAAGAGAAGGTTTTCTCCGACCCGCCGAGCCCCAGCGCGGGGTGGGGGTGGGGGGGCAGGGGGGCAGCGGGCCCTGCCTGCCTGCCTGCCTGCTGCCTGCCTGCCTGCGGGCGGGCGGGCGGGCGAGCGGGGCTCGCTGGCCGCCGCTCCCCCCGCGCCTCTGCCTGCCAGCGGGGAGGAAAGTGGCCAGCGAAATCAAAAAGGCGACCGTCCCTTCATCTGCAAAGAGTTTGGGGCTAGCCATGAAGCCACCCCCTTTTCTTCCCCCCCCTCCTTCCCCCCCCCGAGGTTTAAAGAAACCAAAGCGAGGAGAAACGAGAGTCGGGTCTTGCTCTAGCGAGGTTATTGTCTGCGGAGACTTCTGTTGCCCTCTGGATTTGATGTGATCTTTTTGGTGGAGATTTGAAAAGCTTCTTTCTTTTGTCAACTATTTTGTTCGTCTCTGCTCTGTTGGCTATTGGTCTTCAAAAAAAAAAACCAAACCCAAAACCAAACCCCAAACGAACCCCACATAACCTCCCAGATAGAAGTGGGCGAGCGGTAATGCGAATGCAGCAGGAGCCAAAGAGTCTTGTGCAAGCACTTGAGCAAAGGGGCAAAACAATGACCGTAATAAAACTTTGGTACTTTCTTAGGTGGAGCGCTTCGTTTGCTTAACAATGTGCCGCTAAGCGAGCGCTCAGCCCGCCCTCCTGGGGGGTTGCTTGTCCACCCTTCTGCTCTTTTATTTCCCCGGGTGCCCAGCCTTCATCCATCCACCGAAAGGCTTCGTTTTCCCCGACTTTCTTCTTTTTTTTTTCCCCCCTCACTCATCCCACGCCGCTCCTAACGGCGAGGCATCCTCCTCTCCGTGGGGCCGGCGTGTCGGGCCTGGCGCGGCTCCCCACGCCCGCCGGGCCCCCAGGCGTGCCCCGGAGCCGGGCATCCCCGCGGATGGGGGGGGGGGGGGGGGGGGCAGCACCCAGCTGCCCTGCCGCTCCCCGAAACTTCCCTCTGCCGACCGCAAAACCTGCCGTGTCTGCCTGGGAGACCCTCCCGGGGCCACCCCCCGGCGCCGGGGCAAAATTTACTGCCTCCAGGAGCAAATGGCCCCTCCGCTCCCCGGGGAAGCCGCCGTGGGCCCTCAGGGGGCCCGGCACACGCGTCCCCACGCCGGGAAAGGTGGCAGAGCCTCCAGGCTCCCGGGCCTGCTCCTTCACACACACACATCTAAATCCCAAAATGGATTTTTTTTTCTCCCCTTTCCCCTTCCCCCCTCCCCCCCCCCCCCCCCGATGCTCTTTTTCACCAGCGCTTTTGTCTGCGAGTGGCAGGAGAGTAAATTGTTGTTTTTACTCCCATTGAGGTTCAAATGGAGCTGGCAGATTAAGCCTAGTTAATGCCCGGGGGGGGGAGGAGATGAGAAAAAGAGGAGGGGAGGCGGGTAACGAAGGGGCCCATCGTGCCTGAGCGCCGTCCTGGCGGAGCCGGGCAGGACGGGAGAGCCTCCCACCCGCGACAGCCTCCCACCCGCGGCCGCCCGGGACTCCCGTAGGTGAAAGGCCCGGCCCTTGTCCCTCCTGCCCCCTAGCCCCGGGCCGGCTGGGGTGCGGGGGTAGGAGGCGGCTTTCCCCGAGAGACCCGCACGGGGCAGTGGAAGACGGCTCCTGCGTGACCCACGGCGGGTCCGCCCGGCCCGGCCCGGCCCCTCCGGCCAGGCACGGCGTGGGGGGGCCCCAGCTCCGGGGAACGGGAGCAAGGAGGGCCGGGGTGTAAGGGGAAAGTCGGGAATAGATTTCAAGGCAGATAGCCCGTAAGTGCGATTACGTAAGAGCTGACTTCAGTGAAAAAAAAAAATTTTAAAATCCTCTTTTGATCGCTTCTCCGCACCGACCCGATCAAAAGACGCCAGTTCTAACTGTAAAAATAATTTAAAAGATGTTTTTGATTACTGCGTTTTCTTTCTCTTTTTTTTTTTTTTTTTGCAGACGACTTACTGCTACCACAAAAAAAAAAATTTAATCAGGCAGTCAGGAGAGAGACTTACTCGAGAGATTTGAAAAGTTGGGAGCAGAAAAAGAAGCTAGGCTCCCATCTTGAACTGGCCTGTCCTGGAAAAAAAAGCTGTTTTCGGCAATAAAAGCCCGGGCGTTTGAACAGGACGGTTCGTCTTCCCTGCCCTGAGCCGGCACACCGCGGCGATCCGGCCCGAGCGGAGGGAGGTCGGGAGGCTGTCGGGGCTTCCAAGTGTCTCCCGGTGTGAGAGCCGCCGCGACTCCACACGTGTCGGCTCGCCCGTGGTGCGGGTGGGTCCCCCCGGGTCCGCGGGGCTAGGCGAGGCCCCGGCGGGCCGCGTTTTCCCCGCCTGGCCGCTGTCGCTGGTGGGTGCTGCTTTTCCCCTCAGCGCATCCCCGCGGGAATGCTTTCCACGGGCGCTCCCGGCGCGTCTGCTGCCGGCTGGGACCCGGCAGCGTTATTTTTCCACGGGACGGGCTCGGGTGGGAGCTCACAGCGACCTTTCAGCTCCCGCGGCCCGTTTCCGAAGCGCGGCGGGCCCACGCCGCGCGGCCCCGGACCACGCCGACGGGCGCTGCCCCGCGTGGGGGCCCGGCGCGCTGCGGGGGCAGCCCCAGGGCTCCGCGGCGGGACAGCCGCCACCAGCCCCGGGCAGAGGGACGGCGGCCGGGCACACGCCGCCCTTCACCGGCCCACGCTGCCGGGCGGCTCACCCCGGGCCGGGACAGCCGCGGCGGCTGCCGCGGCGGCGGAGCAGCCCTCGCCCCTCCCGGCCCCGGCCCGCCGCTCTCTACCTGTTGCAGCCGGGCCTCGCCGGTGGCCGGGGGCAGCTCCCAGCCCGGGGACCCGCAAAATCGCCAACCCCGGCGCCAGGTTTGCCCCCGCTCCCTGCCAGCCCGTCACCCTTCCCGCTCCAGCCCGGCCTCCCGTCCCAAAATAACAATAAGCCCCCGCAGGGCGGGAGGGTCGCCTTACCTGCCAGTCCCCCATTTTGGCAAGGATAGACATCCTGGCTGCGGGCTCCGGATCCCCAGGTCCCTGCCGGTCATGGACTGCGAGGGCAAGCCACCCGCCCGGGATGCCTGTGGGTAAATCCTCCCCTTACCTGCGCCGGGACTCTCTCACCTGGCCATAAAGAGCTGGGTGCTCCCTGCCCGCGCCTGCGCGCTGCCTCCGCGCTGCCTGCGCGCTGCCCCCCGCCACCGCACTCCCACGGCGCCCGGCCCGGCCCGGCCCCGCCGCCCCCCCGGGGGGGCACCGCCGCCAGCCCCCGGGGAGCCTCCGGGCACGCCCCGGGCGCGATGCGGCCGCCGGGCAGCTGCCCCCTTCGCTGCCCCCCCAGCCCCCAGGGGGGGGGTGCCTGCGGCGGGGTGGGGACGGGCGAGCCCCCCAGCCTCACCTCCCCCGGGGGCCGGTAGGTTTCCTCGGGGGCAAGTCGCCAGCGAGTGCGTGCTCGTAGCAGTAACAATAATAATAATAATAATAATAATAATAGCCCCAAAAGACAAAGCACCGGGGGGGCTGGACTAGCCCGGGTAGGTAACGGAGGCGCTGCAAGTGGCCGGGGAACCCAGGGGAAAACAAAGAGCCCCCCAAGTGCAGACGGTCCTCCCAGCCCGTGGCCAGGCGGGGGCGGGTGGCAGCCCCGGGGGATGCGGCAGCCGGGGTGCCAGCGCCCGTCGGGCCGGGGTCTGTCCCGCTGGGCTGCGCGGGAGCGGCGCGGGGTGAGGGATGCTGCGGTCCCCCGGGGGAAGCCGGCCTGCCCCAGTCCGTGGCCCTTGGACCTCTCGGTGTCCGCACCTCTTGTCCCCGCCCGTGTTTTTTTTCCCTCGGGGATTCAAGTGCCGAAGCGCCCTGGGAACTTGCCAGGGTGTAGCGCAGCTCTGATTTCACGCCCCAAAACAGAGGGAGTACGGCCCCTGCCTCAGCTGCAGGGGCTGGGCACGGGGGGAGTGGGGGGAAGCAGTACTCCAGCTACAGGATTTGGGCAGGGATGCAGTTAGTTTCTGCTTTGCAGCTGCACAGCAAGCCCTTTGCATTTCAGAGACAGAGGAATGTGGCATCGTGTCCCAGGCGTGGGTCACTTTGAGACCTCCTAAAAGCCGGGGCGCGTTGCCCCCCACCTACGAGGCTGTGCTGGGTCGGGTCCTGGGGTCCTGGGCTGGTCTCAGCCTCCAGTAGAGGGAAGGGGAACGCACCCCTTGCCCCGCCCTAACAGCCTGGGGACAAGGTCCTTGCAGAAGGGAGGTCAGGCCCTGTCTCCGGGCAGGTGGGAAGGGGGAGGCGAGAGCCGGCACCCGCAGCCATTCGGCCCCGGGGGAACGCCGGGGCGGCGGGCAGTTGAAGCCTCGGCTCCCGCAGGGCTCCGCTTCGCATCCCCCGCCCCAGCGAGCCGGGGTCGCCGGGGACCGGGCCCCCTCCGCGGGGTCCGGCGGCTCCCGCCCAGCGGCGGGGCGGGGCGCGGTCAATGGGCCGTGCGAGGCGCGCTTCGCACCGCCGCTCCCAGCGCCTGCCCGTGGTGTACAGTTAGCGTCAAATTACAGCAATTAGCCGGGCACCGGAATTTAATTACCCAGCCCTGCCCCTTCCCCACCTCCCCGGTCCCGGGGAGGCTCCTGCTCGGGGCAGACGCGGAGAACGGGAGCCCCGTGCGAAACGGCAGAGGGACGGGGAAGATGCGCGAAGATTTCGTGGCTCTGGGACTCTGCCGCCTCTCCTTTGCCCGCTTCGCGGCCCCCCTGCCCCGCCGAGCCCTCTCGGGAGACGGCAATTTTGGCCCCGTAACGATTATTTAAAATGCTACTTTCTGTTATTATTATTATTGTTATTTTGCGGGGAGGGGTGGGGAATTAATCGGATTTGAAGTTGACCTTCGGCGAAACGTTCCCGGTAAACTTGGGTGCCACGTTTCTGTTGTTCTCCCGGTGGGATCTTTCCCTTCTCCCTGCCTCCATCGCTCCCCACGCAGGGTTAAATCTCCCCGGTCAGGACCCGGCTCCCGCAGCCCGGCTCTGCCCCGCGGTACTTAGCAGAGAGGCGGCCCCAGCACAGCCCGCCTGCGGGGCGGCAGCCGGGCTTTTGGGGCTATGGGGCAGCCCTGGCTCGCATCGGGCTCACCCCTGCGCTTTTTTTTAGCCCAGGGGAGGAGGGCATGGGCTGGGCGTGCTGCAGAGCCCGGGGTTGTGGGGCGCTCCTTTTCCCCTCCCCGGGGCGCTTGGTGGCCGCACTTCGGGGGTTAATTCGGCTTCCCTGGACCGGGCGTTCCGAGGACTCCTTTCCCTCGCAGCCTTGAGGGCAAATCCGGCACGTAAAGGTGTAGGGGAGCTGAAGCCACCGCACCTTGGGCTACTGTCATCCCTGAGGTGTCTTCCTCGTCCTGCCTGCCCTGCCGCCTGCCTCCGCCCCGTGCGAAGGGAAGATGAGCCTGAGGAAACTTCTCTCCCCAGACAAAACAGTCTCTTTTAAAGCAAAGACACCTGCAGCACCCCCCGCCCCCGCTTTGTCACACCGGCTGGTTCACAGCTCGGCAGTGATTTTGGCAGGTGGATCGGAGTCACCGCAGAGCTCCATCCCCTCTGATTTATTTCTGATGGACGCGCGGGCAGCAGACAGAGCAAAGCTCTGCCCGCTCCCCTTCGCTTCCACCGGCAGCACCCCTTTGGCTAAACCCCGCCACGCATCTCTTCCCAGCCAGGAAGCAGGGAGAAGAGATGCTCTTGGGGGGCTTTCCCCTGCCCGCCATCACGTTTCCCTAGCCGGTCTGAGTTACCGACGGGTCCTTGCACCCCTGAGCAGGGAGTATCCCCACCTGCCCGCCGGATCTTTCCTTCTCCCTCCTGCCTGCGCTGCCTACAACCGGGGGGAGCCCGCAGGAGCGGTGGGATAAACCCGGCTCCCGATGTTCTGCGAGGAGTTTAGGGTTGGTTATTCCTCACGCTGCTGCGCGGCTGCTTTCCACCGGCTCACTGCCACATACATCTCTTTTTTTGGATTTTTTTGTTGGTTGGTTGGCTGTTTTTTTTTTTTAAATTCATGTTTGGCAGTGGCCAGCCAGTGCCAGGACCGGCCAGAGGCGCAGCTCCGCGCCGTCCCGGGGCGGGCACTCCGCGGGGCTGCGGGCGGCAGCGGGTGGGCTTGCTCTCCGGAGGGTAGGGAGGGAGCCTCCCCCGTCCTCGGCCCAGGCTGGACTGCTGGTGTCGGTGTTTTCGGAGGGAGAAAGGAGAGGTTAAGGTTGGTGTGGGTCTGCCTCGGCTTGACGGGGGCGGGGGGAGGCGGGGCAGCGGCCGCCCCCGGGATGAAGGTCGCCTCCGCCCTGGGGACGAGGCGCCTTCCCGGGCGCAGGTTTGCGCAGAGGCGGGAGCAGAAGGAAAGAGGCAAAACCCGGCAGGACATAAAAAAAGACCAACCCAACACCCCAAACCCTACAAAACAAAGACAAAAAGGGAAAAAAAAAGAAGAAAATAGACACCCCCCGCCCTTCCTCGCCTCGCACTTTGCGGTCCAATATGATTCGATTAGTTTTGGGAGGCCGGTGCCGGAGTAGGGGGGGTGTTGCGTCTCGGGTGTTAGCGGAGAGGCTTTTCCTCGGTTGATCTGGGGGTTTGTGTCTTGTTTTTATGCCCTGCCGGGGAGGACCCGGCTCCCCGGGTGGAGCAGCCTCAACCCTCTCCCCGGCGGATCCGGGGAAGTCCTTTCCATGCGCGACTTGGGATGGGGTGCAGGAGAGAAAAGAGAGGGGAAGAGAAGAAATCCGTCCGCTTCCACCTGCGACTGGCCTGCCCACGGTGCTGTCTCGCTGCTGCTCATTTTAGCAGAGTTTGTTTTCCTTCAAGCCCGTTTCCCACGGGAGAGAAGCTCACCGAGCGCAACAGGTCGCTTGGCCGCTCCCGGCACCTCACGAAACTGATGCCTCTTCCCCCTCCCGCTCCCCCCGTCGCGGCTTTGCTCCGGGACACGCTTTGGAGGGGGGTGCAGGAGGTCCCGCCCGCGGGGCGTCACGCGTGGAGCAGGCGCCGGGACGCGGCGTGGCCGGCGCCCCTGCGCAGCCCCCGCGGAGGAGCAGGAGGAAGAGGATGAAGATGAGGATGAAGATGAGGATGCTGTGGCCCTGGGTACCGCACTGCGGTACCTCTCCGCGCCTCCCCTGCTGCCCCCCCTGCCCAGAGACCCCCGGGGCCCCGGCCGGGTGCTTTGAAGCCCCAGGGTGTTGTCAGGGGGCTGATCAGTTTGGAAATCAGCTCTGCATATAAATAGCTATTTTTTTTTTTTCAATGCCAAATGAAGGGCCAGGAGGGGTGTGTGAGTGCAACTTTTTGGAAGGGAAATGAAAACTTTTTTTTGAGGGGGGAGAAGAGAAAAAGCAAAGTTTTTCCAAGGAGCACGTGGGTCTCGCCTGCTCCTTTAATATTTATTTGCTAAACTAACTACACTAAAGCAACTAAACAAGCAAAACCGGGAAGTAATTGAGAGTTAAACCTGAGCGCACACTGCGGTACCAATGCAATCCAGCTACTGAGGGCTAGTCGGTGTTTGCATGAGCAACCACATGCTTCAGATTCCCATGCTATAGACGTCCTATGGAAATGTAACAGGTACATTCTGCTTCACCAGATACCTCTTTCTCAACCTAGGCCCTTTAGGGCTAGGCACTGTCATTGCCATCTCCAGAAAATGAGCTCCTAAAAAGACCATCTCTATGAATAAAGCATCAGTGGGGTAAAACTCTGTGCCTCAGCTTTTTTTTTTGATTACTCGGGGAGCAGTTGTATGGTCTCAAATGTAAACGTTTGTGAGGAAATCGTCTCTTTTGCAGAGCACAAGAGCTAAAGCCACCAAGCACTTTTGCCTTTAGAAAAAGAAATCTACCCACTATAAGTATGCCAAGATCAGATTATTTGTTTATTCTGACCTAGCCACTTTTTCTGTCGTACATTTCATTTCCTAAACAGAAAAAACTCACCCAGTTTTAAGAAAATAGTTGCATTTGCAGCTCGGACATAAAATTGGAGTATTTTCTGGGCAATTCTGACTGCTCACATGTCCTCCAAAAAAGCTTTTGCATTTGCTTTAGAAACACAGGCATCTAGTTTGGCAACAATCTCATAGCTGCAGTAGATTGTGGTTTTACTGACCATGCCACCCAAATATAATTACAAATAAGTTTTATTTGACGTTTATTTTTAATTTTTCATCAATGAAGTTGTCAGATGAAATCCAGAAAACAGGGTGCTGCTTAAGGTCCTTCAGCGTGACTTGCCTGATCAAAGCATTACTGCTAATAGAAATGTTCTAGGAAGGGCTGCTTTTCTTTAGACAAAGCTTCCCTGACTTCACTCCCCCCCTGCCCTAAAATCCACTGATGCAACTGCACATATCCACCCAACTGCACATATCATGAGTACGAAACACGAAGTTACGCTCTAGCGTTAAGTCTCTACATGGGGAGTTTTGCTTGGATTAAGATTTCGAAACTGAGCCCATAATAAGATATGCCATAAAACCTCAAACAACCCTCCTCCCCCAGGGGTATTTATCTTACACATTTAATTGCCCAGTAAAATAAGTTCTGTATGTGTACACTTATATGGAAGGATTTTGATCTGGTAATTTCAGTGTATCTTCTGATCTGTAGCAGCTTAGAATGAGTCTGTACTAACATCCTTAGAAACTGTGGAGAAGCAGAAACTGTGCCCTGCTAAATAACGCCTATTCAGCTGCTAAATATTTACACATAGGCAGGAATGAGCTTTCCTTGTAATGCTATCTCTTAAATATATATTAGCATTCAAGAAGAAAAACAAATGCAAGTCATTTAAGCATGGGCCAAATCCCTGCTTCTGCTAAAGCAAATAACAGAGCTCCGCTGACTTGCATGTAGCAGAATGGGGCTCCTTCATGTTACCTTCATGTCATATTAACACCGTCATTTTTATAATGACTTCCCTCTCAAAGCACTCGCTACTGTATAATAAGCTTCAACAAACCCTCGAGAGGTGCAGTGTTATTAGTTTATCTGCTTTACAGATAAGTAAACTGATGCAAGGGGAAGATAAGGAATTTCCCCAAGGTCTTGCAGCTGGTTTGCTGGAGATCAAGGAAAGGAAAGGAAACCGAGAATCGGGACTGAACTAACCACCAGACCAGTATCCGCTCCTCCTACTGCTGGTGACAACATGTCCCATAGCCAGGAAAGCGATATTAAGAGGAGCAGCAGGTGATCAGGATCTCTATAAACCAGGTCATTTCCAGTCAGGCGCCTAATTGTGCTCTTTGATAGCTAAACTTGGGCACCCATGTTTGGAACTCTCAGCTTCTCTAAACGATACTTTGGTGTTGCATCCATCCTGGCATGATATGATATATTGGAAGTGGAATTTCATTCTTTAGTGCATTGAATAAAGCACCCTAATAATTCCAAGACATGTTTAAAAAACAAAGCCTGGTATTACCCACAGCAGAGTTTAAATAAAATCTACTTTGATATGTCTATGCTAACATTAGAACTGCTGTCTGCAAGGCATATATTTAAAGTGTCGAATAATTACAAAAAGCCGTATTACTGGAAAATGACTGTTGGAGGCTCTGATGTCCAAAACAATATTAATCTGCACAAAAAAACTCTAAGTGATTTTTTTTTTTAACAAGAAACTTCCAAAGCTGTAGTCTTTAATCTAGCCCAGCTTGCATGCAGCTGCAATACATTTAGCCTTTAACATTAGCTCTAGCCATTGTCCTAGCACATGCCTACACCCCACGACACTTTATGGTATTAAAAGCAATGCTGTATGGCTAGAGCAACTTGTCACTAAGATATATCACTCGGCGGAGAGCAAAACAAAGCAAAACAGTGAACAACATGGCTTTTTTTCCATGGCAGCCTATACTATGGGTCTAGTTTGCTTGGCTCAGTTGTATTTATGTGGTGTTTTATACCAACATGTCCTGCCTGCCTCCCTGACAGCCATGGAGTAAAACCTCTGGAACTGAGTGAAAGAGCAGGCCATGCACTGGATAATCCGGGATAATCGTTCCATATAACCATTGAAGGAATACCAACCCGCTATGTGTATAATCTAATGGCAGTCAAGAGCTGATGTAATTGCTCTTCTGCTAGCCTCCTCCCTATGTCAAAGGGAAACGAGGGTGCGGTTGGAAGATGGAGGTTACGGCTGACGTGCACCCACATTACAGCCATCCTGGGGATTTTCACCTTGGTGTCCATTACAGCAGCTGCAGACACCACCATGCCAGATTCAGCTCATAAGGACAAACCGACCGGACAGAGATTCAGACCGTCATCATCACACCCAGGAAAGCTAACAGTTACTCAGACACTGGACAGCAAAATTTTTATTTTCCAAAGGGTGGTACTACCATACTGATACAACGGAGCTTTTCCAAATTCAGCTGGGAAATCTGTTCAGAGCAAGTTTGGGGCCGTGCTCGCGAGCGCTGCGCAAGAAGGACAAAGCGATGCATCAGCCTCCCACGGGAGTTCGGCCCCCCACTCCCGAGCGCACACCATCCCTCCTTCGGCAGCAGCTCCGTAGGACTCCCCTTGGGAGAGGCGCAGGGTTAATAGCAGCCAGCAGCCACCTAGCCTGTTTACACCAGGCAAGTTTAAGCGATTGCGAAGCCCCAGCGCGTTTGCAAATGAAATCAGGCCCGGGCTGATAAGCTGCTCCCTTAACACTACCCGCTCCGGGGCAGAGCCCTCTGACTTGACGGGGTGAGGAGCCTGCCCCGAAAGGAGCTATGCAGAAAAAGGCTCAGGCTTAGGTTTCTTTTCCTAAGTCTTTGGCGCCCCTGTGTGTCTCCTTTTTGGGAAAGTCAGTGGCAGAACAACCCCAGACTTTTCTTCCTTTAACCTCGCACCAGAAACACCGCGCTTGAACGTGGGAGAGCTCTGCAAGGGCAGTCTGGACAACGCTACCCAACAGCCTGACCCTAATTTGAGCTCTGCAGTTTCCCCTCCTTACCTATCCTCCTTTAGATGCCGGAATTGCCCTCTTTGGCAACTTCATCCGAAGTGACTAATGTTTCTAAAGCACCACTTCCTGGAGTCATGACATTTATCATCATCTTTTCTACACCCCTGTATCTCCCAGCGTGCATGAGGTGCAGACTGGAAAAAGCCTTAAAGACAAGAAGAAAAAATAAAGCGTTTGAAGTATCTTAGGCTCTCAAGGGGTCAGATTTACAAATTGGACAGGCAATATGGTACTTATGGGAAATACACATCTATACCTCTGCATCAGGATTGCAATACAAGCCCCTCTGTTCTTCAACGGTGAAGGCAGAAGCAGAGGAGATTGAGCATAAAAACTTAGGAAAATCCTAAGAGGAACTGTAAATATTTTTCTCTGAGGTAGGTGGCATTATTTATCTCGTATCTTCAAGATAACTGGGACACAAAGGAATGAAAAGAGTTGCCTAAGGGTACAGGGATGTGGTGAGACAGCTGGACAAAGAGGAAGGAAACCCATCCAGCCCGAGTTCTGGCAAGATTTACGCTGTCAGATGTCCTGGTATAAATGGGCTCTGCAGAAGTGAGTCTCCTAAGTCTTTGCCCCCTTTCCTGTCTTCCAGCTGTCAGTACTTATTTCAAAACATGTAAGAGATGTGCGTGTCTGAGGGGTGCGGTGTTTATTTGGGGCTATTCAGAAAACACGCACACACACTCTACAAAGTGTCACTGGAAAAATATGGCATGCAAATGCAGACAGGCTATCACTTGCCCCAGAGTCAGCATCACCTGCTTCACACTTAACCTCACTAACCTGGAATAGGCCCTCCTCTCCTGACACCCTTCCCTGCCTTTAGACAGATGGCCTCAGCTGTAGGCGATGTAGATGTAGGCCTGCCCTGCCTATATTTATGGTGGGTGGTTACCCTGCCTTTGTTTCCCACCTGGAGTGCCTTTTACCAGCTCTTCCATGACAGTTTCCCTTGTCGCAGATAGATCTGGCCCCTAAGGCCACAGCTCCCCGTGCCAGGGGAAGCTGTCCCAAAAGGCATCTCTCCCCTCCCCTCCCCTTACTTCTTGTTGTTTCCCCCCTTCCCCTCCCCTCACACAGTATCAGGTTGCCTCACTAAAGCTCTTGGTAAGGGACACTGCTGAAGTCAGCCAGCCAACTTAAAATGACCTTGGAGAGAAAAGGGAGGGGGGTGTTTAAATCAGGGGACTCGTCCTGCATAAGGACCCAAGACATCTGCCTTGCTGCCCACCTCCCTGCTGGATACGGCATGTCTTAACCCCTGCCCAGTCTTGCAACATGCTACAGGTTGAGTTTCAAAACGTGTGAACAAGCTACTTCTTAATCTTCTTTTAGACCCATTAAGGAACCTGTGCTTTGTTAATAGTCCTGTGTTCATGTGGAGCCTCCCCAGGAGGAAAGCCTTTCCCTGTGTTCCTGGGAACCCTGCTCCCAGCAGCACCAACGGTGGGAGGATGGTCTTCATGTCAACGGGGTGAAGCTCTTTTGCTTGCCTCCATTTTGTGCTCTTCCTGCACAGGGGGAAAGTGGTGCTTCCCCCTGCACAAGGGGGAAGGCCAGCGTTGATTGGAAAAGCTGGTGGCTAATCGAGTGGGTGAGTGTGGGGTCAAACTCAACCTTGCAATTGTATGAAATTGAAGGAAAAGTGTTTCTATATTTTTGCATTAGAGCAGGGCCCATTAGCTAAATAGGGGATCTATCCCACTTGTGAGGGAGCAGAGCACAAATATAGCTCCTAAGGGCTGTAAGCCCCAGCTACCTACACTAATGGGTCATGCATTGGCTTGGCCCGGTTTACAGGCTGTTGATTGAGCATAAGAATTTAGAGCAGGAACAAAAAAATGGTCCCATAAATAGGCTGTCTGCATTTTAAACTAAATTAGCCCCACAGTGAATGGCCTCCTCTACTGAATTACAGTATGACTGAGCCTGCGCTGGGGATTGAAAGGGATTCATGTGGCTGGTTAAGAGCAGCATTATTAAGATTATTATTGGGGGCTGGATCAGGCCCAATGTGAATGCAGTTATTCAGGACCTTTGAGCTACAATTATGTGTGACAGAAGAAGCTTAAGTAGCTGATGGCAGAGAGTATTTGGCCTTTACGGCCATGTAACTCACATACAAGCAGACAGGGCTTAGGGCACTGACAGACGGGTTGTGGTGAAGCTTGCTGTGCTGGTTGAAGATGTTTCCATCTCCAGCCGCTCACTCCAATAAAAGCGCTGGCAGAAGGGAATTCGTTCCTGAGCCTCAGTCGCTCGGGGGAGAAGCTCAGCACCTCAGGCTGTGGTTTCACACCTCAGAGAGTTCAATGACAATAGCAGCCTTCAGGGATTCACACCCTCTTCCTCAGCCTCCTGTCAACTTTTTGCAGACCTGCTGGACCAATTCAGTTCATTAAAGAAAAAAAGGCAGGGGGATTATCCTCTCCTCCAAATTTAAGCAGATCAGTTCCTGATTATAGTCTGGCTCAAGCTCTCCAGTCCATGGAGCTGAAGGTGTAGGATAGGGACAGCCAGTGTTGCTGAGGACAGCCACCAATTTGGAAACCAGGGCCTTACCTTAAACTGCTGCTGAGGGTGTTTTTCTCCTGCCTCTTCCATTCCAGTGCCTGGAAAGCGGCTTGGCTCCTGCCCGCAGCCCTTCTGGAGGACAGGAGCACTTGCCCTTGCAGGCAATCTCTTCTGGCTGGACTGTGCCCTGCAAGCAAGGAGACAGAAAAGCATGTATGAAATCAGAGTAGAAGCAGTGTGGAAAAGAGTGTTTGGAACAGCATGAAATTTCGCATGCGTTTTCATCTCCAAGTTTGTCCCAGCCGGTTTACGCACAGCAGAAAACACTACCTCTTTATAATGGGTGACTACCTACAATTTATTGGAACTGAGCTGTTGCTAAACACATGGAGTAGCGATGTATTAACACATTGTAAAAGGCTGTTTGATCACCATGGGATTCCAGATGAGCTAACAACAGAAAATAAGCCGTGATTCACAAATGACTCATTTCAGCATTTCTCTTTGATGCAGCAGTTCAAGCAAGCCCTGTCTATGCACATTCAAATGAGTTCACTGAATAGTCATTGAGCCCAGCAATGCCATGCTTACAAAGTCGTTTTTACAAAGTCTAAGTACAGTTTTTAAGTATAGAAATTGGGCAATTTCTAGCAGGCTGTGCCAATGCGTGACTCTTACTCATTCCTGCCGGCAACCCCTTCTTCCTACGCTTAAAACCTCGACACCAACTCTTAGTTTTCCATGAGTCAAGTCCTCCAGATCCGGGGGTCCTGAGAAATCACCCCCCCGTCAGTGGTGCATCTCCTGTCAGGTTGGAAGTAACAGCAAAGGGTGCGATGTCCCAGCGCCACGCGTTTCCCACGGACTCGGCACGACGGTGCCCGCTCCTGCCTTGCCCCTTCCCGTACCCTGCCGGTACCCTGCCTGTATCCTGCCCGGCTGCCGGCGCTGCCAACCCTCCCCCTCCCCCTCCCCCTCCCCCTCCCCCTCCTCCTCCTCCTCCTCCTCCTCCTCCTCCTCCTCCTCCTCCTCCTCCTCCTCCTCCTCCTCCTCCTCCTCCTCCTCACCCTGTCTCCGCTACCGGCCGCGAAACCTCGGCGATACTTTAGTCAGCATTGCCATCCAGTGGCACATGGGACAAATGACAGCGGAGAGGCTTGCCGGTAAGAGGGGGGGACCTCCTTCGTTAGTTTAATCGCTATACTCGGCGATAAGGCGGCTCGACAGGTTGGCCCAAACTTGGGCAACAACCTAATGGCTGGGTGTAATACATCATTTATTGATAGCTTGCAACATCGCCGTTCAGCACCAGCTTGCTGTTAATCGGGGTGTTGGGGTGAAGGGGGTGAACATTTAACGTAACCGGGGGATGGTGCGCTAACTGAAGGGTACCTGGCCTGTTCCAGAGGATGGCTGCCCGTGGATCCTAAATCCCACTTGTATTTGGAGTTGGGGTTTTTTTTTTCTTGTTTTCGGGGTTTTTTTGTTTGTTTGTTCGTTTGTTTGTTTGTTTCTGGTATAGGGTTTTTGTGCTTCAGTAGGTAGAGGTCTGCTTTATTATTGCTTTATAGATTGCAGAGCTGAGTAAATTACAAATGGTCTTTCTAATGCACTCGCCTGGCCATAGAGTTTTTTTCTGTGATGTTACTAGCCAGGATGTTCCCCAAAACATCAAGCATTAAGTAACCAGTGCAGAAGACTACTGGGAAAAATAATCTGCAAAAATATAGGGTCATTCTCTTCCCAAGAAAACTTGCAATGTTTACATTGATCTGGTCTGGGCTTTGGAACATATCTATCACCCACCCGCTCTTCATGGTTTGGCCATGCTGCCATTTCTTGTTGCCCAGAGGGAAATCCTCTGGATCAGCTGGGTCGCAAAGGACCAAAGCCCAACCCAAAGGAGCCAATGACATTTTCCACTACTAATCGGAAGAGAAAACCCAAAAACCAGCTGCTTGGCTTTACGTGGTTGCATAACACGAGTCAAAAGGACTGTTTTCTTTTTTGCAAAAGCTGGATAGACAGGACAGCACAGAGGTTACTCTGCAAGCCCCAAAACAGCTGCTGGCTCCACATTGTGAAGCAGGTCCTGCTGCCACAGTGGAGATCATCACCACAGGACAGAAGGTGCTGGCTGGTGAATGCCAAGGACAGGCTGCTTGGGGACAGTATGATGGCCTGCAACAGTTTTGCCACAAAGAGCTGATATCTGACCCCAGCGCCTGTGCAACCAAAACCAGGATGGAATACATGATACTTGAGACCCCGCAGCCAAAAGGAAGACCACCATCCTGGTGTCCCCGTGGAAGCAGTCAGTTCCCAGCAGAAAGTGAGAACCTGCAGTGGCTTCAGCCATAGCTCCCCAGCTGGCCACACAGTTTTCCTCTAAGAGACATCAGTGTGGCAACAGCAGGACTGGCTGAAGGAAGAGGGAGCAAGAACCCACCTTTGCAAGAGAAAGGTAAAGCAGGGGGACGCTGACAGACATGGTGTGCTTTTATACCCAATCGAATAGTGTGTAAAACACCACAAATTTCATGCTGTACACACAGCAGCGTCGCTAGAGCTCAGTCCCCGAGCAGGCTGGATATTAAATTGATCAAACTGGTAATGAAAGTGGGAATTACTCCATCTCAGCCGACACAAGGCAGGTGACCTTATTAAAAAATATGCCAGTGTATTTAATGGGGTAGGGCAGTTTCTTGGGGAATTCATGATTAATGTGGCTATAACTCTGGAGATCCCACAGCTGATGCCCCTGGAAGAAGTCTTACTTCCACTATGAGATGGCCTGGCTGAAATTTTTGAGATGGGACTATCTGAATACAGGCGCATGAATTCAGCCACTGTTTTCTGACAGAGAAGCCAAGTCACTCAAGAGCTGCTGCACTGATTAGAGGACATGGTGGCCTCATATTGGGCGTGGCAAGCTGGGTATGTAAGAAACCTCAGAGCCTGCTGAGGGATGCAATGTGCCTCTCCGTGGTCTGTTCAGGCTAACCACCAGGAGCAACTCGAACTCCCATACTGTTGAGTCATCACCGCAATAACAGAAGCCACTGTCCAAGACGCTGACTGCATGTAATGTCCTGAGCAAGACCTGACTTGGAGAAACTTCAGTATCCACTGACAACCAACGGCCTGGAGCAGGGCAGTGTTTGCAGCTGTCTTGAGCTATATGCATGTATATGAAAAGGATCTGAGAGTGAAAAAAGCCACTGTCTGCACACCTCTGAGAGGGAGCAGGAACTTAGGAGGGTCATAACAACCCAGCCCAGTACTGTGTCCCCAGCAGGTGCCAGAAGCTGAGGCCTATGGAGTAGCAAAGGAGCAAGGCAAGCAAATGTGGCACTTCTCCTGTGGCACCCTTCCAGCCTCCAACCATTTGCAGACCAGGGCCTTCCCGAGATGGACGTGGTTGCTGTGTATCCCAGAATGGTCCTCTCTCTCATGAACTTACCCAGCCACTTCTTGAACAGAGACCACAGAGAGATGGAGCGAGGAGACATTTAGGAGTAAAGTAGCCTGTTTTCTTCTGCTTGCTGTAGGTATGGGGAAAAGAGGCCTTTGTGCACATTCTTTGCAAATAAAAAGGAGTATAGCAAAAACTAACCTAAATACAGACTTGGGGTTCAGGCCAAGGAGCGTTATCAGTGTGAGCAACAGGCTCACACTGATAACAGGCTGTAAGTAGTTCCCTGTCGTGGTTTAGCCCCAGCCGGCAACTCAGCACCACGCAGCCGCTCTCTCACTCCCCCTCGGTGGGATGGGGGAGAGAATCGGAAGAGCAAAAGTAAGAAAACTTGAGGGTTGAGATAAAAACAGTTTAATTGGTAAAGCAAAAGCCGCGCACGCAAGCAAAGCAAAGCAAGGAATTCATTCACTACTTCCCATGGGCAGGCAGGTGTTCAGCCATCTCCAGGAAAGCAGGGCTCCATCACGCGTAACGGTTACTTGGGAAGACAAACGCCATCACTCCGAATGTCCCCCCTTCCTTCTTCTTCCCCAGCTTTATATACTGAACATGACGTCATGTGGTATGGAATAGCCCTTTGGTCAGTTTGGATCAACTGTCCTGGCTGTGCCCCCTCCCAGCTTCTTCTGCACCTGGCAGAGCACGGGAAGCTGAAAAGTCCTTGACCAGTGCAGCAACAACTAAAACATCTCTGTATTATCAACACTGTCTTCAGCACAAATCCAAAACATAGCCCCATACCAGCCACTATAAAGAAAATTAACTCTATCTCAACTGAAACCAGGACATTCCCAAACAGAGAAATTGAGCCAAACCGGAAGAAAAGAAACAGACACTTGCAGAATTTTGAGACTGCAGAGTGAAATTGCAGTTCAAGGCAGGACCCAGGCATGCTGCAAAAGGACGGTCCCAGAAAGCACAGTGAAATAACTTGTTACAGGACAGAAAACCCACACCAGGGTACCAGCTGCCAGGTATGTATGGTAACTGGGGAACCTAATAAGAAAACCCTGGCCTGGGAAAGGCAGTTTAGCAGGAAGGGACCAGACAAGATGAGGCTGGCTGCAGGAGATGAGGAATGTGATGTTGTGCAAGGCAGGAGATTTCCAGTAGTTTTCTAGCCTCTTTACAACCTTCCAGCGATCCAATATGGCGAGACTAGATTGTCCCAGCTTCGGTAATGCCATCAGGGTCTGTCTTCGACCTCGTGGTGACTAGTGATTGCGGCCACTGCCCTTCCCGTAAGAGAGCCATAAAAAGTTTTTGTGTAAGTAGTAGAACAAGGGACCAAAATATAAGCATCAGCCTCCACCCAAAGCAAAAGCAAACAGGAAGGTGCTTGGCAATTTGAAACACCCGGGAGTGGAGTTTGGGGCTTTTGCTGAGTGCTGTTTTGGGTGTGCGTACATCAGCAGCTCTAGAAGATAATCAGGAAAAGGCCATGGAAATGCACACAAAAACTTAGTAGAGCCTGAAGCAGGGCTGGTTCTGAAAAGGGTGACAGTGGTTAATTGGTGTAAATGGCAAGGACAGGGGAAAAAGACCATCTTCACAGCAAGACAGTGGCGATTTTAAGTGCAAGTTTGGGTCTTACACAGTGTGAGGCAGATGGATCACCAACGCAGATTGCTTTGCCCAGATTGTTGGTTATACAAAGAGGACACTTTGGCATACAGTAAAGCCTCCGAAGGGAAAAATGAGGCAATAGAAGCTAATCTTAGGCTAAACCTTAAGAAAAACATTGTACTTTGGGCTACAAAAGGCAGCACTTCTGTTGGCAGGAAGAAAACTGCAGCTGCACAGTACTGGCCAACTTCTTCCCCAGTCTGGCAGCCAGTGTTTGTCACTAGTCACAAGTTACTTCTGTCAGTGGCTTGTCATTGCTCACTAAGAACCTGGCAGGCTCTAATGGTCATGGATGTCTAACATAATCTTCCAAGCAGATGACCTGGAGTGCAGTGTGATGGGGACACTTTCAATCCTAAAGCCCTTTGGGAGACTCCGGAGCCCTACAAACGAGGTGGCACCTCACCGCTGCTTACAGCCTGGTGGGGTGGGAAAGAGACTTTTTCAAGGCAAGTCCTGGCTTGGTTCTACCTAAGCCTAATAAAAAGTCTGTCCCAGCCTCTGTCCCTCCCCTTTAAGGACAACAGATACCTACCACAGCCCTCTGAAAGAGGATCCTGATAATTCACTGAAAGAAAACTAAGCAAAGAGATGGAACAGGCATCAAGCTACTTTGTGTTCTGATGAGAAAAGACATGAGAGATTAAATAACTGTCAATAGGTAAACAGTTACAGATTTATCATTTATGAAATGATTTTTCTTTATGCTTAGGATGAATCACAAAAGTATCATACAAATGCTTGTCCTTCTAGAGTGGTCCAGGACTATGCTGAGCCTGCCAAAATTGCAATGCTAATGGTAAGTAGCAGAGATGACGAGCATATTTCTAAGTGATGACAAAATCCTTTGTTAACAGTTCCTAGACGTAATAGGATCCCCAGCCCAGCTACAGCCAATCTAAGAGATACTGTAATACAGACAATCATAGGAAAGAGAGCTGGAAAAGACCTAGAAAATTACCAGGTCTGGACCAGTATGACCTGCAAAACTGCTGAAAAAGCCACACCTAACCTGTTCATGAAAACGATCAGCGGGAAAATTCCAGCCTCTCCAGGCAATCTAATCCACATTTAACTGTTTATCACTACAAAGCTTTCCTAATGTCTGATCTTCACCTCTCCTGATGCTATCTAAGATGATTAGTTCTTGTCCTATGCACAGAGAACATGGAGAATCAGCTACTCCCTTCCTATTTGCATCTGGATTTGCTTTTGGTTTTCCTTTTTTGCACATTTGAAGATTTTCTGCCTATTTCCTTTTTTTTAATGACAAAATAACCATATATATTTTTCAGTCATCCCTGACAGGTGATGTTTTCTAGATCCCTAGGGACTCTCTGCTCATTTCATACCTGGCAACAAATTATATTGCCGGAATAAAGAGCATGATAATGCTAAACGTTTAGTGGAGCCATTAGACATAAAGGGAGTGATCCATGTGGCTGCTCTCTCTCTCTGCCACAGCCAGACAGCCGTACCAGCAGGCAAGGCTGTGGTTAGCTTTGCTTGGCAGAGCAGGTCACTCCCAGCCTGCAGATGGAGTTGCTTTACTCCTCTGCTGCTAAGGCACCTGCAGCTGGGAACCGGCCCTCGGCCAGGCAGAGACCGGGCTGCAGGGACACTGCCCTGACCGGACACCTCCCTAAGGGTCTGCCCCCAGCTGCCCCACTTCACCCACTGAGGGGGTTCATGTTCATAAAGTTAGCAAGTGCCCAAATGTTTGCATAATCCAGTGTAAACTACCTGTGGACACTTCTCCAGTGCAAGTAAGAGCTGCGTGTGCACATTTTTACTTTACTGTACACTAATGTTTACATTACTCTGCAGTAGGAAAACTGATCTCTCTCCATGCCTCGACTACACCAGTGTCACCTATAAAATCCAGTCATATTTAACAGAAGAAAACCAACTTCACCACCACAGCCTGCCTGTCCTCTATTAGGACATGTTTAATTATGTCTTGCTTTCTCTGCGCAGGAGGATAAATGAGTAGGGAAGAGAACGCCGTGCTGTTGCTCCTGAGCAGCTGATGAGGAGTAGTTTGCACAGAGGTGAGTACGTGTCCCTGTTGGAAATTAATTGGAGAAGGGAGCAGTAGAGTGCTCTGCTTTGGACCAGGAGCAAGTCTGACTTGCAAAATGCGCTCTGCTAGAGATTAGGCAGCTTACCTATTCCTGAAACCTTTATATCTAAAAGTCTACCGCAAATTCAGGCAATTCAGACAAATTCAGTTCCCACAGTGTCAGAGGCTCTGCGCCTGGAGCTTGAGAGCACGGCAAGACAAAAGCGGATGGGATAGTGTATTGTCTGACCCCTGCTGTTTGTGCAGATGGATGTGCTCACTGACGGCGTATGATTAGATTACTCGATGATTTTACTGGACCATGTGAGCTGAGCTTGCATTTGTCTTGATGTGTCATTTCATCTCTCCTCCCATTTGCTGCGAGTGCTGCTGTGTTGTGACTGTCCGGTGTCAGTGTGTCTGCCTGGGAGCTCCTGTTTCAGGTAGGCTTGTATTTTCTTCTCTTTGAATAGCCAGATTATGGCTGGCTGGGAAGTGCAGGAATGCCAGGGGCTGCTCTGAACAGGAAAAAAAGGGAGGGCAGAAGAGAAGAGATAGGAATAAACTTTACCTCCTCTTGTGCTAAGACTGCTTTCTCTTTCTATATATATGTATATAACCTCCAGCTCAGACAGGGCATGTGAGTAAGGCATGTCTTAGAGAAGATTGCTTCCAGGCAGGGCTGCTCCAAGAGGGGAGTTCTGGGGAGACCATGCGCATTGCAAGGCATCCCAGAGCAGCACAGGACCAAGGCAGATTCATCTTAGTGCAAGAAGGTGTGAGGGAGGAGGAGATCCTATACTTGGGCACAAAACAGTGGACTGTGGCTACCTGCATTTCCTAACCAGAAAAAACACACTGAGGAGAAATTGTTTGCTTGCAACGGCCTTGCTGTGATTTTAACAACAGCGCAAATGCAAACTGACAGCTTTGCATGCGAGGGTCACGAAAAGGAATGTCATGATACAGATGGTTTTGTCCTAACAATAGAATAGAAAATGCCAAGTGACTCCAAATAGACATGAAATGTATAGTGTTTGTCGCTACTGACCGAGGCCAAACAGGAACTCAAAACTGATGTGCAAAGCGTGTGCATCTTGCTTTTTAATTAGCTGACAAGTTAGCTGAAACCAATTACCTGTATTGATTAAGACCAGGAGCAGTTACTGAGTACTAACTATATTCCTAAGATAACAGCCTCGTTGTCTGGAAAGGTCTGTTCCCATTCATCCACAGGGAAGCCATTTCAATTGCTAATCCTACTGGGGAGCGTGTTTCCACTCCAGGAGCCACACCAAAAGCTTCTCTCATACTAAACGAGAATTGCTACAATGCAGGTCCAGGGAACAATAAAAAGGAGCTGCACTGCAAGTCTCTCTCAGCAGCAGTTTTAGTTCTACCAGCACAGACCCCTCTTACGCAGCCTATGTTGAATAGCACGGTAAATTTGATCTTCTCTTATCTTTTGTCCAGTAACTCTGGTTTTGCACTCAAAATATGCTGAGGTCCGGTACAAACCACAACAGGAGAAGCCATGGGCATCATGAGGTCTTCTGCCACCCTGCTGCTTTTTCACTGGCATTTGCCATAATATGGTTCAGATTTACATCTAGATTTGGCTTCTCCCTGCATCTGAACTTCAGATGAGTCTGTAAAATCTACAACTCACCAATACCTGAGAAAGAGTTTTTCCATTGAGGTGGCTCATGTGATTTGTACACTTTGTTTCCCTACTCTTTTTTTTTTTAATTATTTGTGTGTGTGTGTGTGATTTCTGCCTACAATCCAAGGCATGGATCTTATTTCACAAGGTAGAACTATTAAAAAAAAAACCCCAAACCCAAAGGTTTTGAGAGCTTGGTTTTCCACAGCAATCATTTGCATGCATGTTTTCAGGTTTTTAAATACTAACTCTGCCAGACAATTGAGGCACTAGGATTAAGAAGTAGCACCAAGCATGCGGCCTTCTTTCCCCAAAGGCTAGCAGTACCAAAAGATCATGGTTAGTCTGGATTGCTGCAAGGGTGTTGCAGCAAAGCCTGTTCAAGGAAAAAAAACCAACCAAAAGACACCACGGAAAAGTTAAATCCTGCATTTCACTCCTACAATGAGCAGGCCCATCTCTTGTTTTCTGCATGTAGCTTACTTGTTTGCTATGGACCATAGTAGTAATGCAAACTTCAACACCTAAGACAAAAAAGTCTCTATGTATGCACACAGACACACACAAATGTATAAACGTATAAATTTTAAGTTCTTAAAAGTTTTCCTAGCTGTGTAGTAGGTTACATAGCATCTACAATAGTTTAAAAGCATCTGGGCAGACAGTTTCAAAGGCATCCAAATGCCTTGGAGGATCTCAGCCTTTGATACTTTGGAAAAGCTACCTGTGCTCTCTGCCCCCAACTGAGACTTCCCCAAGGAAATCCTGGCTCCTGCAGGAATGCTGGCACCTGCCCCCGGTTTTCCTCCTTCCACATTTTCCTAACTCCAGCTGGATGGAGGTCTCATGTTAAGACCATGGCACAGGGGAAGAAATGGTCTTGCAGCCAGCTGGCCCAGTGAGCAGGTGGGAGGATGTTGAACAAAATGGTCTATAGAGTGCACAGAGGAGAGCAAGAGGCTGCTGGCTTTATCATCATCTGTGGTGATGGCAGTTTGTGTTACTGAGGTGTCAGGCAGCTGAGTGTTCTTCATTCCTGGATATAATTCACTGTAACAATCAAATTAGGAAGGAGCAGTGCTTTCAAGCGCTCTGGGCAGATCTGTGCACCTCAGGACAGCATTCACCAGTCACTGACCTGGGACACGTTTCCCCTTCATGCTGGTGTTTGCTGCGTATGTCTTTGCTGGACTTGGACAGCGGTCTCAGCTCAGCATCTGCTTATCTCTCTGAATCCCCTTTTAACAAGCTGTACTGTTGGGCTGTGGCAGCATTTTCCAGATGACTTCTCAGCAGCATCAGGCAAGTCTCCGTTACTCCCTGGGACTTTGCACACCTCTGTTCCAGCCCCTTGGCTCCACCGGAGCCGTCCTCCCTCTGAATGCACTGGTGCCCACGAAGAAGGCTGCACTGGATCTCCAGTGTGACCACAGCTGGCCCCACCTGTCCCCGCTGACACCCTGCTGAGAAGCTGCTCTGCTGCTTGCCATCACCGGCTAAGCTTGACTGCCAGGTCTGTCCTGACTGGTGTCCCTCTTGGGGGACGGTCTAGCCACAAGTCCTTACAAAGTTTCTCCACTGCTCCTCTCCTCGTTACAGCTTGTGACTGTACCTGATGCGTTGGAGCCACTGCTTGCAGCCTTCAGTCTGTTTGAACGGAGACTCCCAGAGAGTGTTTGGGGCCAGGACGGGAGGAAAGTGCAGCTTCTGGGAGGGACCTGCCAGCACCTGAGGTGGCTTGTCTGCATGAGCTGGAAGGTATGTGATGGCATTTCTGCTTTTGTAGCACGCTGGGCTGCCCAGTCAAAACATTTATGGGTGTAATCTTAGATCATCTGATAGTGCCTCAGCATTACTACATGTTGGAGCAAAATGACATGATGTTGGAAAAAGTTTATATGCTTCAAACATGCTGTCTCATGGCAGCAGATCCACATGAATAGACTCAGAGTAAGAAGAGGAAGAGTTACCAAGTATTTCACTTTAGTCAGAGCCATGCCAGAAGCTCTCATTGTGTAAACATGTTGTTATACCAAATGCATGCACGGCTCTTAGAAACAAGAATGTCTCATCAGAAAGCCTAAGGTTAGCTTAAGTAGTTTAAACAACAGGTTTCGCTAACCCACTTCCTTGTGATGGATGCAAGCCCAGAGCACATCACAACTCATCCATGACACTTAGAATGAAACTATTTGGCAGATTTCAAATTTACAAATGAAGAAAACATTGCTGCAAAAACCTGATGGCTCTGATATAACTCTACACAGAGGAAAAAAACCTCTCCGTCTTCTTATATGTGAGTGTTGGTGGCCTTACATGGTAGCACAGTGTGCTGAACAAGCCTTTCATAATTCTGAAGCAGTGATGACTGATAGACTTGGTTGGTTCCAAAAGAAGTTCCTATAAGTAAAAAAATAGAATGACACCAGAGGTAAACACGAGGTTTTCCTGTAACAGCATGCACGCACAGTAAGTTTTACAGCTATATGATACATGCAGGGAGAGTAGGGAGGGAGCAGTTAAGAACATACCCATAAATTGAATTCAGGGACACGGTGAAATATGTAGTGCTGGCTGTTCATTGCCAAGCCAGTAGTTGTGCAATGTGTCTGTTTAATCTTCAGGGTGCTGTGGAGCAGCTTCCATCTGCAAGTTGTTTGCTACTTATGCTGCTTCCATATCAACAATTACTATGAAACTATTAATATTGAAAGTACGAACACCAGCTGCATACTATTCATCAGATGGATGCATGAGTTGTCCAACAGGAAGCAAGCACAGCCAGTGAAACAAGATGTTTGTGGTGTCTGATCTGATCTCTTTGCAGTATTTCAAGTGAGACTCTTTCTCTGAGCAGCAATGAATACACTCAGATACTGCTTCTTTGCTCTCCTGATTCTCAGTGTCTCACTTGCACTTGTTTTCTATGCTGTTAATTTGCCTGCACAAAAATCTCTTAGGAGGCTGAACTTCTCGGTGAATTCAACTTTAGTAGAAGCCTGTAAAGCACTTATTGAAGATAAGGTGCCCTTTCTGAAGGAAAACACTTTAAAAACATCATTCGGAGAATCCAGTTGCACAGAGTACATCACGCAGAACCACTACATCACCCGCGCCCTCTCGGCCGAGGAGGCCGCCTTCCCCGTTGCCTACGTCATGACCCTGCACAAGGAGTTCGAGACCTTCGAGCGGCTCTTCAGGGCGGTGTACATGCCGCAAAACGTCTACTGCATCCACGTGGACGCCAAGGCGCCGGCCCCCTTCCAGCAGGCGGTGCGGCGCCTGGTGGGCTGCTTCCCCAACGCCTTCCTCGCCTCCTGGGCGGAGCGGGTGGTCTACGGCGGCATCTCCCGCCTGCGGGCCGACCTCCACTGCATGAGAGACCTGCTGGCCTCGGCTGTGCCCTGGCGCTACCTGCTCAACACCTGCGGCCAGGACTTCCCCTTGAAGACCAACCGGGAGATCGTCCGGCTGCTGAAGGGCCTCGGGGGGAAGAACGTCACCCCTGGGGTGCTGCCACCCCCCCACATCACCGCCCGCACCAAATATGTGCACAAGGAGCAATTATACTCTTTATTTTCTTTCATGCTGTGGACGTTTGTGCGCAAGGCACCCCCGCCCCACAACATCACCATCTACTTCGGCTCCGCGTACGTGGCCGTCACCCGGCCTTTTGTGGAGTTTGTGCTGCATGACCAGCGTGCCATCGATCTGCTGGCCTGGTCCGAGGACACCTACAGCCCTGATGAGCACTTCTGGGTGACGCTCAACAGGATCCCAAGTGAGTACACCTTCACTTTTGTTTCCTGTAGATACATGCATGCACGCACAAGTGTACAAATGCGCGCACACACACACAGACATACATCTGAGGCTGGCTTTCACAAAGCCTAGATGAAAAACTTAATCGGATCATAATTGATATAAAAGGCTGATCTATCAAATAAGCTTACTTGCCCTTTCTGACCACTGAGGGAAGAGATGACTGCGCCGTGCAGGATGCGGGTTGCCATTCTGTGTCTGAACAGGAAGAAGCCCAGGGGATCTAAGTTCAAATTGAAATTCATGGACATTTAAACCTTTCACCTGTAAAGATTGAGATTAAGAAAAGAGAAGGAATACAGATTAAGATATGTAAGGTATGTAAGCATTGTAGCGAAGGTGTTTTCTACAAGATGTTCATTTTGCTGGGGGGAATTTTATTCTTCTGCAAATAGAAGTCAATTCCTCTCTCTCTCTCTATTACTCCAGGGCCAGAAAATCTGAGTCCAGGCTCGAATCTACTTCTAGTCTTCATGTGCTTTTCTGTGGGCACACACACATGCATACACACCAGCTCTCCCGTAACACCTGCAAAAAACCCACGTACTCATAACTACTGCCTAAACTGTATTGTACAAGGTCAAGGATTTGTTCAGAGAAACAGAATCAGAGCCAGTATTTTCATCTTTACCTTATGCATTTACAATTAGTTTTACCTTGTTCCTACGAGTGGGAAAGGGTCAGAAGATGCACAGGACTTCTCCCCCATGCACGTTGCTTTTAGAAGCACCTGGTAGGACTTTACTGCTCCCGACTCCCTAGAGCTTCACAGCAGCCCGAAGCAGGGATATGAGGAATAGAAGCAAGGATAAATTTCTTCTCCTGTCTTTTGTTTTCTTTCCACCCTCGCCCTACTGTAAATTGTGGGAAACGAAAACAAGGAGCAGTAACAGAGAGGCAGAGCATGTCTACTTTAATCTAAGCAGCGGGCTGTGGGTCCATTTTGCAAGGCCAGTCTGCTTTCAAATTATCACATAGCTCTCTCTGAGAATAGTGCTTGCTCTTCCCATAACTGTATTTTATAACTGGCATGCACAAGTTGCACAAACGATTACTGATCGAGATATTTATGGCATAATCATCAGCATACATTATTTGTAGCTAGCTGACTTTTCCAGGAAGCTGGTTGCTGTGATCTTATTGTACTCCATTGCCTCAGAAGCAATAAACCTGGGACCAGATAAGTTCTCCACAATCAGAAAGCTTTAGATGGTTGCCATTTGTTGTACTGCACTGTGTAGCTTATGTAGGCTGTGTATGTCATTGTTTATTTCCATGATCATCACTGTGCGCTTTCCAGCGTTGCACATTGGCGTAACATTTTTTTGTGCTTGTTCTCTTTGCATCTGAAAAAGATGAAACATTTCCACAGCAGATGTGTTTCCTTCCTCTTCCTTTATTCCCTGACATCACTTTAGGGTGAAGAAAAGTGGCCACGCAGCTCTGACAGATGTACTCGGGACTCAGGGCTGCTGCTGTCCAGAATTTTGAATCCGAACTTGTAAGCGTAGCATGGAGTGCCTCATCTGAATGTATCTGAGTCAGATCCAGAGCTCTGAGCAACTCTGGGGTGAGAAGCCCCTCTCAGTGCATAGGCTGTTAGCCTGGGACTTGGTTCCTGGCTCTATCAAAAACCTCTTGTCCAAGTCTGGCCGAGACACTTCCTTTTAGCTTTTCATGCATATGAAGGGAGATAACAGTGTCAAGCAGTGGTCCAGCTGTTAGAACAAATAGTTGGAGGCCTCCAGGCAAGCAGAGAGATCATTTAAGGACCAGTTTGGCTGTACAGCATATCATGAAAGAACTAAACCAAACAGATATTCATAGTTTCGGACAGCCATGATAATCTCAGTTCAGATAAAAGATAAAAAACCACTGTTTGGTCCCCAAATCTTAAAATAGCATTCTTATTACCCAGAGCCATGCAATGAAGAGCAAGATTTTTTTTTTAGCCCTCTAAAGGCTAGAGAATTTCAATTCCCTTTCAATTCCCATTCAGTTGGTTTCCAAATAACAGCCTTAACTTATCTTTGGTATTTATCTCAGGCCACTTATCTCCCACATGACTCCTGTGTGACAGAAAATTCTTGAAAGTCACTTTTCAGATAAAAGAAGCGTGGGGAAATTAAGGGAAAGTATTTGCGAAGTATGTAGGTTTGAAGTGACTGGCCCTAAATCACTTCCCCTTGGTCGCACAAGAAGGACACACCATCGCAGTGCAGGTTAGTGGCCACGTCCCAGGCCAGCAGCGTAGCCATTGGGCCACCTTTCCTCTCTCTGCTCATGTGGAGCAGAAAGCAGGTGCTGGTCACTGTGGGAGAAGTGTGCATCCACAGTCCATGCTACTGAGTCCTTCAGGGCAGCCTTACTGAATTCTCTTCCAAGCCAAAATCCTGTCCCCACTTTCATGCAATAAGGTCACAGCATATGCATGACTTGGGCTACAGGCAGTCTCTAGTGATAATCCCCCAGGGTACGCACTGATATGTACATTGACGTGCACACACGTTGGTCCACTAGTAACTTACACATTGTTCAAGTGGGAAAATAAAGGTCAGGAGAAGTAATAGCAGCATTTCTCATTCAGAGACACCAACATGCTTTACAAGGGAGATCAGTGCTATTATTTCCCATTCACAGAAGCAGGCAGAAAGAGGAAAAATTACATTCCCAGTGTCTTAAACCAGGCCATGGGCAAAGCCAGCACTGGAGCACTGACACCTGACTCCCGGTCTAATGCACTGGATTAAATTGCTTTTTCAGAATTGGCTCACCTACAGAATAACAGAGTGTGGTTGCACTGCCACTTCTGCACCAGCCCCGTTCCTTTACTAAGGGTGAGGTTGCGCAAGATGGCTGAGCGCTAAAAGCTCAGTGTTGCCAAAACAGGAAATTTTCTCTTGCTCATTCCTTTCCACTCCCTTCTGCCCACCAGCCCTGTGACAGGAGCCTTGCCAGTTCAACTCACTAGTTCTGAAGAAAAACAGTCTACTTTTTTTCTGAGTCTGTGAATTGAATGGACTTGGTGAAGAATCTGTCCAGTACTGAAGTCAGCACAAATTAAAGCTGTGGGTGAACATGCAGATGTGAGCAAAAAGGAGAGGAAAATGGGAAGGAGAGGAGGAACAGGAGCCAGACCTTCCCCTTTCAGTGACGGTGAGCCATGCGCCTGGCTCAAGCCACCTTCTACAAGGCCACCTGCATACAGGCATTTTTTTAACACCTGAGCTTGGAAGGGTAGGGCAGAAATGTTTAAAGGCATTGCCCATGTTTTATCAGTATCAACAGTTTCCATACAATTTTCATTCCAGTACAGACAAGAGATGTATTTGGGGAATCCAACACTGCTAGTTGAACATATTTTTGTTATTGTATTTAAGACATACTTCTAGGAAATGAGGATACGGAGATACAAACTTTAACTTTAAAGTCCCATGGGTTAGATCAGTCTTACAAACTTTGCCTGTCTAAAACTCACATGCTCAGGTCTTTGCGCTAAAGCTTTTACCTATAGGAAGTTCTCTCACATTGATCACAATGAAACAAGTCATAGCTTTGCCTGCTTTAATCTTCAAGATTATACCACCCTCCACCTGACAAGTTAGCTATAAGGAAATATTCAGGAGTGCATCCTCAAAACCAAAATAAATATGTTAAAAGGGCTAGCCCATAGTCTGAAGAACAAATGTCATCTGTGTGCCACAGGTAGTTTACTGCAATATCCTGTAAAAATAGCATCTGTTTTCAACGTTGACCTTTCTGCTAGGTCCTGCTGGCACCAGGTTCATCTATAGAGATGATTCTTCTGTCTTAAACGGTCTGGGTTAACACCAGTCTGGAAAATGTAAAAGAGTTTATTTGCAATCAGTCCTTGCCCTGCATCACTACATAGTCCTATAAATGGCTGTGCTGGCAGGACTGAAGGGGCTTGGTGGTTATGGGAACAAACAGCCAGGGTGTTTCAGGGACAGGGAATAAATCTCCAGAGGCCAGCAGTACGTATTTAGGTAAGAGGCTCATCTCCCAGAGCACTTTAACCACCATTCTCATTCCTTCTCTCAACACCGTGACTGAATGCACTTGTGCACCTGCAAAGCAAGTCTCTTTCCTACTTCCCTGCACCTGTTTTCCAAGTTTCTTGTTCAGGTTTCATTTTAGATAATTTCTCCCAAATTCAGGCGTGCCGAGAAGGTCCTATTTGATCCAGAGCAGAGGGCTCATCATGCTGCTGTTACTATGTGAGGCCTTTCCCGCAGTCCCTCTTGACAGCCTCTTGGCAAGCTGGCCTCTGTCCTCTCTGCCCTGTTACAAAGAGAGTAGAACTGTTACTGCAGCCTGGGAAACCCATCCGAGGCATTGTCTCTTTTACCCTTCTTATCCTTCCCTTGTCCAGCTGCTCTGGGTGGCAGCTGTACTCAGGGTGACTTGCTTTACTGGGGTACACGCAACTGCTTCTGCCACGTGATGGGGACAGCAGTGTTTTAAGTCGCTGTCTTTAGCTTCAAAACCTAACCAACGTGCATGAGATGCTGTACCACTGAAAACCAGATGGGGTCTTAGCTATTTAGTCATCAACAGATGCTGGCAGAGCATCCTCTTCCCCACAGGGCCTCTGACCAGAACCAGCCCTGATGTGCCCTTCACTCTGTTCACTAGTGGATATGAAGGACCTCTCCGTTCCCAGGGCAGGAGTTGCTACATCTGGGGGCCATGGCTACAGCTGGATTTAGAAGTGAACTGCAGTCAAGACTCAAGAAATTGGGTGAAGAAGCAGAGAAGTCTGGGAACACTCTTCTGGGAGCACACTGGAAAGGCACAGTGGAGTGTTGCATTGCGATATCCAAGCTGGCCAAATACTACAAGCAGTCTAGGCACCACAAGAAACTCAGCTATCACCAGGAGAAACTGGGTTTTGCACCTGCACTCTGATGCTTTTGGGGAAGGATCATTCTTAGCAGGGTGCTGTGCCCCCAGGGTTCACTGTGTGACTCCACGGAAATTGCATCAGCACAACTGAGAGGCCTGTGCAGAGCCACGAACACGAGGAGCGAGAACTTCGGGAATATGCTTCATCTGGCATTGTCACTGAGGGAAACGGTTGAGGAATCGCCACCATGCAACTAGCTGGCATGCCTCCAAAAGGCATTGTGGTGCTGCACAGACAGAGCACAGCGCTCTGGACGCAGGCTTTGCACAGACATGTTTGCTTTGCTGATTGTGGTTACACAATTAACGTTTTTTTAGTTGGGAGCAGAAGCATACTTCTGAATTGCTTTCCCTCCAACTGTTCCCTCCTACTGCACCCTAGTTTTATTACTCAGATAATGATCTTAGTGCACGAGGGCTGGATTCCTTCTCCAGTGGAACCAAACCAGGAGACGTGTATTAGCAGCACCTCTAGTGCACTGCAGCAGCTAAGGGGGACATAGGGATCTGAACCAGGGAACAGCCTGCACCGCTGCCAAGCGCAGTGCTGGCCCTAAAGCTCACACTGGCAACTATGTGCCAGTAGAAGACTCCAAAATGCCAAGGGCTCATGTTGCACAAGTAGCTAGGTGATGCATAGTCTTCCACAGTGGCTGTCTCCCACCAGTCCTCCAGTCTGGTTGATCCTTCCTTATCTTTACAACATTTCTCCTGCCTCAATATTCTTTCCTTGCTTTCCATCTTTTGCCATTTCTCCCACGCTGAACTTCTTTGTTCAGCTATCATTTGTTTTTCAGTGTTCCCCTTTCCTATTGCTTTCCTTATTTCATGGTAAGTGCAGGAGATTGCAGGTTCTGGCACTCACCCAGGATCCTTGTTCTTGGAAATCACAAAAAGCCCTGCAAGAGAACACTCACATCCAGGCACACTGCTTTTTCTACCTCACCCCAACCCCTGTACCAATGTCTCCAACTCAGATGCACGTACGGCAGGGGAGCGTGGGGACACACTAGGCTCCTGGGGGATCACTTGTCCAGGGCATCGGTCTCAGTTTTGCACAGATGCAATGAGTACTGCCAGTCCCATGGTAAGAGCTGTTAAATCCTTAGCAATCCCCTCAGGCTATGAGCTGCAAGAGAAAGTTTGCATGTAGCAACTGGCTATTACAGAAATCACCCACTCATTCCCTGCCCTGTACGAGTGCCCAGTTATGTTCTGGCAGGTGAGCCAGGCTGCAGATGCAGCCTGCCATGCTAGAGCAGCCCTTCTAAGCTTCCATGAAAAGACGCTAACACGTGGTTCCTTTCTCTCCCCCAAAATGCTGGTGATGTAGCAATGGTGCCACGCTCAGCAATTCTTTGGTTCCTGTCACTGCAGAGTGCAATAGCAACAAGTCAGGGGTGGTTTGCCCTTGCACAGAGTGCAAGGTGGGTGGTTAGCACCCATGCCAGCCTTTAGCCACCGTAATGCACCTCTCTTTCCTGCTGTCATTCTGGCCAGCACAAAATTCACCTGGCCACCCACAGACAGTATGGTTCTGCCTCTGGGATGTGCCTCGGTCATACGCATCCCTCCACAGAGAGCATGAGTGGCACTTGGCAGTCACTTGGTGTAAGGGAAGCTGGGGCTTTGCAGGGAAAGCGCCAAGGCAGAACCACTTTTATTTCTGGTTTCTTCAAGAAGCCTGCAGAATGGGCACCAGCTGTGCGTCATGTGTCCCGGGGGCGGGGGGAAGGAGCACCATGTCACTTTTGCTCTTGTGCCGGCCTGAAAGGGACATTGGGTACACAGCATGCCATCACTGCCTGCTGCAAAAGTAGACAAACGTTTGCCATCAGTGTGAACATGAGGTAGTTGATTACCAGAAGGCATGGCCCACAGCCTCCTGTGCAAGCCTGGAAAAGCAGACCACACTGTGATCTGAACGGGCAGATCACAGAACCACAGGGCCTCCAGCAGCTTCCTGTCGAGCACAGGCACCTGGGGACAACAGCAACCTCAACCTCTTTGAGTGAGGTTCTTTCTCCCGTGGCTGCTAATCTGACATGGAAATTGGGAACCCATCCATGGAAGATGATTCTGCATTCTAGCTTGTGCCTGCTTTTCCAAGGATTCACCCAGCTGTGTGCCTACCACAGTTTTAAGTGGTTTTGACGCAATTGCGTATTGTGTCTGTCAAAGTGCAAAGACTCAGAATCCCCTCATCTCTGAGCAGGATGAAGGTTGCTAACGCATTCGTTCATTTTGTCAATGATTGGGAAGGAATGAAAATGATGGATACTTTTGTTTGCAAGTGGAGTGTTAAACCACCCCCAAACTTTGAAAGTATATCTGCTCCATCCTGATGGTAATTCCTCAGTTGGGAGCTGACTGCTAGACAGAAAAATAAGGAAGACAGTTGGCATACAGTACGTCTCAGGTAATGGCAGGCATGTGGTGGGTAATGCTGTGAGTCAAGCTAGTACGCTCTCAAGATGGGAGTTGTCCTTGTTAAAATTTCACTGCAGTTTATCTGAAGCAGTAGCTTCGCATCCAGACGAGAGCTGGTGGCTCTCAAGGAACATCTCACTCACATGCCTTGGATGTGGGTGTGAGATACAAGAGGAATACCAGAAAATTCTGAGTAGCATTGCTAGCGCATTAATCAATCACATTAGCCAATTCCTTATTTCTAAGTTTTTATACGGCCATTTGCTTGTACAAACAGACCCGTTTTTTGTTTTTGTTTTTGTTTTTTTATAGATGTTTAGCCTGCACTGAACTTCTCACTACAGCAACTTAATCATTCATAACTACTTTGGTAATTCTCCATCCCACTGTCATTTGTAGACAGGCTCTTGGAACAACCTTCTCTGCAACACGTACATTATATTAATATGCACCACTGCGATTCTGTTCTGCCTGCTAAAATTGTTCCTTTTCCTTGTTCTAGAAAAAAAAATTTGTACCTATGTCTGCATTGTTATTCATATAACTAATCCTTGTTCTCTTGTTCCCATTCTCCATTATTTTGATGAGACTTCCTGATTGAGCAAGAACTTCTCAAATGAATAAGCTATAAAAAAATAGGGATTTTCCTGTGACTGTTATTGAGTCTCAGGCCCGCAAAGCTGTTGTAATCTCATCATCAAAACCTCTTTTTGCAAAACCTGCTTAAGGGAAGGTGTGGCAACACAGTCGCAGCAATCACAAATACACCTTCTTCATGGCAGAATTTCCTGAAAAATTACTCTTGTCCTCTATCCACCATTATCTCCACCTCTATCCACCAGATATCATAGTTCATCTGAGAAGATATAACTTAAAATAGGGTTTCGTCTGTGCAATCTGCAGTCATTGGAATTTAAACACTGCTTTTAATAGGAGCAATACTTTGCTTCACAACCAATTGTTTGCTTCTCACTAAAACGCTACTTAGTGATGACGGGACAAGGAAGGGTATGTCTTCAAGAAGTCTTTTTGAAAAGCCACAGCCTAACAAATGGACTTGCACTCCTTCACTTGATTCTCCTTTATCTTCACAACTATGAGACATTGGTGTAGTAGGCTTCAAACAGCACAACTCCTTGAAGAACAGAATCAGATGAGAGTAACTTAAGGAAGAATATTTTTCTTTCTAAATTCTGGCATCAGGTAACGTCTGTCACAACTCATGCACATAACCAGCTAAATGTCAGTCCAGCTGCAGTAAGAGAGACTTTTCTTGATGTTCTCAGAGGCTGAGCTGCCAACAGCCCTTGTTTTTGTTAGGGGGGCACTCCAGTCAGGCCACCTGAACCTGTCCCCTCCTTTCACCTACGAGCAAATTCATCTGACCAACACCTATGCGTGTTGAGAGACAAACACTGACACCAGCACTCTGCCTGGGCAGCCGGGGTGGAAGCTGGAAGAACCATGCTTGAACGGGTGCCGGGGGCACCGGCAGTTCCTGCACAGCGGATCTCCCGTTGGCTGTCCTCGGCACCCAGCGCGTCCCCACGGGTCCGGCTCACTCCTGCTCCAGGAAGCTGGTGTTTCCTGAACAGCCCTGTAGAGTTCAGCTCCTCTGATGCAGGACTGCAACCCTGCCAAAGACACTAGAGTTAGCTTATGGGTCAATAACAGCTCAGAAAAACCTCCTTCAAAACATATCGTCAAATGACGCTACTAGAACTGAGACCCTTTCCTTATTATCCGTCAGATGATTCAACACAGGAGGTGCAGTTTAGCTCTCTTATGACTGTCAGCAGCCTGACGGCTCAAGGAGATGGCATGCATCGCCTTAATTCAGACCACTGTCTTGAAAGAAGTAGTTTTAAATAAGCTGCTTTTTTTCCTGAGTTTTATTTCCTTCTCTGCGGGTTCTGAGGTCTGCTTTAAAGCTTGACAATCTTGAGTTTATTTTAGTTAACCCTCACCCCTCCACACACATTTTTGCATTCACATACCCCACTGAAATGAAAATTTACGGTGGCAAAATACAAAATTGAGCCTTTGTACATTTTTAAGGAGGGGTGGTGGGTTTTTTCTGCCATTGTTTCAATTTCATCTTGAAAGAAAATCTCTTTTTCTGAGGACTCCCCCATGTCTTTACCGGCCACCTCCCTCACGTAGACAGGTGGGAGAACTTGTCTCACAGGACAAACAAGAAAACAGACAAACCAGGATTTCAGAGCAAATTGGTTTTGCATGCTGTCTTATGATCCTGGTCACACAAATTCTTGTTGCTGTACAGGGTTAAGAGGTGACCGTGTCCATCCTACCCGCATTTGCTCATCAGCTTCTCTCCATCCTCCTAACGCTGACAGCTTAACTCTTTGATTTCTCCCTATTGCAGTTCTGTAAGATGACAAAAGTTGAAAAAAAAAAACCAACCCCAAACAAACCTAATTTACTGTTGGAGAATCTGGAAGGGACTCAAATAGATTGGATGAACGTGGGAGTGAAGCCTTGCGTCCATGAGTGGGACTTCTCATGCAGCTAGGAGGGTTGCAAGCGCAGTGGCCACCACCAGAAGGCAGGGCCAGACTGCAGGGCGGACGTACCCTCGCCCCCAGCACTGCCAGCACCAGCCTGGGGGCTCGCTCTGGAAACGCGCCATGAAGGCGGCAGGCGCAGGGAGCACCCTGCGGCGCTGGGCCAGCCGTGGGCGGTGGCAGGACTGCCCTTCCCAAGCGTGGGAGGCGGCTTGCGGCAGTGTGTTTCATGGTCAGCCTTGCATTTGTGTCCTCTCAGCGTGGGACTGCCTGGGAGGTGCCGGCCGGGCCAGGCGTGGGCCAAGGCTGGCAGTGTGGGCCATGAGGTGGCGGCGGTCGGTGGGGCTGCTGGTGGCCGCCACGGTGCTGCTGGGCGCTGCCATGTTGCTGAGGCATGGCAGGCAGTGGGTGGCAAGCGGTGGGAGCTCCCTGGAGGCCATGGCGCTGGAGTGGGCGTGTGGTACACCGCCGGCCAGGTGGGCCCCCCACCTGCAGGGCAGGTGGCTGCGACCAGCGCCGGGGGCAGCGCCCTGCAGCATGTACGTGTCCCGCAGCCGCTACATCACCCGCGCCCTCTCGGCCGAGGAGGCCGCCTTCCCCGTTGCCTACGTCATGACCCTGCACAAGGAGTTCGAGACCTTCGAGCGGCTCTTCAGGGCGGTGTACATGCCGCAAAACGTCTACTGCATCCACGTGGACGCCAAGGCGCCGGCCCCCTTCCAGCAGGCGGTGCGGCGCCTGGTGGGCTGCTTCCCCAACGCCTTCCTCGCCTCCCGGGCGGAGCGGGTGGTCTACGGCGGCATCTCCCGCCTGCGGGCCGACCTCCACTGCATGAGAGACCTGCTGGCCTCGGCTGTGCCCTGGCGCTACCTGCTCAACACCTGCGGCCAGGACTTCCCCTTGAAGACCAACCGGGAGATCGTCCGGCTGCTGAAGGGCCTCGGGGGGAAGAACGTCACCCCTGGGGTGCTGCCACCCCCCCACATCACCGCCCGCACCAAATATGTGCACAGGGAGGGGGCCGGGCACAACGCCTCGGGGCTGGTCTACCCCCGGCTGCGCAAGGCACCCCCGCCCCACAACATCACCATCTACTTCGGCTCCGCGTACGTGGCCGTCACCCGGCCTTTTGTGGAGTTCGTGCTGCATGACCAGCGTGCCATCGATCTGCTGGCCTGGTCCGAGGACACCTACAGCCCTGATGAGCACTTCTGGGTGACGCTCAACAGGATCCCAGGTAGGGCATCAGGTCCGGGGAGGGCACGGGGGTCCCCACCCCAGGCACCTGCCACCCTGGCACCTGCCACCACGTGGCTGTTGCATGGTGCCAGCTCTTTGTGGTGGCCATCACGGCCCACCTCTCCATGGAGGTGTTTCCAGGTGTGGCTCTTGGTGGTGCCCACCAGTTGCTTGTCACCACTCCTGTTGTTTCACATGGAGAAACAATCAGGCAGGTGACAGCCCGTGTTGGCAGCACTAGTGGCAAGTGAGGAAGGTGTACCGAGCCTCCTTGGGTTTGATGTCCGGGACATTTAACCATTTGGCTGAGCTGTCTTCTGGGGGGAACAGCACCTGTGACCGGGTAAGGGAGGTCCCAGGGGTGGTGGGCTTTGCCGTGTGATGGGTTCAGGGATGCTGCATGCCTTCCTGCTTAGCAGCAGCTGCCCTTGCCCTATGAAGACCCAGGGATGCAGCTTGGCATCCACTCTCTTCGGCCATACTGTCTCACTCGTCCCATGTGTGCCTCCTTGTACCATCTTGCTTCTCCAAAAGCCACCAAAAGGGGTTGTGAATTTCCTCTCACACACTGGTGGGCTGCACGCCTGCACTCGTAGGGGAGAGGGCATGCGTTTGCCCGCCTATATGTGGCCCAGCCCAAGCCCTGCACGTTTCCCAAACATAAATACATGGCCGCAAAGTCCAGCAAAAGTTATGGTTGATTTCAATCAGGTCTTGCAGATTAATATTCCCAAGGGTAATGTGTACACCATTTCAGGCAGATTTCTGAAGTACAAACTCCTGTGCACCAGCTTATAAAGTGCAGGAGAAAAGCTTGGATCAGTTGGTGGCACAGAAGTGTAAAGAAGTTGTCCTGTTCCCTAGTGAGAGATGCCAACAAGGAAGCACAGGCTGCTTCAGGGGACAGGTAGAGTCTAGCCCGTTGGCAGCTAGGTTTTAACCAATGTGTTGGTTTGATCCTGGAATCACAGGTACGGGACTTGGAAGGTCAAGGTAAATCAGGCAGCCTTTTATGCCGCAAGATTTCCAGCCCAGTATCAGTTTATGTGTGTGTTACAGAAATGCCAACACAGTGACTCATTTTGGGTAAGCTGCCTATGCTTGTCTTCATAATACATGGTAGCCATGCAAGGAGGAAAGGGAGTGGGCTGCCTTTTGGAGCCAACCCTTTGGAGCCAATGCATGCAGATCAACTCTCACTGGAATTCCAATGGCAAAAAACCAGGAATAACTTCGCGGAGAAGCAGGTTGTGTTGCCTTTGTCCTGTGAATGAGGCCCAGGCTCTGAAGCAGTGTTTTTCCTGCCTCCAAACCTCTGCCACCAAGGGAAGACATGAAATTAAAGGCATCAGAAGGGCTGGCCTGACTTTCTAGTCACTTGTGCCTGTCTTCACACCCTTCACTCCCGAGCGGTGCAGTTCTGCTGGTGGCTGTTTCTAAGACCTGGTGGCAGCAAACTCATTTCCAGGGCAGTGCTCAGTACTGCTGCCCGCAAGCTGGCTCTTCCACCCTCCTTGTTTTCGGAGACAAAACTCTGCTAACCTCGATGGAGTGGGAGACGAGAGCTGGACAAAAGTAGAGTGAGCAACTCATGCCAAAGTTTATATTAACTTTCACCATCAGCACTGCTTTTCAGACAAACTGCATTTATAAGAACAGGACCTCAGAACAGCTTCCGAATCTGAAATCAGTCGCTCAAACAAATATTTAACAGAAAATGTGGTAAATACGTTTTTTTTGCAGTGCTGAGCTACACTTTTCCCCACTCTTTAATTAACTTACAAAAATGTCTAGTTTACTCAATCTGGGAGATGGTGAATAATGTGAAGTCAGTGGTTTTATATTCCTGGAAGGCAGTGCCTTCCAGTGTTTTTGTGGATGTCCTGGGGTTGTTCCTGTTTTGTCAGTCATCCTTCTGCTTTCCCACTGTGTCAGCATTTTCCAAGTCTTTCCACACACCACATTTACTGCCATCTGTTATGAACAGGTTTTTAATTTGGGATGGTAATGCATGTCCCAGGCCATTTAAAGTGTTTATCCATCACTGCCTCTTCTTGTCTTTTATAAAGTGCTATCTTTAGCTTAATGCTTTCTGCAGAAGGGTAACATTTTCTGAATTTTCCCCAGGACAAAACCACACTTTTTGGCATGTTATTTTATTTGATAATGGCCCAATATACAGAGGGGAAGAAATAAAGTCATGAAGTTCTGGTTATAGCTGCCACATATCTCTGTTTATGGCAAAGTGGTATGGTGGTTCTGCTGTTGGTTCATACGGTCTTTTTGCATCTGAGATAAAAGTCATAACTCAGTATTTGCAAACAACCATCCTTACTTACCAGGAACAAGCTATCCTTAGAAACACAGAGCAAAGCAAACAAACAGAAAAAAACCCTTATGTTTAACCTTTCTCCCATCCCATTTCTCAAAAAAACCCAACCCCAACCCCAAACGCCCCTGACATTATACAGTGCCTTTAGGGTCTTGTTTGTCCTTCACTGCGCTTCTCTTCAAGCTCACAAGCAAAATAGTTGTTGGGTTATGGTAACTGTAGAGGTACTTTACTTGTTGCCATCTAGGAAAGGAACACGAAAAAAAAATAGTAACAAAATCTTACTTTGCTTTCACCTTTATCTTTTAGAAAACACCAAGGTTAGGATGATGACACACTCTCAGCTACTGTTTCGGCACTGAGGGCTTCCTACGTGTGCTGCAATCACCAGCTGAAACTGTGCTTTACAGAACTGCTGGCAAATCACCCCCTTTAGGATTGTGGTTAACCAGCAAAATAAATAGCATATATTAATACACATTTTAAATGAAGTTATGAAAATCAGGAAGAAGGGCTAATTAGCCTTAAAGAAAGAGAGAGGTCAGAACTGGAGATTAAAATGTCAATTTTATTTTAGTTAAAATAATATTTGAAGGGCTTAGGTTCCCTGTCTTTGCACAGGTCCCACAACTCCAAACCAGCGCTATTATGCATTTCATACAATCTCTAAAAGGCTTTGTTCTCATCTCATTGTAAATCAAGGAAAATGGCTGTCTTTTCAGTATACAGAGTTAGTACGAATGACAGATAATAATGCAAACGTTATGAAGATGCTTTCATTAAAAGCTGCATGGTTCCCTCCCTGCCCCTCGTACAAGTGTTGCCTTCAGAAGGAAAACAGGAGGAAGTAGGAATAACAGGCTTTAAATATCCCTAATAAAAATCTGGAAAAAACCCACTTGAACATGTTTATCTGTTAAAACGGCTTAACTTTTGCACCAGCTATGATTAGGCTATTACCATGGGTTATTAGTATGTATTAATAGTAATAATACTTAACACTGTTATCACTATCGGACTCCCCACCCCCTGTGTATACAACAGAGATTGACAAAAATTGCAGGGTTTTGCTAGCGAGGAGGGCTATCTGCTACGGGGGGCTCCGGGATAGGGGCTAAGCTTCAGTGGTGCGTGAGTGGCACAGAGCAGTGATGCCGCAGCGTGCCTTGTCACCCCCTCGGCTCCAGCCTCCCGCTGCGTCGGGGAGCGCGGGGAGCGGCTGGGTTGGTACAAATCCTCCCCTCCCCGGTCACCGCCACCAGTCAGTGCTGGCGCTTCTGCTGCAGTTGTTAAAAAGCTTGAGTCCCAGGTACTCCTCAGCGGTAACGCTGCAGCAATTCTTTGCATTTGAGAAAGTCAGTCTTTTCCTTTGCTTTCAGCTTTGTCAGGAGAAAGCAGAAATAACATCTGTGTTTTTGTACCTGCTGGCGTGCATGTTGGCTCCCCACACATTGCCTGTTCTGCCTTTTGATAGCTCAGGTACAGCATCGGTCATTGCTTGCTAGGCAGGAAAGAATAAAAGATGGTTAGTTTTTTCCAAGCAGGCAAATAAGTTATATACAAATGTTTGTGCTATAGTGAGAAATCGTGGCTTTTCCAGATTTTCTTAGTGAAAAGGTTTGTATATCGGGTGGCAATTACACAGTCCATACCATTGTTTTGTTCTTCAACAACTGATTGAGCCAATAAGAAAGATAAAATTTGCTGAAAGGGAGGAGTTCATAGAAAGCTTTTATTATTTTATACCTTCCCCCTCCCCCCCCCCCCCCCCCCGTATTCTGAAGACAGTTTTAGGAAGGTCTTTCACCGAATTGGATATGATAGTGCAGTACAGATCAGGCACGGGGTATTCCCTAGCTCTACTTTCCTGATCAGCTCTTGCTTTCAAAGGCAAAGACTTCATCCCATGGCAATGGTCTGTTATGGTTACCGCCTTGTGCTGAAGATACTGAAATTCCCTTGACCGACAGCAGTTGCCTACATGTTGCCTGTTTACTCTTCAGCAAATACCAACCACTGAATGTTCAGCATTTCCCCCTTAATTACTTAAAATGGATGTTTGCCAGGTTATAGCAGGACTTGACAATTTACTGATGAGGAGAGGGCCTCTTACCAGTTTATCTCCTAGATAGGTCCTGTGATCTGCCTAGACTTATATGTATTATTATATAACATTATAGGCTATAATTGAGTTTCGACAGCTCCATCCAGTTATGCCATGCTTGAATTTGTTCTGTTAGTCTCTTTTCTTTAAAAAAAAAAAAGAGACAGGATTTACCACTAAATTAATGTAAAGGTATTATGTGTCGGTGGCCCAGTGTTCAAATAGCCTTTGGCAGTGCTGGTTGGGAAGGTTACATGAGTGATCGTACATGCATGCAGTATCATACTGAGGCTGTTGCAAAAGAGGGATTTTTATTTCTCAAGTGAAATGTTTAGGTCTCTTGGGCTGACATCTATCTTACGTCATGACGGCTGCTTTCAATGAAGAAACATTGGCATGTGTTGATGCATATTTCTAAGTATTTCATCCCAGTTCTGTGGAGAAAGGTCTCGGAGAGTGGACATAAACCTGAACACAGAGCTGTTAAAAGGACTAATTATTTGATTTTCTGTTACCTAATTGCAGGTGTCCCAGGCTCCATGCCCAATGCATCATGGGAAGGTGACCTGAAAGCAGTGAAGTGGATTGATATGGAAGAGAGACATGGAGGTTGTCATGGTAATATGTACATTTTTCTCCATTTCTACCTGTTCATATAGTGAAAAACACTCAACTGTTGTTCCTGTACTCCTACAGCCTCTAATCATAGTGTGAGACAGTCTTTAGACAGCACTTCATCGGAGAGAAGAGATTAAAAAGGAGTCATCTCCTTCATAGTCCATATGTGAATGATAGCAGCCCATAAACAGTGAGAAAGCTGGAGCAGTTGCTTCTTCATCAGGAATTTTATAGAATATATCAGCCTTGGAAAGGGGGATATTTGGCAGCGCTTAGGGCTCACATGAGTTAGCTGACTATCTTCTTGAAGGCCTTGGGGGGAATTTTCTTGCAGGTGGGTGGGAATAGCCCACGTGTATGTCCCACGCTGGGACGCAGATGTGCTAGAGCCAGCAGCAGTGTGCAGGGCAGGTGTCCTGTGTGAACTTGGACAAATCCCAGCTCTCAGCTGGGCACCGATGCCTGCCAGAGCCACAGCTGATGAGGAACCTAAGGAGCTGCGGGCTGATGATGATGGTTGAGCTTCGAGTTTTCCTATGTCACATTACTTCATGACGTGACATTAGCAGTAGATAATCTTCTGTATGGCACACTTAATTTTTCAGTCACCGGTTTGTCCATTGCGTACTGCTACTACTTCTGACATACCCAAGTGGGATGAGAAAGGGAATGCCAAATACTAATGATACAAATTTTATTTCAAGATTCTTAAACCATAACATAGTTATTTGTGTTGAGGAGAAAAATTTTGAGAACTTCAGTCAGCTTCAATTACAGCAGTTTCACATTGGCATAATGACATTGAAACCAGTGAAATTACACCAATATCACCCAGAATTAGTTAGTGGAAAATCTAGTATGAGTAAAAGTATCGGTTCCTCTTCACTGACAGAAGGAAATTCCCCTTTGCTGTGTTTCAGCCTTGTCTGAGAAAGAGTCTCAAGTAGTAACACTTCTTTTCTGTGCTATCGCCTTGTTTTGCTCGTTATTTATTCTGAAGTAACTTTCTTCATTTCATCCCATTATTCATACTTATTCCCATTGCATGTCCAGTAGGTCTTTTAGCATGTTTGTTGTGTAGGAAATTATTTATCGTGGCTTTGCAGATAAAACTTCTCAAAAAGAATGATTTGGATCCTTGATTCTGACATTGCTTTTTTTCTTTTTCTTTTGGCAGGCCATTACATCAGAGGCATTTGTGTATATGGAACAGGTGACCTCAAGTGGCTTTTTAACTCCACCTGTATGTTTGCGAATAAGTTTGAGCTTAAAACATACCCCCTGACTGTGGAGTGCCTGGAGCTGAGACATCGGCAGAGAACCTTGTCCCAGAGTGAGGTCCAGGTGGAACCCAACTGGTATTTTTAGCTAGCAAAACCCCAGGCTACAACATCAATAAAAGCAGTCAAGAGAATAGCAGCAGCAATCTTAATTTCTGCTGTGCCAGAAGCATAAACTCATGAGATGGGTTTCTTTAGGATGTTCTGTAGATGCAGCTCGGGTCAGCTTGTCTCACTTGCCTGCAAATCTCACCTTCCATTTAACACCCGGAGACCAAAGCGCGAGAGATCCATAAAGAGACACCAGGGCAAAGCTCCTCTTGCAGCTGGAGGAGCTTTGCACTTCTGCCATTTTTAATGGGCTGTTTTCCAGCCCCAACTTTTGTCTTGGTACACTGTTATTGCTATTTTTTTCTATAAAAATATAAACAAGAGTCAAGCATCCCCGGCACTTCGCGTGTCTAAAAGACAAGTGTGCACATTTGGTAAGCAAAAAGGTAATGAGACACAGCCAGCAAGATCTTAAAAGCAGGAACCCAACTGCTGGCTATACATACAGATACTGTTTTGTCAAAGATACTGATATTTAGTGCAGAGAACTGACACAAAAGTACTGGAAATGGAATAAAGACACTGCACTTCCCAGATCTTACCTGTCCTTTAAATATCTGTCGGGACAAGGTTTGTAAGAGAAAACAGCATCTTCTACTAGACCAATGGGTGTGGTTAGAAAAATCAGATAGGCTTTCAGGCACAGGAGCCCTTCTCCACGTCTGAAAAACAGGGGCTTGCATATTTGTCTTACCTGGCCAACTAACAGAACTGGAAAAAATACAAAAACTCTCTACACACAGATTTTGGCCCACCAGTGTCCTTAGATCGTCATATGTAAGGACGCAGCGGGAGAGATGGAAAGCGGGGAAGGAAGTGGCAATATAAATATTTTCAGGACTGAAAGAACAGTAACTTGAGCTTTGGCAGTAACTCAGTAATTGGGTCATATTTTGATATGGCAGAAGCCTTCTTCCCAAGTTTACTTCCTTTCATCTTCATATAATGGTTAATGCACGTACTTAACCTTGGGGTTCACTCCCTGACAGCCCTATTTTTATTCCCCAATAACAGCCACTAGAGGGAGGCCATCAAATAGCTGAGCAGATTTTCCCTTCCAAGGCTACATAACCCTTTAAAGCACACAAAATCTCAACAGACTAGGCATGCCACAGAGAAAAATCAGTGCTCGGGAATATTTTAGTATGGCAAACAGAAGGTACCAGTTACGGGTACCAGTCATTGTGTAAAAAACAAAGCAAGAAAGCAAAACTATGAATGCTTCTTCCTGTAGCTATGACGGTTGTATTTATGCGGCATTTTAGCAGCACTGTTAAGTGACCTAGTCAGCAGCCCAGAGGCAGTATAAATCGGGATGCCTGAATCTAAGGAGAGTGTGTTCTGCTCTCCTGTCTCTCTTCTGAACAAGCGATGATGGCTCAAAAAGTACCTCTTGAATAACAGCAATTTACCACCAACTTTATTAAACCATTGCTAATTTCAGGGTCTTTTAACAAACTGGGTTGCAAACTGCAGCAGTTCAGAAATGACAACACATCATATTTAGATGTCCTGAAGCATGGCTGGTAACCCCCAGGGAAGGTTCTGAACAGGCAGGATCTGCCTCAGTCAGCTTATTCTGCATTTATAGCTGCCAACACCTAATAACGCAGATCCCTGCAGAAAGGCACCGAGAATTTACCTCCAGAGCAGAACTTTTATGGAAATCCTGTTCAGTTTTTTGGGGAGGGGAGAAGAGGGCTTGGCTAACTTGCTGCCATGGTAGTAGCTGAAGAGAGAAGTATTTCAGAGAGAGTCATTCTTTTAAAGAGGGAGTTTTAGGGTGTCCAACTTGAGAGGTCTGGAACCAGCCCCCTTTGTTTTATCAAGCTGAATATTCCCCAGATTGAAACATCCCAAATAAAATAAAGGCATTCTTACCATTTTCTGTGAATATTTAAAGTAGCACAGAGTACAAACAAGATTACTTTTCATTGTTCAGACTCTGCAGGCAAATGGCAAAATATCACTCAAAAGCAGAAGCAGTAAGCTTAGCAGTTTGAAACTATGTCTATAAAAGGGCTATTGTACTCTGAGCCTGAACAAATACAGGTATTTTAAAACTGGGTTTTATTACCTGTTTAAGTAAGAACCCAGAAAAAACAGCTGGTTAGTCTGTTGAGAGACCTTGCTTTCTGTCCAGCCATGATTTAGAGGGTTGTTTTTTTTCATGAATGCTACTCCATGTTATGTTTTTCTGGAAGTCAGTTAACTTGTTTTCATTGGGACGCAACACCTGCCTCATCAGCTGCTTCTTTTTTTTTTTAAGAAAGAACATTACAGTTAATCACCATTTGCAAAGTAATGTGGAATGAAAAGAGGGAACAGAACAACTTCTGGCAGCCAGGCTCAAGAAATGCATCTGAACGAATGTGCCCTAACAGTATTAGCAGTACTTTGGAATAGCAGTAAAAGACAGGGAGAGATGAAAAGCTGGAGGAGGTGGCTGGTAAGAAGGACGTTAAGGAGAGTTAGGCTCCTGTGCACAACAGTAACAATAGTGATTCAGTTCAGCAACTGCGGTGCATCTCCATAGAGGGAGCTTGCTCTCTGAGTAACGCACGTCTGTACCTCCTTGTTTTCTACAGTTATGACAAGGGTGGGAAAAAAAGTAAACTCTTTCCCAGTGCAACTTGTAGCTGCCTTTCCGAATCAGTATGAACAGCGGAGCAAAGTTTTCAGTTCTGTTCAGTTGCTCACTCAGAAGCTGACCGGGACGAGGCACGTAAAGAACTTGCTCTCTCTAACGGGATTTCCAAGTAAGTCAGACTTTCCATTGAAGTCAGTTTGACTTGCTTAGACAACCCACTGGATGCCTTTCTGCTTATTGAGCTCCTAAAGGCTTTTATATGCCTCGCCCAAGGAGCCAAAATATCCCTGTAAAATTTAAGGCATGTGCAACTGCAGACTTTTGACTTTGAGGACAGTGAAACAAGCACAGGAACAGGCTGTGCAGGGAGGCCGTGCAGTCTCCATTCTTGGAGGGGCTCAGGACCCCACTGGACAAAGCTCATGACAAGTACGTCTGCCCAGGCTGTCATCACTTTGGGATTAGGATTCACGCCTGTGAATGAAAATCATCAGTCCCCTTTCCTCAGCCTCTGTGTACTCCTAACATTAAGGACATTTTTATATACTGTATGATGCTGTATGAGCAGCTCCATGACCCTGCAAACTTCTGTGCCTGTTCTAGATACTGCAACATTTTTCCTTCATTCCCTAGCACCTCAGATGTTCAAAATACTAAAAATGAGTGAGAGAAGGAGCATGCGTTCCTCTTTTGTCGCTCCATACGTGAGGCAGGAAGGAGAGGACATTCGGAGGAGCACTTCTGCACCTTCTTTCAGTGGAGGGAAGAGACATCACTATGGCTTCACCCCTTGCTCGCTGTTGTCTAAGCCTAGGACGAATCTTGGGCTCATCATCGGGATTTGTTTAACTGGTCTATTAATGCAAAGAGGCAGTCGTGCAAGACATGGAGTACTCTTGCTATGTGGCTGTACAGCATAGTAGTTGGGCTTGCAATGGGACGTATGAGCTGAGAGGCCTGGTGCTTGTTAAGTCTCAAATTAAGTGGAACTTTCTCCCACAGGGTTTTAAAGCATCTGTTGGGAGCGAGAGCTGAGAGTTTCTTCCCAAACTTTCATCTTCCTAAGACACACTGTTTCTTCATGTCCAGTACGCACCGTCAGGTGCTCGTTTTCCACCCCACAGAGCAGCACCGTGAAGTTAATACAGGAGCTGAGACACTACTTAAGCTCCCAGGGCCTGATCCAAGTCAGCAGAAAGGGCTGCAGATCAGGCTGAGCTGGTGCAGTCAGTGCTCAGCGTGGGGTGATGAGCAGAGCTGCTGCAGACGGAGACCCTGTGGCCATGCATTCCCCAGAGCCAGCCAACATCAGCAGGAGCTGCAGTTTCAGGCTTACACAACGTGCGTGGCCTCAAGGTCTGTTCCCTGTTGTGAATAACTTGCAGGGTTCACGCTATTTCTCTTTCAGCTGAACACACCCAAATACTTCCAAAAATCCCCCATCTCTAGGGAGATGTATGTTCTGTGTGTGCCTGCAACATTGGAGGTGTGCGCAGAAGCCAAAAATGTCCGGCAGCACGAGGTGCCAGGCTGCAGAAATTGTGAAAGAGTTCCCGGGAGCACAGTTGTGAGAGTGGGTCCAAGAAAAGCAAGATACAGTGCTGTGCCTCATCATGTTCACTGCAGGGCTCAAGCCTGCTATTGCAAACCAGGCATCTGCGCAAATGCTAGGGCGCTGGTCTAGAGGCCTGAATTAAATTCCCTGGCAGCAGGTCCACAAGCAGGATATTTTGAAGAGAAGGGAGGGCAAGTTTTAGGCCTAGCTCATGGCTCGATGTCTGGCAGCAGTGCTGCAAAAGCCAGCCTAAACCAGCAGGCTCCCAGCCCTTCCATTCCTACTCCTGCTAGATTTTTCCACGTCCTAGCTGTATCAGTTCCTCTACCAAGAAGCCAAGCAGTACTTGTGCCAGCCCAAAAGAAGGGGTGGCAGAGATGATCCCAGGATTAGGAGCCAGGTAGCTGCTCAAGTTGAGTCTAGTGACAAAAAGAAAAAAAGGAAAAAAAAAAGGAAAAATAAAAAAAGAGAGGCTTACCAAGGTATCCTTTTAACTTCACTTAAGGAATGAAAGGAAAGCAATGTAGATATATTCATGTTTTCAGTTTTACCACTACTATTAGGCATCACCTTAGAGATCATATAGTAGCCAACTAATATGGGGCCAATATTGGACTCCCCCCCCAAATGAATAACAGAAATGGTATAAAAGAAAGGAGAGATGACACTGAAGTTGCAGAACAGAGCAAAAGCCAAGCACACTCTAATGGGCTTGTGGTCTGCTTTGCTTTGCTCTGTTGCAATATCGCACTCCTCTGTTAAAGTATACTGCCTTGTCCTGCAAACTGTGTCTCGCTTAATTTGTGGGCACCACAGCTACCACAAACCCACCATTCTGGCACCCACAACGGCAAGACTGAAGCTTTCATGCACATGAATAAATCATTGCATAGCCACAGGAGGCATAAAACTAAAGTAGCCGGTAGGACTGTCTTCTCACTGGCTTCTGAGTCAGCCGCTGGCTTCTAATCCAGTTACAGCATGAAACACTCTGGTTGACCTGACTGCTGTGAGCTGTGAAGTCAGCAGTTATATCAGCAACACCAAACAATGAATTAAGTAGAAGCTGCAGGTGCTGCAAACATCACGGAGGATGGTGTCAAGATCTGCCCGTTAGCACGCACTGACTCAGAGGTCAAGACGCTGTGTGACACCATGATGTGCAGGAATACAACATCCTCAGCTTCCACCAGGAGCCAGCCTATTGACATACAAACATCTAACGAACACAACATCTTGTCATAAGGCTTAAAAAAAGTTTTACTGGCATTGCTCCACATCAGAGAGGCACTTTTGCTGACCCTCTGCAAATAAATTCATTCTTAATGGATTTGAATGAAGATGGATTTTCATTGCTCCAGACCCACAGTGCCACCCTATAGCTACAGTTTTCCTTACCATCTGCTTCCTCTCCCCACACCAGAGAAGCCAGGGATGATTCATACCTCTGCTAAGGACCATCCAAGAAATGGTCATTGCCTAGCACATCCTGCTGGCTCATGGCTGGTCACTGCCAGCAGAAATTTTAAGGTGGCACCGTGGCGGTTTGCGATGTGAGCTGAAGGCTCACCCACAGGAATGATAAACAACTGGCTGGTGTCTGAATGTCATTTTTGGGAGGGACACCTGAAGCAGCTGGAAATAGGCACTAGAAGTAGGCCTAGAAATAGGCACTCAAGGCAAAACAATGGCATCAAGTAGGTAACAGGTAAACCTTACTATCTGATCTGATTAGGTGTGTCAAACCAAAAGCAAAGGTCCTGCTTTAAACAAAGGAGCCAGCCTGGTTTTGATCAGCAAGTCATTGCAGACAGTCATTAGCACTATATTGGCCAGATGCTTCAAGCTCCACTGCAAACCCTGTGTGCCTAAAACACAAATACTGGCAGCGCATCTAATAGCACAGAAACGCAAACCAAGCTGTCTCCACAAAAGACGGCAAGCTTCTGCAAATGTGATCCATAGTCTTAGCCTTTTCCATGCTCCCATTAAGGGCAGCAGAGGAGGTCTTAAGAGGATATATGGAGCTCAGAGCAAGGGGGACTGGAGAACATGGGGAAGGCGAGGACAACTGAAAAGATAGAGAAAACCGTAGGACGAAAGTGGGAAGGAGGTAGGAGAAGGAAAACAAAGAAGGGAAAAGGAAAACACAGCCCATGAGAGAATGAACTGAGAATGTGAAGAGCTGATAAGCTAAATAGGATAAAAATACTGTTTTGGTAAGTGTCATTCATTCAGTGTAAGCCTTCTTTTCCAGATAACCTGGGCCAAACTGCTGGTTTGCCACAGAGCTCATAAAACTGCAATAGGTGGCCCTTTCAGGTTTTGTTTTGTTTGTTTAGTGAAAGCCTGACAACTGTATTAACTTTCTTTTGGTCAAAATATGTTTGTGCTAGTCCCTTAACCATTCATACACAACAGAACAAAGATGCAGCCTGCACACCTCTTCTTCAGAGTCTTTTATGGAAGCAAGCGTGGAGGAAAGTTCATTGCCTTGTGAAGGAATTGGTCTGACCAGTTTGAAGCGTGCAAGCTTCAGATCTTCTGATTTTTTTTCCTTGCAAATATATCCAGGCCCAAGCACAGCTACCACCAGAAGTGCAGTTGGGGAAAAAAACCCCACAAAGCAGAAAGCATGATCGACTGGTCATTTGTGTTGTCCTACAGGCAAGCCTTCAAACTTGCCAAGTTCGGTAAACCTTTGGGTACACATTAATGAACGCGCTCTGCCAGGGGTCAGAAGGTAATTTGTTTCTTGTGTCAGGTGGGCCTCATGATATTTTCCTTTCTGTAAAATACATAAAAGATGTTGTCACAAGCACAAACCTCAGTGCTCAGTTCTCGAAGCACAGCTGGGAAGAAAGGAGGCAGAGATCAGCCAGGAAACTTGCACCAGCCTCATGGAGTTTGTCACACAGAATCATGGCCCTGCTGAAGTTGGAAGGGACCTCTGGAGACCACCGCGTCCACCCCCCCTTTCTCAAAGCACAGTCGACTTGCTCAGGGCTGTGTCCAGTTAGGTTTGGAATATCTCCACGGAGGGAGGCTCCACAGCCTCCCTGAGCACCTCTTCCAGCGTTTGGCTGCCTTCACAGTGAAAACTATTTTACTGAAGTTTAAATGGAATTTCCTGTATTTCAACTTGTGCCCATTGCCCCTTGTCCAGTCACCATTGAGAAGACCCTGTCTCCGTCTTCTTTATTTTTCTCCATCAGATATTTACACACATTGATACGATGCCCCTGAGCCTCCTCTCCTCCAGGCTAAACAGTCCCAGCTCTCTCAACCACTTCTTGTATGAAAGATGCTCCGAGCTGTTAATGATCTTCATAGCCATTTGCTGGACCTGCTTCAGTATGTCCATGTCTGCCTTGCACTGGGGAGCCCAGGCCTGGACCCAGCACTCCAGCTGTGTCTCACCACAGAGCAGACGTGAAGGATCACCTGCCTCGACCTGCCTGATGCAGCTCAGGGTGCCATCTACCTTCTTTACTGCAAGGGCGTGTTGCTGCCTCATGGGCAACTTCCTGTGACACCCCGGGCCCCCAGGACCTTTCCTGCAAAGCTGCTCTCCAGCCGATCAGTCCCAGGCACCTCTGCAGCTCCAGACCGGGAGAGCTGCACCCTCCCTCAGGAGCTGGGACTGCATCCAGTGCAGTGCCCAGGCAGCTTCTCCATGTGGTGCCGGGAACTGCGCCCTGTAGCACCTCACCGCCATCGCTCCGCACGCGCGCACTGTTGTCAGCAGAGCTTCCGCGGAATCCAGATGCCTTCTTTTGACATCTGTATAGGGCTTACGTAGCAAGGTTGTGGTAGCGGGGGGCTGCAAGGGTGGCTTCTGTGAGGAGACACCGGGAGCTGCCCTCCTGCTGGACAGAGACAGCTCCAGGTGGCTCCAGGAGAGACCCACCGCTGGCCAAAGCTGAGCCCATCAGCCATGCTGCTGGCACCTCTGTGGTACCACAGTTAGGAAAGGGTAAAAACACTGCGCAGCAGCAGCTGCTGAGAGAGAGGAGTGAGAAAACATGAGAGAAACAGCCCTGCAGACACCCAGGTCGGAGCAGAAGGAGGGGAGGAGGAGCAGAGATTCCCCTGCAGCCCCCGGAGAAGACCGTGGGGAGGCAGGCTGTCCCCTGCAACCCACGGAGGACCACGGGGGAGCAGGTATCCACCTGCAGCCCGTGGAGGACGCCACGCTGCAGCAGGTGGGCATGCCCTGAAGGAAGCTGCAGCCTGTGGAGAGGAGAGGAGCCCACGCTGGAGCAGGTTTGCTGGCAGGACCTGCGGCCCTGTGGGGGACCCACGCTGGAGCAGTCTGTCCATGAAGGACTGTACCCCACGGAAAGGACCCACGCTGGGGCAGTTTGTGAAGTGCAACCCGTGGGAAGGACCCACGCTGCAGCAGTTTCCGAAGGACTGTCTCCCGTGGGAGGGACCCCGCGCTGGAGAAGGGAAGTGCGTGGGGAGGAAGGAGCAGCGGAGATGAGGCATCACGGACTGACCGCGACCCCCACTCCCCCTCCCCTGGGGAGTCCGAGCGATGCTGAGCCTGGGAAGAAGGGGAGGAGGTGGTTTTGCTTTGGTTTATTTCTCACTTTCCTACTCGGTTATTAACTGGCAATAAATGGAGTCAGTCCCCCGAAGCCGAGCCTGTTTTGCCCGTGTCGGTAACGGGTGAGTGACCTTCACTCCCGCGGCACCCCAGGACGGGACGTGCTGCAGCCCACGCACCCAGCCCGCCTCCTCGGAGGGGCTGCGGCGGGGCTGCCCCCCGCACGCCCCTCAGCCCCGGCCCGGGCCCCGGCAAGGCGGCGGGCGGCCGCCCAGAGGAGCGGCCTCCCCCCGGGTGCCCGTCACGGCCGGCGGGCGGGACCTCCGGGAGAGGCGGTGCCGCCGCGGGGAGGGCGGCCCAAGGTCGGAGCGGGGCGGCGGGGCCAGGCCCGGCGCTGCCCGCAGATGGAGTACGACTGGCTGGGCTTCGGCTACGCGGCGCTGGTGGCGGCGGGCGGCGTCGTCGGCTACGCCAAGGCAGGTGGGTGCCGGCGGCGGCGGGGGCCTGTCCCGCTCCTGCCCGCAGGCAGGCCTGCGCTCCGCCCGGACCGGCCCCGGCCCCGGCCCCGGCCCGGCGGCGGGTGTCCGAGCGCTTCGGGAGGGAGGGCTGCGTCGCTGCCGGGCCGGCCTCGGGCTTAAGTCCCGCCCTGGGAGGTGCGGGGTGTCTGCCGGCCCCCTGAGCGCCCCGCGGGGGGCTGCCGCCTCGGCCGGGGCCGCGGGAAGCTCGGGCGCCCGGTCCTGGTCCGCGGCGGGGAGTGACCCCGGCAGCCGTGCTGAATCCTTGCTGCGTGCAAACGGCGCTCGGCTGAGGTCTGCAAAGTAGCTTACTAATAAGAAACCCCACTCCAGTATCTTTTGTTTGGTTAGATTGGGTTTGCGACTTTTTTTTTTTTTAGTAGTGAATGTGAGCTTACAAGTGCTTTTGTTTGGTTTGCAGACTTGCTTTATGTGTGTTCTTTCACTAACTGCTTTATCTTTCATCTCATTCAAGGCAGCGTCCCTTCTCTAGCAGCTGGTCTTCTCTTTGGTGGCTTAGCAGGAATAGGTGCCTACCAGCGCTCCAACGATCCCAAGAATGTGTGGCTTTCCCTCGGTAAGTTTGCTCGGCACCCAAGTACCAAGCGTTTACTGGTAGCAGTGGGAATAGTAAGCTTTTTTCTAGCACGTTGTGGCCTATGTGTGCCCTTTTATTTATACAAATGTTGTAAGTGGTGGCAGGCCCTCCTGCCCGCAGCCAGGAGGTATTTGTGTAAGAGCACGGTACCAGGTTCTAAGACCTAGGTTGTCCTTCTGGAAACCAGAGGTGGTGAGAAATACCTGTCTCCTCTGCCAGACGAGATACCGCGTTCAACTAATGTAGGCACAGGAAATGTACGTGAAAAACGTTTGGCTGTGAAGCAGCATTTTTAGTCTGTGGTCACGGAGTAGGCATTTTAGCAATAGTGAAAGCACTGTGACAAGCCGGATGTGGCTTTATGGAATATTGCTTTGGACGAGCATCTCGGAAGAAGAGCAGTATATGTTTCAATGCATCATATGCTGTGGAAGAAACAGTCTGAAGTATATAAAAGAAAGGAGGGAACGATCTCTTCTCCTTGCTTATGGTAGATGGGACAAGAAGTTGTGGGCTTAGCTTGCAGTTAACCCTTCAGGTGAAGGAGAAGGATAAAACGACAGTGGAAAGCATTATGAAGCACTGGAAGAGATCAGCTGAACCTCAGGGACTTCCATCACTGCCGGACTTTAATAACTGGTTAGACCAGTATCTGTCAGGAATTGATCTTGCCTTTGGGCACTAGGTTAGCCTAGGTGGCCTCTTGAGGTTCCTTCTAGTTCTGTAACTATGCCATAGTATTATTAGTGTTATGATACTATAGCATTACAGTGATTTAAGACTACTTAAAACCAATGGAACCTGATCACATAATGTGCTGAAAGGCTTTGTGAAGGCCCTGGTAGATACTGCAGAGGACCAAACTGCCTTGTCAGTAAGGAATGAAATGTAAAACACAGCTCAGTAGGAAGCAAGGTTTCCACCTGCGAACTTTCTCTTCCACTCTGGCGTGCCGTGGGAGTGGCTGTGCATCTTCAGCACGAGTTCTTAGGCAGTGTCATGACAGAAAGATGAGCAGCTTCCTCATATCCCGATGCGGTGCATGTGGTGCCAGTGGACCTCTTAAAAGGTTGTTGTGTCCCGGTTTAGTACAACTCTTTATTCGTCCATTCCTCCTCAGCCCTGCTGCGATATGCAGTTGCGGCTCCTGCTGAGCTTTAGGTTGGTCACAGTACATCAAGGGTAGAAATCCAGAAAAAGAACCTTGACAGAGTATCTTTAGAATACCTTTTGCCCTGTCTGATGCAGACAAACTTGAAGCTTTGGAGAAAGGTATACAACACCTCCACCTGCCTTTCTTCTTCAAAGAAACAATGGCCCTGTAATTTTTATGTGAATATTGATGGGATTTTTTTTCCAGACTTAGAGATTATATCATTTGGAGTAACGTTTAAAATGTTAGTCGCTCTTTCAGTTTGATCTCTTAGATTGCTTTCTGTTTGCTAATTCATATTTTCAGGTGGGGTTGTTTTATTTCTAGTTGTAGTATTTAGTGCCACCTTCCAGTTCAGAATGTCACAGAGAAACGGGAACTGTAATAATATTTGCCTCCCACATAGCGAACTTTGCCACCGCCCCAGCTTCCTGGCAGTTTTGAGCCTATCTGTATTCAGGGAAATAATCATTCTTCTGCAAGTAGGGAGAAACTGAGGGGAGAGTTAGTGATCTGCCCAGAGGATTGGAGGTTGTGGGCGATTAGACAGTGGTCTCAACCCTGATGAGATCTACTCGCTTCTAACGAGCAGTGGAGCATGCCTACCGAAGCTGCTGAGAAGCTTGCAACAGCTCTACTGTTTAACAAAAATAAGTAAAATGTTTGTGTACACTTCCTTGAGGGGAGGAGGGAGGCGTTCCTGTCTGTAGACATAGGCCTGTTTGGTTGGCACTGCTAAATGTCCAAGCGTTGCAGTGCTGCGCTGGTGTTTCTATTTCAAATAGATCTGACTGGGCTTCTTTTCAACAGTGGCGTCTGGAACCTTGTCTGCTGTTATGGGAATGAGATTTTACAACTCCAGAAAAGCAATGCCTGGGATAATTGCTGGTGCCAGGTAGTCACCTGTCTTTTGTTCTTGTCTGTATTTTTGAATAGGCATTTTATTTAACTTATTTGTGGATTATATTGTTTTAAAAATGTTATGTGGTAAGTTCTATGAGAAATGAAATCTTACGGTGGAGTTCAGCTAAATGAAATCATGTCGATGTTTTCTTCCTTCTTGTTCTTTATGGGATTTTTGCCTCCCCCCCCCCTTTTTTTTTTTTAATAACAACTATTCTGTTCAACAGTTTACTGATGGTTGGACGGCTTGGACTGCAGATCATGGAAAAGCCTCTTAAGCCATAAGTCTGCGTCAAGTCACTTGAAGATACGTGATTGAGGAGCCTGAAAATGCAACTGCCTAAATGTGCTACACAAAAGTGGAAAAGGCATGGCTGTCTGTGCATTGTATTTTTCATATCCTAACGTACGTGGGTCGTGTTTTTAAAGGACCGACATTGAGAGCCCTTGTTATGTCTTCCAGAATGGTATTTGTCTTAACATTTTCTGCACTGTGAAGCAAGAAAATATGAGTATAGCATTAGTTTAGCTTCTGGTCCTGCAACTTACTGTAGGCAAAGACCTCTTGGTACTTGCATACAGTCAGGTGCAGGATTGAAGCTCAAATGTACATCTGGACTTGTCATTCTAAAATCATCTACACCTCTAAAACAAGGCGAGAGGAGTTGCCAATTTGTCCCTAGTAATTAATATAACAGACATGCTTATTATGTTACCTCTCCCCTTCCACTTCCCTGCCAGTTTCTCTCGTCATCATGTTTGTCAGTCAGGGCCTTTGTTCTCCCAGCACTGTGCGTTAGAACCTGGTCCCACAAAACACAATCATGGAGCAGGCTGTCAAGGTTCTGCTGTAATGCAGTGAATGCGAACCTGTTACTTGCAATCGCTTGTAAGCAAAAGTGCCCAGCTAAATGTCATTTGTTTCACTTTTACAGATATTATTAATAAATCAAAAATATGCTTTATTAGATAATGCTGAATTGTAGGCATAGCTCTTGCATTTAATGAGAATTAAAATCTTATTCTAAATAAACCAACAAATTATTATTACAAACTTTTGCGTTCTACACAACCATTTTTTTTTTCTTTAATTGTTCATCTGGGTTGATGCAGTTTGGTGTCTTTCCTGCAGGGTGTCTGGATATATTTGTGAACATGGATTGTATAAATTACCTCTGTTCCATTCCCTGAATCTAGTGACTTGTAAATACTAAAAATCTTATGAACTGGGCGGAAGTGTAGAGAACAAAAGCATACAGACCATATATTCAGACAAGTGTTACATTAAAATATTTTTTTTTTTTTTTCTTTTCCTGAGAGGAATCATCTATTTCAGATTTGAAAAATGCTCTATGAAAGTTTATTTAAAGACTGAAGTGCTCAGTTGATTGGTTTTGTCCTCAGTTGGTTCCCTTGATGCCCGAAATAATTCTAAATATCAACCTGCCATGCAGAAGTAATCCTGGGAGCTACACATGGATGGTAATGTATCCCTTTTCTGGTGTCATTTAACTTACATCCCTTTCTGCACAGACCCTGAGCTTCGATTTCCTCAACCTTTCTTCTTTGGTGACTGGTATGGGGAGAGATGGAAGCAGGGGGATTGATCTGTTAGATTGGTGAGACTCTGGAGTTGCTCAGAGTTCTCCAAATATCAGGCTAGTACCTTAGCAGGGGGGTGACATCTTGTGGTCTTCCTTCCTTCCTTCCTTGTTGCAGCAGAACAGGCAGGGCAGGAACCTCGCACTGCCTGGGCAGGAGGCACAGAGCTAGTCTGGTGGCAGTACCCAGGCTCTGCCAGCAGTGCAGTGGTTTGCCAGGCAAGTTGCAGTGATGGGGCAGGGCTGCGGTCAAGCCAGGATGCCAAGTCAACAGGCTGGCTTCCAGATTGGCAGGGACGCGGCCAGGCACGGGGACAGCTGCCACGCAGCTCCGCCAAGGGCAGGAGTCACAGCAGCCTGGTCCCAGGCCACACAGTTTGGGTCAGAGCTGGCTTGAGCACAGGCAGCGAGAGCTCTTGGGGGGGAACTGTTCTGAGAGCACCTTCCTAGAGCCCTTACTCATCAGCCTGCAGAGTTCAGCTTCAGGTGCTCGCCCATATTTACTTTTCCCTCTTACCTCCCTGCATAGAAACAAGGGGTGCGCAGGACAGCAGTGGTTTGTTTATAAATCATCCTTTTAAGTGCCTAATCCCAGGCCGCGGACCCAGTATCGGTAGGCAGGTGTCTGAATGTCTGTGCTCTAGCTTGAAAAGGTTAATAAGCCAGGCATGAGCATTTAAGACACTTCTCTTTAAACTACTGTATGGGTTATTTGCTTCTTCATATTGCTTTTGAAGCAGTTTATCTTCTGTGGAAGTAAGGTGCAAACATAAATGCATCTCCTGCAATAAACTGAGAACAGGCACAATCCAGCAGTTTTCTAATTGTATAATGCTAGTCTCAAATCAGGTATCTTGCGAATTTGGGCTGCAATTGTCCTTTAATGGAATGAGGACAATAGAAAGCAGGGAATTGGACTGATAAGCTTTTAAACTCTTAGACCAAAGTGTTAAGCCTTGCTGCTGTTTCATGAGCTTTGGAAAGCAGTAGCTTGAATTGAGAACTACTGGTAGAACCCTTGTTACCACTTTTCATGTTCAGGAGAAACAGTAGTAATCCAGGCAAAGGGAGGAGAGAAAAGCTTGAGCCTTATATACTTTTTACCCCCTTGGAACTTTATCAGCATATACTAAATTTCTTGAGCATTAGATGGCATTTCTGTACTAACAGTTCAATGTGTATCAATGAATTGGAGTTAAAATGACTGTACAAAGCCCATTAGCCTCTTATTACTGTTTTTCCTTGCTGTGTACAAAGAGAACTTCTTACCACTTGTCATGCATTGATTATGGACAGGTAAAGGCCGTTATGGTTACGTCAAAGCTGTTTCAATGTTCATTAGCATATGGTAAGGATAGCATGTTTCTTCTAGCTATATTTAGTGCCATAAATAGTACCTTTTTATTTTTCTGCTCTAGGTGACTTATGGACATGGGAGCTATGGACACATTATTAGCTAATTCCTCAACCAGACTGTGATTTTAACTAAGTCACTGGCGTCTTGTACTAGAGATGAGTGATTAATTTCTCTTGTTTTCTAATTATAAAACCAGTGCATTTATGCCTGTTATAGAAAGTCCGAGGTTGTCCTTCGTTGCCATAGCCAGTCACAGATATATTCTACAGATAAATTAAGATGCATTTAAATAGCATAGGGACATCTGTTAATACTAAGGGAATGACAAATACTTAAGCCTAGACCAATGGCAATTGAATTAGTCTCTAGTGCATTACTAACCAGATATCCCTGTCCCTATAGAGCTCTTCCAGTACTAAAGTGGCATTTTCTTTAGGTGCAATTTTTGTAACAAAATACTTGACTTTTTGGTACAACAGGTTTAGATTAAATTGATTTCCAGTAAATTAACATAACCCATATATTATGGCACATTAGGTCAACAACAGGAATTGAAATTTTTATATGCCATTGTAAAAGCCATACAAATACATTTCTTTTTTAGAATGCTTAAAGTAATCACTAACAGCTTTACATCTTTAAACAACATACTCATTTTGCACTTTAAAATGGCAGGTTTAATATAACTACTAAGTCTAAAGCATCTATTCTAAATGCACTTGTTAACAGAGGTAGCCTAGCTCAACATCCTAAAAATGATGTATTGTACCTTGCAAGGTCCTTTGGGGGATATTACTGTAAAACTTAGCATAGAAGCCAGGGAAGGTACTGAATGAGCATATAAACAGTGAGGTATTGCATTATTAAAGTTTGTGTGTGTTTTCAGGTACCTAAGTTGGCCTTTAAGATCTAAACCAGAAAGCAACGTCTTTGAAGAACAGCTCAATATCCTCCCTCATATAGCTTATTCAACTTCTGTAGTTTAGTTTGATCACCCAAAAAAGACATGCAGAAACAGGACTTTACTGATAATTTATGCCTTTTTGGCTAATTCACCCTTAAAATTACTGAAAGACTGCAGTGATTCAGGCTCCTTAAAATGTCACTGTGACACTCCCTTGACAGGACAGATATAAATCTCCACAGATCTTCGACCAAATATGGTCATAAGTTACTTTTAACAGTCAAATCTAATTTTTAGGCTTCACTACAGCTTGGCGAGGTAAGTCTAGCATTCAGTACTTGTTTAACTATTGTCCAATATTGCTATATCATTCTGTAGCCATATACGGGCCAAGTTTTTAGACGTTCCTTGTGTAGTATTTATCACTGGATTGCTTATGTCCTGCTACAAGGAGTTACGTTCTCATTGCTATTATGAATATTTGCACATTACAGACCCTAAGTAACTCTTAGGTACAAGTGAGTTCTGAAGTGCATGTATGAGAGCATGGTGTTCTTCACAAAGCCCGATCTGTGACTTCACTCTCATCTTTCTGGTAAGGAACCAGCCTAATACCTGAAAGCCTGGTGCTGCTCTGCTTTAGCCCTGCTTCTAACTGCTTGTGTACTTGAAAGCATGCATGTGCCAATAGTGGATGTTGCATTGGGCGAACCACCATAACAGTTGTTTTAAGAGTACAAGGATCGGAGATCCATCTATAGAAAAACGTCGAGTGAAATCTACTTCTCAGTAGTTTTGGCAATACGTGTTATACAATACTTCAATAAATCCTACTTTATAGCCAGTATTTTACATGATACTATATGTCTTATACAGGTAATAGAACACAAGGTCTTTTTTTCTTCTTTACTATTGCATAGTCTTAGGAAAAGTGAGAGCAAATAGGCATTTCAGGTTTCCAGTGCAGGAGAACTGAACATAGCTCACACCATATCTATATAGGATGGCATTTTCTATCTGTTTCCTCCGTATTTGGCCACCCAGTCTGTTCTTCCATGTACTGGCTGAATTGTTGGTGGGCGAGTTAAAATATTCATGTGTTTTGCTGCTGAATTGAAAGTAGGACCCGGTAACTGAGCACAAGCAGCTTTGGTTTTCCAGGAATAATCTAAAAGGAACAAGAACTCAGAATTAGTTACGACTCAAGTGGTTATTTCACTCCTTCACAGATAAAAGAATGAGAGCTTAAAGATGACTTGTGGTACTCAAGGATGCCAGCACAGCAGGATGCTTTGGTCTCTGATACGCTGTCTATGCTTGTTTTCAGATAAGGTTAATGTTTCCTGTACTTTGTGTATCTGATTAGTAATTCTCATCTAGTGGATACTTGTTTCACAACAACCCCTTGAGAAAACATTGAGACTGAAATTAAGTGGAAAAACTCTTGTGTATGTCTACAACTGTGTATCTCCTCCTACAAAATGGCTACAGAATGGAAGTATTCTTTCCTCTATCTCAAATATTCGAAAAAGCATGTAAGATTGCTAAACTTATTAAAACCCAAACAGCCTAGACTGAAGGACAGCCTCTGGAGACCCTCTTGTTCCTTTTGAGATTATGCCTTTTATTCCCCTCCTGCTTAGCTGAAAACTACCTGGTGGCGAGTCTTCTTCATCTCCATTTCCTCTTTCTCTATCAATTTGGTAGTATCTGTTCCAAGTCCTCGGGTTTTTTTATCCCTTATATTGGCACCCACCTCTCTCAGGCACCAGTAGTAGTGCACTACTATATTCCCAGCCTTCCTACTCAGATTTCCCCTTTCTGCATTTCAGATGGTCACTACTTCCTCAAGCTTCATGTGATTAAAGTAATTGCCCTGCTGCAGGGGCTGTCTGCTCATGGTTTTCTTCATGTTCACCACCAATTCTGCCATTTTCCCAAGCCTTTAAAGTCAGTCATTTGGGACCTCTCATATATAAGAAGAAATCCTATTAGGATTTGTATATATAAGAAATAGATATACTCCTGCTATACCTTACCATTGTTTCCTTAGCATTCCTAAAGTATGCCCTGCCCCTTCCATTCCTACTTTGGTAGTTTAGTCTTCTTTTATTAGGTATTACTGATACTTTTTTCTTTTTTTTAATTTAACATGTTATGGATAAAATACTTTTTGTGTGTGCGTGCCTACATATTCTGTTTCTTAGGGAAAACCACCTATTTTTGGTGGAATTTTTCAACAGTGCGCTGAACCCGTTCAGGAACAAGTGAGGATCAAGACCTTTAAAAAGGAGGAATCTCAAGGAACTGAAACTGGGGGTCAGGTCTCCACCTCTTTGAAAACTAATACTGTTCCTTTTTATTGTAGGCTGGCATTCCCTATCTTTCATCAGCAAGTATGATTCCAGCCTACCCTCTCTTGGCAATGAAGGTCACTTTTCTCAGGTCTTGGTATTGCATTTTCCTCAGAGAAATTGATCTTTTATACTACATGAAATTATTTAAATTATGGCATTAAAAAACTTAACAAATGAAGAGAGCAAAAACAATTGAAAGCGTAACTTATTTCCGTTTGGATAATACAAAGCAAAGGGCCACCAAAAATGTTAATGTTCAAATATTGACAGATAGGAGATAAAAACCTGCCATTTGCTTCATCCTTATCTCTCTTCCCAAGTCTGCAGAGTTTAGGCTAAATATGAGGGGTTTAAGCAATAGGATTCTTGCTCTTCTCCAGGACATGGAAGAGTCTTAATTGACCTCCATCTGCCAGCCTTTCTGACTTTTACTACACATTTTCCATTTCTAATTACAGATTAACAGTGAATTTATTTCCCTTTGGATCACGGTAAGTAATTCCTTTTCATTCTCGCTATTCACAGCAGTCTAGAGATAGTTGCAGATTTTGTCCTCCTGTGAACTTCTTGATCCACCACTGTGACAAATCAAAACTCTCGCTGTTGTGTTTCAGTGGTGAGTTGATAAGACAATGAAGTGCCGCTCCAGCCTTCCCTGGTGGGTTTCTGATCAACTCAGACTCAGAATATGCATACATCTAAGTGTATTTTATATGTGTGCCATCTCCTTCCTTCCCTCCCTCCCTCTGTCCTTCTCAGAAGTCACTTGCAAGTTCCTAAGGGGAACAGGTAACTCAAAAGAGCAAGTCAGCAAAAAGACAACATTATTAAGCAGGACCATATCAGATTGGTCTGCCATAGGCCCTTTAGTTAAACAATTCACAATTAGTATAGGGCCTTGCTATTTCATCTGAAGTAACTAGAGAAGCATGCTCTTGAGTTTCGGACAACGGCTCTAAATCTTCACTCACAAACCAGTTTCTTTTGCGTCCTGAGCGCTTCTGTTCATCTTCTCTGAATCAGAAACATACCGACAAAGAAGGTGCTCAGAATGTCATCCTTACCACAGAGGATCCAAGGTAACAGTTACATTCAGAACAGAGTTCACATTATGTTTCACTGATGAATGGAACAGTCTTTTAATGTGTTTGTTATCATTACTGTATGATAACTGTTAAGAACTGGCCATTTGCATTCTCTTGTTTGGCTTTTGCCTTCTATAATGTAGCAACATTGAAAGCTTCACTTCACAAAGCACTCTTGTGATATTTCATGGATACAAGAGCAGTGTCATCTCAGTATCCACAGACTTGCATAGCCAACATAGTGAGATGAAGACACAGTGAAAACCTACCTTACATGACCACTGCAGAAACCACAGGCCAACTAGATAGGGCCAGTAAATAAGAGAGCAAATAATTTTAATTTACTGATATACCATATGTGTAACATTATTTGTGAATTTACTAAGTCACTTGATGAAGGGTCTTTGCCTTTTTTGAAATTGTTGAGGCCACTGTAAGCATCGATCAGCATCATTCAATTGCGTTAAGTGACATTGAGCTGATCAAAGACCCACACAAGACAGCCCCAAGCTACATGAAAGTCACTGTCAAGAAAATTCCTCCAAATCCACTCAAATATAAGGCTTTTTTAAAAACCTGAATTTATGTATTTTGCATACTTACTAGTTGGTATGTACCAATTCCTACTAGCTACACAAACCATGGATTTATATTTGTGTCCAATTTACATGACCATTTACTGTAGAGTTGTGGAGTTACATATTTTTACAGTTCTGGTTAGCCCTTCACCACTAATGAACAGTAGTTTAGCAAAGGGTCCAAACCTTCAGTGGCAGGGAAGAATACTGAAAGGAACAGGGAAACTCACCTGCTCAACACGTGGCTCAGAGACTGGTGCCATCGGTGGAATTTTGGTTTTTGTGATCATGGGGATGTTTATACGGCACAAGGCCTGCTGGTGACGGATGGAGTTCAGCTATCTCAAAGGGGGAAAAGGATTCTTGCTCGTGAGTTGGCGGGGCTCATCGAGAGGCCTTTAAACTAGGTTTGAAGCGGGAAGGGGATGTAACGAGGCTCACTAGAGAGGAGCCTAAGGGTGGCATGCCAAGGTTGGGAGTGAAATTAATAGCCCAGCTCAAGTGCATCTACACCAATGCACACAGCATGAGCAACAAACAGGAGGAGCTGGAAGCCATTGTGCAGCAGGATAGCTATGACTTAGTCGCCATCACAGAAACGTGGTGGGATGACTCTCATGACTGGAGTGCTGCAATGGATGGTTATAAGCTGTTCAGAAGGGATAGGCAAGGAAAGAGAGGTGGTGGGGTGGCTCTGTATGTTAGGGAGTGTTTCGATTGTGTGGAACTCAGTGATTATGATGATAAAGTTGAGTGCTTATGGGTAAGGATGAGGGGAAGGCTAACAAGGCAGATATCCTGCTGGGTGTCTGTTATAGACCACCCAACCAGGATGAAGAGGCAGATGAAGCATTCTATAAGCAGCTGGCAGAAGTCTCACAATCGCTAGCCCTTGTTGTCGTGGGGGACTTCAACTTACTGGATGTCTGCTGGAAACACAACACAGCAGAGAGGAAACAGTCTAGGAGGTTCCTGGAATGTGTGGAAGATAACTTCCTGACACAGCTGGTAAGTAAGTCTACTAGGGGAGGTACCTCACTTGACCTGCTGTTTACAAACAGAGAAGGACTGGTGGGAGATGTGGTGGCTGGAGGCTGTCTTGGGCTTAGCGACCATGATATGATAGAGTTCTCAGTTCATGGTGAAAAAAGGAGGGGAGTGAGCAAAACCACTACCATGGACTTCCGGAGGGCAGACTTTGACCTGTTCAGGGCACTGGTTGAGAGAGTCCCCTGGGAGACAGTCCTGAAGGGCAAAGGGGTCCAGGAAGGCTGGGCATTCTTCAAGGAAGTCTTAAAGGTGCAGGAGCAGGCTCTCCCCATGTGCTGTAAGACGAACTGGCGGGGAAGATGACCAGCCTGGCTGAACAGGGAGCTTTTGCTGGGACTCAGGAAAAAAAGGAGAGTTTACCACTTTTGGAAGAAGGGGCAGGCAACTCAAAAAGAGTACAGGGATCTCATCAAGTCATGCAGAGAGAAAATTAGAAAGGCAAAAGCCCAGCTAGAACTCAATCTGGCGACTGTTGTAAGAGATAATAAAAAATATTTTTACAAATACGTTAACAACAAAAAGAGAGCCAAGGAGAATCTCCCTCCTTTATTGGATGCGGGGGGGAACATTGCCACCAAGGATGAGGAAAAAGCTGAGGTACTCAGTGCCTTCTTTGCCCCAGTCTTTAATAGTCAGACCAGTTATCCCCAGGGTATTCAGCCCCCTGAGCTGGAAGACAGGGATGGAGAGCAGAGCAAACCCCCCATAATCTGGGAGGAAGCAGTTAACGACCTGCTACGCTCCTGGGCACTCACAAGTCTATGGGACCAGATGGGATCCACCCGAGAGTACTGAGGGAGCTGGCGGAGGAGCTTGCCAAGCCACTCTCCATCATTTACCAGCAGTCCTGGTTAACAGGGGAGGTCCCAGATGACTGGACGCTTGCAAATGTGATGCCCGTCTACAAGAAGGGCCAGAAGGAGGATCTGGGGTACTACAGGCCTGTCAGCCTGACCTTGGTAACAGGGAAAATTATGGAGCGGTTCATCTTGAGTGTGCTCAACAGGCATGTGCAGGGGATCAGGCCCAGTCAGCATGGGTTCATGAAAGGCCGGTCCTGCTTGACCAACCTGATCTCCTTCTATGACAAGGTGACCTGCCTAGTGGATGAGGGAAAGGCTCTGGATGTTGTCTACCTGGACTTTAGAAAAGCCTTTGACACTGTCTCCCACAGTATTCTCCTAGAGAAGCTGGCAGCTCGTGGCTTAGGCGGGTGTACTCTTCGCTGGATGGAAGCGATCCAGCCAAAAAACTGGCTGGATGGCCAAGCCCAGAGAGTTGTGGTGAATGGAGTTAAATCTGATTGGCAGCCGGTCACAAGCGGTGTTCCCCATGTTGGAAAATAAGTGAGGAACATGTAAAGAATAAAGGTCAAAGGGTCAACCAAGAAGGAACAAAAAAAACCCCAAGAATATCCTGGTGAAACCGGATCTTCTAGCATGTGATATTTAACAGTGGAGAAAATCAAGCCTTAAAAGGAAGAATGACCCTGAATTCATGACCTGAAAAGCACGGTTTTGGGGTTCTACAACCACCAGTGACCACCAGAGGACCCCCATGTGAAAAACTGAGCATGCGTTATGCTGAACCATCATTATGTAAGATACTAATTAACATAGTCCCACCTAGTAGTGTGAAAACCTATGCATGTGGGAAGATACGCTGTATAAATGAACCTAGATCTGTGTAAACTGGTATGCACGTTAGGTGGAAGGATCCCCTGTGCATCCAGTGCTGCAATAAAGAGAATGCCTGCTTCTTAACGCTACATTGGTGTTAAGAGGTTTATTCCTGATTTCGGTGACACCCAGGGCTCAGTTTTGGGGCCAGTCTTGTTTAATATCTTTATCAATGACCTGGATGAGGGGATTGAGTGTGCCCTCAGGAAGTTTGCAGATGACACCAAATTGGGCGGGAGTGTTGATCTGCTTGAAGGTAGGAAGGCTCTGCAGAGGGATCTGGACAGACTGGATTGATGGGCCGAGGCCAACTGTATGAGGTTTAACAAGGCCAAGTGGAAGGTCCTGCACTTGGGTCACAACAACCCCATGCAATGCTACAGGCTTGGGGAAGAGTGCCTAGAAAGCTGCCCAGCAGAGAAGGACCTGGGGGTGCTGGTTGACAGCCGGCTGAACATGAGCTGGCAGTGTGTCCAGGTGGCCAAGAAAGCCAACAGCATCCTGGCTTGCATCAGGAATAGTGTGGCCAGCAGGAGTAGGGAAGTGATCGTCCCCCTGTACTCGGCACTGGTGAGGCCGCACTCGAATCCTGTGTTCAGTTTTGGGCCCCTCACTACAAGAAGGACATTGAATTGCTGGAGAGTGTCCAGAGAAGGGCAAGGAAGCTGGTGAAGGGTCTGGAGCACAAGTCTTGTGATGAGTGGCTGAGGGAACTGGGGTTGTTCAGTCTGGAGAAGTGGAGGCTGAGGGGAGACCTTATCGCTCTCTACAACTACTTGAAAGGAGGTTGTAGAGAGGTGGGGGTCGGTCTCTTCTCCCAAGTAACAAGTGATAGGACGAGAGGAAATGGCCTCAAGTTGCGTCAGGAGAGGTTTAGATTGGATATTAGGAAAAATTTCTTTACTGAAAGGGTGGTCAAGCTGAACAGGCTGCCCAGAGAGGTTGTGGAGTCACCATCCCTGGAGGAGTTCAAAAAACGTGTAGACGTGGCACTTGACATGGTTTAGTAGGCACGGAGGTGTTAGGGTGACGGTTGGACTAGATGATCTTAGAGGTCTTTTCCAACCTTAATGATTCTATGATTCTAGAATTACGAAACATTTGCACCTTTATTTTCTCTTTTACCTAACAAATAATAGTAGCAATAGTTTCTCTGGATATCAGGACTGCCTCTAGACACCTACGTTCAATTCACTTACATTAAGAATAATTTATGCCCAATAAGTTTATTTACAAAACTTGAGGAAAATTTACTAAGGGCTAATAAATCTTTTAGGAAGCATGGGAAATGAACATTTCTCTTTGTCTCAGGTATGTATGGTAAAAGGATGTTTTTTACCTGATACAGGTGCACCAAGAGGAGCTAGCTGTATCCGTTGTCCAGCTGATCCAACTTCTTTTTTATAAAAGGAAGGGATATGTACTCCTGATGGGTTGTAAGCAGCACCACTTACAAAGCCAGGATTTCCTGTTGACATTACAGAGTTTTAGTATTTTCAGTTGCATTCAGAAAACCTTACCTACTTTTTATAGTCACTTCAAAATATATTTGCAGTACCACAAGAGTAAGTATGAGTGTTCTTTAAAAACTCCCTAGTGCTTGCCTGTTGAAAAAAAGTATATATTCATTCTTTGCCTTCTATGTTAGTTGGACCCTTTACAGCACTTAACAGACTTGCTAAGTTGCAGATCCAGTACATCTGATCTGCAGTTCAGCACGAATAAGGACAACAGAGCAGGATGAACGTTTCATTAGTACTTTCATTAAACTTGGACCACAGAGAAATTTTACACTGAGTTTTAGAGAAAGGCAGGATCTTACCTTTTACTTACAGCTACTTGCTTTACTGGAACCCAGTTTAAGCACTTCAGTATTTGAAAACTAGCACTCAACAGTACCCTGGTGCTCAACATGTTGGCCTAAATCTGTCTAAAATAATGGAACCAAACTTCTCTTGTGGGAAGTGGTGCACCACTTGAAGTTGACTTTGCTGGTTCCACAGTTGAAGGCCTGCTATAAAAGTCAGACCCAATTACCCTCTTTCTTTAACCCCGGTTACAATTTTATTGTGCCTAGTTTTGGTCCAGATCTTTCTTTAAAGCAGTGCTACCTTGGGAAGGCTGACATAGCCATCCTCATTTGGAAGCGTTGTGCATTTACACACAAAATTAGTACTGAAATTATTGTCCAATGGCAGAGGGATCTGTTACAATATTTAGACCCCTGCTCCAAGAAAATGTCTTACCTTCTCCATGTCTGTCATCACTTGGGACAGTGTTAAGACTGTGCTGGCACAATGTCCAGAGAGATACTTTTCTCTAGTGGTGGGGTTCTGTATTCAGTACTATTAAACTTGTGAACTACAAGGCCGTACACAGTAGTTTTAATTTGACCTTTATCAAGTGTGAGCATTTTTATCATCTTAATAATCAGCATGGTTTCAATGCATTGAAACACAGTAAAACACAGAATATCTGATCTGACAGTTTTTCTGTCTCCTAAATCTCTGGCCTCAGTGCAATCCCAAAAGGTTCCTCTTCACACAAACACTCCCAGTCCTCTATGATAATTTCAGAGCTCAGAGCCGTGTATCTATAAGCTGGAAAATTGGTCATCTACAAACTCAAAAAGGTATCCTCAGCTAATTACAGCTGTGTTGGGTCATTGCATACCTCCCTGTTCAGGAGCACTAACAAAAAGCATTCAGCTAACTCAGTTTTGCCAGTCTGCCCGAACTGTCACTTCTATCAGTCCCACAAATAGTTGGGTCTCCATGTGGCTTCCCTGTGTCTAGCTGATGCCAGTCTCCAGCATAGTAAAGAATGATACAAAGGTCCTTGTGAAAAATACAACTTTATTAAAGTATTCTAATAAAATTTAACTTTCTTGTAGTCTTTAAGTTGTTCTTCCTTTCCAGGAATTTGCCTGAAAAACAAAAGCAACACAGTTTTAGTGGTTTGTTCACCTGCCTGTGCACATACACACACATTCTCTTATTCCCCCAGTTCCTAGTTATTTCACTGGGAGTGGCTCATAGCTGTGACAGCTCAGTAGCATTGCTTAAAATTCTGAGGTCTGAAGATAAGAACATGAGAGGCCTCAATTAATATAACCTCAAAAAGACTACTTCTGTCTGCTTCTTACCTACAGCTCAGCAAAGCTGCCTATCTGTCAAAAATTGCTCAACCATTTTTTGGTTCTCCTTACCTCTAAATGTCCAATGTCCTTTATGAGCCCTTTTGCAGGAAATGGAAGAGCGCAGCCAGGAGGAACAGTCTGGGTGAAACAGAGGTCTGGAGGGATGATCTTTTTTTGGATGAGAACAAGGGAAGGAGGAAAAAAAAAGTTCAATATAAAATAACAATAACTACAAGTAAAAAAAAATCCTATTGAAAAGCACAGTTCCTTACCTCTGACCACTGCTGTACAAAAGAAGGGGTTCTTGCTACAGAAGTATTCATCCATCAGGCATCCAGGAGGTCTGGCAGCAGGTGTATAGACAAGCACTCACGGCCATGGTGTCAGCAAGCATAAGTGTGGCCCAGGCTGTACCCCCTACCTCAAACAATATATACCCGATTCTTCATAAAGGATAAAGTCATTGAATCGTTTGAGCTGGGTAGTGAGTTCAAAAAACCCTATGAATAGTTGCAATGAGACATATCACACAGGCAGTACACACCAGAGGGGCCAGAAACTGGGAGAGAGGTGAAACATTCCAGCAGTTTTACAGTGCTCGCAGTGAACAGTGTGTTTAGACACAAACTAGGCTGCCTGGAAACCTGAGCTTCCACCCTTTTACGCTAAGGTAACTCCACCAAAATCTATGCAATCACAGCGCTGTAAAATCAGTGCAACAGACAGAATGCAGTCAGTAGTGCAAGTCCCAAGTGCTGTCATGAACAGGCAGTCCTTCAGGAGAGATGCACATGCTTTAGGATCGCTTCTTCACCATTGTCCAGCAACAGTGCAGTGACATGCTGTGGATTATAATTAGGGTAATAAAATATTCTCTGTCTTTTAAAGCACATTAAGTGCCAAGAGTCCAGAAGAAGTCACAATGAAGAGAGCAAGGTTTGACAAACAGATTACAACTGAAAATTAAGTATACTATCATCTGGAATCTGCATTATAAGTGCAATTTTTAGAAGAAAATGTAAAACAAAAACATGAAATGTGCAAAGAACAAGGCTATAATTGCTATAAATTACCTTTTGGATCCTCTAATTTTTCATTCACCCTTTCTTTGCATGATAGCTTTTCAATAGGTATAATTAAGTTCTCATCTGTAGACAAGGAAAATGGAAGGAAGAAGAAGAGGGAAAGAGAGAACTTTAGAAAAAGTTTATGAAGAACCTGGCTAGGTGATGTAAAAGAAATGAGAGAAAACAAAGCTGGAAAGAATAAATATCTGACATTTTTGTAACTATAATGTGTCATTCCTATGTTTTCTCAAGCCGGAAATGTTACTCTAACAAGTTACTTTACAAGGTCCTTTCTAATAATGGAATGAAAATGTGATTTACCAACAATGCAATCACACTCCAGTCACACAAATACATAAATCACAAGCTTAAGCACTCAGGCATATCTGCAAAGTTGACTGATCTTAACTCTTCATAAATAAAGCATTTGTAACTATTTGCTCTTATCTTATTTCACCTCAGGGCAATGTTGTGGATGAGGAAAAAAAAAGCACTTAAATAAACTAAACATAGTTATTTAAACAGTAAACAGCACAGTGTCAACTTTCAATTCTGTCAATATGAAAAAAGAAAACATACATAATTTACATGTGTTGTATTCCGTGATCGGTGCCCCAGCTATCCTGGTTTCATATGTGTCTGTCTCAAATGTTGTTGTCTCCCCAGTATATGAAACATCACACACAATTTAAGATACTGATGGAAATAATATAAAATATTTTCGAACGTACAAAATAATCACTTTTAGATTTTTTTTCTTTAAACTTTTAGTAGATACCCAAAGTAAGCCAGTAAGACAAAAGCAGGATTTTTACCATTAGCATTCATCTTAATTTTATTTTCAGTGCAATTCAGTAGGTAGATGTCTAGCTTATTGGTGCATACTTTCGGAAACAGCTCTTTGCCTTTTTATGCCTAATTCCCTTGCAAGACTATTTTATGAATATATTAATTAATTCTGAGGCACTCAGATACTATATTTCAGAAAACAAAAAGATACATACCATGATTACTTAAAAAGGTCCATTCCATTCCATCAAAATTCTGCTAGGTACTGTTATTTTTCCACTTCCTAAAATCTTTCACATAATTTCAGATGAACAACTTAGAGCTCACCTGACTTTCCAAGGGAAAATCAGATTTGTTGACACTGCAGAATGGCTACGAAAGTTCTGTTAAAAAGGGATGCAGCATCTGCATGTAAACAAACCTTCTGTACCAGCATGTAAGGCTAGGTGGTTTATTGGCATTAAAGTATTCGGGAGTGACTCATGCTAGCTGGACAATGGCTGCAAAGTTGTTAACAAAGTAACCTCCCGTAACAGGGCTATGGGACTGTGTACTTAAAGTATAAGGCTTGGTGGTCAGAAGATAGATTTTAGTCTTGAGTCTGATGCTTTCCTCAGCGAAATCTTAGATAAACCATTTAACTAGTCTTGGTCTTCACTCTATAAAATGCTGATAATAAGTGTTCTTCACCAAACGTAGTACCAAAAGGCACCTTACTGCAAGTTCCTTGCTGAAAATAAGGGGACTTTCATGCAGAAAAGTATTTAGGACAAGGCTCGTAGATTGTTAAAAGACATGTTTAGAATATTAGGCCATACTTTTATTACATGACCACACCACCCACCATCTTGTTTTCATATGTGAGACTACTGTTTGATAGAGTTCCACAGCACACTGACCAGGCAGTAATGAGGTCAAACTATTTGCTTAAATTAACACAGTAAAATAATGGTCTAAGAGGATTACAGACAAAATTTATCTTGACAGAACTTTGTAATAGGGGCTGGTCTATACTTCCTTTACGCTCTGACAGAAAAATACATAGTTTAGATATGAAGACGTTGTTATTTTGAGTCTGTCGCTAAAACAAAAAAAAATGTTAGCCTAGAAGCTAAGCCTGACAACAGAAGTTAAACCAGATGGTCTTAACAAAATTAATTAAATAAAGTATGGCGAGATATAATGTGGCCACTTTTAATTACATTTTTACCTGTAGTATTTCTGTTGAAAGTCACTCCTCCTCCAGTATGTGCCGGTGGTTTAGAAAACAACTGGTTGTTCCAGGTTCCACGTGATCCTTCTTTACTGACTGCTACTAAAGAGGCACTCTTAGGGTTTACACCTTAGAAAACAAATTATGGAAAATGTCATAAATATCAAATTTCAAACATAATTCAACCAATGAAAAATGGACATTTCTAGAATGGTAAAACAACACTGAATTATTTGTGGTATAATGTAAACACCATTAATGTAAAAGAACAATGCCTATTGATTAGGTTAGATTTTTCAGCCAAACCATGAAAACCAGACACTGATTTAAGAACAATTCTCTTCATGCTTTTGAGAGAACTTTTAAAAGCCTTTTTAGTACAGTTACTTGGTTTCTATAAAACCATAATCTCATTATTGATATTTTTGACTCTCAAACAACAAACACAAAAATACCTATAAAAAAATAGGGTTCTCAAGGCTGAAAATAAACTATTTCTTCAAGGGATAAGTTAAAAAGTAGGACAAAGAGGTTCTTGTTACTTCAGCGTGTTACAAGCATTACAAGAGTTAATGGGATTATACAGGATGAAAGCAGCTCCCAGATCTAGTGGTAACAGAACTAAAATAATACAGATAAACAACATGTATGATTCTTGGAGCTATTATTCTCTTAAGAGCTGATATTAATTATTTTTTACATCTATGCCTTTCTCATTGAAAACTCCACTAAAACCAGAGAGACATTAGAAGAAAAAAAAAATTAAAAAAGATAAGAAATATAGATGAACTTTCCATTTTTTGTTTTTCCTTTTGGACTTAAACTCTTGAGTCTCTGGGCATCCTATTTAACATTCAAGAAGGGATTTCATATTCAGAAGTCATCACTGGCCTAATGAATTCCTGAGAAATTAGTGATACATTGTAATAAAACAACTGACAATCAGGAATTCCTCTGTGAGCCACCTAAATTCCCCTATGTGGATTACAGTAGAAGTCATGATACACGCACTGTAATCATGCAAACCATCATGGCAATAAAGAAAACACACTAAGTGAGACACCAAGGCAATCATTTGATTACAGAATATATTCAGAATACTAACTGAAGCAAATATTCCCTTTTCTTTCTCCTCCTTCCCATTCTTATTCCTAGCAATTACATAATTTCACGTTATTTTCCTGATAAGACCACCCAGATTTAGACTAAGCTATCTATTTATTTTTAAGGAGGATGACTGCCTTGGGAAGGGAAGTGAGGGGTGAATTCCTACTAGTGCAAGTGACTGATATTTCTAAACACTTCCTACCAAGAAGGGTAACTCTGCTTACCAGAACTTTAAGATAAAAAAAATCCAAACCTCCTGATACTGCAAAACTGAGAACTGTGCACTATATGTTTATATACGGTAGTTTCTTTAGTCCTCAGATACACTCGCTTATGGTCAATCAGGATATATTCCTAGGAATCCAGGAAATCTGGGATTCCTATTATTGTCAGTTTTATATGTTACTGGTCGTAAGAGGGCCTATGAACTTTCATGGTGTACAAACAGTGTTGAGCTCCCTTCCACGTTTATGTAGCCAGGACCTTCTGCATCAATTGTGATGAGGTATGTTCTGGGAAAGGCATTTAGTCCAAAACTTGAAAATCTAGCCTGGTTATGAAAAGTGAAATTACCCAGTGTGATATCTAAAGTTTAAAGGTACTGTACATAGATTGTTCACAGCTTGTATTTTCCGTATGTATTGACTTTTACCCTTACCAGGTAGATATCTTGATTGTCTTAGATAGTACTGTTTTGCTGATGTATTTGATCTTCCAGAATCATTTCTCATCAGAACCTTATTTTCCCCTCCTGGCTGGATACAGCATGAAGCTTTTGGTTCTGGCACACTGAAAAATCAAAATGTTCAAACAATGTGACCAACAGCTCCAGCTCAGAATACCACAAGCTGACGCTAGCCTGAAGAGTATAGTGCTCTTCTCTTAACCTGCCTTCATCAGTAAAATTTATTCCCACAGAAAGTAACAGCCAAATCTCATACCTCATGAGAGTTTGACCTGGGACTTCAAAGAAAAAAAAGTGTATCCAACACTACTGAATAAAAGCAAATGTGGATAACTATAGCAGATCTTTCCCTAACTTAACTGATGAAGGAAATGAAGTTTGTATATCTGATTTTAGTAAAACACAGTTTCTTAATAACACAACAAACACCTAAACCATACAGTGCCTGAAAACAAATTTGATTCAATTTGGACATTACTGGTGCTCTATCAACACCACACCCAAAGCTCATACAGCTCTTTGCATTCTTGCAGACTTTTGGCGACTTAAATTTTAGCAGATTTGTCTCAATTAATCTATAAATCTACTGGAAACTGTTTACTAAAAAAATTGTGATTTTATAATTATAGGACTTACCTAAAAAGACATTCCTTGTTTTTCTTTTCTTTTAACAGTGCAATGCTAGGCTTCTTTGAACATGACATTCCAAATTCAGTGTCATCCAAGTCATCCCAGCTATCCACAGTCTTTACCAAAGTCTGACCCCATCGTCTTCTGCAGCTTTTAGGACCTGCTGCACCATTCTGAAGGCTACTAGCTGCTTGTTTCTATTATAAATGGGAAAAAAAAGCTTCAATTCCATTCTAAAATTTTGTATTTTGTATCTAGTTCACTTCCTGACTACAGCTTAAGAACTTTGAGGGAATTTTTCCCATTGTGTTGTGCCTACTTTGGCCATAGTCCTAGAATGATTTTAAGCACAAAACATAACAATAATGCCAGCAGGTATTCTGAGTGTAGCTTTTTTTGGACTGTCATCCTTAAATTGCTCAAATCTATCTGAAGTAGTGAAGTTAACCTTCTATTTGCAGACCCAGTTCAGTGCTCAGTCTCTACTACTGGTATCTTGCTGAACTCCTGCTCTCAACAGCAGCAGATGAACTGTCAAGAAGTAGGGCACAGTGATGCAGAACATTCACAGCAATCACGCTCAGGGTTTATGAGTGCCAATTGCCATGGCCCCAAAGTAAATACAGCAAATAACAGAAGTTAGTCAGGGCTTCCCTTAACATCCTCTTCCAAAGAAATTATTATATTTTAAAGCTGTCCTTTCATCTGACTGTAGTTTGCTTTCCAGTATTTTCTGAATACCTGTTATTTTTAACATACTTTATACTGTAGTTCAGTGGAAAGCAAAAAGAAGATTGTAAACCAAAGCTTAATATTCATCTTGCTAAAAATCTTACAAGCTTAGGAACTGGATGAAGTGTCAAGTTCCATGTGATTACAAGTGTTGCTCACTTTGCAGCTATCTACTAGTAGCCAACAGGTGGTAGTCAGAGAACTACCATCATAAACAAGACTCTGAGCTTTCTCAGGTATTTTCCTGCTTAAGGCAAGCAAAGTTCTCTCATATTTTTAATATTTTTGTGAATTGTTTCTCAAAGGTCAATAAACCATAGTTGTCATAACTACATTACTGCATAAGCATGCCAGTAAAGGCTATTATAAATGAACATACATTGCTGTTACAAGCAATCTATTCTTCTGATTTGCTGTAAAATTTCAGTAAGTGGCCAGTTATATCCTAATTACTCCCTAATTATCTATCTGTATTTCTTCCAATAAAAAGTATGACAATTTTCAAGGGAACGCCTGGCTGAATCTAGTAAGAACTTTTAATAAAACCACCTAAGTATTTATTGAAGACAACTTACTGGCGATGAGTTTTTATTGATAGTTGGAAAAAATGGTTGTGCCTGTGGCTGCTGCTGTTTTGGTACTTGCTGGTTAGCTGTATTCTGAGGCAACTGAATTTGCTGGAGAGGCTGGTGGTTAACCTTTGACAAGGGCTGTGGCTGTGTTTTGTCAGGTATATCAGGTGAAGACAGAGCTTCTGGCTTGGATATAGCTTCCAGTTTAGGTAAAGCTGGCTTTGGCTCTATTGGCTGAGCTGGTTTAACAGGAGTCTGCTTCTCCAGATACTGTGGAGGAGGTCCTAAAAGTTGGCCAACTTGAAAGTAAGGGTACTTCAAAGCCTGAAGAAGATACAACATGCTAATTTTACTTCAAAAAGTTGACTTTAGTAACATTATCAAGGATCTAAGCAAGTTTCTGAAGCATTTGAGCAAGCTCTACAGCACAAATGCAAGATGGATGAATACTGAGATCATATGTAAACACTGTATATTGATAACTGTCAGTTCTGTATCTTAAATTCTTGCCATCATATAATTTAGTAAGTTGGATCCACTTGTACATGTTACAGCAGTCATGTCCTTTCTTTCCCTCCTTTAGGGGGGGGGAGTTCTAGGTTTTGTGGAGTCTGTGTTTTGAGGTACATTTTACATTCAACACCATTCTATATTCATGCAGTAACAAATTTCAATCTTAAAATACAAAGTCTCCACTACCTTTACCACATGCTTAATTACATGTTTCCACTGCTAACTATGTTTTGGCAACTTAATGAACAGCTTTTTTTTTTTAATTAAAAAAAAAAAAAACAAAAACAGAAGTGTGATGATTGCCATTTAATATTAATGTATGGGTTTTACAATTAGAGGATGTTAACGAACAAAGTTTCTCCTTCATTTTCTTATCACCAGCTTTCCCTGGTTTTGTTTTGCTTTGAAGTACATTCACTGCGCTTGCTGTGCCTTCATGGTGTTTATTAGGAAACTACAGTGTCTGTCTTCAGGCAGATGTGTATTTCATTCTTTTTCTCTGACATTTTCATGTCCACTGCCAGACACACAGCATGGACATACCTTACTAACACAGCTCCTCCTATGGCACACTCTGCTACTCCTTCTGGGTAGGATCCTACTCTTTGTTAGTTTTCAAAGAGATGTTTTGCCTCAGCTGCACTTGAGAATTGCTGCCTTTGTACACATTTCCATGTATGTACATTAAACTCTCCCTTTTGGCTGTGGATTACACAACTGCTGCAGCTGCTTCCTTGGCAACTCACTTGGGCAAAACCTGGTTATTTGCTTTCATAAAGCACCATGCAGTATTCTGTGTAGAGATATATAGCACCAGACTACAATTAGATCTCAGTGGCTGTAACAATAGATATGCTTTAGAAAGTGGAGAGAAATGGTTGCTCTACTTGGTACCATCTGCTTAACCACTTCTGAATCACTTACATTACATCCACCTAGGATAACTTGCATTGTGCCTTTTTTCTTTCCTAATTGTATTCCCCTTTTATACCTTCTAAATAGGATTGCATTAGGTATGAATACTCAAAAAAATCAGTAGAATGTAACTATATTTGGTACTTGAAATACGTTTTTTAAAATTAACTTGGAGAAAAACTGTGACCTTTATGACCTATTGGTATGTCCTTCACAAAGTTCCTTCCTTATCACTTAGTACAGTTTATGTCCTGTCTCCAAGTAAAAATGATCCTTAGCTCTTCCATACTGTATTCCATCTGCAGCTTCACAAAAAGCAAAGCTTAATTTTCAATATTCCCCTTCATACAGATGGGGGAGGAGAAAGGCAGCGGCAGAAGTGACTGATAGTTACAATTCAGGAAACTTGCAGCTCAGATTTTTCTCTGTCCTGTACACAGAAAGTTTTAGAATATGCCAATACAGAAGACAACATTGCAGAAATAACTAAAGAGTTTATGATGTCTGCTGAGCCAGGCTTGGAATTTTCTCTCCTCACTACTCAGTCTCATTCCCACCAAAGCGTTCAAAATGAGGAGACGTTTCTCCGGCCATCAGTATTATGACAATCAATTGGTTTCTGTATCTACAATTTTTTAACAATGCAAGAAAATTCAGTCTTATACTTAATCATTCAGGTGCTCAGACCTGACTTGCTGTAGGTCTCTTCTTTGGATTCCAGTTCAGCATATCACTCATAAGCTGTATTGCTTCATTGCTTGCATTTGGGATGAGAGTTTTTAGGCTTATAGGGACACATTGTGGGAAACGAAAATTCATGGCAGAAGCAAGGTGGTATCCTTCTGGCCAGTCACTCTGTTTCAAAGGAAAGAAAAATGAGTACCAAAAAAGAACAAAGACTATATACCTTTGAGGTATTAGATCAAATTTAATTTTATGCAGCTTGAGTCACGCTTGGTCTGCATAGCTCCTTCCTATGTAGTGGAAAACAGGCATTCCTATTTTCCATTACAGTTGTTACACCACCAGTGAACACAGCATCAGTTTCCAATGACAGCCCTTCTCAAGCTCTCCTGTAGGTAAAGGTGGAACTGTCATTGTGGATACCACACTTGGACATAATCTATCTGAATGAGAGGAGAGTGCAGCAGTACCAGAAGCAGTATCGAACATCCCATCTACCACAGAAATGAGCTCAAACAGCTGACTTCAACATCCCTTCTGTATGGGAATATTAGAGATGAGGCCCTTCCACCCAGCATACCATAGTTGTGTAACCATGATGCAGCCTATACAATACACCACTGATTCCACCATTAAGATAGTCAATGATTAAATTACAGTTAGACACTACTGCAACAGAAAAAAGCCATGACCGCCAGATGAAATTTTTTTTTTTTTTGAGTGTTTAACTTTCCAAAAGTAAACCCTGAAGTCCTTAGTTGCTTCATAATTGCAGAATCAGAATACAGAATCACAGAATACTTGCAGAATACAGAATCACAGGATTATCAAAGACCTCAAGAGATGGTCTAGTCCATGCCCTTGTCCTTTCCGGACAGGTATTAGTCTCAAAAAGCTTCCAGTTTCCAGCACTCCACAACCACTCTAAACAGTCTATTCCAGAGCTTAATTCTCCTCAAGATTAGAAAAATGTAGGTTTCTCTTGCGACAATACAAGACCGTTGCTGAGTGTGCTATCATCCATGGATACCAAGAAGGACTATTTCTTTCTTCTCTCTAGAACAGCCTTTTTATACTTTAGAAGGCATATTTCTTCTGCTTTCTTCCAATCTTCCTTTCTATAGGCTAAAGAAACCCAAACAATTGAATTCCTGGGTCTAGGCTTTTTAAGTTTTTCTTCTTCTCTGGACTCTGATTTTTCTCCCTTGAAAGGCAAAACTTATAACTGGATATAATATAGCAAGCTGAACAGAAAGATTAGTTCATACATCAATGGACAATACTCCTTTCTCTACACACTGGTATGGTATTTGTCTTCGTTGCAACAAAATACTGTTGACATACAATGCACTATGTAGCTCCTATATCCTCTTCTACAGATGTGTTAGCTGGATAGTTATCCCCAGATATTTATGCGGCTGATTATTCTTGCCTAAGTACAGCACCGTACACACTACTAAAGAAATTTTTTTAAAGCTACATCTCTAATTTTATAAGAAACTCTGAATTCTAATCTTGTCTTCTAACATACTCAAGCCTTTCCAGCCTGCTATCTACCAACTAAAGAAGTAAAATCTATTCCATCAGAAGGCCTTTAATACAATCTATCTTTCATTGTGAATGCGAACCAGTAAAGCTTACTCTCTAAATAAGGCTTTCAAAACAGTTATGCACTTATCATGCAGTTTGTTTATAGAACTATGCTGATGACATTGTTATGAGGGACAGTGTCAGGAGCCTTACTTACTATTAGTGTTTCTTCTCTATCCACAAAACTCGTTACACTGCTACAGGAGTAAATTGGGTTGATTTGATAGAATTTGGTCTTAGGCTACCATGTTAGCTATCACTCGTTTTTTTATGTACGTCAACAACCTACAGTTTTAGCTCTGTTAACAGAGTCTATGGTAATCAAAGAACTCAAATATAATTATAACCAACTTTGGTTAAAATAAGTCTCATGACTTCAAGTGACTTCCTATTCCACCTCAGAGAATAATTTGTTCATTTAAATTAATAGAGGTAGACTCTTTCCTCCTCCGCTGCACCTCCCTCCTTTACCGGTGACATTCTGTCTGCCAGAGGTAGTGATAAAGGAACGATTTAGAAAGATGTAGCAAGGGCTGAGTGTTGAACTGGTGAAGTACAGGGATAGTGTGAAAATAGTACAAGTGCAAAAATGAAAAATACGTTTCAGTTTATAAAAAAATTAATTTGGAATTATTTAAAGTGCCATTGCCAACCTTCAACTAATGAAAATGCATTTCATTAATCTCTCCTTTTCACATCGTCACCAGCTTTTTCATTAAATTGGCATACTCCTAGTGCACCATCGCGCCAGTACTTGAATGGTGCAACTTGCTTTATTTTATAAATAAAGCAACATTTTATAAATAAAGCAACTTCATTTATAAAATAAAGCAAAATAGTTGCCTGTCACTATTTAAAAAATCCAAGCTCACAGAAGTCATTAGTATGGTATTATGGACTTAAACAAAGGAAGGCAATTGGCATTAAGATAGCTTCTGGGTATAATTCCTATAATTCCTTATTGCAGGATAATGGAATAAATGAAACTGTATGTCTGAAAAAAATACTATTTATAAAACTATCTGCAAAACCAGACTATTAAAATAACTGCTGGTGTTTTTCAGGATGCAGAACAGTACTTCACTTGTAACAAAGGCATCATTTGTCGCAATAATTCCTCTCATAATATTTAAGTACTCTTCTTACATGGTGATCTCCCTGAAGAATGCCTTAGCATTGTTGTAAGGAGATAAAATTCCCAAGTCTGCCCAGCAGATGACAGGGGCACAAAGGAACTAATTACAGGTTCCTGATCCTAGAGGGCTGATTTACAGTGTCTCTAACCCTGAGGGTCTTCAGAAGAGGCTACAGTTTTCTCTGAAATACTCAGTTGGTAATGCTCCCTGCTTTCCCAAGCAATCAGCTTGCTAGTCAGGGAATGACAGAGTGGGAACAGTCATGATTTGCTTCTGTTCAACTACTTGTAAGGTTACAGAAAAACCACAGCAGCCAGCTCAGCACTGGGCTACTACACACAATGAAAATCTCTGTGTGATCTCCCTGCACTTCCAGAACTTGTTTATGCTATACATTGAAAATGTTCCAAAAGCTAATGTGTTGCTTTCTTTCACAGATATTCTTAATGTACATCAAAATGTTCTTCTTACTATCCTAGACTTGTGAGCTGCTCAAGGAACTTAACATCTGTGTTTGAAAACTCAAGTCTTAAAATACTGCTCATATTACACATTATTTCTGATAATGTCACAATTGTCATAGCAAGCACTGTTTTACACATCATAGCAATTTTCACTTAGTCCTCTAGACTCAATTTTCACTACCACAACATATCATCTATAACTCTCCACCTCTGACCTTTTACTCTCTGCTCTGTCACGAGTTTGCACCTGTTTCTCAGTATATTCTCTTGGATGTTTTCCCACCACTTCAAGCTCTGCATGTTCCTAGCTAAGCTTAATCTATTTCTGTTTTATGTGTTTTGCTCCCCACTTCTCTATTGACAACAGCTCCTTTACTGGACAAGAATTATGCTTTATTTTATATCAGTAGAACACCAATGAAATTGATGTTTTCCTCTCCCACCCTTAGGTTTTCCAGATCTAGAGATTCTGTGTTCAGTCAGTTATTTCACAAAGTTCTGTTTGCACCCATAAAGTACTGATATACATCTGCCATCTCTTATTCTCCAAAAAATACGTATATTATATCGTCTCTTTTCAGTTTATTCAAAATTTTAAAGGTAAACTTATTCTCTTCTTGCATGTTCATGTATCCATTTGCTAAAACAACTTTTTAACTGAAGGAAATATAATTGCATACATTTTTGTATGCACTACCCAAACCTTCCTTGCTGTGGCAAAATGAAACCCTAGGAGACTTCCGATTTTCTTTCCAATATGCATAGCTTTAAATAACTAAATTAAACAATTTTATCTGGCTTTCATCAGAGAGCAAGGCTACACTTAACAGTACAATATACAATGGATGCTAATATACAACAAAAGACTAGCATTACATGCCTTAATGGAAGCTTAAAAGAAATACAGCTGACAAAACCTTAAGTCTGCAGGAAACTTACTAAAACAATAATTTATATATATGTTCTGAAAGAGAGATAACATTCAATGTTTTATAATAATTTTATTTAACTTTTTTATTTAAATACTATTCTGTGAATTTTTCTAAAAGTCTTACCTTCTTTGGAGTCCCCAATACTTGGCAAATTTTGAAGATTTCATCTACTTCACTTGTGCCTGGGAAAAGAGGTCTTAGTGTGTATAATTCAGCCATTATGCTGCCAACTGCCCACATATCAATAGGTGAGCTGTAAATAGATGACCTTAGCAAAACTTCAGGAGCTCGGTACCTATGAGGATGGAAAGAAATGACAGATAAATTAAAATGGTAAGAGAAAGGTAATTAGTTAAGATAATGTATTAATTTCTTAATATACTTACCACCTGGTAGAAACATAATCTGTATAAGGTGGCTGAGATCTTAGTTCTCTAGCCAAACCAAAATCTGCTATTTTCACAAGTTCTGGTCCAATACAGAGAAGGTTTTCAGGCTTCATATCTCTATGAAAAAATCCTATAGAAGACCAGACAGAAAAGAATGGCGAATTATTGTGTCATCACTTCTTAAACAGCAACCTCTAACAGAGTAATCCAAAGTTTGCTTTGGGATGTTTTGGAATAATATAGCTTTTTTATTTTTTAAATTCAAAATAAATGAATGGTAACTCTCACCCCAAGAAGCACACACATTTTCCCTCCAGTGATTATTACACCAGGTGCTCTTAAATTAACAAATGTAAACTGTCATTAACACACTAAGGAAAATGAATTGGCTATTGCAGCAATATCAAGTAACAAACCAATTTCAGAATGAAATCTTTTGCGAAAACTACAACTGCTGTGTCAGTTTTGGATAATGGAAAACTGAGCATCTGACATACTTACTTGATTTATAAAATTCCTTGAACGATTTTTAACTAGTTTATTTATCATTGTGACAACAATTTGCAGACAGAGACATATAAAAGGTATCAAAATTCTGCTCAGGAATGGTAATATTAGTAATGCAGGCACATAAAGTTTCTTTAATGCTTACTGTTGGCTTGAGCACCTATATACCTGGACAATGGTTAAGTTGCTAAGCAAATCAATTCTGCTGTTTAACGGGTATACACAATTTGTTGTAATATAAATCAATTTGATTGAAATTCACTTGCTACAATAAAGCATTCAATTTCTGTATGCAGAAACTGACAACCACTGTAAGAAATTGGCTGAAATTATTAGTGAAATGTAAATGTTCAAATTTATCATACCCATCATTCCCAAACACTTATGGTCAAAACAAAATATTAATATTGTAACTTAGAAATGGCAGTTTTTCTTAAATTCTAACTTTCTCCTTTATTTCATGGAGCAATGAGGAAGGAAAAGAGGATGCTAATAATCAGAGAACAGTATATGATCTTGATCAGAAAGACATAAAATGGCAATTTCTGGGTATTTGATAATACTGAACAGAACTAATTATTTATTTGAATTCATCAACAGGCCTTGCCAGGGTACATGAAAGCCAGAGATCACTGGGAACATTTTTATTTAATTTTCAGCTAATATTTTATTGCCTGTGGAAAGTTTTAGGGATTCCAATGTGATGTGAAGGGCAAGTACAAAATAAAAGAGTTGAGCAAGAAAGTAAATTACTACTTTTTTAAATGCAAAGGCCCTTAATACAAGTATTTCAGAATGCAGTTTGCAGACAGATTTTAAACATGAGAATTAAAAGTTTTGTAAATGCTGTGAAACTTTCTGTTGTTGTTGTGAACACACAGCACCTCTTATTTAGACTGTGCTTGTAATTGCTAGAGAAGTCCCATCTCTTAAAAATATTTAAATCCAGGTTGTATTTGATAAGGAGACTGTTTGAATTTCTTAGTGAACAAGTTATTTTAATATTGTTTTAGATGTAGGGTATCATATTAGTTGTAGTATCTCAAGCAGCAGAAACTGCCATCTGTAAAGTATCAATGCTCCTTAAATAAATCTTTTTAAGGAAACAGAAATGCATAGTATAGCACAGCATATGGGTTTCTTTAGTTTGTTTATTTGTCTGGCAACTAAGGTGGAAAAAAGTACTGAATAGCATATGAAAAATATCCAATACTTTCAAAAAGAAAGAAGAATATCTGATTATAGAACAACAAAGTGTAACTTCAGGTGTGGTTTAAAAATGCATCATACCTGAAGCAGATAAAAATACCTAGCAAAGGCTATTAATTATCTCTAAGAAAAATTATTCTTATTCCTGTTATTACTGTGCATTATCTTATTTTCTAAAAAAGTGCTACACAGTTAAACTCTATTATGAAACCTACCGTGTTTATGGATAAAAGCTAGCCCTTGTAATATCTGATACATCATGTTTCTGACGACTGACTCAGGGAACAACTTGTTTCTGTGAAGAAACAGATTAAAAACTTCACATTAAAAAAAAAAAAAGTATTTTCAGAACATACGTATCTCTTTATTTTGCACAACATATCATGAAAACAGACCCCTCAAGCCTTGCGCACAAAGACAGATGCAGCTGGCTCTCATCTCAAAACTTGCTTGCTGCCAGGCCTTAATTTCACTCACTTTAAGTGCTGCAGAGGGACTTCCCTGCAGAGAGGTTCATGGTCCTCTCTGCAGAAGCTGGTTGGCCGGTAGTGTGCTTGACTGGATGAACATGGAATGCTCAGTAATGTAGCACAGAAGAGACCGCACAGCGTAGCACTGTGGTAGGTGTGTTACCCAGTGGTACCCTTAAGGGAACCCTGATTGAGAGCAATGCTTCTCAGCTGTAGGGTAATATTGTGCTAATATCACTAGCAGCTATCTCAGGATGTGAACCTAAGAGCTTTCCACATTAGGAGATAAAGGTGCATGACAATGTCTGAACGAAACACACATTAAAGGCAAAAGAATTCAGCAAAGAAAAATGTTATTGAAAAGGCGGGTCCTATTCCAAAGTCCACCTCGCAAGCCTTGCTATGTACTGTTTGTCCAAGATTGCAACATCACACAGTCAGTCCATATATAGGTCTTTCTTATGAGCATGCACGCACGCACATGCAGATGACCATCCCCACCTTAAGCCAAATCCACGAGCAAAAGCAGAACAAACAGTGTTTATCCAATCCTTCCTATATTAACGTGAAGGCTAATAAAGAAAAAAAAAAATTATTTGGAATTTCTCTCATGGCTCTACACACCAAAGACATGCAAACTATCGTGTTAACAACTGAACAAACTCTTATTTCCAAAAGCATTACAATATGCAATATTGTAATGCAGAGCAATGCAGAATTCTACCCTCAGATAAGCAGGTGCAGCAACTCCTGTTCCCATCAGTGGGGCTGCAAGAAGAGCCAAAAACAGAAATTCCACTGTGTTCTTCAAGATAGCATAAGAATCATTAAATAAAGCATGATAGCGCACTATTTGTTCTGTGAAAAAGACGTACCTGTCCTTCATTAACTGATAGAGATTTTCCTTCATGTATTCAAATATAAAGTAAAGGTGGTCATTTTCTCGTATGACTTCTTTCAGTTTTATTACATTGGCATGATTTAGCTTTTTCAGAGACTGGAATAGAGCAAAATATGGCTTCATATAACTTGACGGTGACTTTGATTCCTTATCAGAACTAAATTTTTAACATATAAAAGTTTCTATCACAGAATTTACAAAACATGTCCATCTGATAGTCCGTATTTATCTTGTAATCTCTGTTTCAAAGAACAACAAAATAGCATTTTAAATTAATTACAAAGTTAAAGCAGCAACCATATTAATAGTAGTTTAAAACTTTTATTTATAGGGATTACATCATAGCTGGGGTGAAGATTAACACAAAAACCTAATTCCCTACAATGAAAGACAGTCCTGAAGCTGTTACAGCTCTTGCTCACAGAACTGAGTAAGAAAACCCAGCAATTTTTTTGTTATGAAACTTTCATGAACAAGGATTCTGTTATAGGTGCTCTTTTTGGAGATACTGATTACATGCAATCTCCAATAACTTAAACCTAAATTATGGATACGCAACTCCTTTGTTAAGGAGTTTTGTATATACAGAAGATCAGATGCCTGAAACATGGGATGACTTGGAATTTAAGCCCAGGATTTCAAGTGTTATTCTATCATTTGGCTAGCCAAAACTCTCAGTGATTTCTACAGATGCCCCAAATACAAGATATAAGGACTGGATATACACCTAGAAATCTGCCAGTAAAATGAAAGAGCAGGATGGTAAAACACAGAAGCACAGACACACACAAAATCAATTTCTTTATCTTCTCTCAAAGACAAGAGGCTTGGCTATGAGACATGGCCACTGCTTGAGAATAGTGGGATATTCCACAAAGCAGCAGAAGCTGTAGGAGTGCCAGCAGCCCATGGTTTTGTGGAATCTGTCATCCCCATTTAAAGAGTTCACAGAGTTTGGCCTTATGCTTGGACATTGTGGATGCCCTTTTCCTTCATGCAAACCTAACAGACACTTATTTTTAAATGTGGTATGTTCACCACTTTACCTTGACTTCTCTCAAATTCATACATTCATCCCATGAATAGAACTTTCTTTTCATTCTGAAATACAAGTCCGAGAGAAAGTATTTTCAGTGAACAGTACAGAATGCTTTTAGAACAAAAAAATCTAAACATGTTATTTTCCAAGCGTAGCATTAGCTATATTTTGAACTCAATTTAAAACATTCTAGAATACCCACCAGCAACATAATTAAAACCAAACTCAACTCTTAGAATTGCTAGAAATTTAAGTGTTTGATGATTAATCACTGCAAACATATTTTTAGAGGAGTAGTTAGCCAAAAGGACCATGATACTCCAAGGTATTTACAAAAACATCAGGGACACAAAATCCCTTTGTATCATTTGAACTGTGCTCTTAATAACAAGGAAAGCAACAGTGATGCTGCACATAAAACATGGATATTTCAAACCAGAAAAATCACCTCTCTGTGCCCAAGTTGCACATTCTAGGAAAAAAGAAAATTGTATTTTTGAAATCTGCAAAGTATCTTGACTGCTTAGCATTATAATTAAGCATCTGACTTGATCAGTCATTTTTACAAACCTGTTCCAAGGTATTAAATACCAAATAAAAATGGTTTCATTTTTTCAAGCAATACTCATACATACAATAGTCTCTAAACTAATCATTATATATAACAGTGTAATACATTTATTTGTAAGTCTTGCATAGATACAAACTCGGATATTTGGTGTTGCTCAGATCTTGGGATGGGGTTGTGAATGTCATGTTATTTGCCATGTTTCTGTAAAGTTCTAGCGCCTACAGCGAAGAGATTTAAACCCAAGGTTTTCATTTAAAATAGACGTATCTTCAACCAAAACTGTCTCCCCCCGAATCCCAAACTTAAAAAAAAATCACACAAAAGAATGCCAGATCCTGAAATCATGAGAATGAAAAACATGTCCCACAAAATGTTGTTCCTTTTGCCTAAAAGTAATGAAAATAATCAATTGCAGATTTTTTTTTCAGCTTAGATTAATATTAACAACTTAGGTAACAGTACTAGCAGTATACGGAGAAACCTGAAATCCACAGAAATTCTTAAAACAAAAGTAGTCAGTTATATTACAATTATCTTTCTGCAGTAAATCCATAAATGGAGAGAAAAAAAAATATCTCAGCAACATACAATTTCTGGTATTTCAACTTACGCTTTACATCCTGCTTGCAATTCTATAGGAATACAAGGGGAACTTCCCCACTCCTCTAGTACAATTTTTGTTGTTTTGTAATAATCCTTTTTAGGCAAGTATGACAATGCTGATGATTATGCGCAACACAACTTTATTAGATCCAAGGAGACAGCCTTTATTTACCTGACCAGATTGTTACCTGGTATTTATCATTGTAGCAATACCTGAAACTTAACGCAGTACCTAAAATGATTTGGGGGTGGGGGTGTGGGAATGTATTTCAATCTACCCATTAAGATGGGTATTCTTATAATCCATATAAATAAACAAACTCCCTAATTAATCAACTGCACATTCAGTTTTGCTTTTCCTTTGGTGTTAGCCTAACAATATTTTTAGAAGGAAGCACATTCGAACTGAACAAAAGCAGCATGCAATTTTACAAGCCAAGATAAATCAGTAAGTTATACAAACTGATGTGTCTCTATTGATCTGTTAGCTGAAGTCTGACCCACAATCACCTTTGTTAAGCATCTTAATTAAAAAAAATTAATTTTATTATGTTAATTTCCTTAAAAAGGGACATTTTTTTCTATTCTACACAGATAGCAGACAACAATAAAGTTAAAAGTGAAAATCTCTAAGCTTTTGCAAGTACCTTTATGGAATTTAGATGTAACATACCTTTTGATAGCCACAAGTTCTCCTGACTCGTTGCTCTTCCCCATCAACACACTGCCATAGGTGCCATCACCTAGTTGTTTCATGATTGTGTAACGGTTCATTTTTTTTAAGACCCGGATAGCAAAAAGCTTATGAAATTCTAAACGTCTTCTGTTTTATTAAAGGATTCTATGCTCTTTTATTTCCTCAGAGAAATCTTCTTCCAGACTGTTTTACATTGGTGGACGTCTTCTGATAACGAAGCAGGATATTCACTAGTCTCCTCCAAATTACAGCTACTTTGAGATCCGGATATAAAGTTTGAGAGAGAGAAGAACACCATCATTCTCACATAGATCCTTATAAAAAAAAAAAGAATAGGGAAATATGTAATTTTACAGTATTTTAGGAAAGAGACACTCTACTGTTTGTATCTAACAATGACAATCCCCAGATCTGTATGTGTTCTTTAAATAGAACACTTCAATATAACTAGTTCCTTTAAATCCTTCAAACCACAGAAGGTGCCTAGTCCAGGATTAGGGTTAGAGTAAACTGGGACCAGAGAGTCAAGATTACTGTCATAATTCCCTAGAACCAGAGAAGCATGTTTAAGGCTGGTGTCCTCTAATGGAACTCCTTATTCTTAATTTGCAGACAGCAGCAGGTTCTTAATCTGTAATGAAGGCAGGGCTGAAGTTTGGGAAAACAGACAGGAGAATCCAAATTTTGCACATGTTGCTATGGTAAACCTAGGGTCTCAATGCTGTGTTTTGAATTGGTAGTGCAAGCAGGCTCGCTACGCTTAAAGTTAGTGAGGAAAGGAGGTGAAGAAGCAAGATAAATGCTGCGTTCTTCGCCAAGGTAAATTGAGTTGTTATAAATGTACTTGGCTATCTTGCTCTGAAGTTCACAGAATTCTTAGTCTATATCCACAGTTAGGATTAGGCACAGTAATGGCTGCAGAGTAAAGTTTATTGTTCACTTTTACAAGGCCTGCAGAGAAAAGTATAGAACTCACATGCATTGGTATGGACAACTAGTTCTGAACTGTCATTTGGAAAAGAATTCACATTAAGCAATGTTGAATCTTCATCTCTGAACATATGTAAACCTTAATTTGAATCCTGATCCAAACTTGAATCTGAACCCTAGCTTTCATTCTATGCAATACTATCTGCCACCAACACTTCAGATGAAGGCCAGTTCCCACAGGTCCTATGCACAAATCCTAATTCTAACCTTAGCACCGGCTGCCTACTAAACGCAATCTTAAAAACTGGTGTTAAGGCACTTATGCAAACCCGCAGTACTCACCCACTTATTTATGCAGGCCTAGGAAAAACTAACAACAAATCACTGTACCATTTACTCACCGTAAGCCAAATGCTTAAACACGAACAAACCATTGACTGTTAACTGAATTCCAGCATTATCTCTGCCTTTTGCCTCTGCTGTCTGAAAATGCAAAATAAAGCTCAAATCAACTGGCATCCACTGTCAGCCTACCTCTATAGGAGATGCAGAATTCAGCATGCAACTCTGTAGTCCTTATCCTTATGCCAGAATTAGCTACAGGCTGGTAAGGCTGTCCAAACAGATTAAGGAACTCAAATTCAGCTGGTAACAAGCCTCAGGCTTGAGATTTACAGGCCTGGCAAAATTCAGCAATAAAACTGGCCTCTTGCAAGTGTGAATGCAGCATTCTCGAGTAGACTAGCTTGCTGTGTAAAGGAAACATCTGCCTGAACAATACACCGCTGTTTCTAAGCTGTTACTCCTTGAAATGATGCTTCCTTGGAGAAGGCGTAGTGTGCACCTTGTTACTCACTGTTGCTTCTGTTACCAGGGAGGAATCTTACATCAGCTGTCAAGATGCCAGCAACAAGTGACTGAGTGGACATCTCAATTTATAATCTTTGCATCAGACAACCACCAGTTTAGCAGTGAAAAATATAAAGAAGTTTTTATCCATCCCCCCAAAAAGCCATTGCTACAGTAAAATAAGATTGCTGGTTAATAGCATATTCTATAAAAAAGCTAAAAACCAGATTTAACAAAAAGTAACAGTCATAGACAATTCAAATTATGACTGGGCTTTAAATTGGACTTTCATATATTTAAGCCTATTGCTTTTCTCAGAATTCAGGTTTACAACTTATTCCCCAAAGTGCCTGCATGTATTCTAGTCTTTAATAGCTTGAATAATGCCATTTCTTCAACAAGACTATTTCTTGACTCTAGTAATAAGCAGATGATCAACTGTTTATGCCAAGTTAAGATACATACTAACTACTCATATCTTGCAAGTTATCCATTGTTAGTTTTTTTATATATGTATATTAAAAAAAAACAAACCAAAAACTTTCTGACAGTATTCTAATACACATTTTAAAACACAGCATCTGCATCTAAAGCATCAGCAATGATAAACTGTGTGTGCACATTTTGTGTATAGGTATACATAGACACATAACATCAAGTGAAGTTAAATGTAACAGGATTTGGGTGCCTGCGTTTCTCTGTTTCAACAAATATCATTGTACATTGTTTAAGACATGTTTTTTCAGGGGCATTCAGCAATATCTGCCAAAGATGGCCCTAGCCTGAACTCCTAGAGTTACATACTTTAAAAATTTGGAGAACTCACATGCATTTCATGCCCAACCTTTTGCTCTCTAACAAAGTGAACCAAAATACCAAGATGAAAACCTCTGTATTTGCAATAAACAGACCCAGATCTAGACACAAACCTCAAGTTTTGACCTTTAAGTCCTCTAGTTTTGGTGCCGAAATCCTATCAGCTTTCCAAGTCATTTTTGGAGTATAAATTAATCACATGCTTTTACAATTATTCCTTTTGTCCAATTCTATTATTTTGGCATGTGCGCTTGAAACAGCATCACTTAAAGTGTTTCTTCCCTCCAGAAGTCCTACGTAATGTAACACATCACAGACACAATCGTGCATTTTGTCTGTTCTGGAATATATTTTATTGCCTTATTCCTTTTCTGCTGTGTATACTGTAATTTTTAGGGTATGAAAACACTTAAGTAAAGTACAGAAACGTCATTACATTCCTACAATAGTCAAAAGGAAGTGTCAAAATTGCTCTATGAAAATACAGAAAACCTACCCGGACAACAATGTCTATGTACCATCATACATACCGCATACATTCACCACCACACTGATGCATGCTAGGCCATTCCACTAATGGCTCTCATGAAAGAGTTGTCTTGGTCACTCACAGTTAAGAAAAAAGGCAAACAAGGGAACTCTTACAGTGAGACATCATCAACTGAAAACTAACCAAACACAGAGAAAAAATGGACCGCAGGTATCACACTTGACTCTAAGCTCTTCTCCAACTCTTTAGAGAATTCATCCTTCGTACAGAAGTATCTAAAAAAACTGATAGAGTTCTGTGGACAACTAAACAGTCAATTTTATGGCAGTGCTATGGCATGCAGTAGTCTGTAAGAAATGCTGGAGGGTGACAGAGGTTTGCTGACCAAGAAGTACAGCACTGGATCCTGCAAGACTCTAACCGCCACCGTCCACCGAGTGCTTGTGTTTATCAGCCTGGTGTGACATCAGGGTCAGGGGCTTCTTTTGCTCTTACTGGAACTGCAGAGCATGATGAGTCAGAATACAAATGCTCTAGAGATTCACATGTCACTACAACAGACTTCTGCACACTTCGTACTTTGTACCATGCATACCTAGCTCAGTGTGCAATTTTTTTCTCTGTGGTCTCTGTTTTTTTCAAATTTGCAGTTCAGTTTTCTCTTTTGTACCAACCTGGGGAAAAGCAAGGGCTCAGTCTAGCTTTTCTGTTTAACACAAGCCTGTGAAGTGGCCTTTCCCATCCTAAAGCTTACATGACATTATTTCCTCAGTGATATGAAGCTCTAAAAAGTAAAATTGTCATAATAGTCAGCTACCGAACTGAAAAGAGAAATCCTACTGTAAACAACAGCTTGTTTTGTATTCTTAAAACATGCTGCCCATAATCTCTTCACACAGGATTAAGGAAGGATTAAAGCAGAGGACAAATAGAGGACAGAATACAATAGCTTTAAAGAATCTAGTAATTTGTGTAAATTTAGAGAATCTGAACAAGTACTAAATAGTTTAAGCAATTTTTCACTTTCACTATATTACTGGTGTTTTAAGCACTAGCAACAACTTTAAATTATTTTAGATGTCCGAATTACATTTCAAAATGTAATGAATAACAGCAAATCATCTGCATTTCTGCTGTACAAGTATTATGCATTACCAAAAGTTTTACATTTGCACGCTAAACAGGCTACTCTCAAATTAAAATACAAACTAGGATATATGACCCAATAAAGACCTCCCACACGGATAAACTTACACTTACAACCCAATTCCACCAACCTGTTTACAGTAACTGCTGAAATCACCAAAGCAGTTCACAGAGCATGGTCCTACCCTCAATGATCAAAACTGGCAGTATTGCACAGTACAGAATGCACGCTGATACAAACTTCAAAAGTTAAAAAAAAACCCAACCGCAAACCAACAAACAAATTGTTGCTACAAGAACCTTCTTTGTAGTGACTGTATATTACTAGAGCTGACAGTAATCAGGTCCCATGACAGGCAGACCCAGTTCTTGAGATTAACTACAAATCCATTACTCTAATCAAAGACCAGCAGTTATTTAAAAGCATGACTGCTCAGCTGCAAGCAAGAAGTTAATAACATTGACAACAAATATTTGTACTTTCAAATATACTGCCTTAAATAAGTTTTTTTAAAAAGTCTCTTCAAAAGTCTAATATGTTGTTTCACTTATTTGTACCAGGCATTCGGGACAGGGCATATCAAAAAGCAGGAACTCCAGTTTGCTGGAAATATTGTCCCTCATTTTGTTCCAAACCAGCTTTGGTTTCAAACTAAAATGATCCACACCAACTTTTTCAGGATGTTTCCACAGTGACCTGCCTGGATGCTGCCGCCCCGTGCCAGCAAGGTTACCTCTTCCCACCCCCGTGAAACCTCTTCCCGCTATGCAATGAGCAGCACAGCGAGTTGCAGGACAGTAATGGTTTCAGTGAGACCTGCTGCCGGACTTCCAAGTCTCCAGCCTCGGGCGGTGTCCAGAAGGAACACAGACCACTCATCTTTCAACGTCTCCGCATCACTGTAAGTGCCAATAAACGCCCGTTCCCATGCCAATTTTACTTTCGCCTTATGACATTCAGTTATCTCCCAAGAGCGTGCAGTTACCTCCCTTAATGCATGCTCACGGTGGAAAGGGGAGCACAAGTCTCCTCTCACTTACCCAGGCTGTGAAACTCAAGACCGCCTGGCCTGGAAGTTTCACCCTGGGTCTCACAAATAAAAATTCAGCCCCTCTCATTAACTCCGAACGTGTCAGGCTGCCAAGGCCTGGACCTGCCTTACCAGAGCCAAAGCAGGCAGGACCGCCATCTCCACACGCTGCACCTCTGATCCAAACAGAGCTTTTGCTCCTGAGCCCAGCACTGAAGAGCGGGCTAGCTCCTCATACACGCGAGGAAAGGCCACTAGCGACCCGGCCCACCTCAAATCAGCCGGGAGCCTGGGAGGAGCCGTCCTGGTCAGGGACGGACGACGGACCCTGCCCTACTCCCGCTCCAGCCTAAACCGGCAGCTCCTCCTTCCTGGTGGGACCCTGGGGCCGCCCCCGCCCCAAACGGCCCGGCCCCGGGCAGGCGGGACGCGAACACGAACAGACACCCGCTCCGGACGCCCACCGTCCCCGCTGGGGACCCAACCCCTCCCCACCGCCTCCGAGCGCGGCCGCCCACTCACTGCGGTGACAGCCGGGCGGTGACAGCCGGGCCGCCCCCACCGCCGGGCCGCGCTCCCTCGTCGCCGGGGCGACGGCGCGGGGCCGCGGGGGAGGGGCCTGCCGCTGGCCCCGCCCCTCTCGCCGAGGTCACGTGGCGCAGCGGGCGGGCGGGCCCTGCCAGGTGCGGGCGCAGGCGTGCGTGTGCCCACGCATGCGCGTTTGCGTGGCGCGGGGGGGGGGGCCCACAAGGGTGTGCGTGTGACACTCGAGGGCGTCGAGGCGTCTGGGCGTGCAGGTGCCGTTCAGGGGGAGGTCTTCGAAGCGGAGCGGCAGGCAGGGAGGTGGGAGGCGGCGGCGGCCACGCTCTGCGGGAGGGCGAGGGCCAGGGCAGGAGCGGTGGCCAGGCAGGGGCCGTGTCACGTGCTGCCTGAAGGGGACACCGTGACCCGCCAGCTCGTCTCGAGGGTGTCCTTGCTATCGTTACTGTTAACGGTGGCGATAATGATGTATTAAATACAGCCACCGGCTAAGCCACCCCGTGCTTGGCATTTGTACAGAAAGTCCTAGCTGGAATATGCGTAGCTGTAATGAAGTCTGAAGTTTTTTTGGGGTTCCCCCTCCCACCCCCCCGCGTTTTTCTTTTATTATTTATTGTAAGCAGTTTATTAAAATGTGCGTTGCTCATGTAGATGCAGGGGGGAACTTCTGAATGCTATGTATGTATTCTAATATATATATATTTCTGTTACGAAGTTTATTCTCGGTCCTTTGTAACCCGCATTTCTCCAGCGTGTACAGAAGGCACGGTTAGTAAAAATTGCACATTTAGCATGCGAGTCCACGAGTAGCTTTGGCAGTGAAGTCCCATTTTAAGCTTTAATTCTCAACGTGAGTTTGAACTTCCTATGTTTTAATGTTTTTGAGAGCGAGGGGCAAGAAAAGGAGGCGATCTTTTCAACACAGTAACTACTAGTGGCACCGTGGAGGGAACGGCAGAAAATTGGTTTAGAAATTCAGATTCATATCTGCTTCACCAAGCTGGCGGCTCAGGCTTGCTGAGCAAAAATGGGAGGCTGTCTTAATTATACCTCCCCCCACCCCCCCAGTTCCTCATTAACTGGCGTGGTAGCTTTGTGATGGTTTAAGCGCCGTTGACAGATTAATTGCTCCTACCTCAAGTCAACTGAGTGGAACGTGGGGCTATGGGAATCGGTTTTCTGGAATCCAAGGGATTCAGCTACTCACACACAGCGTACTGAAATGAAAGTACAAGAAAACAACATTATATTTTCTGAAACGGAATATGCCATTTCCTTTATTGAAATAAAACATTGGAGGTGCCTCCCGGGTAAAATGAAGTTCAAAGGTGAGACGTGGATGTGAGAAGGGAGAAGGTACCATCACCCGCATGGGCAGGATTCAGGCAGAGATTCAGTAGGAGTTGATCATACGTGGCAAAGCATTTAACCATGCGTTCACCTGTAAGGATGTGTTTGAACGCTACTACATGTATACATTACGTGCGTAGAAGTACCTCTCCACTGTCAGTGGAAACGATGCAGCAGTTGCCCTGTGATGTCCCCTCCCTGCCCTCAGGTCCTTTCCTCTCCGTCTCTTCAGCTTAAGTCTTGTCCCATGGCTGCCCTTCTTTCCCAGTGATGGGCTCCCTCCTCCTCCTCTGGTGCTGCCACCCAATTTCTACAGCTATCCCTCCGGCTACCTTCCCCTCCAGGGCCGTGGGGCTGACAGGAGGTTTCCTGGGATCTTGCTGTGCTTGTGTGCCTGAGTGTTACGTGGGCTGTAAGACTGGTTTGTGAAACTGTAATCCCTTCTCCAAAGAGATTCGACTGTGGAAGGGAAGGAGGCTACAGCTGCTTTCATGGTCTTATCTGGGAAGTCCCTACAACACTGTTCTTGGTTGCTTCTGGGGCATTTCTAGTCTAATTACAGTCTAACTACTTGTAAGAGATCTGGCACAAGCAAGGGATCTAATGTTTAAACAATTTCTATATTATTTTTGCACAGGTGCAGCACTTAAGTCTGTATTCTGTTACCAGGACCTTGTGTCTGTCAATTGTTGGCACTTTCTGTAACGCTCCCCGACATTTCACGTGCATGAAGACAGAAAGGCTGTAGACAGAACTTGCCAGTGTTTAAGCCAAACTGCAGCATGGTGTGGAGTTGCAGGACAAGCACTGCAACCCAGTCACTTAACACTTCATTTTGTCATGAAGACATGAGAGAGGTGCTGTGCTGTGCTCTTGCTATGAACCAGGAAACCGAAGGAAAGGCAACAGGCTGGAACAAAGAGACCCAGGAGCTGCAGCGATGTTTGTAAGCCTTGCGAAAGGACCTCCAAGGCCATCCTCATGCACCTGCTTCCCTGCTCATTTTACACACCACCACAAGCAGACCCACTGCTAATTTTCTGTTGAAAGAACCCTCTTTGGTTGTGGTCCTTAAAGGTGTCGATGCTTTGCTCAAATGCCAGCGTCAGTACCAGAAACCGGCTTCTCCCAAACACCATCACAGCAAATGACAGCATGCATGTTGAAGCTAATAGGGGTTGTGTAAACTTCACTTGGTTTCTGTTTGTTTGAATGAGTTTGAGCCAAACGAGCGACGTTTCTGGGTGATACTTACTCGCCCCTGTACCATCCCACTGATCCTCGTGTTGCACAGGGACTCTTGCGAGCCCACGGAGGCGTCGTGTTGAAATGCACTCTCCGTTTTGCACAACCCCAACCGTAGCGCTGCATAAACAGTAACTGGCTCACCCTCCCTTCGCTCGTGACAGGCAGATATTTACACAGCTAGAACACCGAAGGCAGTTATCCAGACATGGGACACCACCATACGCTGGTCTCATTACCTTTCAGGCAGAGGGGTTTTAACAGGCCTGGACTAACTTTTCACTCTGTGTGTTGGGAGGAACTATTCCAACATTAAAGGTCCCCTTTCTTCCCTTTTTATCGGCATGTGACTGCTACTGATAAGGGTGGGAATGACATGAACTTTCCTAAATGTGTAATCCAGCTCTTCAGAAGACCTCCTGCATCTCTAGAAATGCATCGTGCATCCTGCTAAATGGTTGTCTCTCAAGAAGCATGACCCACTTTTGTGAATGGGAGCAGCTTGATTGTGTTAGATAGCTTCCCCCAAAAAAACACCAAGAAAACCCCTAGAAATCCAGAAAAAATCCCAGAAGACCCCCAGGAAAAAAAGAAAAAAAGTCTCAGAAATCATATTCTGCTCTGTTGCATCGTCAGTGTCCATACGGTAGCTCTAGTTTCCACCCACAGAGCTCAGAGGAAAGCTTGCCTCTGTCTTTAAAGATGATAGTCTGTACCCCAAACGAGGACATCAACTACCTCAAGCCCAGTAAGCCCAAAACAGCCAAGTTTCTGTGTGCCTTGTTTGTAGCATTTAGTGTATTTGAAAAGCCCAGAGGTGACCTGCTTTCGGAGGAGGAGCAAAGGCTAGGCGAATTGCTCAGACTCTCACTGGAGGTCTTCGGCAGGACTAGGTGGACACACGTGGCCGTGGAGCGGGACAGCGTGCCAGGCTCCGTCCTCCCAGCAGGAGGAGATGGGACCACGAAATGATGCCCACGTGTAGTTGCACCCATCGGATGCGTGACATACGGCTGCATTCGGTGGGTACGCGGTTGAAAAACATTTGTCACGTGGCCTCTTGTCTCTGGGAGGCATCCATTCAACACTTGGGCTTTTAAACTTTGCCATTAAGAGGCTGCTGTTTTGGTACAAAGAGCAGCCTCAGCGTGGGGACAGATGGTGCTTTACCTCAGTAGGGCCCTTGTAGTCCATATGAAGCCAGAGCCACAGGTGGCCGAGGTTTGAAAGCGCCTTTTTCCCCCTCCCTCTGTGACTTTGCCATAACAACTGGAATTTGTTAGATGAAGACGTCTGCCGCAGTACAGGATGCGGGCTGGCGAGGGGCTCCTCTCATGTGCTCGAGGCAGGACCAGAAACTGCCCTTGAAGGGGATGATTAATGGAAGAGAAGCTGCTTACTCAGGGACCGAAGGGAACGCGTCTTTCTTCAGGATGCTGCTTTGCTTGAGAAACACGCTTTTAAAGTCAATCCTGCAGCTATATAAACCAACAAGGAGGCTTTCAATTTCAGCTTTTTTTGTTACAGAAGCTCACGCTGCCTTTACAGTTATATATTTTGGAGAGAAAACTATGTACAGCATCTGGTCTTTTGTCTGAAAAAGGTAACATACAGATACCTTGTCCCAGACACTTGTGCATGAAAGGGAGCAAGTGAAGAAAGACTGCAATACCCTTCAGAGTGGCTTTATTTGTTCTAGTGCTACAGATGATGCGGTGAGGCAATTGCTACTGTAGCTTTTTACTGTACTTAAACACCTGTCAAGTTTATTAGAATTAAGTCCACACCCAAAAAGTAGCATCTTAACACAATTGGCTGCATTTTCTTAACTGGTGCACAAAGTTCTGCTTAAAAGGCTGTGTTTAAGAGCATAGCGTAATGATTTAAGCATACAGCTACAATGACAAGTTTTATACCAGTAATATTAACAGCACAAAACCCCCACAGCTTGTCTTAATGTTTTAATACACTTGAAGCTTGAGTTGTGGTTGTTTAACTCCTCTAAAATCAATATAAAAATGGAGCAACTTACAGCTTTAACATTTTCTTTGACTTTCGATTCTGCTGTGAATCTTTCCAGATTTTGTAGTCATTTTGTTTGGTCTTATTCACCTCGAATATGTTTCTTTTTCTTTTAAACTTAGAAGGCTGTAAATCTTAATTTTTATTCTACATGCCAAATGCCTTAATATGATTTGGAGCACAGATGAGAAATCTCAGTTCTGTCAAACAGGCATAGTGTTATATATTCCTAAACTCTAAAACTTTGCATCAGTCTTTCTGGGTGGTAACTTGGGGTTTTTTTGGGGGTTTGTTTTGTTTTTGTTTTTTTTTTAAGGTTAGTATATGGGCTAATTATCAAACTGATGTTGCTCACCTGAATCTGTTCTTGTCAGTAATTTAAAACCTGGTAGAAGAATTGCCATGAGAGTTTAACAAGAGCCAAGTGAGGTATACAGCAAATATCCTAAAAGGCAAGGTAAGCTTGCTGCAGATGAATTCATTTAGTCTTTTTGTAAATTCCAGCTTCACATGGCTTGAATTTTTAAAATGCTGAACAATCCACTGCTGAAACAGGATGCTATTAGCTAAATTCCTGTGGGGCTCAATTTCACATTATCAGAGTGCACACATTGTTTTCATAAAAATACAAAAAGAAAGAAGATAAACTACACCAGAAATAATGATTTTAAAAACTCAGGTATTTGTACACCATACTTTACAAGTAAGATTTGTTTAGCAGTTTGATGATAGCATTACAAAGTTCTGTATGTCAAAGCCAACTAGTCAGCTGCTCATGTTAGTTTACATGGTGCTTTGTTTTTAACCGTGATTTCGTGTTTATTGAAAAGGTACAGTAGTATACTGTTACTCAAAGCATAGCAAAAATATACAAAAGCCAGATTTTCCAAAATATTTGAATGTCCAGAAAGTTAAAGATACTTGGTAACTTAATAATAATAATAATAAATTCTGTCACCCTGACCAATCCCCTGGGTCTACGTAGCTCCCTTGCTCAGCACACATGGTTTGGGTATGGGTTCCATTCCCCAGTACTAAGCAGCTTTCAAAGTACCTAAGTCTTAAACCAGCAGTGCTCCTCTATTTCTTCTTCTTCCTGGCATACTGGAGAATTAGTTCAATTAGCTAGGAATTTGGGGATGCAAGTCCTTACGTTTCCTTTGTTTAGCTCAGGGTGTCTGGAAATTTTGTTTTCTGACTTCTCAGTTTGTTGGTTGCTTCATTTCCAGGAGAACAGTGCTGTCATGGGGAGTTATGACTGCAGAGAGAAAAATGACTAGGAAAGTCTCTTAGAGGAAGGAGAAGGATCTAATGGAGATGCAGTGCAGAAAGGCAACGAGGGAAGGTGCATTCAACGCTGACCTGTACCGCTAAGCAGCTAGGATGTTGCATTTTTAGACAGGATGGAGTTGTTATTCGTGGGTAAAGCGAGTTTCTGCAGTAATACCTGCCCAGTATTGGTCTGCCAGCTTGCCAGACCCCTTCAGACAAAGAGCAGTTTCACTGCAAATGGTCTTCAGGACTATATATGCAACCCTGACACCCACGCGATGCTGGGCATGCTTGGTGGGGGTCACCTGAGCCCTCTTGCCTCCAGGTCGAGTGTTGCAGGGGGTCGGTTCCCGGTGATGGTGGGGCTATTCCTGGGCTTTCCCTTTTGCATAGAAAGGCTGGACAGTCTGTAGTCTTGATGCAGGGGATCAAAAAGCAACATGAAGTGAGCGTGCAGATTTTTCATTTCTCATTTCAGAGAAACCTAGCTGGTCTTTCCATTCATCAAATGGATCACGGCAGGTGAACAGACGAGTCAGGTGAATTATTTGGCAAATTGTCTTGCTTTCATTTATTTTATTTCTTTCATTTTCTGTCATTTCTTTCAGTTGACTATAATCTATAGGCACCTTCCTTCATCTTTTTTTCCATTACCTGGTAAGCATTTTCTTTTTTACAGATGGAGCATTTTCTCTCAAAGCTGGAGGCATCTGGCAGGAGTTGTGGCTACAAGCGGATTGCATCCCCCGTCAGAGGAGCCTGTTGTCTTCCAGAGATGCCGTGCCTCCACGCTGCCTTCACCCAGATGTGTTTGGACTCAGCTCCTTGTGCCATTTTAGAGATTAGGTGGGGCTGGTTTGAAATTTTGTGCAAAATATGCTTCACTCAGCACAGCTCCAGAAAGGCACTTTTGGGGGATAAGCTGTTGTGATGTACTGCTTCCTCACCTCTCCTCAAATCCCAAACCACCGGGCTTAGCATGTACATGGTCAGCACGAGAATGTATTTTTCCATTTGCATGTATTTGCCATTTAGGCAACGTTTAGTCAATAATCAGCACTCTCAAACCTTAAAGTCTGTCCTTCGTGCTCAGTATAGCTGTTCCCCAGTGGTGGCCCATACCGATAGGTCTCCACGCTCTCGGCTGGTTCGGACTTTGTGGGGACCGGGTCATGCTGGTAGAGCAACGCTGACTTTATCATCCCAAAGTCTTCCTGAATCTTCATTCCTGAATAGATAGCACCCGAGACATTTTCTGCCACGTGGGTATAGCTCTGAAGATTTTTCATATCGCAGAGGTTGTCACTGTATTTCAGCGCGGACGGCTTGTAGGCCTGGTAGGACACCTTGGTGGTGGTTGTGATGACGGTTTGCAACGGCGGGGCTATGGGAGAGGGGCTGGAACCATACCTGCAGGGGTAGTCCCCACCGTAGTAAGGGTGGTTAGCGCTCGTTTGCATCTGTCCGTAGTCACTCCGGTCTCCGCTGCCAGTTTTCCCCCAAGCTGGTTTCAGTCCGTAATGTCTGCCAGGGTTATCAAAGCTCTTATCATGGGTGGTCATGGCATTGTAGTGAGATCCATTCAAACCGATGGGGTCAGCATCGATGGCAGGACTTGTCAGATCTTTGTAAAATGTTGGGTAAGGGTTGGAGCTTATAAAGGTAGGAACTCCAAACTCATAGCTGCACGGCCTGGGCATATAGATCCTTGGATTGGGGCACTTTGGGTATGGCGATAGCTGGTCCTCTTGGAAGCTGGCTGAGTCGTAAGATGCTTTGTAGAGGTCAGCGTTTTGCAGCGAAGGGTAAGACTGGGCTGGAATCGAAAAATTGGTGTCTGTGATGATACCGACCCTTTCTGGGCCATCCACGCAGGGCAGATTCTGTAGGTTATTGGCATAACTGCCGCTATCATCGTACCTTCCAGCCTGACAAGGACAAGTAGATCTTTGAGATTCGGGAATGGATCCTGCCCACACAAACGTATATGTCTCAACACTTGCACTATTGCTCATTTCAGCCCCAAATGAACGGAGGTAGTGTGGTGTAAAGCTTTGTTTTGCCCTGGGATCCCTAGTACGTGCTTATGACACCTTTTTAATTGACTAAAAAAATCTTGACTTACCTCTGAGTTTAGAGTTCTCTTTTTCTGGGAATGGTGAGAAAAGGACATTTGCTTCTTAATTGCACTTCGTCTTGCTTCTGCCTCCAATTTGCTCTCTGGCCTGGGGTGGTCATGGACTCCTTTAGCCTAAATTAGGTTTAACAAAGAATTAGATGTGAACTGGAAGGAGATAAGAGAAAATGCAATAGTAGAATGAGAGGTAGCCACAGCATGGTCTGTGGTTTGGCACAAGAAAACGGGGAGGAGAAACTAAACAACAAGGAGGGATTAAATTTAAAAATAAATAAAATAAATCGTGATTTGCAGGTAGCTAGAAGAAATAAGAGTGAGGGAGAAGTCAGCGCGGACTGCAGAGCTGCAAGGCTGGATGATGAAGGAGCAAAGGTGTTACCTGTGTTTGTGACATTCAGGAGTAGCTGATTAGAACCAAGGGAAAAAAAAGATTATAAATTTAGTTTGGTTGATTTTCTGCAGTCCAGGATCTCAGTTCTGCTGTGTAACAGCCATCACTAAACCAGCATAAATAGGCTTTAAAGAGGTTTAATGCCACCAGATGACAAATATTCTCTACTCTAAAGACAGTAAACACCTTCTTCAAGAGGACTGGAAAGCATACCCTGGAAAGCCATCCAGAGATGCTCTGCTATTGAAACATCTGTGGATATGCAGATCTATGTATCCAAAGCTGTACTGATATAGGATAAAACAATATATTCTACATGTCCTTACACATTACATTTCCCTAAATGGATCTCCATATAGTCCCTAATATGAAGTGGGAAACTTAAAATTGCTTTTAAAATGCTGTTCTTTCTCCAGTAGAAATTAACTTCTAAGTGAGGATTTATCAACTATTTGACGGTAAAAATCTTCAATTGTCACATGTCTGTAACAGAATATCTGAATAATAGTAATACTACTACTACTAATAATAATAATAAAAAAAAGGTGAGAATTTGGAATGTGGCCAGTTTTGCTCCATCTCTGACTGGAGAACAGAATTCACTGCAGTGTGGGTCAGGGAAAAAAAAAATAAAATCATCCAGCAGAGAATGTAATCTCATAGAACAGAAGCTTTTTGTGAATTTAGTGTCCTAATGTTGCTAAAAAAGAACAAATCAACATGAAATTGCAAATTTTAGCTTTCTAAATTTCCTTTTTTTCTGGCAAGTTTTAAAATTATCTTAAAATTCAAAGGTTATTTTCACATGAAATAGAATTTTCACATTTCAACTTGTGCAATTTAAGGCTTTCCTTTCCCCATTTATTTATTTTAATAGAAAATAAATATTAGGTCCTTAGTGAGATTCAGATATCAGACACGCCAGGGTGCAGGACAACTTTTGTGTTCATATTTGTGTACTGTAAACAGGAGAATTTTAGACATCTACAATGATGTTATAGTTAAAATTGAATATAGTTAACCCTCAAGTACTGCTTTTAAAAAGACACCCAGGTGTTATTGTTTTATTTGTTCTTGCCATGTTTGTGCTACAGAGGAATTCAGTCATGGACCAGAACTCCACCATGCTCACCATTACACAAGAAAAAAAAGAAGAAAAAAAGGGGAGGGGGAAATAAATCTCTCTATATATGTATATAGATATAGTTTTTGTGTATAGGTATAATTTGTGTGTGTGTGTGCACATGTGTATGCATGCTTTTTACCTGGAAAAATATTGCTTTGCCATCAAGCCTCCAGAAGTTAGTGACTGGATAGCCACTGTGTCCTCGGCAGGGAATAAGCTCAAGGGCCGAGTTACAGTTTGGGCAGGCTTTCTCTGTGAATAGAGGTAAAGAAACTACTGAAGACACTGTTAAAGGCAAGGTGTCGTCTGAGAGTAAACAGAGCTCAAGAGAATATGATCAGCCTTCACTGAAATTCAGATTAAAATATGACGTTCAAGGAAACGCAGCGTAGACTACCAAGCGTAACCGAATGGTATGGACTAGAGCTGCATCCCTGATATAAATGCTAATGAGTTAAAGGATTGTAGATCCATTTCCCCTTAAGTATTTACAGACAGACGTTGAGGAAATTTGGAACTAAATACATTCATCACGCTCTGCAATTACGCCTTAGTCTGCATGCAAGTAAGGGCGATCCCAGTTTAGAAATCAGGCCCAGCTGGAAGAAATGGTGTCCCTTGGGCATCCCATCTCTCCTTGGGCACCCCTCACTTTGCTGCTTCTGCCGAGCCTTGTCGCATATGGCGGGGCGAAGCTGCAGCCTGGCTCCGCCGGGCAGAGCACAGCTCCTGGCGCACACCACCACCCCCAGGCAGGACTTCTTGAGGATCTGGCAGTTGTGGTTGTTGGTGTTGCGCATGGCCCAGCCGCTGAGGTGTCTCTGCGCGTTCTTCTCCTCGCTGGAGTAGATGAACCGCACGTAGCCGTCGGGCCATTCCTGGAAGGCATCGAAGTGCTTGGGCTCCTGCGGCAGGGCAAGCGGGGTTGAGGGAGCAAGGCAGCAAGGAGGAGAGCAAGAGAATATTAGCAGGGTATTGCAACCTGATGGTTTTGCCCTGTTACAAAATACATCACGGGGAGAAAAAAAAAAGGGGCTTTTTCTATGATCACCCAAGCAGCAGAAAAAAAATTATTGGAAGAATAGCTTATTCAGAAATGCTCTATGAAAGGGGAAAGGCAGTCTGAGCTTCCATGTTTCACAAGAAAGTCAGGATCCTTTCCTCTTTTGCATCATGATCCGTAATAACATGGTCTGTTGCCACAGATGCCTCTTTGCAGTGAGGTTACCCAGCCGTGAAAGGCCAGCCTTGTTACCAGAACTTAATGAGTGGTCTACCACTGATGTGCCCGGACAGGACAGAAGCTGCCCCGCTCATACTTGCTATTAAGTTCTCCTCATTGTGGGATTGTGCACCTGCAGGCTGGAAACTAGAAGTTTTAGCTAAGGAATGGTTTCTTAAAGTGTGTCTAATATAAGTTGAATAAGGCTTCTACCAAAAAATAAAAATAAAGAAAATTGCCATTGCAAATATACTTCCAATATATGTTTAGGAGTTTGGAGAAAGAACATTTCAATTTGGGATGTCGCTGGCTTTCTGGAGTTCTGTACCAAAATGTAATTACCAGAACAATTAAAGAATGAGTAAGATTTTAAACTCCAAATATTTACAGTGCAAGTAAAGAATTCCTGCAATGCTCATTTAGCGTACATATGTACCACGTGCGAGCAATCCTGGTGAATGCGGGTAAACTACCAGCATTTACAGCATTAAGCCATTCTATAATCGCATGGGCTCTGTAAAATTAAATAAACTCCAAGATGAAAAAAGTTGTGAATTAACAATGCATTTGGAGCTCGCTGCTAGCAAAAAAAGTGGAACTCTCATTGCCAGTAAAACATCACATCAACAGACAAAATGTTTAGATGGCTTTAATTACATTAGCAGAAAATAGTCAATCCAAGCTTCTTGTTGACATTTCTTTAAGTGAGGAACAAGGGAGAAGAAAACCGGCTGAACAGCAGAGCTGAAGATTGTTTTAGGAGTTCATAACACAGCTGGCCAAAGCTGTGTCTCAAATCCATATTTTTAATTACAAGTCATTTTGTAAGGACTGCTGCAGCCCATCAAGACCCACGTAACCATACTTGAAAAGGTGCGGGAGAAGTAAACCAGCCATAAAAAACCCGAAGCTTGGCTCAGAAGCAAGATTTTTCCCCTGACATCCCAGCCGCCCGGCCCCACGTTGTAGCCGGTCGGGGACTTTTCTACCGCGCCCCCCACCACCCACCCACCGTGCCCGGTACCTGCGGCAGCTTGGGGTCGTTGATGTCCCAGGTGAGCTTCATGCCGGGGGGCGGCGGCAGGCGGCGACTCCCGCTTTTTTATGCGGTCGGGGTGTCCCGGGGGGGCGTGTGGGCTCCCAGCCGGCCCCGCAGGCGGGGCAGCAGCACCGTGCCCCCCTCTCGCCCCCCCGGCGGGCAAGGTCTGCTCCCCCTCCGCCCCCCCAAGTCCCCCCTCCGCTGCCGGTAGCTGGAGGTGGGGGGCCGCCGAGGGGTTCTTGCCCGAATCCCCCCCTAGCACGGGGTTGGGGTGGGGTGACCTCTGCAAATTTGAGCGGGGTCTGGCAGGCTACCCCGGCAGCAGCAGGGCTCTGCCCCTCGTTCCCGCGGAGGGTGGCAGGACCGGAGGGTGCCCATCTCCAGGCGCAGCTCTGCCCCGTCGGGATGCCCCTAATATTTGATTTCGAGCTGCCCGCAGCTTGAAAAGCCCCTGGGAGTCAAAGGGGCTGGACAAATAACCTGCTCTTCCCTAAATGCAGGCGTACAGCCACGCTTTAGACTTAGATAGAAACGAATTCAGTGCTATTAAGCGTGTTCTGTGCTCTATGACACAAGGTTTAAAACACAAAACCGGAGTCAGTGCCATCTTATCGATCGGCGTGTTTTAACTTACTAGAAAGTTACAGGTAACATTTTTTTTACCTTCTTCTTTTAGGAAAAAAATAGCCCATGGGGCTTTGGGGGAGGAGAAAAAAAAGTTTGCTTTTAGTTCTCAGAAACAGAAAGAACACAAAATGAAGTATGCACAATATGATAGAGATGGAATCGTTGAACGGCTAGTGCTGCTGCCATCCTCTAAACGATCCCACCTGTTCTGGCGGATTTTTGCATTCGCTTCTACCCCCTCTAAAAATTTACTGAACTTTACCACTAGCTTTGCAACATAAAAACCATCCTGTAGCAGAAGAGGCTAGCTGTGACTCCCCCCGATACAGAGCAGCCCCCACCGGGGCGTGGGGTCCCCCTTTTGTACCCTCCTGCTCGGACGGGGTGCCAGCCGCCAGCACCCGGCTGCGGGGGGCCCTTCCGAGCCGCCGCCCGCCGCACAGGTGCGGCTCTTCACCGCAGGTGTAAAACTCGGCTTTTTTTCCCCTGGCTTTTTTTTTTTTCCTCCCTCCCCTCTACCAGAGCCCGGGACGGAGTTAGGCGTGCTGAGGAAAGGAGAACGCTTGGGGCCGTGGGAAACGCTGGCGAGTGTCTCCCCTCCACCCCAAACGCGGGTTTGTCCAGCTGGCTGCGGTCGTGCGGGGGTCGTGGGGAAGGGGGCGTAAAGCGGCCCCAGCACCTTCCCCCCGCCCCGGCTCCCGGGCCGCCCCCCGCCGCGGAGCCGCAGCCCGGACCCGCCGCGCCATGGCCCGGGTAAGCGCCGCTCCCCGCGGCGGGGAACCGGCGGGTGGGGAGAGGAGGGGGGTACGCAGCGTGATGTCCCGGGGGACGCCCGCGGGGCCCCGCTACGGCTTCTCGTGGTCCCAGCTTTGGTAAACCTCCAGCTTGGGAGCGCGGGGTGATTTTGAAACTTTCCTTAGGAAATAAGGAAGGAAAACCAGCCTTTTGGGAGAGAGAGGGTGAGTAAACGGTCTGCAGCTCTTGGGCAGAAAAAGCGGGGTTTCTCTGTTTTTCTTTTCTCTCCCTTTTCTTTTTAAAGGAAGAAAAAAGTGAAGAACAGAATAGAGAGGCGAATGGCAACATGGCAGCCAGAGCAGAAGACTATGTAAATATCTCTTAAATGCATCCTTAGCTTTATCTTACAAATAGTTGCATATATATTTAACAGTGCATTCTTAAATGGACATGGCATGACCTAGAATTTTTAGTAATTTAATGTCATGTGGGAAGTGCAGCAGACCCCTTAATCTTTTCTTTAGTAAGTGGGAAGAAATTATTGTAATAGTTGCGAGACGTGGTAAGAATTACAAAGTGCGTGCACTGAAGGAGTTGCTTATTTCTTTACTCGGTATCCTTTAAGTTTACTTAGTTTCGAAGGTCCTGTCTCTTTTGGAGATTAAGACTGACATTTCACCTTCAGGTGTAACAGTAAAATGAAGGTAGAGAAACAAACGAAGTAAAAACAAATAAAAAGCCTACAACTTTTCAAATTACATTACAAGTATTTTCTCATAATCAGTGCTGCAATGATTCAAATGCCCGCTTATTTTAATGGCTAGCTGTTTGCTTCCCCTCCCTCCACAGCTCGAATCGCTTCTCACCGATGCTTTTAAGGGGAAGGGATTTCAGAAAATAAGCGAACTGCTTCAGGAGAGAGAAATAGAGCCTCCCCAGAAATACAGCAAATCTCTCTTCAACCAGCTAGATAAAGCACTGAGAAAAGCAAGTACCATAAATAATCTTAACCACCTTCATGCCCGGCTCCATGGATATCAGACTAATAAAGCGCGATGCTCTGTGTTTCTGTAGGAGCTGGACAAGAATGAATTCCAGAATGTTTCGCTGCTGCTGAAATGTATTCAGCTCTACTTTAAAAGTGATCTTCAAGAAGGGACGAGTTTGTTTATTGAGCAACGACTCGTAGAAAAGATGAGTACAATACTATATGTACAAGTTACTAATGTGATTTAAGGTTGCTTGCATCAGGAAAAGAACTCCAAGGAAGTGAGAACTAGAGGATGGCTTGCTGGCCACGCAGAAGCAAAATATTTTTTTAATATATTGCATGAGCTGAGTGGGAGAAAACGTTTGCTTTCATTGCATTACTCTCAGTACAGCAGCTAACATCATGGCTTCACTTATCACCTGACTTAATGGGTTTGTGGGCTTTTTTTTTAAGCTGACAATGGAGGGAGAAGATGAGTTTTGATGACTCCCATCTGTGAAATGATATAGAATTTCTAAATATATTTTAAGTGCTCCAGCAAAACATGATTTTAGTAATAGAATTGATGAGCAGTTTGTGCTTTTATAATTTTAAAAGCTGACATGCTCTTTCTGAAGGTCCCTTTCTAGATGCATAGTAAACCAGATGGATTTAATCTGTAGTTGTATTTTATCTCCTAATGGCACAATACTGATTTCAGCTGGTAATACTTGTAGTAGCAGAAATGCCTGTGAGCTGAAGAGGGCTAATACCTGCATCTAATGTAGCTAGGAGGGAACAGTTAACACTTGCTCTCTGGTAGCAGGGTTGTACCAAGGAGTCCTCAGTCCAAAATGTTGTAATCCTGCCTTGTAATTGTGCTTTTCAGGGATACAGTTGCTCAAAATTCCTGTATGGAGAGATTATTAATGAAGTTTCACCAATCTGAGCTCTGTACCTCCAGTTTTCTAGATATCAAGTTAGCCATAGGCATGTGATGCTATGCAGTACGTTTAATGACATAAAGTATTAAAATGATGACTTTGAAAAAGCTTGATGAATTTTTAAAATCTTATTTCACTGTGAATTGACGTCCTCTAGAAATTTCCATAGGAGTTACAATGCCACTAGCACCATGCATTGTGTCAAGGAGGTGCCGAGCACCACGAGTGGGTGTCTCGAGATGAGAAAGGAGGACAAAAGTGGGGTGGGGGGGGAATAAGCCCTGCTGAGTGGGTGTGAGGGTGGCACTTCTCATGTCCTCCTAGCAAAATTTGAGCTCCTTAATGCTGTGTAGCTTTTGACACAGTACATGACTCTGAAGTTCAAGGACTAAAAAAAGCTGTCTGTATGCATAAGATTTCCTGCATATATATCTAGTTTAAGGATTATTAGCTCTTCTTCCCTGGTTTTAACTGATTCTTTTAACTTTCACCTGGTATCGTGGTTTGAAAGAGCAAGAGCATTTGTGAACCTCATCGACCCAAATGAGAATAAATTTTTGATGTTACTTTTTGAAGACTTCTTTGACTCTGCATTGGTATGTATGTGTATTTAGGGGGCAGAAGGGTTGCCTTTATTAGATAAGAAAGCTACTGTTCACAAACAGCTTTCTGTTTAAAAAAAAAAGTTATGCAGACCCTGTGCTCTAGGACTGAGCCTGGGATGCAGCTCAGGTGGTGGAGATGGGCAGTGCCCAGGAGTCTGCTCTGGGCTGGCATTAGGCTGAGATCTGATACACCTGGGAGAAGCTGCTGTGGGGCTGCACAGGGCTGCAGTGTTTTCTCGTTTGCTAACATGAAGCCAAGTGTTTGTTTTTGCAGGAAAATATGCAAGAAGTTCTGATGCATTTTGTAAACAAAAGCTTTTGTGCTGAAGGCCTTGTTTAAAAACCCAAGTTGCTGCTGATGAGCTGCACCTTATGCGCAAATGTGTTTGCCAAGGTCGTCCTGGCCGTTCGTTCCTGTAGTGTTTGAAGCAGCTGATTTACTTTTAAAGAATAAACCGAACTGCTTACAGTTCTCATTTAGGTTTCTATTTTAAATATTCATAACTTTAAAGGTATTGGAGGCCTAGTGATGTAAATTTTCAGTAGGAAGAATACTTTTAGCTTCTTTCCCCAAGCTGTTCCCTCAATCTTGTCTGTAGCTTGCAGTAACTATGTCACTTTGTGCATCAGAATTTATTTGAATACTTATGACTCTTTTTAGGAGACTTGGTAAAAGATATTTGAGCAAAATCAGATTTTCTTCTTTCTCTACTAACCACATTGAAATTATATGAAACACTCTATAAATTATTCATTTGTCAAAATTTGATTTCTTTGTCTTCCTGGTCCATTTCTTCCATATACTTTCACTGTGGAGGACAGTGTATTGTTTTATTTGGGTTGTGTTTTTTTTATTAATGATTACTTTTAATTTTCCTCAATGGACTTTTACACTCTTCAGATATCGTATGTTATGATATCTAGTACTGTAGTGTGTGAACATAAAACGTGTTTTTACATAGGCCCATATGGGCAATAAAAGTAACAAAGCGATGCCACGATGTGGGTTTTCCAGGGAACCTGAGGGCACTGCATTCTCAAATGCTGCTGAAATCCCCGGGGGAAGTGGGTGCTTTGCTCCCTTTACCCTCCCTGCATAATGCCAGCCTGTATGATCGGGGTGACCATATGTGATATACCTGTATCAGGTGGCACTGCTTTTCCTGATGTGGGTACAGTAATGGTTTATGTGATTTTAGTCCCTGAAAGGTGTGACAGTGGGGGCATAAACGCCTCAGCACTTCGAGTACTGCTGTTTTTGGATTGTGGTGTGTTAACGAAGGCTTCCTTTATTTTTTCCATCAGGTGGTTTGCAGGTGTAGTAATGAAGGTCAGTATTGTTTTTCCTTCTATTCCTTGATATCCTGAATCTCAGTCTCGGGAGCACGTTTCTTAATTCTGCTTGAACTCTATCATCTTTCTCTTCTTCCCTCCGCTCCCTACCTCCCCCTCCTTCTCTCTGCAGTGTTTTCTTCAAATCCTCCTGCTAATTTCCCTTCAGTTAACTTTCATTAACATTTACATTGGAGCACAAAACCTTTTACTGTTTCTCTTCGTTTGCTTGTTTTGAATATGCTGAGAAAAAAAAATGTAGCCGTGGTATCTTGTTTAAATGGTTGGCATCAATGCTCAGAGTAAATGATGCTTCTGACAGGACTTGAGGCTAGACAGTCTGCTCTTGCACGTCTATTCCTAGCAGCTTCTGATGTTATTCCCTCTCTGAAGGCAACCACTGTCACAGAATAACGTGGTAACTCCTTCACCTATCCTAACCAGGCAGAGGGATGTCTGTCTGTCTCATTCATTTCAGCAGCAAGATTTTGTCTGTGGCTGCAGCTGGCTTTCCATTAGGGCAGGGGAGCAGGTGCTTTCAGAAAGAGCAAGTATCCATGGGCCCAGACATCCAGGCTCACAAGTCGTGTAAAAATGAAGCACTACATTGTGGGCCAGATAACTTGAGCTTATTTGTCCTTGTAGCTTATTCTAGTGGGAGCAGAGTGGGCATGAATGTGTTGTGGTTAATACTCTAGTGGTTTGCTCTGTTGACACTGTCAAAAGCTGTATGTTACAGATTTATCTGTTGCGGTTAGTAAGTAGCTTCTCCTTCCTATACCTATTTAAATAGTTATCCAGGTCAGCGGTTAAAGTATCTGGAGCTTTTTTTACAGAGAAGCTACAAGTCCCCTTTTCTGTCTAGGATTAGATAGTTGTGAGCTTTGTTTAAAACTGAATCCCCAGCTGGGACATTTTTACTCCTTCAACACCACAAACTGTAGTTGCTTCAACTGTTTTTCATACAGACACCAGCTCGTTGCTAGCTGTAACCTTTCAAATGATTTTTCTAGGGAAGAAAGAGCTGGTGACTTTATTTTTACCTGAACTAGGGCATCTAGTGACAGAAGCAAATATTTGCTGTGCTCTGCGGCAGGAGGTAAGACTCCTACTAGGAGAAGAAAATACAGATATGTGTGCACACAAGTGTGTGTAATTAGATAAATGTGGAAAATATGTTACTGAATTCTTTCCCTTCCTATTCTGCCCCTTCCTCTCTGGGGGGACAGGCTTTGAGGACCCTCAATTCTATACTTGACAGTGTCCCGCGGGAGGAGAGAAAGAAATTCCCTCTGTCTGAAGAGATGTGCTCGCTCACGTAAGTGGTTTTCCCTCCAACTCTTGTTGCAGGGAAGATGGTGTTTAGCTACAAGAGTTAAAGTTATTTCCACTTTAACTTGTTGTATTATGTTGTTTCAGGAAAGACCTTGCAAAAACTATACTGGAGGTTGGTGGTAAGAAGTACTTAGTGGTTATTCTTATGAAGCTGGGGTTCTCCAGCTTTACTTCATCTGCTTATTTATTACAGTTGAATTATAATTTAAATTATTTCCTTGTAGATAGTTGATTTTTTTTGGGGGGGAAATCAGATGGTATGTTAAGAAAATATTAATCAAAAATTGTTAGATGCAACAATGCATTAATTCTTTCCGGTTAGTATTAGTAATTCTTATTAACTAATAAGAAGAGCTAAACTGATGTATGTAGAAAGGCAATTAGATCAGCTTTATGTACATGTTTACAAAGTATGCTTGCTGTTAGTCTTTAAAAAAATAAAATTTAACTACTTTCCCATGGTGTGGACAAACTTCAGTGAACAAGGTTTATAGCCTCTTGAATGAAGTCTTGTTTTTCTCCTAGCAGTAACACTTTCTAGGGCATTACCGTGGTATGTGAAATGTAACTTAATTGTAGTGAGTTAGCGATGAGGCTTTGTGCCCATCCTCTCCCTGATCCCTAAGAACATCTCCCGACACACGTGTGTTGTGGTTATCAGTGCTCTGCACCTCAGCCTCGCTGAGCTGGGGGGAGCTGAGGGTGCCTGGAGCTAACGCTTGGCTGTCACCCTCCGCTGTCTTCCTAGGTGAACCTGAAGCTAGCTGATGAATACGACTGTATAGTATATTTGCGCAAGAGAAGCAATGCTGTAACCCTCTGTTATGCTGGGGTGGATATTTATCCTGTGCTTATGTTTGCCATGTAGATTATGACCTTCAGGTTGCCCTTTCAGAAGCACTTTGTAGGTTAATGACAAAAAAATGGAGGGATGACCTCGTTCACCACTGGTTTGAAGATAACTATCTTGCTGAAGCTTTCAAAGAGATCAAGGATAGAGAATTTGAGACGGTGAGGGTCCTTATTTTGAAAACAACATACTTGACAAGTCTGTATAGGGGCTAGTTTTGTTTGAGTTCAGTCAGGATGTCCTTGTAAGAAGTTCCTACAAACTGATTTTATAAATACACAAAGTTAGTTAGTTATTTGTGGATGGTGTTTTTTTTTTTTTTAATCTGGCAAATATAGAATGGCATATTGCTAAAATAGCTTTTACTTCCAAGTTATTTTACTTCTAAAGCATAAATAAGTTAATTTTTGTGGTTTATGTTTGGAGGCTTGCTGATCATAAGTTGGATCGAACGATTTGTAGCAACTTGAGTGTTTCTTCCCAGTGGCCTTTGGCAACACACTGACTATTTAAAAGCTTATAACTGGAGTAGAGGTTACGCAGCCCAATAGAATAACTCTTTGCAAAGGAAATGTAGCCTGTTTTTTAATAAGATGTCATTTGCCTTGAAGGACTGCAGAAAATTTCTTAACCAGCTAAATGAAAGGCTTGGGGATGAAAGAAGGTAAGCTGTGAACCAACAACTAAACTGATGCCTTCATTACTGCAGAGGGGAAGAACTAGGACTGTAAACTGACTTGGGTTATATTTAAAAAAAAAAAAGGATTTACATCACATATATGAATAATTAAATTCTTAAAGAGACTTTATTCATTTTAATGGTAGTTCTTTTGAAAGTAAAATCAATGAAGACAATGCATTACTACTAAAATGCTATATTCTCTAAGCTTCTCCAAGCTTAATTTACTTCTAGGAATTTATTAATTCTTTTTTGAACAATAAGATTAGCAACCAATCTTAATGATTTTACCTTTCATAAAGTTGGACTCTGATGTTGAATGCATCATGTGAAGTCTGCTTTTCTTCCAGAGTCTATTCATTCCCTTGCATATCTGCTTTTGCTGACATGAACGAGGTAATAGTCCTTAGCACGGTGGCACCTTCCCTACAGTGTTACCGCAGTTAAAATGTTACTTTCTGTGGTGTGTGTGTGTGTGGTGTTTTTTTTTTTCTCCCTGGTTTTCATTAAAAGAGCCTAATTTTCTGGAGTGTAGAGTGTAACCTTCTATTCTAGTTAGAAAGTTTGCTTGTTTGTTGCTTAGCTCCCAACTTACTGCTGCTGACTTTGCTTTTGCATCAGCCAAATGATAGAGGCAGTGCTTCTCTTCATGGTGATGACAGAAGAAAGGAAACAGGAGGACAAGACAACTCTGATTCCTCCAGCAGAGCTGCTCCCAGACTGCCAGAAAACAAGATTAGCCTGATGCCCGTGTAGGAGAGGTCATAGTCACAGTTACAGATCCTGCAGATTGCTTTACTGGTCTTTAAGTAGATGTATTTGTGGCACTGTACCTGACAGTTGTATCGAACCAAAACCAAGTTGATGGAAGCCAGTTCCACTGCTTCTGCTTGTTTCAAGTGCTCAGAAACACAGAAAACTTTCACAGGATCTTTCCTGCCACAAACGTGCGAGCATTTGTGTATTGCCTTTCCTTGGGCTGATGTAGAGCCACGTCCGACTTTGTGGGTATGGTTGGGTGAGCTGTAGGTTGAAAATTCGCAGGTTGATCCCAGCTCTTATTTCTGTAAGGTAGGCATATGTGTACACACATATGTAGCACAACTTTTTCCAATTTTGTCTTGTTAAAGAAAACTGAGCCAGCAGTTGTGGTTTTTTTCTGGGAACGGCAGCACTGCTGTTGTGCTTCCTCAGGTGAAGAAGCCATCAGACGAGAAGCTGGAGGAGTTCTGGATCGACTTCAACACCGGCAGCCAGAGCGTGACTTTCTATGTGGACAGTAACGAGGTAACAGCAAAGCCCACGAGGCCTTGGGTTAGCCTAACGCCGCGGGTGCTCGCTCAGCCCTTCTGATGTGGTGGCTTTGGTTTTCAAAGGGTGCTCTTTGGGACTCGGTGAGGCTGGCGAAAGAAGCAGTCGGCAGTTACAGCCTGAAGGGTAAGGTTTTCAAACCAGCATTATCCTCTGTTTGGCTGCGGGTCCACAAGACGCAGGGAGCCAACCTAAAATCTCACCCATCACTGAGGAGAGGTCCCGTGTCTTCCCCTCTCCCTGTCATGCGCTTTGGTCACCTTGCACTACCTCTGCTTGTTGGACTGTCTGAGGGCCCGTTTAGCACAATAACCTACCCTCCCTACCCAAGCAGGACAAGTTGAGGGGTCAGTTTATAGATGTGCTAGCGACTGTTTTAAAAGACTTTAATAAAAAAAAAAAACACACCCAAAAAACCAACCAAACAAGCACTTACTCAAATGTTTTTGGGGTGATAGACTGAATGTCTTGTTCTAAAATGGATCTAACTGCTTTTTTTACACAGAGCGTGATGGAGAAAAGATTGTTAAAATTTACATGAAGATTCCTGCTACTTTTAACAAAACAGAAGCCACAAAAATCAAAATATCTTTCAGTGCTGAGTTTGAAATCTTAAGTATACTTAGAAAAGTTCTGGGAGATGAAAAAATGATGGTAAGCTCTTAGTGTGAGGTTTTTTTCTTTTCTAAATTATATTTTACTTGATATACTCTGGGCAAAAACATTCAGTGCGGGTTCTTTGGGGTTTTTTATGTCTGTTATATATCTGTCTTCCCCTTGAAGATTTGTGACTCTCTGTACAGATGTTCTTAGCTTTGGCCTAAAAGACAGATTGGAGACTTCAGGAAGAAGTTTCAAGGGACTCAAATTTATGGTTTAGATGCTGGAAGGTTAAACTGGTTTGATCAATTTAGTGTGCTATGATGACTTTTGCTGAGTTTCCAAAGTAGGAAATAAAACCTATGGCATATAATTGCCTAATTTGAAGTGTAAATATGCCCTTACACCAGCTCAAAGTGTTACATTGTACAGGACGAGCAAATTGTGACATGAGAACCTGGAGAAAAGGGATGCTGCAAGACACAAATCTTAGATTGACTTTGTAGATAGTACTTCTAGATTAAAAGTACTTTTAAAACCTAAATTTTTTTATAAGCTAATGTAAAAACATGGGAGATGTGGTGTTTTGTTTTTTTGTTTGGTTTTTTTTTGGTAAATGTTAATATGGTTAATTTTTTTATACTCGTGATTTATCCACAGTCTATGGGGTTTGCAGAAAATCTCGCGTGACAGTAAACAGCCATAGCACAGTGGCTGTCGTTTATCCTTGCAGAAGCAGAGATATTTCCAAATGGTCAGCTCAACTAGCATCCAATGATTTGCTGCTGGCGATTAACAACTGTTAGTTTTGTTATTAAGTAGCTGACTTTAGATAAAGACTCTGTTTTTTGTAAGGTCACTTTCATGTGAAATTAACTTGCACGAACAGATAAATGTGGCTGAAGAGGAGTCTGTCCATGCTGGGAAGCAAGCCAGGCAGAATGAAGCAGGTGATTTTTTTTAAAATTATTATTGTATTTCATGAAATTTAAATTGTTCAGTATTTAAATGAGTATCTTCACTTGCAGTCCACAGCTTGCAGTTAACCACATTAAAAAATAAAAAAGACAACCCCCAAGCTCAATCTTCTACTGTTTGTATCTCGTGAGCTTGGTAACTGGTGTTTGTGGTGGACGCTGAGTCCCTCTAGCCCAGGGAGTGAGGATGGGGTGCCGTGGCCATGTGCTGCTGGGATTGCATGGGCAGGGGAACTGCTCGTGGGATCCATGCACTTGCAGGTAGCCTGGCAAGACACATCTCAGCTGCTGGCTGACCTCTGACATGCAAAGAGTGTGCAGTAGTGCTTCTCCACCTGCAGGTGTGGTGTGGTGGGATGCACCCATCTATCCTCCCTTGCTTGCCCATGCATGGTTCCTGGTTTGGCTGTGCTGTGCAGGTGCCTGTGGGAGATTCCCTGCAGGAGGGGACAGTGGCATCTGTGTGTCCATGGAAGCACAGGTCCTCTGATGGACCTGTGCTTGCACCTTGGCACTTAATGGGCTCTCCTCTGCGCAGCGGGATGTGTGTGGTGGGGCAGCCTCTACCAAGGCTTCCCGCAGGGAGGCGACTTCAGTTTCTTCTCAATAAGGTGATGTGATAGGGAACGGTGTGCTCCAGTCCCCTTACCCCACACAGAGCGGATGATGCCCTGGAGATGCCTGGGGCTGTTGTGGAAGTGCAGCCAGGGGAGCAGAAACGCTCACCTGCAGTCCCTGTTTGTAGAGAGATGAGCAGCAGCACAGCTCCTCTCTGCAGGAGATGACCCACTGCCATATGCAGAGGCATCACGGGCGCTGCCATAAATACCTTGTGTTGCAGGGCTTGCTCTGCCTGTGCCCCAACTACAAGCATAGCTGCACGCCTTGCAGTAGGAAAGGCTCTTAACTGGGCCTGGGATAGCCATTAGTTCCTTCTTACCGGCCTACGGCCAATGCTTTGTGTTTCTTTGAATTGAGCACATTGAAGTTTCCATGATCAAATGGTGTCGCTTCCCGTGCTGCCAGTGAACATCTCCTGCAAGATGTCTCTTTCCAGGATCTTATGGCTGAGTTTAAATTCGTTCCAAATTATAGATGTCAAGGGAATACGGAGCCTGAAGCACAGGCATAATGCTTGGGTGCCTTACCCAAAGGAAGGTCCAAGCCCAGCAATGGTCCAAGGGGAAGAGAAAGGAGCTCCTTCTTTTCCTTCTGTCCTCTGAAGTTCTGTAAATCCCCACTAAGGCTGTGACACAGTTTGAGGAAAAGTTGCTTTCAGCACAAAAGCAAAAGAGGTGCACACGATCAAAATTGGTTTTAAACAGGAAATGTTTCCTTGGCTCAATTTCAGTATCAAAGTGTTTGGGAGGTGGCTTTTTTCTGTATAGTGGTCTTTTCTGTTTGAAGGCTGGGATATGCCCTTGCTGCAAAGCTGGTTGTATTCCAGTTCTTTAAAGTGATTACTTTTTGTGTAGATTATTCCTTGGTGTAACTTGCTTAACAGATATTTCCACATCTTCCAAGATGAGCTCTCGCGTCTTTTTCTACTGCTACCACCCACAGTCTTGGAAATCAGTCACAAGTTTGAAGAACCCTTAGGTTAGGTAGCATTCTTTCTGTGCCGATGTTAAAAGCAAACTTTTACTTCCCTCTTAGTTACTGTGCGTTTCAGATTTCTCCAGGTTGAATACTCGAAAGAGCTACTTCCAGCTCTAGATGTCTGAGGCAGTAACTTCTTCAGTAGTCTTTCCCATTTTCCTCCAGTTACAACCCAAAATGAGCTAGAATGGAAGTCCTCCAGATTCTGGAGGTGCAGGTGAGGGAGAAAGTCCTTCACCAGTGCCCACTGTGAAGCGTGCACAGAGGTACAAGGTGGGCACTACTACTTGAAGCAATCAAGGAGCACAAAGGGCAGAAGGTAGTTCACCTGTAGTGAAACAACTTTTGCAGTGCCCAGTGGAGATTCAGTGGAGGGAAATGGAGATGGTGGAAGATCCCACTGGTATGTTGCTTCAGCCAGACACAAAGGGTTGTTCACGACTTTTAGCTCTGGAAGACAAGGTAGCAATCGGATGATAAATTTATATGTATTCATATAGTACGAGTGGCTTAGAAGGGGTAGGCTTGAGATGCTGTTCATTTAGCATTGCAATTCTGTACTGGGTCATTTGGAGATGTTTGATGTTTTTGTTCTATTAAACATGATCTTGAGATGTTTGCGCCTAACAGTACAACTTATTATGCTTTTATGCACATGTGTAAGAATGGAAAGGGGGTGGTGGTGTGTGTGTGTTCAATTACTGCAATGATATTCTCACCCCGATTGCTGTTCTGCAGCGATACCTGAGTCCGCTAATTCACAGAGGAGGAAAGATCCTTCAAACTCTGAAAACGTGGAGACTCTAACAGACAACTTAGCCGCTCAGCACAGCCAGCAGTTAACAGGCACTGCAGCAGTAAGTGTTTGGTGTGTGGTGAAACTGTCCTTGTGCCCCTTTTTCCCCCCCATCCTCCAGTCTGCTTTTTTATAGGCGTGGTTAAAACCTTCTTTCAAAGAAAACTAGTTTGTACCCAGATCCAACAATGTTTTCAAACTCCATCTTGTATTGGTGGGAAGTCAGCCCAAATACTTGCCTCCAGAGCTGCAATTTTGGCAAAACCGCTTTAAAAAGAAAGAAGAAATTTTACTCCCTCTTATAAGGGGATGGTGGGATGCTCTTAGTGAGAAGCTCATAGTATCACTTATACGCAACCTCAGATGTTTTTATGTGTGGCTAATGATGAACCTGTCATCCAGCTGTTGCCACAGGGTAGCACTGAAAATCTCTGTTCCTAGAAGAACCCACTTCTTTATTGGTCGTATGCATGCTCTGTTCATGGTTTTATGTCTCCGAGCAGAAAATGGTTAATTCTGGTATCGCCGTGATTACAGTGAGCCAGCAGGCTGATGTGGAAGATGCTAACCAAGGCTCAGGTCAGGCATGGCTCCCTTCGATTTCTTAAGTCTGACACAGTTAAATGTCGCCCAGGTGGCATGGTGAAGGCTCTGCTTTTGTGGGCCTTACAGCAAAAGCAGATAAAGTGTTTCATAGTAGGTCCAGAGGGTGAAGCTGTAGCTTCCTTGCCTCCTTCAGCAAAAAAGTCCAAAACTCCATCTCCAACGACGAAAGCTAAGCCTGGGTGAGTGGTTTTTTTTCTAGTTTGTTTTGTTTTGTTTTCCCTCCCCTAGAGTTTTAATGCATGTGATTTTTGAGGTTTATTCCATCAATTATTAAATGGAAAAAAAGATTCTGTTTTGCAACCCTGGCTAGCAAGGCTGGTTGCCCAGAGTTACAGCACTTTGGAGTTGCAGAACAGTGATGTTTGGTTACTGGCTTGGCTGCTACTTTGGTGTGACTTTTCTTTCTCATAATTGATTTAATCCAAATACAAGATGAGCATACAGCTGTATTACAGAGAGCTTAACTTCAGCTGTGTAACCGGAGCTCACCAGATATGTAGCTGTTCACAATGAGGACCATGACTTCTGTGAAAGATGTGAATTTGAGTTCACCTTGGCATTAGTAATTCCATTTTTTTCAGAGCTTTGCAGGACAGCATTTCTTATAGTTAACAAGTTGGACTTCTGTAGAGCGACTGATTAGCTTTCTTCCCTACACACCTTTTAAACCACTGCTTTGATGCTAATTGGTGCAAGTTTTTTTTTCCTCGTAGTACTTCACAAACTGACTCTTTGGGCTTTAAATGAACAGCCCCTCAGCACTGCATTCCCCTCATGTGTCTTCTTGTCCCCAGTGAGAAGCCCTTAGAAGAAGAACCTGTGGCAGAGTCAACACCAAAGGTATGCTTGCCTTGGGGCCCACCTGAGTGAAGAGATATGGGGCAGGGAAGAGATACTCTAGTGGAGTTGCAGAAGAAAGCTAGGATGGGTTGACCCACTCCTGCCCTTGGGCAGTGTCCTGAGCCCATGTAGTGTCATACCTGATGTACTGTGCCATTTAGCACCAGGAATGAGCTGCAGAGGCAACAGCTGCCAACCTCATTCTAGTGTGGCCCAACCAAGTAATTCAAGCTCAGCTGAGTTTATTCAGTGTATGTACCCCCTGGCAGCGGTGTGCTGTGCTTGTGTCCAGGAGCACGGTGTGTGGGCAACCAGCCTGGCCCTGGGTGGGACAAACTCTCATGTCACAAGACTTACACGGAGCCTGCAAGAGCAAAGGCTTGCTTGCTGAAAGGAAGCAAGTCTTGGAAGTCTACAGACATGTTTATTCAGTTTTGTATCCAAGCTTGAATGATCCTCCCACACTAGATCTGTCTCTCTGCTCCTGGCATAGGAGCTTGCTATCTGGGTAAATTAACAACAAGTAACCGAGAGCCATCTGGAGTTGCGTTTCTTTAGACAACTTGAGCACTTGGAAATTGCTATTGATGTGTCCAGGTATTAATAATAATAATAAAAAAAAAATCTATGCACTACATGAGAAATTTAATTCCCAAAGTAATAGTTTTAATTTGGAGCAGGTACTTAAATGTGATTCTTACACAATCTTAGGCTTATTCTTGGGTTTACGTTTCCAGGTACTAGGTTTAGATTTTTTTTTAAATTATTTTTTAACTGACAGGTCAAAGGTTTGGTAACACTTGCCCACTGCACAATGAATTCAAAGCTTTTGAACTACTTCTTGCTGTATCCTCATGCCCTTGCCCCCCCAGTTTCAGCTCTGGGAGTCCCATACTTTCTGGTAGGAAAGAACTGCAGGAAACGGTTGCACCGGGACAGTTGTTGTGACAGGAGGAATGAAATTTCCTGGCATGCCTTATCTCTGCTTTTAGCAGCCTCTAAGATAAGAACATGACTCTGCGTATTGTGGTTTTGGATCCTGCACCCTTTTCTTTTCAGAATGATGCTACCTGGGAAAAAAGAAACAGAAAAACAAGTTTGGCCAAGCAGAGGACTGAAGGCAGGTATGACACACAAGGACTGGTGTACCAGGTGATTTTAGACCATTTCTAGCACTAATGGGGGGAGGGAGTGCTCACGGGGTGGGCTGTCTGAACAGAACAGACAGCAAAACAAGCAGGAGGCTATGAAGGGTCATACCTTGTCTCACTGGGAACCTTTGGGTCCCCAAAGCGATAAATACTTAAGAAGCTAACTCTAGTCTGCCAAAAATGCCCTCACCTCTGTGATACTATGTCACATTGGCCCTTCCATTTTTCCTCACCCAACCGTAATCCTCCCATCTCGCAGTGAGTTGAGTTATGAGTGGCAGCTTATTTCACAAATACCTAAGCTTTTTCCGATGCTGTCCCAGTTCTTTGGCATCGTGCATCCTAGTGTTTCAGGACGGTCTCTTTCCCGGTTTGTCCCCCTCCCTCACCTGTATGCATCCATCTGCTCATGTTCAAAGCTAGTGGCACTGCGGGCAGAAGCCCTTGAGGGTTTGAGGGCCGTATGCAGTCTGCGGCACTGGAAGTCTGTCTTGTTGCACCCTCCTCCTGCACCCTCTGCCAAGTGTTGTGTGCAAGTTAACATCTGCTGCTGGGCAGGAGAGCAAATGAACTGTACGCAAGGATCTCTGCTGTGGTTCTGGCTGTTCCAGGGCTTCCTTGGGTGTCCTGCTTCAGTCTACTGACTCTTAGCTTAAAAAAAAAAACCCAAGTGTTTAGATGAATTTTGTGGTTGATTGTAGATAAGAATGGGAAAACTTGATGCAGGTCTTCATCATTACTACAAGTTCTGTGTTTTAAGAGCAAATAACTCGATGCGGCAAATACCGGCTGTAAAAGAGGAGCGTCAGTGTAGAAGTTAGAGGTGGAGAAGAACTTCTTAGTTTGGTGGTCCTGCTCCCTCTAGTGTTTCGTATGAAAATGAGGGTTTCTTTCCTTCGGGAAGCTTTAACGAGGAGCTCAGTTCTATAGTCTTCCTATTCTTTCACTAGTAAGAAGGGGAGGGTGTACTGTACGTTGAGCAATAATTGTAGGATTTGGAGAAGGAAATAAAGGTACAGTTAAGTTTAAATGTTGAAAGACATGAAAACAAAATCTAGATGCATACAGAGAAGTGATTAGAGAACAAGCAGTAAATGTTAGAATTTTCAAAAGGGAATTAAATGTTTTTTTTCTCTTAAATACTTCTGAAATTATCTTTCCATTCATGGTTTCTTCCTACCACGTACTATTATTGGTGATGTGGGAACAAAACATCCACTACATAAACAGGGATAGGCTAACTTGCATCTTCTGAATATTTATCTTAAAATCAAAAATTTACAATTGAAAGAGTGAGAATCAAGACAGACAATAATAGAGACTAAGTAGGAAAGGAACAAGTATTTTTTTTTTTTAGAAGCTGAGAAAACAGCATTTTTAGTCATATAAAGTATCTGAGTATTTGCTGTATAATGGAGTTCATAGGGGAGGGGAGCAGAAACAGACCACGTTATCCCCCCCATGTTTTTAGTGAAGTTCTATAGGGTCACTTTTCCCTATTGTATGTCACTGCCACGTATATGTTGTCTTGCAGGAAGGAAACCTATGACTTTGAAAACTCAGACTCTGCAAGTCATGAAAAGGTAAAGTTGAGACAGAAGCTGTTAGATGTGCTAAGGTCCCAGCTCAGCAGCTAACAGAGTAGTAACAAAGCAGGGGATATCTCTTACTGCAGAAATACAGTAAGGATGGACACGCTGTTACAGCAAAACAGACAACTGGGAATCTGAGGGTCCTGTATTTCTGTATGGTGCTATACATGGAAATATTTTTTTGGAGCAAGGAGAGTGCTCATCACTTCTTGAATCTTGTGGTGTGTACTGTATGATAAAACCAACTGCAACAGGAATTTGAGATGTTGCTTGAGTGAGGCTGTGGGATATCTTTGCAATTGAAGGCCAACTTCTGTTTGCATTTTACTGAATATTGAAAGCAGATTGAGCATCCTTCGCTTTGTACTCCTAGGCTAAACCAGAAGAGACTGAAATCCATTTCAAGCCATGCTTGGCATGTTGGGAATCCATGGTTAAAGCCAGTCATTACAAAACTTTTGTTGGAAATTCAGCTTGACTTATATTTGCAGACTGTTAGAAAAACTGAATAAAAATGAGTCACTCTGCTTTGAAACTTTGACCAGTGCGGGTTTTCCCAGGAAGCTGAAAACTTGCTCCTGATGGCTTCTGTCCGGGTGGCTCCACAGTACAAACCCTTTGGCTTTCAGCCTCTTCCCTGGTGCAGGTGCTGTCACTGCTGCCGGTTAATTCAGAGGCGATGGGTGCTTAACGGGACACCCCAAACTTCTGTTATAAACGGGACACCGTCCAGTCCTTGCTACTGCCACTGGGTGTCAGCATAAAACCCTGCTTCATGGTACCCTGCTTCATGGTACCCTGCTTCATGGTACCCTGCCCAGGGTCCCGGCAGCCCCGTCCAAAGGCTGTCCAGGGACAGTGCGCTGCCTTTACAGCACGCTGCTACTAGCGGTGTTAGTGCTTGAAATGACATTTCTTATGATGTTAGTGCTCAAAATGAGCGTTCTTCACAAAGCAAGGAAAACAGAAAGTAACTCCGGTTTAAGACAACAAAAATTTGTCTATTATAATTTATGACACTGTTTCAATCAACAAATCCCACTCCATTAAAAAAGTTGAATTTCCATGCTGGACTCATAATTTATTCCTCCTCTAGCCCTTTTCAGTCCTGATACGTTTTAACTTTGTAGATTATTTTACAGGGTAACTGAACTTTTAAGACAAATACCTGCTTCTGTTTTAGGTCGCTGAAGCCAAAGGAAAGATTCTTGGCCAGAAAGTTTCTCCACAAAATCAGAGGTACAGGATAATACACGCAACACTTATGAACTTTTTGCTCTGTGAAAGAAGAGTTCATTGCCTTAGTTAAGCTTTTTTTAAGTTGGGATCAAAAAGGCTGTGTGGTGTTTCTAATAAAATAGTTCCTTGCTTAGCTGCCACAGTATCTGTGGATGTTATCAATACTAATATTTAAACAGTACCTGAGAGGGAGAATAATGACTCCTGTCCACTTTGACAATAATAAGACTTTAACTCTAAAACATCCCCCTTCCCTGATCATATGCCTAAATTACTGATTTAATTTTTGAGAAATGCTTAAAACCTCTGCCTTGCTTTGGCCACCTCCAGTTATTGCAAGCTGCCAGGGACTTGCCACCTCTAAGTATGTAGCCTATTTTTTTTTCTTTTAAAAGGTTCTAATTTCCAGGTATCCCCAGATTGCTACTCTCAGAAACCAACCAAAGAAGAAAAACTTGGGTAATGACTGCACATTAACAGTTTGGTTCTCCAGCTGATCTCTTAAGGAGCCCCCTGCCATTGCTATTTGGCTGTGCCCCTTCTGCACTGCTGTGATGTGCTATTGCAGCATCTGCTGGTCTAACTCTGGTCTTCTTGGGTTACTTGGCAGGAGTTATGAAATAGGAAACAAGAACGAGGAATCAAACAAGCTTGAGAGAAGGCTGGTAAGTCGTCTGTGCTTTTTCATCCCTAGAGCCTTTGATTGCTGTGTGTATCCACCTGTATGAATCAGTTGCACCCTTAAAGAGGCTGAGGTTTAAGGCTTACCCAGTGTGGAGGCAGAAGAATGTGAGCCTGGGGGGCCTCAAAATAACCCGCTTGCGGCTACTGAAAGCAGTGCTCAGGGTGCACCAGGACTGCCAGACCAGTGACTGAATGTCTGTGTTCGTTATTTTTCCTCACTGTGCTCTTGGCTGCAGCTCGGGCATGCTGAGGCTTTCCTCCTTGCGAGAGCTTTTTATCTGGATGCAGGAGGGAGGGAGAGATGAGGACAGAGGATGTACAAGGCAAAGAGCAAGCACCTGCCTTTTTAGTGCTTTTATACTGCTGGTTTTATAGTTAACTGTTGCTGTTCTGGCAGATTTCACAGCTTAAAATACTTCAAGTATTGCACTGTGGGGAGGAAGAAATGGAATGATTTGGTAGTTAATGAAGGGGAATGGCTGGGAGGCTTCTGGGTGGATGGAGGGAGCTGACTGAGCAGGATTCACTCTTAGTAGTGTCTTTAGTCCGGTTACAGGAAACATCTCTTCTCTGAAAGCAACGATGAAAATACAAGCACTGGTCAGAGCGAAAAAAGCTGGATCCTTGAGTCTCAGAAACGGTCATTGCCAAAATCTCTTGACTATACCCGAAAAAGACCCAGGGTGAGAAGTAAATTAAAAGGTAAGCTTGGTCCCCTGTTGACACTCAGCTGTGCATGACGTACTGTACTGCAGATAAGGAAACGGCCGATGATGGTTTGAGAAGGAGGATTTGGGTGAGTCCTGAACTGAGTAGGAGAGAGCAAGCTCGAGGCCAGCAGCAAGGGGTGGCCTGTGGAGGAGGTGCATCGCACGCCCTTGTGCTGGAAGAACCGAGCTCCTGTCCTCTTTCCTCTGGTGAATGTACTGGCGTCCAAATGTCTAGGTGGAAATTAGGCACCTAAATGTCTGCCTGCGTGCAGTGCTCTGTGTAATGGGGCTGAAGAGCCCATGGGTGCTGAGCTGATGGCGGCGTTGGTGCTCTTGAACACAAGAGGAGGAAGATCTCTCAATCTGCCATACCTCCTCCCTCCAACTTTCTCTCCTCATCTCTCCAGAAATACAGTTGACTTGGGGAATAAACCTTGAAAAACCACAGTTTGCAGACCATGGCACGCTGCTTCCCTATCTGTATGCTGACAGGCCAATTGTCCTCAGAGTGATTTACAAAATCAGATGTGATAACCTCTGATAGCATCCTCTGCTCAGGCCTGACCAACAGCAAACCTCCCCTCTGGCTGTGCTCTGTGGCTGCGTCGGCTGCTGGGACCTCCAAATTAAAACTAAATTGCCCTCAAAGAGTTGGAATGTCTCTGTCCCTCTTGTGGAGGATGAGCCTTGCTCAGGTAGCTGTTGGTTTCTGTAGGGATGAAAAAGCAAAAGAAAGTTGAAGGAGAAATTACGCTTTATACTGTGTTTCCATGGGAGGAGTTGTTCTCACTCCAGTGCCAGACCACGTGCCCTGGCTGGGATGTGGGGACCATCAGACAAGCTGATGAGCCTGCCCCTTTTTTGGCAACCACTCTGGATGTAGCGAGTTGCGTACATCATTTAAAGTCATCATTTAGAAGTCAGCTCCCTCCATCCACCAGCATAATTTAGAAGCTTTGTTAGAAAGGGGTTTTGAAGCTTAATGCAAGTGTTGTGAATTTTTTTCTTGTAAATGCCTAGAAAACCAAACTCAAAACTGGATTATTTAGCTGCGATGCAAACCTTAACTCGATAAGGTATGCAGTTACATTGTCAGTAACCAGGTAAGCTTTTCTCCTTGCAGTGCTTCCAGTGTCTTCCCCGAGTAGTGGCAGTGACTACCAGACAAAGAAGGTAAGGAGGTGTCATGCTTTGATGCCTCAGATTTAAAAACATTACATGTGCAAAATGTGTACAAATGAGTTGCAACTAAATAAACTGGTGTATTCTTTCTTCTCAAATGTTCTGATGGACAAATTTTCCTACTAAGTGTTGCTGAGACTGTGTTGGTCTACTAGAGGCTGGGGAAACACGGAGGTCTTAGGAAAACATGTGAAACTTCATAGAAACAACTGTGCGTGATCCCTAAGCAAGTTGTTCCAAGACTATAATATTTACCTGTGATAGATGGAAACTTGGGCAGGAATTGGCATTCTTGATGTGACACCTGCCTTGGCTGGTGGTCACTCCAACAGGAAGGAATTTGGCTCTAGGGGCATGCCAAGAGCTAGAGCTGCCTATCCAAATACCTGCAGAAATCCCAGCTAGGTCCTACCAGGCTGTGCCGCCGTGCTGTCCTCTGCCCTGTCCTGCCAGCAGATGCCTTGGGAAAGTTCATGTTCTCCTCTGCATTTTGCTGGCAATTCTCAGGGCTTTTATTCCAAGTCCTATGTTCATGCACTGCCCTTCTCTGCTTTCAGCTATAGCTCTGGGAAAACTAACCATGGATTATACTGATGGGGGAATTAGTGGACCAGACATACACTAAACAAAATAAAATACAGTTTAGCAATGCCAAACTCTTCCAGTGCCTAGCCCAGGCAGTGCTGTGTATCAAATGTTTTGGAAAGGTCCCCACATAAATACAGAAAGTTTGGGAAAAAACTCTCCAGAACTGGTAGTTGCATTCAAAGCTTTTATTTTACCCTGGAAACCTTTTCTTTTCTCTCTTGACTAAAATGCTCTGATTCTGCTTATGAAAAACTTCATCCGCTATACAACTCTAATGGCTAAAGGAAGAACTTATGCATGTATTGAACTTCAGGGTGCAGATCTCCTTCAGTGTTGGAGAGCGCTATCCATATGTTAGGCATATTTCAAGTGTATCTCTGCTCTTAGTGTGTTTAAAAACCAAATAAACAAAACTCCCCCCCCCCCCCCCAAAACACCCAACCCAAACCCCTACTTCTGTAGTAATGTTTAAATAAAATACATGCTTAGACTTGGCTTTGTTTTAGCAGGAAGCATCAAGGCAAAGAGCTCAAAAGGAGATGCTAAGGAAAAAAAGCACATCCAGCTCCAAGGGAGATGATTTGCCTACAGGAGATCCTGCTGGTATTTCTTTTTTAATCTTCTTCAATGCATCAGAAATGTTTTTGATATGTGTGGTGTATGTTTTCTAGGTAGTTTTTCTGGTGTGTGTTTGTGGTTTTTTTAATATTTTGCCTTTCCTTCATGTTTTCTTCATAAGCATTCTGCCTTGTGATATTTCTTGTAATAGCTATGAGGGCTTGCTAAGTGTTTGTAGATAAAGTCTCTTGAGCAGGGAAGACATTAGCTGGGGCTAATGAGAGGTGAAGGAATTTAACTTAGCTGGCAGCCAGAAATAAAACAGCCTTTGGACTCTGAGCCACTGTCTGTTCCCTGTGTGAAGAGATAAAGGAGAGGGTGGTGGCTTTTTTTTTTTCTGTGTTTGTCATTAAATTGAGGTTTCTAGTCAATACAGGATTCAACCTCTATTGCCTGTGTCATTTGGCTGATCTCTCGTGCAGATCAAATACTCTCAGAGGAGCGCGAAGGGGGTCCCCTGTCACTTGATGCATCTACCAAGGGCTATTCCGGTGATGAGGAGAAGGCCACGCAGGTGCAGTACGCAGTGCTTAAACTCCTAATCGGCTGTCAAGCTACTTCTCAACTAAACCCAATGCATCATGTCGCTTTGCTTCCTATAACTAGACAAGTCCCTGGCAGCTTGTCTGCAGTGCAGGATGGGTACCTTCTTACTCTGTTGTCCTTCTCTCCTTAGAAGTTTCATGATGCATCTGACAAACTGTCAAGAGAAGAAGAAAGTTTTAAGCGGAAGGACTCAGGTTTGTCAGTCTCGATAACATGGAAGAGCTGTTTAAAAAGTAGAAAGGGGTGTTGATGGAGTTGTCATTTTCTTTCAAAGACAAGTAGGCACTGAGCTTTTTGATATTTGAAGGATACTTTTTGCATAAGAAATATCTTCCATTTCTCTGTTTTGTATATTGTGACAGGCTATGGCAAGACATTCCTGAGTTCATCACTAACTCACATCCTGCCCTTGATCACAGGGGAACTACTAGTGTAGCTATTAAGAGCTGAGGATTTACAAACCCAGTGACCCAAAAGAAAATATGTGAAATAAGTAAAAGAGGCCAGAAAATTAATTTTTAACGATTTGAAAGTGCAATGCAAATTAATTTTAAAAAATAAGCATTTCTGAAAGTTGTTGACTTTCTTTAGACCTAAGAATATAGATGTGGACCATCGTTATAAGCATTTGGTAAATGATGACTTGTATTACTGTTGTAGCTTCTTTTAGGTAAGTGATATTTAAGGACCTTTCTTTAATGAAACAGAACTTGTACAAACTAAGTCAAAACTGCAGCACAGTCTCTTTTGTGATTGGAAACAACTGAACTTCAAGAAAGTCGAGCAGCAATGGGCTGTCTTCATCCAATGTTCCTGATGCTGATGTAGTTCTGAGAGAGACTGTCTTAAAGTTATTGTTGTGACTATGAACCAAGTCACTGAAGCTTTGGTCTCGGACAAAAGCATTCCCTTTCTCATGAGCTGGCTATGTTTGTGTTCCCAATATGTCTCTTATCCGTTCAGCATTTGCAGAATATACCTTCACTGCACCAACATACCTGTTTAATTTTGGGGGAAGATAAGTGCTGAGGACTTGGTTTTTATCACTGCTTACTGTACAGTCTTACAGTGGGAGAGGAGTTGATACCATGCGAAGGCAGAAACAGGGTTATGTTCAGAAGTTTCAGGTGCGGTATGTGACTGCATTTGAACGCTTGCTCCGTGAACCCTCGGTCTACTTCAGTGTGCTCCTTGTGGTCCGACTGTCCCCCTTGTCCTGGGCTCCACCACCGTCCTGCTTTCTGCCCTATGGAGACTCCAGAGAGGTGGTTGGTCAAACACAGACACCTCATTGAGCTCAGAAAAGTGGACAGTGAGACAAAGGGATGATTTTTTTTTGCAAGTTTTCCTTAAAATACAGGCTGTAGCCTCCCTCACCGTGTTCCTAAGGGTTTTCCGGGGTTAAAAGTAATTGTATGGCAACTCTAGTGAAGCTGAAGAAAAGAAGGCTGTTATAGGTGTGAACAGTTTTTCTCTCTCCTATGTATTTATGCAATTTTTTTTTAAGCAGTAGCTGAAATTAGCTCAGGAACAAATGAGCATAAACAAATTGTGAGCTTGGGCTGGAAAAGAGAAGGGGAAGAAGCTGGGCAAGAGTTTTCTTTCTGGTTAGAATAGTGGGCCAAGAAATGAAGCTGCCTTTGAGACAGAGATATTGTAGCTTTCCAGTTATCTGCATGGCACTAGGCAGTCTAGCTGCCTGCTTTTGCGAGGGAAGAGACTTGCTGGTGAAATCTTGTCCTGTCCTGTAAGTGTGATGCCAGACCCTAAAATGAAGTTGCCTGCTTTTCTGCAGGATTGGTAATTCCAAGTGGTGGTTTTTGCTTGAGTAGCTGGTAGGTACTGCCACGTACCTCATGCAAAAAGAACAGGTCTGTTCTGAAACATTTTCTGTTCTCTTTTTAGATATATTAAGCAGCACTATCATAAAAAAGCCTAAATTTTCCAGTTGGGAAACAAGTCATTTGTCCTCTGACACTTCCTATAAACCAAGGAAACTTTTTGATTCAGTAGAGAAGGAAGCAGAGATTCAAACAGGTAAATCAGGTTGGCAATTAAGGTGAAGTGTTTAAATGCTTTCAGCTTTTCTTTTTGGATGGTAGAAATCACAATCACATGGAAGCTTCAAGAGAGGTATCTGTAGGGAGGATACCTTTTCCAAAAGTCAAAATGTAGCAGAAGGCATGTATTGCGGCACTGCCATTGGATACCACATATGTAGAAGTGTGAATAAGGAAATTTGGGTTCCCTAACCACAGTCGTCCAGTTGAGAAGCCCCTCAATGATGCCAGCACTTTCTAGTGTTTCTGAATAGTGGTTGTCCAGAGCTATTAAAAAACAAAACAACCCACCCCACCCCACCCACCCACCCCCCCCACCCCCCCCAAAAAAAAACCCCAAAACCTGAAAAAAGCACTTAGATAATGGTCAAAGTAACTGCAAAATGCTGCTAACTCTGAACAGAAGGGGGTTAGGCTTTCCTTGCAATGAGTAAGTAGAAGAGAGGAAAACAGTGACCTGACTCTCTTTTTTTTAAATTGTGCTGTGCTTTTGCTTCATTACCTGTAAATATGTTGCTCTCTGCATTTGGCTAGTATTGTGCCTCTTCTTCCATGCAAGTCTTCCTCTTCTAACAAGTCTTTCTCAGTGCATTTTGGGGCAGTTTCCCTCCTGTTTGTGAGTTCTAGAAAAGCAAGACTCAAATTTGAGCTCTCTAACAAATGTTGTTGTTCACATGAACGATGAACCCTTCAGTAGCACGAGGGTTTACATTCCAGTAAGCCCTCCAGCACGGTACTAACTGGGCATATGCTTTCTCCTAGGTCAGGAAATGGATGATGGTGTGGATGATGCATTTTTTTCCAAGATGCTGCGTGAAGACTTCAGTGATTCAGGGGTGATTACTGCATTCGAAAGCTTTATTGGCCAACTAAAGAAATTGTTCTGGGTAATGTGCACTCTCTTAACATGTGTGCTGTGTGTGGCATTTTCTCATAGTAAATTACCTTTTTATCACCAGGGGAGTTAGTGTAAATATTCCATCTATATTTTGTGCCCAAGAGCAGATCATACTGGATCAGTACTTTGTATTGTGCAACCGTGACTTTTGTTTTTGAGATGGTGTTAGGTATTTACACTAAATTTTTAGCACTAGTCCTTGAATCAAGGCTAGAGGTGGTTGCATTTACAAATCAGTTATGACTAAAATGTACACAGTTAGCATTAATGCTGGTCTGAAGTGGTGCTAACAAAGACCTGGTTTTGTGCAGTTAAGTGTGTTGGAGTATGGGTGAAGTTTGCTTCTTTGCTGGCAGGATGGCATGACTTTGACCTGAAGTCACATGGGTTACATAGAGGTCTGTTGGCGTAACTAGTGTGGTTGAATGAAATCAGTTCGTATTTGCAGTACCCTGTCTATGTGTCATCTCACTTCAGTTCAAATTTGACTTAAGATGGTTTCTGCTAAGCTGAGAGGCAGCCCGCGGAGGGTTTTGCCTTCCAGGGAAAGGTTTTGCAAACTAGACTTCTAGGTTTTGGCTTGGGCCATTGCCTATATCTAATGGCACGTCCCGCATTTAGTTGCGGTACAAAAGGATGGAGACCAGCGCGCAGAACGCCCTGAGGTCTTCAGAGAAGAACGTGTCTGCCCTGCTGAACCAGATACATGAGTGCAGGTAAGCTGTCTGCTACTGGCTGAAAACAGCTTTAGCTTTGTCTAAATTTTGAAATGAAAAGAAATGCCTCTTAAGTGAACCTGACTAAGCTACTGCGCTCATTATAGTTTATAAGGCAAAATAGTTTGTGTGTGTGTCTCTTTTCCTTTGCTGTAAGAAGAGTTTCAGAAGCATAGGTCCTGTGATTTATCCTACTTTTCCTGTAAGGGGAGAGTGGCTGGATTAATTAATGCAAAGCAAGCTTGAGTTAGGAGCAGTTGATGAAGCAGTCCTTAGACTGTCTTGTGATTGTCATTAGTGTTCACAAATCTGTTTAAAAACCCTCTTGTTACACTCAGCAGCTTCTGTTTCTACACCTTTTAAGAAAGAAGCCAGACTGATTTACTTAATGAAGTGGGGGAGAAGAAAAGTAAGGGGTCTGTTATAGACCCATTTCCGCTGATTGTTTCCATGTGCATGGAATAAATGCCAGCTAGTGGACTTTACAGGCGCTCTCCAGATAGGGCTTTAAGCAGGTCATTTTACTTTACGGTTGTCAAATTTCTCAGATAGGAGCTAAATAAAAAAATCAATTATAATAGTTATGGATTTCTTACAAGCAAAATACAAGCAGAGCCTGAGATATGAGTGAGTCTATCGGGCTCCATATCTACTACACATTGAGTTTGCAGGATTAAGATCAAATGTAGTATGAAATATAGCCTTTAAAGTGCAAAATCCCTGGTATCAATAGGATCTCTATGAGCAGAATTTGCTTGTTGTTAAGGTACATGGAGAAGTTAGTGTTCCAAAAACAAAATTGGGGAACGTTTTGGGGTGGAAGATAAAGAGTTAATGGTGGTGAGCTGCTGCCATGCTTTGATGTTATTAACCAAGTAACCTGGAGCCAACCAGAGCCATGGGATATTGGGGAGAGAGCTGTGCCAAATCTGCCTTACCCCAGAAGCGTAGTTTCTAAAGTCACCAGATGATGGCTTGGCATCCCACTGCCAGGGGAAATGTGGCAAACCCAAGCGAATAAGGGTGTTTGCTGGTTAAGGTTTAGAAATCACTGGTATCCTGTGGCAACACTGTATGTGTCTATCAAACCCATGGTAGGAAAACCCATCAGACGTTATTTGTGCCAAGATGCTGTCTTCAGCTTGGGAAGTCTCTGTTGAAATCCCTGGAGGCTGGGAGAGTATGCAGGGCAAGTATTGCACTGGGAACCCTGTTGTACGTGCTGTCCTGGGCCTCCGTTATGGCTGCTATTTGAGACAGGCTATTTAGCTAAACTCATCTTCAGTTTGACCTGGTACAGCTATTCACGTGCTCTGTGACATACCTGAGAACAAAACTGGCCCATGTAGTTCAGCAAGGATGTTTTGCTTCTGCCTAAAGGCAGGTTTGGTGCCGAAGGGATTGTCATCTGCCTTGCGCTACTGCACATTAAAGTGTCAAACTTGTTTCTGTTCTCCATCGCTAGGCTGAGTAAGCTGGAGACCTTCCAGAAGATTGTTGTGGAAGAGCTTGCCAGCCTTGAGAAGGAAACTCAAATCTTGGCAAACATGGAGAAGGACGCAGTGGTGTGTACGACTTCTCGTGTGCTAGCCTGCAGAGGTACCCCTTCCCAAGTAACGGGGGTTTTCTTTGGGGCTCTTTTTAGGACTTCTGGAATGCGCAGTTGCTCAAATTGAATTCTTTCTGCAACGAGCAAAAGCAAAGGTACGTCTCTACCAGCTGTCCTGCGTGCTCACAAGTCCTCTGATGGTCAAAGAGGGCACTAGTTAGGCTGGTGGTACCCTCGCTGGTATATCAGGAAGTATTCTGAACACAGTATGGCATCTCTACTTGGTGTCCATTGATGGAGCCTTTTCAGCCTCATGAGGGTTTTGAATAGGGACTAGGGTGCAATGAGGGACTCTCTGTGTGGGAAGTTGCATGATTGGACTTGAAGATTTTAAAGGTCTCTTCTGACCTAAATGATTCTATGATTCTATAAGTTGTGCAGGACAGGCACATATGTTAAGAGACCTGTACCAGGATGTGGAAGAAGGTGCACCCTCTGGTCATGTCTGCATCTAGGGGTCAGAGGAGGTGGAAAGAGGTGATCACTTCCTATATAAAAGATGCTGTTGGTGCAAATGCTGGGCAAAAAGCTGCAAAAGGGGGAATCCTCAGTTTCATTTTTATTGATAAATATCTTTGTTCATCAGTAAGTACTAACGCTTCACAGACACACTAGCCAAGCTCACTTTTCTTCCAGAATTCAGTCTGTTGATTCAGCCCTGGGTGAAACAGCAAAGAGTTTTACCGACACTATGCAGAATACAATGGTACGTGCAGTATGCAGGCAGCTCTGTACGGGTGGTGGACTCCAAGCTGTGGGCTGACTGATAAGTGTTGGAAGTAAGAAAATGAAACTGAAGTCCTGGGAGGGGAAACCTTCGGTTAGCTGATCTGTGGGGCTGGTTCTTTGTGGGGACCCCTGGTCCTGATGTATGGAAAGCATCGAGAAAGCAGCAGTTGCCCTGTTAGGGATTAGAGAACGTGGTCAAAAAGCACTTGCCTAAGGGAGAAGGTAAGGACCAGGACCATCAGGTAGTGATGCTTCTCCTGGGTCCATATCTCAGGGATTCCTTCATCCTGAGGCTGGTTTCTGTGCAGTTAGTGACCCTTAATGCAGTTCTCTTCTGTCACTTTGTCCCACTTGCCCTTGGAATTGTGCATCCGTGACGTTCTTTGGCTAGGAGCTCTGCAGCCTAACAACACCTTGCATGCTTTCTCATCTGCTTTTTGGGTCTAGCAACATCTAGTCTTTATGCCTCCAAGTTTGATTTCCAAAACACAAATTTGTTAATTTACCTTATATCCCAGTTAAATATTCTGCTTAAGCTCTTAAACTCTTCAGAGTCTGATCACTAATTTATGCCCTTGTTTTAATTTGTAGATTAAGCTGAATACTCTGTTAATGTTGACACAGTGCTTAGTTTCCATCTTGTCCCCTCCATCACATGTGCCTGTGTTTTTGCTACTGCTGCTGTTCCAGTTTTTATGCGCAGACCTAATGGCTTTGGGGGTTTAGTGTTCCTGCAATAACTGATGGATTACTATGATGTGTGTAATGCCATGTGTCTGCACTGCACAGAGCTGAAGAAGGCTCCCTGTGTTGAAGGAGCAACCATGCCTGTTGTCACTACAGTAGACTGGGCCTGGGATTTTAAAAAAGATGCTTGTTTCTTTTAGCTGTTAAAGCTGGAATCCTGAGCCTTTCCATAGGGAAAAGTTTCCCTTACGAGCGCAGAGTTGCTTAGGCACATAGGGCTTTCCCTTACCAGAGGTGCTCCTGCTGAAGGACGCCTTTAAAGAGGGGTAGGGCTGAGGAAGGAGCAATCATATCATGGGAGCTGCTCATCCTGCAGCCCCTTGTTCCAGGGTGGGTGCTTGAGAATTAAAAGCTGAATCTAAATGTGCTTTTAGTATCTCTAGAGTTTCTTTTCTTATGCAATGTAAATGTTTGTATAAACTTTTGAAATCTTTTCATTATCTTTTTTTTCCTTCCTCGCAGTATGAACTCCCAATGAAGAAGGCAGTAGAAAACAACGTGTTGATTTTTCCTTCTGACTAGCAAACCCCTGAATCCATTAGAGCTCTTAACATTTGAGCACCTTATGCAGCGTAGAGAAGACAGTCCTGTGAAGGTTGTTAATCTATTTTAAATGAAAAGGGGAGGAAAATAACATTGATATTGAGCCTTTTTTTGCTTAAAAAGAATATACGCTCCTGAGTGGTCCAGTTTTGACCCCTGTGGTGATAACATCAGCAAAAAAGCAAGATGAGTCCATTAAATATCAAAGAAATAGAAAATGAACTAAATATGATTTAGCCACCAAACTGATGCAAGTACTGGCTTTCTTTGGGTATTCTGCTAATGCCTTTATCAAATGTAAAAGCATTTAATGATTGATTCTAAGTAAAATATTGTTTGCATAGGATAACAATCTCCTTATTTCTTTTGAATTGATGCACTGTGCATGCCTGTGGAAAGCTACTCTGGAGTCCTGTATACCTTGTGTGGGATGTGTTAGGGGTAGCTTCTTGTGTGCATCCAGCACTGTGGGAACTGCTGGCTTGAAACCAGAGCCACTCAATTCTGGATTGCAGAGATAAAAGCACAGAGGGATATACTGGATATTGGCCAGATGCCTGATGGCGAACTGGAGACTGTGGAGGGCAAGAAACTTGGAGCATTGCAGAGAAAATGGCAAGTGAAGCTGGAGAAATTTTAAAAACCGGTGAATACTGGCTTCTAGGAGAGTTCAAAGCACAGTGAACAATGTTAGGATTAGATAAGCTAGCATCAAAAGTTTCTTGAAAGTGAGTAGCAGATAAATCATGCTATTTTAACACTTTCTTCTTCAACAGATTTCCCTAAATCATGGTTGCTCTTCACAAACTGCCTTTAATGCTGTGGCAGACTTCGCATGTGCTAGTGCATCTTAATGGATTTGTGGGAACGTGGCATGTTTCCAAGCTCTGTCTTTCTGTCTACTTATCTTATAAAACTGACCTCAGATTGCTGTGTGGGTTGGAGTGGTGGGAATCATTCCCTGCACACAATGTACCTTCATGGCAAAAGCCCACTTCTGCCAGGGATTGCTTCACCACTGAATGTCTTTTGGGGGTCTGAAACTGTTCCTTTTTGAGAATATTATGTAGGGTAGTGCAACAACAAGAAGCTGCTGTTACCATCACGTAATCACTTTCTGGAGATTATGTTTATTCCTTTAGCTTAAGTAGTCCTGACTGGAGTTGGCATGAGTCAGGACTCCACCTTCATCCATGTCAAGGGGTGGCTGGCGCTCTCTTTCTGGGCTGGTTTAAAGGAAAAGACTGCCCTTCCCAAAGCTCCAGATCCACCAGTCTGCTCTCTCCTATTCACAATGTGAAGGGCTGAAGCTGCGATTTTGCATCCACTACCTTGCACTTATTTCTTTGAGGGCTGGCCCTGGTGACCCGACTACACTGCATCCTCCTGCTGCTCTTCAGTGTCTTTCCAGTTGCTGTTTGAATCCAGTCTCAAACCACTTGGCCAAAATGGCTGTGTCTTTTGGGAGATGAAGCTGTAACCTCTGTGAGCAGCTCTGCTTGTGCCTGGTAAAGCTGTTTAGTTTTGCAGCCCAGTAACAGAGTTTTCAGCATGCTTTGTGTCCCGCTGGTGTGGTGATATGCCGTGGTTGCACCAGCAGTGTCATTAACCAAACCAGGCTTTAAGATATCAGCCTGAGTCATCTGAGCATCCCGACCTATTGCCTGGCTGTACCAGGTCCAAAATAGAAAACCATTTGGGGCTTTTACTACCTGAGTAATAACGCCAAGGTCCTGGACCTAGGAATGCAGTAAGGGCTTGAACTGCGTTGTTGCTTGTTATCGTAACTCAGAGTTCACACTAGTGAGGGTGAAGGGATGCTTTGTGCAATGTTGCTCCCAGTCCTAAGTACCAAGGTGAGCCTTCTAGTAGTTCCCAGGTAAATGTCTACATCCCATGGGTGTTTTCCCCATGACCTGGCCAAACATGATGGATGCAACCAGACCTAACAGGGTGCTTGATGTGAAGCAGACCTAAGAATTGAGAGGGGATTTCCACTCTGCAGCTGCTCTTGTATACTGAATTCTGCAAAGCCACAGAAACAGTGTTGACAACACGCATCCTTGGGACATGTGTCATCTCCTTCAGGGTGGATGTTGCCTTGGCTGGTTTAGGCTTGCTCACCTCCATCTCCAAGGAGCTTACTGCCCAAAAGGAAGGTTTGAAATAGGAAGAGGGCGAGATGCGATGGCTGTCTCTGGTTTAAGGATTGTTTTTATTTCTTAATTTTTTTTCAAACTATGACAATAATGGTTGATCTTCCATCTGAGATGTTTGATGGCTTCATTACTCTCCAAGTTAGAGCTGCTAAGCATTTAAGCTTTGTCAGCACAATGGAGTAGATGTGTAGCAAGTCTTGTTTTGCTATGTTTCTCCACCCTTCATGTGTGTTGGCAGAATGCTCTCTTGGCAATTCCTGTGACTAAAACATTTTTTCATCTAAGTATCTTTGCTAGACAATTTACAGAAACAAGACTGATGCACACTGTATCTCTTGCTGTTGAATACCTGTGTAACCTGTCACTACAAAGCCTGGAAGGTGGGTGTTGGGCACTTCAGAGGGCATGGATAAAGGAGAAATCAGGATCTCTTACTTATTAAAAATTATCACAATGTTGTATGCACCTACACTTGCTTTTTAACTGTTTTATTGGAAAAGTCTGAACCCTAAAAGGCTGCTTCTAGTGATGGGTATGGGAGAGCAGAAAGGGATGCCATACAGCTTAGATACCTCTTACCCCTGTGCTGCTTTTTCTATCCCTTCATATAAAATGCTTTACCTATTGAGAAGGTCAGTGAGTTCTAGCTTGGTAACCTGTGAACTGCCCAAGCTGGGAGGACATTCTGGAAGTTTTGGCCTTTCTTAATGGTCTTTCCATCTGTAGTCAGTAGCAGTTGTGTTTGGAGACAGCATCTGGGGCAGGAATGACTTTCTGATCTTGGACAGCCCATCTCACACCACTTCCTGCACTGTTGGGGCAGTTCAACATGTTTGACCTGAAACACCCTGAAGGTCTTAAGTCCCTTTGGCTTCTGTAGATGACATCTTGGCAACACAGACCTGTAACTGGGTTACCCTAACATTTCCTTTGGGAAAGTAGGTAGTTGACCTTGGCAGGTTTCTTTTGGCTGCTCACGTATGCTCTTTTAAGTGTTATTTATCCAGCTATTTCTTTTATTTTCTTCCTTTTAGTGTAAATAGATAAAGCTCAATTTTCAACCTGTTCTTCTGAGCCAGAAAAACAAAGATGATGTGGGTGCTGAAGTGCAAAAACCATGCATCAGTACCTAGAAAAAGAAATGGGAAATACAAAGTGCAGGTTAAGGACAACTTTATGTATTTAAGCTCTTAACCAGTTTAATATTAAACCCTGTTATAACTCCTGCTATCTTCATGCCATATCTCTTTCAGGGGATGATGCTGTGCCAAGTGCTTGTTTACCTACACGTTCTGTGTCAATGTAATGGTCCATCCAAGGTCTAAGGGCTACTGTTACCTAGTGGCAGGGCTATGTGAAGGCAAAAGGGGTGTCCTCTGTGGCTGGAAAGGGGCAGAGTGACCGGAGGAACTATGTATTTGTGTTTGCCCTGGCCTGTGGTCAGCTTGCCCTGCTCTCAGTAAGGTGTGATAAAGGCTGGAGTGTGCTGGGACAGGTCCCGCTTCTGCAAGTGGCAGGGCTGTGTCTAAAAGAATGGTGCACTGGAAAATAGACATGTGTCCGTAGGAACAGCTGAGAGAGAAGCCCTGTAAAGCTGAGCCTTGGCACATGTCAGCAGCCTGATTTCTCTCCTTTAATTCCAGTGTTCCTGGAAGGGCCTTTAGTAAAGCTCATTCCTTCCTCTTCGTTCCTTGGGAGGCTACTAATATCCAAAACCAGTGAATCAAACTCAATAGCTTTCACTCTTCTGCTTTACTTGCCTGTTCTCACACACACCCACCCTCTGGTGAGCCCAAAACAGCAGTGTCGAGTGATTGCACATCTTCTCCCTGTTTGTATTTTCAATATGAAAGAAATGATATTTTTTGAGATTGTTTTCAGTTGGGACCTGATGGTAGAAAACTGAGACAAGAGACAACGGAGGAATCAATCTGAGAATCAAAAGATGACCTGATAGGTAAATATGAGCTTTGAACAAGCAAGTTATTACAACCTTTGCTTTGTTCAGAAAACAAGTTTTTACAGGTAGTGGGGCTGTGTATGGAGAGCTAGGAGTTTCCAGCTACAGTACTGTGTGATAGGAAAAAAAGTGCTAATTGGCTTGGTAGTTCAGTCCAGTTTAAAATTAAGTCAGAAGAGATGCCACGTATATGGCGTTTCAATGGACATAATATCTAAGTCTAGAAACTGCAAATCGGTCAGAGGTGGGATTGTTAATTAAACATACCTCCCAATGGTATCTTCTTGGAGAATAGCCCTTGTTCTTGACAATCGTGACTCCTTGTGGTGATAACTAGCTAGGCGTTAGACTGCAGAGCTATCCTTCTTGTGCCTCGGCTTCTGATATTGCAGTCTTTACAAAACTGCTAGCTATCAGCCTGACTCACCTGAAGGAGTAATCTTACCTTGGAGCCAGCTGCAGTGGCAGAGGTATTTTGTGATGAGTGTCTTATTTCACAGTAAATGAATTGGAAGTATTTTTTAATCTTGTGCTGGTGCATATTTGGCTGCTTCAGCCTTCATTTGTGAAGGTAGGAAGTGCTGCTGGACTTGTTTCGTGCTGGATATTTGTGGCTGAAGGAAGCTTAAAGCACCAATGGGACTTGGTGTCTTGTGGGTGAATATAGCTGTTCCCTTCTGCTTGCTTTGATTTTTTTTCCTTCAGAAATTCAGATGAGAGGTGGGCTCAGCCAAATTGAAGGAAACTCCTTTGCAAATGGGGAAGTTACTTATGTACCTTGTAAAGGTATCTAAGCCTCTTTATATGTAAGAGAAATACTGATTTAATTGACTGGCTTGTTTTTGGACTAGAGTAGATTTCAGTACTCGTTGCCAACACAGTTCACAAACAACAGAAATCTAGGAAAACAATTGTAGCAAACTGTTATGGAGATCATGAGTGACATCAGAAGTGCTGCAGGGCACCTCTGTGCAGTATTTGGTCCCTTCACCAACCTGTGATCTCTGTTTGACCTATGCTGACGCCAAGGGACTTATTTATCTGAGAGTCTTTAGGCTTGCCGTGGGTATGAGTGCGTTTCCTAGGCTCGGGTACTCTTAGGACAGAGGTGCTGCTGGAAGCGTAAAGCTCTTGTTGCATCCATTCAGAGGAAAGGCAGTGCCCCGAAAGCATGTTAGATGGGTACTGCCATCATGTTTGGAGTATTGCCAGAAGATGAGCTTGGCAAAACACAATGTTTGGTTTTTTCTGTACAACAAATGTTCCTTAGTGAAGGCAGGCACTGTTTGGTTGTGATTTTGCTTGTTGGGCCGGATGAGGTGCCTCATCCTCTCTCGTTCCCCTGGAGTGGTCTAAGCACGCTATCAAGTGAAAATATGCCTGACAAACTTCATTTTCAGCTGATAGAATGTGAAATTTCCTTCTAAACTATTTAAGGACTGGCAGTCCTCGCAAAGACGTCAAATTCAGAGAGACTGCTGCTTGTAATGAATATAGCCTGAAGTGCCCCATGAACATATAGGTGCTAGAATCCCTTCTCAGCATATATGTTGGTAGGAGCAGCTTTCAGACTGGCTCTTCTTTGCCATTATCAGCTGTTACAGCTCTTATCTCTTTCCAAGAATAACACTAATGTTTTCCATCTATGGTGCTAGACACCATCTCTGCGTAGTAACATCCAGTACAGGGCTTTACAGCAGCACTCAGAACTGCTCTAGCTGAGTTTGAGATGGTTTTTTATGAGGGTTTGACCCTGAGAGAAGCAACGGACTTACTGCCTATTTGAGAGTGAGTATGGTAACCACGGAGCACCTCTGCTTTAATGTTGTCCATTTCAGTATCTTAACACTTTTCAGGTTTCCCTTAGTGGCTGGAGCCAGATGTCAAGGATTCCTTTGCACGCTGTTTCTGCATTTGATGGACTGGAAACTATTGGCAAGCTAAACAGTTCAATCCAGAAATGCTTTTTCAGTGGGATTCTCTTTGTGAAGGGGAAGGTTGCTGTATGATTTTATTTTTTTTGCTGCCCAAGCGATTAGCTCACTCATGTGGTACATGGAGAAACCCAACTTCCATTCTCTTTGGCGAAACAAACTAAACCCTATATCGCTCATCTTTCAGGAGATGTGTGTCAACTACAAGCTTCTCATAGCTGCCGAATCTGCACAGGATTCGCTGCAAATTCACGTGCTTCTTTCTAGGCTGTGTTGACTGCTGATTTATTTACTTATTTTTGTCAGGTAGAACTCCCAAATGAGATATTTTAAAGCCTTTATATAGCAGAAACAGCAGACACAAGAAGCTGCGTTGCCAGTAAGGAAGTCTGGACTGACAGAATGGACTGACAGGAAGTCTGGACTGACTGACAGAATTCCACGTCTTGGCAAATAATGGGTAAACCAGGTCACTTGCCCCAGCTAGGTATGTTTGGGTGGAGAGCTGATGTTCCGTAAATTGTATCTCCACCATGTCTCAACTGTGATGCTCCAGTTATGCTTCACTGTGCCCTCATGCTGTTGTGCACAGCAAAATCTAGAGATGTTTTTGGTGTTGTGTGTGGGGCACTATGGAGTGCATTAAATTAAACATGAATAAAAACTGGGAGTCAAACTCAGTTGCACTAATGAGTGGGATGCAATGGTCTTCCTCTCGTGCAGTATTTGGAAATTTTCCTCCATCGAAGTCAAGACTGCTGTTTTTACCCGTTTATAATAGATGAATTAAAAGGATCTCACCAGCCTAAATCTGCAAGGCGAGAGAGCCTGGGAACAGGGAGCAGAACCACCCAGGATAATTTTAACAAGTCTGTCTGGACTGAAGTTTGGGCTGAAAGTGTTTTTATCTCCACTGGCAAAGGCAAACTCAGCATGAGGTATTCACATCATCCACTTGACGCATCTGAAATAAAACCCGGGAGCAAAGGTGTGAGCCTACATTGCCCTGTAGAGCCACTGTTAAGAAGCAGGACTGCCTGGGAGGGACAGGGATGTTCAGTCTGCTAAAGAAAGGTGTCTCAAGTAGAAAGCGTAAACGTGCTGTGTCTGCACGCTGTAGAAAACTGATTCCTACCTACCTAATTACTGTGTGTGTGTGCCTGAGCGCGATATGCAGCAAAGCCACCTGCCCGGTCAATGGGGAGGCCAGAGCACAGCCAACAGTTGTACAAAAAACATAGGGGAGCTTTACATTGGTGTGCGTGGAATTGGTGTGTGAATTTGTTTCCCAATCTGAAGTTGAATGTCCTAAGAGCTTTCTGAAAAAGTTTCACAACAAAAGTGGTCTCACATAGTCACTTCCCAGCAATTTGATGCCTTGAATAAAGGCGAGTGGAGACAGCCTGATAGTAAAATTTGTTTATTTACAGTGTTATGTATTACAGGAAAATCAGTTTAAAAAGTCAATGCTTCTCTTTCTTCAAAGTTGCAGCATTTTGAAGATGGTAAGACAGATCCAAAGAATTTAAAACGTACCTGATTCCAGCCTTCCTGGCCTGTCTGGATCTGCAAGGTGAGACCATCTTGGTTTTTTCCTTTTTTTTTTTTTTTAATTTTTTCCCCAGCCCTTTGAGTTTCAAGTAAGGCATTTATTTATTTCTTTTTCTTTTGAATGAGGTTTCAACAAAACAAAAGACAATATCTGTGAGTTTGGTTGCTGTAGTAAACTTTAACACTTAGCACGCTGACGTTGTCCACCTTCATAGTCAAATGTATGCTTTGCGGTCAAAAGGTTATGGACTCCACTCAGCCTAAAATCCATGCTGGGCCACACGACCATTTTGTTGCCTGCCTTAGATGAACGGTTCAGCTAGCTGCCTTGTGTGCTATCTTGTCAAAAGCGTTTGAATATCGCGGTTAGTTTGGTTACCCAGTTCACGACGATGCAGTTTAGCAGCCAGGCTGCTCAAATGTACTGCCTGTGCTTGCAGCATTGTGGGGATTTTGGTTTTCTGCTGGAGCAGAAAGGTTTTGTCCACGTTGTAACGGAGCAGGAACTGGCTGGAGGCAGATGGGATCCAATGGGTCTTTCGAGCGCAAATTTAAACTCTGACCTTAGACACCCTTCGCCATGCCACTTTCTCCTCTTGCTTTTGCTGGACAAAACAGTCTGTTCTTCTCCCATCCTGTACCGCTTCCTCAGCCCCTTCCCTTCTTATCCGTGAGCCCTCACGGCTGCAGTCTCTCAGGCTGCTCCCAGCTAGGCTGGCTGCCCTGCACCCGCGCCGCTCCCTGGGACAAACCTCCCTGCCTCTGCACCTGCAGCCTCCGAGACCCCCTGATGACAGACCATCTAGAGGGGATAACTGGCCCGGGAGGTAGAGAAGAATTGGAGGAGCAGGATTTGGGACAGTCTCTTCTCCGTGGGGGCCTTCTGCAGCTGCTTGGTCCCTCTGCGCTGGCTGCGCAGGTGGTTTGTCACCCTCCTGCCCTGGGACCCTGGTGGGGTGACGGGAGGGAGGGGACGCGGTCCCTTTACAGGACTGCTTCGGTCCGGGGGCTTGCTGGGCTGGGAAGACTCCGAAAGGTGTTTATATTGAGAGAATTTATGCACACCAGATTAGAAGAGACCAGAACTACTCCACTCTGAAAAAGGGAGAGGAAAAAGTCTGTGTCCACTTTTAGTAGAGATTTTTGAAGTGGGCTAAGTGAGAAAAGGGTGAGGGCAGATCCCCAAAGCTAACCTTGGGTATTCCTCATTTCTAACCATTTAAGTGGGAGGTCAATGCAGCTAACTGATGCGGAGAGGATGGTGACTGGCTATTGTAAGAGAGACACTGTTACAGCTGCAGACAGCAAATATCTCCTCGCTTTCCCTACAGAGGATTGTGCCTCAGTCCCATCTGTTTCTCCAGTCAGAGACCAGTCTGAATAAGGCCCACCTAGCACAGAAATTCCTATATGAAGTGCTTTGTTCATTGCTGAATTCACTTTTAAGATTTTCTGTGTCTTCTAGTCTATTAATATGCAGCGTGTCAGTTTGCTTCAAATTAGCAGTGTTTGTATAGGGTTAACTTTGTGCACATTTACACTCAAAGGATTTATCTTCATTAAATTGTTGAGTTCCTGTTTCTTTCAAAATCTATTTACTCAGGACTACTATTAATTTAGCACATCCAAAGTGACTTGTTTTGCTCTGACTAGAGCTCAAAACCCCATACCATCATGTGATATCATATATTCTAAATACTATACGGGGCGGTCCCAGGTGCCTACCAGTCCAGCCCCCTGAAACAGCAAGTGTCTGCCAGCCTTCGTGGTGTTTGAGTCAGGTTGCACATGCGTAAAGCAAGTGAGCCCAGTGCACGTCTGTCTGCAAACTATGGGATGGTGCACCTGGGCTCTGCCCGCTCTTACGTCCTTCCCCAGGGCTCCCACAGGACCAAAGGGATGGTTGCACCTTGCTGGTGTCCACGGGAGAGAGTGTGCTTTGGGGAATGGCTGGAAAGAACGGCAGAGAGGGGTACGGTGATGGAAGAGGTATGGTTCTCACTTTTCCCCCCCCGCCCCTGTTCCTTTTCCCGACCTTGGCCACAGTTTAGCTGAATGTGTTGGGCGCACTGCGAAGCCTTGCCTCACGACCTCTCGTGTGCACAGGAAGTGCTCACCGCGTTAGTCTGAACAGAGTCCTAACCTTTTGAAGGCATTGATGGATTTATTCATGAAGTGTCTTATAAGGCGTTTTTGTTGTCAGCATTAGAGATCAGAAAGGTTTTCTTTTTCATATGAGAAAGATCTTGGCCGCCTTTTGTTCCGATGGTGATCTTTGACAGGACAAGTAATTCTACTTGTTTTGTTAAAACCTAAATAGCAGTACATTAACAAGTGTATGGTACAAAGAACTGATAAATGTAATCAAATAGGTTTAAGCTAAAGCTTGTAATCCAGTCTTTTTTGTTCCTTTTTTTTTTTGAAAAAAAAAAAAATCATAGGAAATACTGTACTTATTGTGCTTTCTTATTGTTCAGGAATCCATTGGCAGCAGCAAAGTAGTCCTTATGGAAACCATTCTTGATTTCTGTTGTGACAGGGGTTTCCTTTATAGCTGTTCTTGAAGGTGCTTTCCGGTATGTCTATAAAAGCAAAATCCAAAGTAAATACTTGGATTTATTTAGTGCCCCCCAAACACTACTTATGGTTAACTGTAAAATGGAGCTGTCTGGTGCTTCTTGATGCAGGTGTATACATTTGTGTTAGACTGCGTTAAGGGAACTGTATTATTTTCACTGCTGTGGGTGATATTACCTTACTAGTATTACTGTAATACTTCTTGATGTTAAAAGAGATTTTAAGCCCTTTCCACTGGAAGCTCTATGTATGTAGGCAGGCTGGAGCAGTCCCTGCTAAAAAAGTTTGACATAAACAATGCAAAGACAGAGCTGCTTGTTTCTTTTTTCCAAGGGGGGAGGAAGACTCAAAAAGTTGCCCAACAGAGCAAATTCAGACCTCCTAAGTTCTGAAGGCAGCACCTGACTTGCTATACAAATGCAGAAGAGCTGAGCTGCAATGGGGAGGTCATCATTACTGAATAACTCTCTCTTGAAGAGACATCACTGTATCTGTCATTCTTAACTGACATATATATTTCAATACAAACATTTTAAGTATTGATGCTCATTCTACATGCAAATTCATCAAGACTGCTATCCAAAATGTTCTTCTCCCCCCCCCCCCCCCCCTTGTCAGAGAACTCTTGGAAGACTGCTTACCTTAATGTAGAAGTTTATGAAGAGAATGACCAGTGTGGCCATGTAGGAGGACTGGAACATGAGGCAGCCAAATGGGAATCCACATGGCTTCACAGCTGCGCTGAGTGTGTGCACAATAGTGAGCAGAAATTGGATCTGTGGAGGAAAGATCATGCATAAGTATTTGCTGAGAAAGGGTCAGTGCCAGCTAAATCAGATACAACAATGTCACCTAGTCCTGCTCTTTGAATGTTTGAGTATTCTTGAAAACTATCCCTTTCTGAACCTGTGAATGTATTGTGAGGGTTAACTTAAAATGGCGCTCTTATGAAATGTAAAAAAAATATAAGGGGTCAGATTTCTAAAAATATGAGTTTAGAGGCCTAGTTGGCAAAATGAAAGCACTTCTTTTTTAATAGGGGTTGTTCTATCCTCCAGACCGTGTTGTGCCGGGTACAGCATTGTCTCTGTTACTGGGCAGAAACTTGAGAGAACTCTGAAGACTCCAGGCAATAACTTTAGAAGTCTGACCAGAAAATGGAAATCCCAGGTCCGAGGAGAAGCTCGAGTAGGCTTGTGTTTGCATTAATGGAGTTAAGATGGGGACAAATGAAGCAAAAATGATATGGAGAAGGAATTGCAGAAGGCTATCTGTATTTAGGACTGTGAACCACAGCCTATGCTGGTACATGTGATTCTCCCCAGCCAGCTGAGCATGCTGTCAGTCCAGTGTGCCGAGGTGCATTTCAAACAGGGCAGCGTGTTCCAACAGCAGGGATGGTCTCAGCTCAGAGAAGAAGCATTTGCTAAACACATTTCTACACAGGTGTTTTTAAGCTCACTGCAAAGATCTGAACTCCGAAATAATATGAACTGGTGCAAGATAAGGAAGTGAAAGGAACTTTATTTTGCATTAAGCCTTATATCTTGTTGATAGAAGCTTTTGATGTGGCTCAGCTCTTTGGGTACAGCAACTGCCGGAGTAAACTTTTAGAAGTCAGACAACTTCTGTCTTGTCTAAGAGTTTGTTTACATCATTTTGTAGTTGTACCACAGTGTGGTGGGTTAACCTTGGTTGGCTGCCAGGTGCCTACCCAGCTGCTCTCTCAATTCCTCTCCTCAGTAGAGTAGGGGGAGAAAATGAGATGAAATAACTTGTGGGTTGAGATAAGGGCAGGGAGGGTAATTGGTAAAACTTACCAATTACCATCACAGGCAAAACAGACTTGACTTCAGGAAGATTAATTTAATTTATTGCCAATTAATAACAGAGAAAGATAGTGAGAAACAAAACTAAAACCATCTTCCCCTAAGCCCCTGTTTCTTCCCAGGCTCAACTTCACTTCTGACTCTTCTACCTCCTTCTCCCAAGTGGTACACGGGGATGGGGAACGGGGGTTGCAGTTAGTCCATATTGCTTTGGCTCTGCTGCTCCTTCTTCATCACGCTCTTCCCCTGCTCCAGTGTGGCATCCCTCCCATGGGAGATGGTCCTGCATGAACTGCTCCACTGTGAGTCCTTCCCACGGGCTGCAGTTCTTCAAGAACTTCTCCAACATGGGTCCTTTCTATGGGCTGCAGTTCTTGAAGAACTGCTCCAGTGTGGGTTCTTTCCATGGGGTGTAGTCCTTCAGAAATGGATTGCTCCAGCGTGGGTCTCTCCCAGGCCACAGGTCCTGCCAGGAAACTTGCTCCTGCGTGGACTCTTCTCCACAGGCTGCAGCTCCTACCAGGAGCCTGCTTCTGCATGGGGTCCTCCATGGGCTGTAGCTTCCCTTGGGACATGTCCACTTGCTGCAGTGTGGGGTCCTCCACGGGCTGCAGGTGGATATCTGCTCTGCTGTGGACCTCCATGGGCTGCAGGGGGACAGCCTGCCTCACCATGGTCTTCTCCACAGGTTGCAGGGGAATCTCTGCTCTTCCTCCTCTCCTTCTGCTCCGACCTGGGTGTCTGCAGGGCTGTTCCTCTCACATTTTCTCACTCCTCTCTCTCAGCTGCTGTGCAGCATTTTTTACCCTTTATTAAATATGATATCACAGACGTGCCCCCAGCTCTGCTGATGGCCTCAGCTTTGGCCAGTGGTGGGTCTGTCTTGGAGCCGGCTCTCAGACAGGTTTTTTTATAACTTTTAATCAGTCCATTTGCCATGATTAAGCAGTGTCCATTTTCTACACAAGAGAGAAACAATAATGGAGTTTTATGGACTGTAGAGTTTCTACTGTATTGTAGAGAATATTTCTGAGCGTCATTTCCTTTATTAAGTTATACAAGCTGTACTAGTGACTTGATCTGTATGATAGCTTTTTTATATTTTAATTCTAACTGGCTTAATTCTGCAAATGACAATATTTATCTATCATTCAACTCTGGTATTTTGAAGGATTTCTGGTTATTAAAAATGAGATTAAAATAGATATATACCAATTGTGCCTGTGTGAGGTATTTCTTCCACCACAGATACTTGCGCATAGAAGGGATGACTGACAGTCCATAATAAGAATACATGAGCACGTGGATAAAGCTATTCAAAGTGGGTCCAAAGAAACCTATAAAAATCCAACAAGGGAAACGTTTTATACACCAACTGCTAAAAAGTCAATGAAGATAATATTGTTAGCAACGCCTCCTGCATATGGTAAGTCTTCCCTCTGTGCTTATCCTTTGCTAAAGACATTCCTGATGTGAAGAGGTGCTGTCCTAGGGACAACTGACAAACTGAATGATACCTCCTATGGGGTTTTTCTCATGCTGAATTTTGTATTTTCATCCCGTGTTTTTCATTTTCTCCCCTTTCCTTTACTGTTCGGTAGTTTACAGGCTATTGCTCTTGTTCCCCTCCCAAACATTATTTGCATGAGTCTCCCCATCATCGCTGTAAGCTTTAGACACCGCTGTGGGTGACTGTGCTGCTGGTACTGCAGCTTAGTGCCCGGGGAGGCACCCGCCCTCCTGCCTGCCGCAGTACTAAGGGCTTTACTCTGAATTAAACTAGCCTCGCGTGGCTGTGCTTGAGCACTGCTTTCATTTTCTTCAGTGGCTCTTCTGCTAGATGCAGATTTCCAGAACTTCACCCCAGATAATACCTTGCCACTCTAATTAGCTACACGTGGTAAATACTAATTCTAGAGCAAACAAATTACCCTGTGTACCTTACGGACTATTGAGAAGTAGCAGCACTACTCTCTGCTGTATGGTTGTGTGTTTGATGGCAGTGCTTGACAACTACAAGATGGCCTCACCACTCGTTTTGAGTTTTCCACTGATTAAGTACTTAATAATTACTGACTAATTACTTAGCTACTGATTTTTCCACTCTGTTCATTATAATAGTGCAACGCTAGTACAAAGCGTGGGGAATATGTTCAGACACAATAGAAAGCACAAACCCCTGCTAATTTGTTTACACCTCTGTAGAAATGGCTCGTAATTGCTATGAAATCTTTGATCTCTGCTTCTACCTATAACAGTGATTTACGCTGATTTTGTGCTGTCCATAGTAAGTGCCAACAAATGTGAATTCTGCTTTTTGTTCTGAAAAACACCTGCAACAAGTTACTTTACAAAATGTTACAGTGGACTGAGGTGACTCCCTTTAATAGCTCAAAGTAAGAAAACTGATTGTCTTCTCAACTCTGATAACAATGCCACAGGAAGCCTCCAGCTGTATGAAGCCCTGGAAAAGTGTGCGTGTTGTGGGACACCTGAAGTAGTCCTCTGCTGTTTGGACTTAGTATACAAATGCCAAGTGACCAGCCTGTGGCACCGTACATCTTCCCCCACCTCACCAGGGGAGATGATGACAATTACAATATCCTCCTAAGAGACTAGTCATTTACTGTTGTGAAATATATTGAACCCAAAACATAATAAGGCAGAGGATGCTGCTACTTCTGCTATTTCATTATGAAATGAAACCTATATCAATCACTTCTGGCTGTCCAGTAGTTCTACTACTTGAATGAGATGTATTCTCATTTAAGACAAACTGGTATTTTAATTAACAATTATGTAAGTAAAGTATCTTACTAAAGCGGAATGTTGGATTGATGCATACAGGAGTCAAACTTGTCAAAATGCTATTGAGTTCATTTGTCGTGATTGGCACTGACTTTACTAGGGTCATGATTTCCTCCTACATCTGCTTTTGGAGTAGGTATTGTATGTGATCACTCTCGTGTACTACTTGGCAGTGTTATTCTGGCTAAAAGTGGTTTGAAGAGAAGTAAATATAAGGGGTTGTGGCAGCTAAGTGGAAAATCTAGGACCTAACAATCAGACTTTTTTTTTTTTGCCCTGAACTTTTAACCACACTTTTAATTTTACTGTGATCCGCAGGTGTGTTGGCAGTTCTGAAAGGCTATGAAAGTTAATGATGCTGTCAGTGACACACTTGCTTTGCATGGTGATGTGATTCTCCTCCAGCAACAGGCGACTTATGCCCCAGGTGATGAAGCGAACACAGACTTACTTTGCCCACAAGGTATCCAGTTCAGAACACACCACCAAATGTTAAACATAGTGGCATGGTGATACACATGAAGGAAGGTGATCTGGCTGCTTTTCTTTCTCAGTACAAAGAAGATAGTGTCCATGAATTCAATTACTTTGGAAAAATAATACCACCACAGCACCTTGGCTACCTGTACAAGCAAGAACAAAGGAGGAGGAGATCAATATCGGTCCATAAAAGGGCTTAAATATTGCTGTACTTCATCGGTCCCCAGGCACGTAACTTTCCAAAAGGCATTAATGTCTTATTGAAGGAGGAGCACAAGCTCTGGCTTCAATTTTATTTCCCTGCTGAATGAAGCAGTTCAGAAAAACCACATAATTTTTAATGTGACTGTATAAATATATAATTATCTAAATATAATTTAAGAAATACAAACTTTGAGGAAGGATTTTCTAGTTGTTCTGGATTTTTTTGATACAGTTGTGTGGGGTTTTTTGTTTGGTTTGGTTTTTTTTAAGAGTGCTACCATTTATAGTTTCTTAGCACTGAACACATTTTGCTGGCAGCTTCTTCTTTTTAAGTAATCCAAATTTGACACTTGACACAATGGAATATACCTTCTAGAGCTGAGACACTTAATCAGAGCTCAAGATATGTCCCAGGACAGTTGAAGACAAGACAGTTAGTTAAAATACAAAGGGGGAAAACACCTTGTTGATGGGAAAAGGTATTTAACTGACCTTTTCCTTGCCATAACACAGACAAATTTCGAGGGTTGGGGAAAACTATATAAATTAACCAATCTTTCTGCCCTTGAGCTCTAACATTATCTGGAAAGTAAGCCTGATATGGGGAATGGCAGAGGGTTAATACATGGAATTTCTATGGTGTAGAAATAAGGGCTGAAACTAGAGATGAGCCAAGCCAGCAAAATGCCTCTGCAGTTTTCCAGAGTTTAGAGTTGGGCTTAAATCCATTTCCAGCTACAGCCCAACAAGTGTTGCATTTTAGATGATTGATTTTTTTTGTTCCGAGTTTTTAAATGATCTATTTTCTCTGTTTTAATAGTCAGGTAATGCTGTTTTGATCACAGATCTTGATATACGGCTTTTCAAAATACTCCCTGTCATGCTTTCTACAGCAAGGATGTATCTGTATTGCATCAGAAAGATAACACTTCGTTTGCTACCAGCTGTTAGGGAACTCGATTTAAAACCCTCATGTTAAGGATGTCATCAGTCACATCCTTATAACGGCCGTGAACGCAGAAGCGTCGCACGGAAGACGCGGAGGGGAGGGCTGCCGCGCGTGCCGGGGGCTGAGCCGTTGCTGTCTCTCACCCGGATGTCGGCCTCCCCTGCGCTGTGGAGGTTCTGGCACTGCAAGTTGTAGCCTCCTTCCCATGTGGCAAGGACGAGCTGGAACAGAAAACGCAGCAATTATGTTCATGAACAGATGGAGCAGTTTGCTTTTACCCCTGCAGTTGTTCTCTGTTTATTGAAAAAAGCAGCACGGAAGTATGGTAGGTTCCTAATCCTTCCATGAACCCATGCTCCCAAACCAACTTGCTAATATCTTGTGTTTTGAAATGCAAAAGGCATCAGGTTGTGTTGGAGATATACACTGGAATGGTATACCTTTTACATTTCTCTAGCTTTAGAGCCTTCAAAGCATCCATTAAAATTTCTTGTTACTTAGTGCAGTGATCCTCACTCCAAAGCTCATGCTTGAATATTGTATCTCTGTCCTGAAGCAGTATGAACAGAGCTTAACATAGCTCCTTGGGCAAAACGGTCCTTCAGAAAAATTCCCTGAGGCCAAGCAAGCAAACAAGTAGTGCAATGGGAGAAATATTTCCTAATGCCGTATGCGTGTCTCTTTACCCTACACTGTTAGATGCAGGGGGAAGTAGAGGAGAGCGGGCATAGTGCTGAATGGAAACATGAACTGGACACAAGCAATTTCTTAGACTTAGCGCATATCATACTGGGAAGCAGACAAAGCAATGAAATGTCAGGCTACCACACTGTGATTGGAGCAGAAGGTTTCTAAAAAGCCATATGGTGGCTTTTGATGTGGAATATTTTTATAGTAATGACCACCTAAAGCATTCAACAGCCCTTTTAGAAAAGGGAGCATAATCTGTTGTCTGTAAATGCTATGTAGAGTCCATTGATTTTTAAAAAGGTCTTATTCTTGAGTGTGTGAAAAGTGGGTTTTGGGGTCAAACTGAGCAATTCATGTTCTGGGGTCTGTTTCTCTCTAAACAGAGGTTGCAGTGAGTGATGGTGGGAGAAATACACCACAGTGTTATGCTGTAAGCAGAATTGCAAGATGCTGTGAGAAGTGGCTTGCTTTCAACTCTGGCACTACATTCACAGGGAAAGTGTGTATCACTGTCTGTACAGACATTTCCCTCCACTTCAGACTGAAAAGTAGTCTCCTGCCTTGAATGTGTGACAGCCTATACAAAAATGAAGCAGAGAGGTTCTTGGTGATAAATCTGAATCAATTCCTAGAGTAAATACATTAAAAAAAAATTAAAGATTATCAATAATATTATCTGGAGAACTAGTAAATAGCCTAGCATGCTTATTATAAATTCATGTTAAAAAGCAATAAAACCTGGAGAGCCAGGGTCTTCTATTATTTTTTCCTCTGAATTGCAATTCTATGATTGTTCCTGTAGTTCCAACATAGCTGGTGTATGTGGCCAAAATAACCCATAGAGATTGCAGAGAGAGATGAAAAGACAATAAATGCGTGTTTTGCAGATAACTGCTATATAACAACCAAAACACGCACGCTCCTTTTTGGAACAGCCCGTGTTTCAGTGGATTCGCCTACGGTGTGTGCCAGAGGTCACCAAACCAAACAGGACGGGACCGGAGTCTAAAAACAGGGGAAACCACAAAAACCCAGCTCGAGATCCTCATAGAAATGCTCAGTGCAGCCGAGATCACAACTTGTCTTGCCATGCTGGCCTCTGCTTGGGTGTTGTGCCTGCAAGCACGCGGGGCTGGGACATGCGGGCTCCTCTCCTTTCCCCGCTGTGGCAGGTGGGTGGGAAGGGGAGGCACGGGTCGCACCTCTCCTACTAACTTAACCTGCAGAGGTGCTGAAGAGAAGGGAGTTAAAACTCTTTGAGAAAAGCAAATTATGCCACTTCATTTCCCTATTATCTTCCAAAAAGCAGCTGCGTGGTAAAGGGGTCATTTCTGTTCTCTGAGTAGGAGGCAGAGGGCATGCAGTTCCCCAGCTGTCCCTGCTGTGGCATGTCCTTGGTCCCCAGATCTGTACCTATGCTGTAGCTGGCAACAGGTAGCAGCTTCACGAGGGATGGGGAAACGTTACTGCATGGTTGCTTTTCTGGGTAGCTCCTCTCGGTGCCTTCTTTGTGCACTCTCCTGCCTTGGATTTTCTCTCCAAATGAGAGGTGACTGTGATCCCCAAACTGAGACTTTTGGAATAGGCAGGTATAGCATCATTGACAGGCTATTGATGAAGATTTGCTCTCAACTCTGTCTTGCTGCTGAAATGCTGAAGAAAATGGAATTGTCATCTTGTTCTTGGCTGGGAGCAGTATGGTAAAACAGTGCTGGAGTATCAGGAGTTCATCTGGAGGCAGCATCCTGGATGCCAGCAAGCTGCAGCGGTGACATCTGGGAGCTTTGGTAAGGCATGGCCTCAAATATGAGCATTAACAGCTCTGCCAGAAATCTCTGCTGCTAGTTCTACTAATAGGAGCAGGAAGAAAATGATAGTTCCTCTTGCTGTCTTATTTTTCTCAGTCAACTGTAATGAAACCTTAATTGGCTTTATAGGTGGGAATCGGTGATAGTGGGACCATCTCTAGTCCTTGCGGTTGCAGGGAGTTGAAATCATGACCCTCAAAACCCTAAAAACAAATGAAGGAGAAGAGGTGACTGCTTTTCCATTCTTGTGCAAGGCAACGTCATAGACCAGGGAGGACACTTTCTTCTGATTTTACTGAGGAACTAGAAATTGCTATTGCAAACACTCTCTATTGCTTGGTTAAGGTAAGAGATAAAGTTTGTGTTTTGCTGTAGTCATACTTTACACGATGTTTTGTAATGTAGCTCTATGATATGCCTATAATGTTTTTTTTATCTAAAGCTCTTAAACAGTTTTACTTTATGAGAGGTATGAAATTTTTAACACTTTTTCCAAGACTAATTAAAACAATTTCACCTGATTAATTCTATTGCATTCTATATCTGTAAATTCGTACCTTTCCTATGCTTGAATTGGTCAAATTTGTTAATTTCTCTTTTAATGTATGTTTGGGAATCTGCTTTTTCAGGTTCTAATTGCAAAAACACTTTACTCTTTCAACCTCATTTTCTCTTCCTTTAACAACTAACTCATTGTTTTGCTCTGCTGAACATACCTAACCCCATAAAATTTTCTGCTACAATAGGTAAAATGTTGGTTCACAGAAATTTGCTAGAAAAATTTGCTATTTTAAATCTTTTGATCAGTCTGTTTTACAAATGTTCTGATTTGTATACGATTACAATAGACTGATTTTAAAAAATCTCTTTTGTGTGTTGTTTTCTTGTGTGTTAAAGGTTAGGAAACTTTCCTGCTGGTGCTGAACTGGCCTGCTCGGTCATATCTCAAGATTTTTTCAAGTATTCTATTCATAGCTGTTGTGTTGGAAAATGAGATGAGAAAACCCTTAAAGGCTCAGAAATAAAATAAATATTTATTCGCAATATCACAAATTTTTAACTTGGCATTTGAGAAATCTGCAACTCGTCACATTGATCAGCATGCAAATGGAGAGCAAGCTTTGGGGTAAGAATACCATTCTCTCTGACTGCAGGGTTTTCTTTAATTTCTTTTGTTCATTCTTCCATGATTCTGTGCAATGCCAGATTTTGCAGGTCATACTGTGTGCCTATTCCCCAGTTGTTTGACTTGGCAGAAGAGTTCCGTCTGATTTGTGTCTGTGTTTTAAGAGCCAGCAGCTTAGAGTGAAGATCTGTTTTGACTGTCTTAACCTTGCTCTTTCACGTCAGCTTTTCTGTAGCTCAGCGTTTCAATTCTCTGTTGTTCGTGCCTGAGATACTGCTGGGTCTCCTTTACGGAAAAGAGGAGAATCCACTTTGAGTTTTGACTGCTCTACTTTGCAAGCTAATTTTCAAGATTTCTGGCTAAGTTCCTAATAAAAAATTAGTGGGGAAACGTGGAAGGCAGAGAGTACTTTTTTGGGATCCTGGTGATCCTAGGCCATGACTTCCATGTTGGCTATCAATGATGTTGAAGGTAAGCAGCTTACCCAGTGGTACCAAATGAGCCAGCTGCATATCTGGAACAGAAGCTGGTACCTTGACACAAGATGTTCAGTTACTAGGTCTCTCTTTCTCTGATACCAAACTCATACGTTATTTGTATTGTTTCAGTTATGTTCCCTTTCACATGCTGAGCGCTCTCATGACTCTGCAGAGCTGATGGTATTAATTAATCATGCAGAGATGGTGCAAGTACAGGATGTATTAAAGATATGAGAAGTCCCCTCTCTCTTTCGAAATACAAATTATGTCTCTCTAGAAAACAATTCTTTGAATGCTTTGCATTCTTGGCAGCCTATCCTGAAAATATTATTAACGCATGCATTGTTTGAAGCTACTTGGAAAAATAGATCACGTAAAGAGGAAAGTGCTGCCTTGTGAAAAATTTCTGCAAAGTAGCAACATCCTGTTAATCAGTAGAGTTTTCATATTTTGCTGTCACCCTAATGTTGCTCTTAATAGATTCTAGTTTTTACACCAGTTTTTACTCGAGTATAAACAATTACTTCAGTTTTTACTCGAGTATAAACAGCATGAGGATTCACAACAGTTGCTTTGCTGCAGCAGTCTAACTCATGCCTTTTTTTTTTTTTTTTTTTTCCCCCGAAGGGGAATCACATTGTTCAGGAATGAGAGCTGGTTCCTCTGTCAGAAATCTCAGCGGGGAGTGGGGGGGCAGCAGGCGCCAGACTAGCAGACTAAGCACCGAGAGCCTGGACCCGGGGGCCTGTGTCCTGCTCATTTCAAGCTTTCAGCCTCAAAAATCTCACAGCTGTAGCTTGTTCCTGCATCCGTCCTCTACAGGTAGGCTAGAAAGGAAAGCAATGTGATTTTCTGAATGGATATTCCTGTTTCTACTGACTGGGGTTTCTCTTTGATTGTAGAAAAAGCTCTATGCGTGTTGGGCTTTCTCAGACAGAAAATACCAGGAAGCAACAAGGTATAGGGAGACAGAGGGTGAGGCACCAGCATCTGGCTACATCTGGCTGGCGACTGGTCACCGGTGGTGTTCCTCAGGGTTCAATTCTAGGGCTAGTTCTGTTCAATATATTTATCAACAGTCTGGATGCAGGAGTTGAATGCACCAATAGCAATTTTGCTGATGATACCAAACTGGGAGGTGCTGTTGACTCTCTTGAGGAGGGCTTTCAGAGGGATCTAGACAGATTGGCACATTGGGCTATGACTAATGGGACTAAATTTAACAAGTTGAAATGTCAGATTCTGCACCTAGGACAGAGAAATGCCAGGCACAAGTATAAATTGGGAGAGGAGTGGCTGGAGAGCAGCCCTGCAGAAAGGGATCTGGGGGTGCTGGTTGACAGCAGGCTCCATACGAGTCAGCAGCGTGCCCTGGCAGCCAAGAGGGCAAACTGCATCCTGGGGTGCATCAAACACAGCATGGCTAGCCGGTCAAAAGGGGTGATTATCTCGCTGTATTCAGCACTGGTGCGGCCTCACCTTGAGTACTCTGTGCAGTTCTGGGCCCCACAATTTAAGAAGGATGTGAAGGTCCTTGAATGCACCCAGAGGAGGGCTACAAAGCTGGTGACAGGGCTGGAAGGAATGTCTATGAGGAGCGGCTAAGGAGTTTGGACTTGTCTGGTTTGGAGAAAAGGAGGCTGAGGGGTGACCTTGTTGCTCTCTACAGCTTCCTGAGGAGGGGAAGTGGAGAGGGAGGTGCGGAGCTCTTCTCCCTGGTATCCAGTGATAGGACATGTGGGAATGGTTCAAGGCTGCATCAGGGGAGGTTTAGACTGGACATTAAGAAGCATTTCTTTACTGAGAGGGTGGTCAAACACTGGAACAGGCTTCCTAGAGAGGTGGTCGTTGATGCCCCAAGCCTGTCTAAGAGGCATTTGGACAATGCCCTTCACAACACGCTTTATCTTTTGGTTGGCCCTGAACTGGTCAGGCAGTTGGACCAGATGATCGTTGTAGGTCCCTTCCAACTGAAATAGTCTATCCGGTCTATTGTCTGTCTGTCCAGAAACAGTTCTGAAGGTGAAGCCAAAAACTAATAATGGAATTAGTATTCAAATAATTGAAAATCGTCTCAAAAGTTCAGACTGGGAGGATGAGCACTAGTGTCCTTGTGGAAAAAGTGGAGCAAGAAGCCTCTTGACATTATTATGCGTATGATGTTTTACTGGGTTTTCTCTGGAATTCCAGCCCTTAGGGTAATTAAAACAACTTGGTCTGACTGCTATTCTCAAGCAATGGAGGTCTTGCTAAATAAAGTAAGGAGACTAATCTATGTAGCAGAAAGAAGGGTCTAACTTGCAGTGCTGTGAATCACCTATTTCCCTTGGCCGTAGGAGGAGATTTTTGTTAGTCCTTGTGAATGGCAGCTCCTCCCTGGATCTGTAGACTTGGACAAAACAGTCCTAAAAGCAGTTATCTGCTGGCCACATCCAAAGGAAAAGGAGTCTAAGCAAACACTCAGGATGGTGTCTCAGGAAGGAGAGAGGAATGACTTTGTTTTCTGTGTGTTTTTTATTTTAAGTGATTTTTAGAATGAAATGCCTCAGAAGATTATCAGTGTCTAAAAATAGAGGCCAGATATTCATAAAGTCACCTGACTTTCCTTTTTTAGTTTTTAAAGGGAGAAATCAGCTCCTTGACTGTAATATGGCTCAGTTCCACAAGCACGCAACATCTGAATTGTCTTCCTATCCCCAAGAGGCTGGGGTGAAGGCATGCCGCAACGTTACTGAGGCTATTGTGGTTTTACATAATAAGTAGATGGATAGAGGAAGGTACCATTAATCATCCTTGATTTATCCTTAAATCAGTTTTAAACAATACCTAGAAAGCTTTCAGGCAGGTTTTCTGTCTAGGACATTCAACTGTAAAATCATCTGTGAATAGTATTTGTTGAAGAACATCTCTCTATATAGATTGCCTATTTTCAGATGAGCCTCCAAGAATTGTGGTATAATCCCAGATTTCAGATGGATAGCTGAGATGCAGAACAGCCTGCATTTCCAGATTGCTGCTCTTGTGTCCTGAAGATCTCAAATAAGCTGTAGTCCGGCAAGACCATAAACCCCATAGGGAAGCAGCGTGGGCTAGATTGTTCAGCCCAGGACTGGGGGATTCCAGGAGCCTAGTCTCAGCCCTGCCACTTGGTCAGTGCCTTGGTTTCCCCAAATGTGACTGTTTAGTAGTGGTGTTGTGCCAAACAAGAAACAGGTGCTGAATAGGAAATACCCCATAAGATTTTTCACAATTAAAATATTTTGTTGTCCCTCTTTATAATGCAGTCGAGAGACTTTTCACGGGGACAGAAATGTAAAGAGCATGCTTTGGGCTATTCCTTGGTGAGGCTCTCCACGGGTCTAGTTAGAGGTCCGATAATTGTATGCATGGTGTCCCCCCAAAAAGATTGGCTAATTCTGTAATATACTGACTGGGGTTTGCTACCCTGATCTGCAATATGTACAGCTGGACTCTATGTTGGATCTCTCATCCTGCTGGAGCATCCTAACTAGAAGGATACTGGTTATTCCGGAGCAGAGGAAGTAAGTGGTGGTCTTATTTTGAGGTTGGAAAGTTCATATCACAGTAACAAAAATAAGAGCCCCTTCCCATATGAAGTTTTTATAAATGTCTGAATTTTTTTCGTCAACAAAAACTCTTTCAAATGTAAAGCCACGTTGCTGAGAAGCTGCCAGCCGGTTCCATTTAATACCCCTTAAGTAAATGGGAGACTGCTAGAAGGATTAGTGAACTAATGACTTCAAAATGACTCTAACTTAGTTGTGAATGGTAGTTCCTCTGCGTGTTGCTGTTGTCTGGGATAGTGGAATAGGCTAAAAGAAATCCCTTCTAGGCTTATTTTTGATGAATCTTTGATTACATCTCCTATTCTGAATAGCACCCGTATGTTACTTTGTGGTACCCATGATGGTATCAGAAACTTTGCACATGTGAAAAACCTCATGATGTGAATTTTTACTCTTGATTTCCAGTCAAGTTCTAATGAATTCTACTTGAACGTGCAGGTGAGGTCCAGAGCACTGTCTTTTTGATGAACAGGCTAAATGTTCTACTTAAATGTGGAGCTCAAAGGTCAGTAGGAAAGACATGGAGAACTCAGAGGATGAAAACTGAGAAGTGAGGACAACGTGTCCAGTTAGAATAACTGCAGGCAAGGATGGCAAAGTCAGCTCCTCGGCTCTCCAAACAAATTATTTGATTAAGATAGAAGAACACCTGGGAATTTAACTCTATTCAAAGTTCTTACTTGCTCGAAAAAGTTGTTTGCTTTTGTCCTTACATTTCACTGCTTTACACTGTGCTCTCAGGGACCTTTTGCTGTCTAGCTTTTTTTCCTCACTTCTCCCTTCTTCCAAATGATAGAAAGTACACCTGATCTCTTCTGGTTTCTCACTTTGTTCTTTCCCTTTTACTCCTCTAAGGTTAAGACAGTCTTTCTGTCCTAATTAAAGAATTACTTCAAAGGAAGCCTTCACCGCAAGCACCAGCCCTTATGGATCTGGAATCATTCCTTACTTGTCTGCTAAATTTACATTCGCTAACTTCTGAACAATTAACGAAGGAGTAAACAATCATTTATTACAATCTTAACAAAAAAAATTTATTATGTTGAAGTTGGATTTCTATAGTAAAATTCCAGGACAGTTCAGATCAGCTCAAATCAGCTTAAAAATGTTTTTTTTTACCTTTCCTTATCACCTGCACTGTTAAAACTTAGACCTTGTGTTACTCAAGCTCTGACTTTTTAACACTTGCACAATTAGGAAGCAAATCTTTCTGATGTTAGCCATTATAATGATGGAATAAAACAGGGTTTAAGTGCTCCTTCTATTTTTGGTTTGTTCCTTTCATTTGCCCACCGTTATCCCAAATCCAGGCATATAGTGGGCTTTCTAGTAATTTGTGAGATGTAATCCCAGTTGCAATGTGTAGGCTAAAAACGCTGGCTGGTGGCGCTGATCGTGCCAGTGTTGTGCTTCTGACCTTTCCCTGCTGTCAGGGGATACAGGGAAGGCAATTCTGGTACTCCTGGGAATCCTCACATTGTCTTGGCACCTATGGATCTGCAAGTCATGACTACAATTCAGAAATTGGGCTTGCTGTGGGGTGAATTTTCAGTTCCTAGAAACAGGTAATGTGAAGGTAATTTACTTTTTTTTTTTTAACCCTGTAAGGTAAAAGACTTTTCTTCTGGCTTCACTAAAAGGGTTAATGCACTGGGCTTGCAATACTTGTGCAGTTCTGCTCTTTCCCCTTTGCTCTGAATCGAGGGGTCCTCACATGCAAGTCCTGCTTACCCACATGGATGTGGTTGCTTGCTTACAAATCCTATGGATTTGTAATAAGTCTGTGTAGCTACCTGGGGGTACAGGCAGCTTTGAGACATTATGCCATCCTTATGCTAATAACATATATCTCTAGATCTCCTTTTTAATCTGACCCAGATGGTGCTACTGTCCTGGTTTTCTTAGTGCCTGATCAACCAAAGGACTTGGGTGAGAGCTTGATGACTAGCTGAGATTTAATTTAAATAGGGCAGAGGTGATACTTACTGCTGGGGAAAGCAGCCTAAGACTGTGGTCGAGATTATGTCTTTTCCTATTAATGAGAGAGAGTATCCTCACCTGAGTAATTTCACAATTCAGAGATCAGCATTGGTCTCTTGTTTCCAGTTTTAATTTATCATTGGAGTTGTGACAGTTTTATCCTGTGGTGAACTTCAAAACGTTATCTTGGCCTCTGGTGCCTCAGATTGCATCCCTGGAGTGTGGTTTGTGAGTTGACTTGCACGTGAAATAATTTTAAAATATGCAAAGACCTGTTAGCTTTTCACAGTAAGCTGGTTTTCTGCTCATAGTTGGTACTTCTAGGATCTTAGGCAGAGATTTGTGTAAAGGCATATTTTTCTTCAGTGAGATTGTTTTGAATTTTTTATTAAAATAAAAAAGTGGTGGTTTTTCTTTATGCGGATTTTTGGCAATGTTACTAGAAATTGTTGGGTCACTAGACCTGATCTGGGTCTATGAACACTTAATGGTACAGAAGAGTATGCAACCAATAACAAACATCTGATGAAGGTTTCTCTTGTAGTGGCAAGGGTGGAGGGAATTTTCTGGCCCATTGGTAGTGCACCTGCAGCCTGCCTAATTTAAGCACAGGACTTGCGTCTAAGCTTCAGGTACTTGAAAATGCCATGCTCCAAAACCAAGTGCCCCACTTCTCCATCATATTCAAAGGTAAGTGCCTTTGACGACTTCAAGAAAATCCATTTGCCTAACTCAGAAGTCTAAATTAAGGTCTAATAAACTGCCCTTCTGGGATGCCTTCAAAGGTACCTAACTCTTTATTGACACAGACATTTTAAGACATCTCAGTAGGATGAGGGCAGCTGGGCAGAGCTGTTTTTCTGTAGACCTTGTCCTTCAGGGGTAGTAGGGGCATCTGACCTTATGCTAATGGCACATCTCAGAGCTGTCCTGGAGCTGTTCCTCCAAGCACTTCAGGGATCGGTTGACCTCAAAGCTCATGGAGCTAAAATCGGCTCCCAGATACTTCATGCCCATGGTGCAGTGCATTGAGCTCTGGCTCAAAAGAGGAATCTGTCCTTGGAGATTTAAGTAAAGCCCTTTTGTTATGACTCCTTGCTATAACCTTTGTCTTCTTGCCTTGAGGTTGTACAAATCAAGTGTAGTCAAGGGACAGCTAAACTAGGTGAGGAGATGAATTGCAGCACAGGTACCCCCGTCAGCTCGTTTACCAGGTTTCTCATTAAAGCCATCATGTGGGACAGCCTGCATTTGGAGATACACCCTTTCTTTTGAATGAGATGTTTTTCTTTTGAATGTCTAAGAACCACCCACTCCATTCTGCAGCTATCACAAGAAAAGGTGTGTAGCACCTTATAAACAAAACCAAGAAGAGATAAGAACAACAATGCCAATAACTGGGGTGGGTTTTTTTGGTGGTTTCTCTCTATAATAGAGCTGCTTATTTCGTGATTTATGTCTGTAACAGAGACCAGAGGGGTTCAGGTGCAGTGGGAGGATGGAGGAATAAGACAACTGTTATAGATGTCTCTAACTAGGAATTAATCCTGAATCATACTCACTGGAGGGATCAGCTGTGTTTACATAAGAAATGACTGTGCAGAATGCTCTAAATATAGGTAACTCTTGCCTTAAAGAGCTTACTGTCCATAAAAGAGAGAATAAGGGCCAGAGAGAAGCTTTGGAAATGAGACATCTTGAAATGTTGAGTTGCTGTAACTTATTCAGTACTGAAGGTGATTTCTGCTCTCCCATTTGCCTGTTTTCCTTCAGCAGGGATGTGCAAGCTACCTCAGGCAGGTCTGCAAGTCTTAACTTCTGTTCTGCTCCTTCGCAGAAGAAGCTGTGATAGGAACCAGGCGAGTAGACTATGGAAAAATACAGAGCTGCCATTATGGAAGAGTGTTTTGTACAGTGTAAAACCAGCCTGGCTGACAGTCCAGAGCTAAGAGTGAAATCTGCAGTAAAACAGCTGGCAGTGCAGATCCGTCGTGATGTCCCCCAGGTTCCTGAAAAATGCAGAATGTGGAGCTACGAGCCGCTGCCAGCCATGCCTAGCTGCAGTCTGGGAGGCATAAATCAGCAGCCGCCAGCTACAGAATCAAGGTCTAGAGGGACTAATCTGAGGACTAACGCAACTCAGCGATTGTCTGCAGCAAAGTTAGCTTCAGGAAGGACAGGGCAGTGAGGCAACTGAACGGGAGCTGGCTCAACACTATTCCTGCAATGATGTGAAGGTGGCAAAACCCAAGTTTGCTTCACTGATGTGAGACCTGCTAAAATTTTCTTTGTTCATTCATTTACTTGCGGCAGGCCAAATCAGCCTGCAACTGGAGGTAAGGGAGCAGTATTTTTTTTCTATTCAGTTAATCCTTTTTGCTGAGTCCTGCTACTGAAGACAGTTATCTGTATACCTTCAAGCAAACTGGGGATTTAAACATCAAAGTGCTAATTCAAATTTTGGAGGACAATCAGTATGGAGTCATCAAACCTTCCAGCAATTGTGCTGGTTTCTCCTTTGCTCTGGGCCTGATCCTGCACTCTGACACCCACAGCAACCCCTGAAGCCAGCTGGAGCTTTGACCAGGACTGAAGCTCTGTGTAGCACAATCAGTCCTTTGCACAAACCTAAGCTCCTGTTCAGCCTTTTGACCAGGCCAGTCACCTGGTGTTTAGCTCAAATTAATTTAAAACTTGAAACCTTTGGGGTCCTGTTTGGCTTCTGCAAAGTTTCTTCTCCAGCTGACAGAACAGTCAGTCCTTGTTTTTTCTCGTGAAAACTGCTGTTGTGGCTGGGAGCCCAGGGAGCAAGAAATGCTGTGAGGCTGTGCAGGCAAGGCAGCAATGTCAGCTCACACCTCCGCGGGTCACACCATGGTATGAAGCACATCCTTCAGCCAGGGCTTCTCGTGCCTGGGGTCACTTTTTAAGCCAAGTCAGAAAATGTTTTGTGGTTTTTGTCTTTTAGTGTTTGGGGTTTAGGGCCACAAGTGATGGATGTTAACGCTTTAATATTAAAGTACCTCAATTATCACAAGGCTCAGAATGGGGAGCTCCCAAATAATATCAAAATAGTGACTTTTGGCTTCTGCTCCCCACCGGGGAGGTGAAAACACACACGTCTTTGCTGAGGAGCACTGTTTGAGTCCTCTGCTGTTGCAAAACTGTCAGATGCATTCAAACCTCTCTTTTGGTTCTGAACGGATGCTGACTTCTGTGAGCATGTTCCTTCCTGAGAAGTACTTGGGAAATAATCTGTGTGACCATATTCAGCCTCCAAGTCCCACAGCCCTTCCTTTTGGCTGAAGTGGCAGGTTTTTAACATCTGTCTCTTACTGTCTGACTATATGAGCAAAGCTTCTTGGTCAGGAGAGCAGAAAAAGAAAGCTGAATTCCCAATATCATAAATAAATTAGTATTTACTCTTATCTAGAAATCTGTTCATGTTTAAGCATGGGCGTTTGTAGATAGAAAAATCATTCTTGTCCTGATATAGACACTCATATGAATAAAACCCAATCCATGGGCATATTCATGGGTGCTGAAGGATGAGGTGTAGGCATGTTTGAGCTGAGCGACTGCTGCAGATTCAAATTCACGCTTGCAGATAGACACTGTCCTGGTAGTAGCCAGCTGTCCCCAGCTGTGGACTGTAGCTCAGGAAGGACAGTTAAAACATGCCGAGATCTAAGCTGAGAAGGTACTGTACAACTCGCTGTCCAGTTGCTAAGGGACTCTTCTTGATCTTAAATTTGCTTTGCTGTTGATAAATTTCCTAGCAAAACTATCTGTTGCTAAGATATTTCTGCTAAAAACTGTATATTGCTTACCTTTCTCAGCCGCGCTGCACGGAAGAACACTTACCTCTACGAGCATGTACAAGGAGAGCAGTGTAATCCCAAGGTTATATACGATGAGGTGAGCCCTGAGAGAGAAAGGAGGCCTGTCCTTCATGAACTTGTTGCCCAGCCATATGCAGAGTAAGTATGCTCCAGTAAGGAAAAATGTGGGAAGGTAAGAGTCCAAAAGGAACCATCCTCTAACCCTGGCATCTGAAAAGAAACACATGCAGCAGGCAGTTAGAAGGCTATGGTAAAGTATTGTTAAAATAAGGCAGATCACATCATGAAAAAAGTCTGCTGAAAGTGTGAGAGGGAATCTGCCATGCTTTGCTCGCAAGAGCTATCCATTGCTTTTACCTCCTCAAACTGCATACTAAGTCAGAAAATGTGTGCTGAAAACTGCATGGAATTCCCTAATAATTTAATGTCACTTAAATCCCCTCATTTTAACAGGAAAGAGAAAATGAAAAGAACGCATGCCTATATGCTTTTTAAAATTAAGTTTAATGTTTTCACTTAATATTTAATTAAATCATATCTTAACCTGCTCAATGGACAGTTTGCAGATAGTATTAAATACCAAGTATGCACGTAAAGTTGTCAGTTCATGTATTATTTTAATTCTGCATTTGCCATAGAAGTATGAAGGTATATAACACTTGCTAGAAAACATGTACACAAGGGGAGGATTTTTCAAAAATATTAAATATGAAAAACAAATGGCAAATGTTTACTTTGATGGGTATCAAAGATATTTGGCAAGGCAAGGGCTTTCCCATTTGCCTTGTCCCAAAATGAAATATTAAGGTCAAATCCTGCTCGCCTTATTCACGCAAGTAATCCCATTGGCAGTAATCAGATAGTTCAGTGTATATGAGCAAAGCCTAATCCTATATGCCAATCTGGAGGCACCGCTTCGTTGTCCTATGAGCAACTGGATATCATGAGCAAAAGGAGTGTGGTTTTTGGGGTTTGGTTCCCACCCACCCCCTGCCCCAAGATTGAGCAAAATTTAGAGGTTAATTTTCCAGAGCAACAATCTTCAGACATTTATCTATGAAAAGAACATGGGTCATCATGCCTAGTTTTTCAAAAAGGTTACTCTAAATCTGTCACGATTTATGGAGTAAGTGAAGAAGTAAGTCAGTGAGAAGCTATTGTGCAGGTCACAGTAGTTCTTCTCTTAGGAACTGTTTTAAATTACTTAGTTTATTTTTTTACAAAGACCAAGATTATGTTAATTGTAAAAGAAGAAAAGGTATTCACAGTGCATGAAAAAACATTTTACTATTTTTCCACCTGTGTTGAATTTGGAAAGGACTGGGCAGTGGATGATGCAAAAACCAAATGTGCCCAAGCATTTAACAAACTGTTGCCAATTGCAATTTTGCTGTACTATATTCTTTCCAACTATTCTTTCCTCAAATATATGCATACAGGTATATGTAAAATGAGATTTTAAGTGAGTTAGAGTAATCTGCTTACGAAGAGGCTATGAACATCAGCTTGCTTTCTCATTAGTCTTGCTCCACTTCCCACCTTGCTTCCATCGCAGTGGCTGTAACGCTCATCTATTGGATTTGGGGTCCACATGGGGTGTTAGCTCATTGCAGGAAAGACTTTCAACCAGACCTAAGTTACTGTGGAAGTCCAGTGCTCTCCTGGTTTTGACTCTCCCTTCTGTGGACTCCCAAACACCTCTAGGAGAGGTGTAGGATTGAAGCAGTCAGGACAGCACAACCTCCTGTGACAAAGCACCATCCTTCCTTTGGGGTGGCCTTGCTTTGCTGTGCATTACCGAGCTAGAACACCTGTTTTCTGTATTCAGATCTTAATGTCTATTTAAGATCACCCCAGTGTGAGAGTAAAACACTTCCAACAGCCCTCTTAAAGTTCACAAGCTGTGTGTGAAGCTCTGGAATGGATGTTTTTGAGGGGTTTCTACTCCCATGTGGGCTCTAAACAGGAGTCATAGGACAGGTAAAGGTTGTGTGTGTAAGTGTTGATCTAGTGTATGTTTTAGGAGCATAAGATTTAATTTATTTACTTGGTATCCTAAATGAAGATGTAGAAAGCAGTTATGTCAGCAAGGTTGCTATCTAAAGAAGGGTCTCCCCATCCAAGGGTTGCAACACTTGGTACATAAAGGTCACTCATACAAAGGCCAACTGGCAGCAGTAGATAACAGAACAGCATGTCTGCTCAGAGGAAAAGTAATTGGAAGAGATGAGAATACAAATTAAACTAAACGGCATTAAAAGCTGCCCCAGTATGCTGTCAGAAGGTTTTCACCCCGCTGTGAGTGGCCACAAGCATGTGGGCTGATCCATACGAAAGCAGGACTCGTGTGCTTGTTCAGGTCAGCGGGTCGAGTATTTTGAAGATCTATACGATTTCCATTTCAAGAGAAATTATTAAAATGTGTACCCTAACTGATTATTTTCCACCCCGACCTTGGTACCTTGAAGGGTAAGACAGTTATTGGCAGAAAGTGGTTTATAAACAGCAGCCAAGGAATGTGACTCTTTTGTTTCCGCTTACATTTATCCCTGAATGACAGGAAGAGGGATGTTTTTATGTGGCAGGAAGGGAGAGGAAAGGGAGCATATTTCAAAAAAAGTTATCAGAAGAAGGAGAGATAAAAAGTAGTTCTGTTGACTGACAGTTCGATCTCCACGTTCAAGTACTATAAAGGTATGCTGTCAACAGGAGAAAGGATTATTTTTACGATGTTGAACCCACAGAGCATCTGAATTTGAGATCAAGGCAGTGAATGAAGTCACAGTGTGAAAGCTCTGGACTACAGCAGGGGAAGGAGCAGGCGCCCACAAGCTCTGATGGCTCTGTGAATAAGCTCATTCACGGTTACTGGCCATGATGTGCCAGACCCTCGGGGTGAAATCTTGGCCCCTTTGAAACGGGTGGCAGGCCTCCCAGGCTTTTTAAAGGTATCGGGCTTTTATCAGTGGGGTTTAGAAACATTTTGATTCAGGTTTCTGTATAGCTTTGGCCAGCTGGCATCTGAGGAGATTCAGACCTTTTTAGGTGCAGAGGGTAGATGGTTTTGCACCAATGCCTTGCTACTGTTCATACTCAATCGAGGAGAGGAGGAGTGCTTATTACTTTATCGTAACTTTATTAAAATATATTTATTCTTGATTACCTCTGTTTCTTCCACAGATAAAACAAGCAACCAGTTAACTAGATTTAGCTCCTGCAATTCACTATTCCTTAATTTTGTGTAACACCAAACAATACTCTGCAGATGAAGGCGACCCTGGAAAAATGCTCTCTTACAAAACAATATAGCTATTTCACTGTTTCTCATTTTGCCTTGAGCCTAGATAATCTCCTATCCAGAATAATATGGACCGACACCAAATTGTAAGACCACTTCTTATTAAGAGATGCAACTGATGGGCATGTATGTGGCTTCTATTCCCTGATTCAAAGGACTTGGTCTGCTAGTTCAAAAGCAAACATTGAGGTAAATTTGTGTACAAAGTCTAGGTGACACCAGTGAACAAAGGCACAAAATATGCCAACGTGTGAATGAAATTCAGATCTTTGATAGTATGCCCCTTATTCTAGTAGTGCAGTACTGCAGCTTGTGTTAACCTGGTACTACCAATGTGAGCAGAGATTGTCTCTGGGAACTAGCGTGCGGCTTTCTGTCTCTTCTCGTGCCCTCAGCCACATCTGGTAATGATGACTAAAACCAGTATAGTGATACCAGTATTTCAGGAGTTACTACCTAAAATAGAAACCATAAACATGGGATTGATTTTTTTTAAAAACAGAGCACTGTTATCTATCCTTTTAAGCCATCTGGCTGCTGAATGAAGTGTGCACTGTGGATGAAAACTGGTGGAGAGAAAGAAGGGGAACGGTTTGTTGGTTTTAGACATTAGGGGAAGCTCCCAAGAATTCATTAGATTTTCCTTTGTTGGGGTCATTCTATCCAGTTTAAAACCGTTTGCAGTTTATTGTGTATTATTTATGTGCGTAACCATATCGGAGGAAGCTATGTTAATCACGAAATGTATGACACTGTGTCATTATACCACCAGTTAAATCAAAAATCATAGTGAAGAGGCACGAACAAACAAATGCTATCTCCAGCATTGATGTCTGGAGAGGGATGCTGATGCACTTGACAAGTAATACAAATCATACTTGTTTAACTAAAGTGATTTCTAAAAGCCTAAAGGAATCTGTGTTGTATTCTGCATTGGATTAACTACAGTTTGTTCCTTTAAACAATTTGTTCTGGACCAACGAGGAAAGGAATGTAGAGCATCACGTCCATTTGGAAAAAAAATAGTAGTACTTTTATGCTTGTGATCACATTTCTTTGTTAATATTAAATTGGACTATTGTAGAAGCCATTAATAAAGCTTATTCTGGTTTAATCACTTCTGCTGCAGTTCCCAAGCTGTTCAGTGTTTCTTCACCAGAAATCTTTCTTTCAAGCTTCACATCTACTGCAGAGATGGTGGAAAAGATTTTGTAGCCATCCATCCAGCTAAGAAAAATGAGAATTCCTTGGTTTTAAGAATGCTACAGCTTGCTTTCCCTTGTCCTCCTAATTAAGCAAGAACTGTTTCTGGGATTTGGAGGACATCATTGCAACAAAATGAGAATACATAAGCATACGTCCATCCACACAGGCAGCAGTTCTGGGTTTAACCACGGGGAAAACTTTGCAAGGCTATTCCTCAAGTTGAATGTTTAAGCCCAGCCCTATCAGCAGCAAGGTGGCCTTACAGGGACCTTCTCTGATGACTGCCTGCTGTCTAAGCTCCTGTCTCGCCCCTCTCCTCTAATTGCTTGGCTCTCTTAGCCCTGACTTTGATGCTGTGTCCTCACCTTGCCGTAGCTGTAGCCTTTCTCTTTCTGCAGTCCTACTTCAGGGTTTTTTTTGGCTGGGTTTTTTTTTTTTTTGACTATTGCTTGTTTCAGTCCTAACAAAGCATGACGCACCTCCAGGCTACAGTTATTCAAGTTATTCTTGTCTAAACTGTTCTAGAAAGCAAAAATAGGAAGTAGAAAGATGCATCTCTTCTCCCACCCTGTCTATTGGTTTACTGAAATTTTGGACATGATCCTGCAGGGTGCTAAAAGCCCTTCCTTGCTTTTGCTCTGAGCATTCCTCTGAATTAGGCTATTTGATAGCTAGCTGGACCAAACAATAACTGGATTATGAATGAGAATCAGTCCCAAAACAGATCTTCCACTCTCAGAAAAAATCCAGGCTTTCAATTTGTTTAATCTACATTAGAAGGTAAAACTGAAATCCCTTGATATTCTCAGAAACAAAGGACTCTCAAATCTAGTGATTTTTTTTTTTGTTTCAGAAAAAAAATTCAGTTTCATTTCTTTTCACCTTCAGTATAATCTGTGATTTGTTTTAATTTGTATTACAGATAATAAACAGTCAAAACAAAAATCTATTTGCTTTCTATAAATGCAGTGCAGTGACAGATTTCCTACAATAATGGTGTGTTCCTGCAAATACTGTGATTCTGCCTAGTCCACATTTTTCAATGAAAATTATTCAGATAGAAGATTTTGACTGCTTCTATTTTTTAGAATATTTTTGAGTGGTAATCTGGATAGGTATTATTTCCTAAAATGGCTATAGGTAGAGCAGCTTACCTCGAGGTCCAAACATATAGTCCACAAATGCATTTACTTCCCGGTCAAAAGCTTTCAGGTGCTCCTGGAAAATATAAAAAGGATATGTGACAAAGACATTATCTCATGGCTCACAGAGAATACAATTAAAAAAACCCCAACAAACTGGCAAAGAGCATGTCATGCTCAAGTATTTCCAAAGTACACAACATCATGTCTACTAAAAAACCCAAACCTCTTTAAAAATTAATTTAGGGCAGATTGTGGTCTAGATAACAATAGAGGCCTTGTTACTGGAAACTGCCCAAACTGGAACACTTTAGGAAGGGAAATTAAGGTTTTACAAATGAAAAAGAACAAGTATCACAGCAAACCCATCTGTGATGGATGTCATTTTCACTCTAATACAGATGATTTTTTGTTTGGTTTTGTTATGTTTCCTCAACTGAAGTAATTTTTTTTTTGTAGAGAGGAGCTGGCAATTCCTTTGGTAAGCTTCACAAAGCTGCCTGGTTGCAACCAGCCTAGTGACAGCACATCAGCTGAGTATCTCGATGCTTTACTCTTAAAGGAAACCTTTGGAGTGAGCTGACTGAGATTTCTCTAAATCAGGCACTGAGTCCTAAAAAAAGTCTGCAGGAGAACCCAGACCTCCAGTAATGAAGTTCAGGCTGTGTAGGAAGGGAGGAAGAGGAGGGCTACGTTACAGAGACATTGTGTTTTGAGGTCTAAGTCAATGAAGCTGCTAAGCTGGCAAGCTTAGCAAGTTTGTGTCTGTTTGTGGCCAAGCTGGGAGCTAAGCCTTGATCGACACAGCCCTTCCCTCAGTTGGATGTGGTGGCCTCTCCAAAATACTTCTTCCCAGACTCCAGTTCTGGGCAGTGGCTTCCTGCATGCCAGTGCCTGAACAACTCTTTGCCACAAGCCTGAGGTCAGCCAGGTTCTTCCTCTGCTCCTTCCGACAATGCCCTGCTGTGCTTGATGAATTAATTTCAGCACTGAGCAAATGCAGCCAAGCTGAGGAGAAAGACACAGAGTGACGCTGAGCATCTCCACAGGGCAAGAGCTGCCAAGGGCTGTGTGTGCCTTTCAATGCCAGATACCTCCACACCAGCCTGGGCTGCAGTCACCATTACCAGATTTGCCTCGTGAAGAACCACGTTTGCACCCTGGCAGGTCCAGCCCTGGCCTCTGCATTCCCCTGCTGGGGCTGGGTTGCGGTCTGGGCAGGGAGAAGCTCCTGGCACTCCCAAGACCCTTACGTTTCTTCCCCTCTTATGTTTTGGTCCTCAGGATGTTCAAAGTGGACAGATTTTGTGTGAATACACGGCAGCAAGAGGTTTTGCAGCATCCCAGGCTGTAAAGGGCTGTCTCTGCAAGATGCTGCTGTGTTCATGTTATGGTAAAGAAAAACCCAACAAAACCCCTGAAACTAAAAGTATATATATATTTTTTTTTAAAACAAAAAAATAAAGGACTTGCTCTGAAAAAAGAGAGAATGAAACTGATGATTCATGATACAAAAAGATTTCTCATACTTCACAGCACTGAGGAAACTAAACTAGCTTTTAGGAAAGGGTCCTGACTACTGCCCCTGGAGAAAGGCATTTTCTCAATTTCAGACAATTTCCTCACCACCCTAAGTGTGGATTCTGTCATAGGAGGTGGCTCCATTTCCAGAAGCGGGACCTGTGCAAAAGATCTGCTTCCATTTTTACATCTTTGAGCTATGCACTTTTTCTGCTATTATTTAATGATGAAGGTACTGCCATTTGGGGAATGCCACACTGCTGTTTGTCTGTGATGTGCCCACCTGCTGCGTTAATTTGAAACAGAGCTACTCCTGTGCTTGATGGTTTTGTGGTTAGGCTTAACAGACTGCTTTGGAAAAAATACTTTAATGGATTCAAGTGACTTGTAGGAATGAGCATGCAAAGCGACTTGTTTTCATGCTTACGTTATATAAACAAATCTTACATGTCAAGAACAAAATAATAAACCATGTATATTCCTTTTATATTAAAATACTGTAGACAAATCTACTCTCGGCTGCATTGGAATGGAAATTAGGGACTGAATTCTTCTAACAGATGGAGGAACTAGAATTGTAGAATAATTATTAAGGAGAAAGAGCAGAATGAAGACTTTAAAAAAATAATAGAATCACAGAATCATTTGGGTTGGAAAAGACCTTTAAGATCATCGAGTCCAATCATAACCCTAACACTGCCAAGTCCACCACTACACCATGTCCCTAAGCACCTCATCCAAACGTCTTTTAAATACCTCCAGGGATGGCGACTCAGCCACTTCCCTGGGCAGCCTGTTCCAATGCTTGACAACCCTTTTGGTGAAGAAATTTTTCCTAATATGCAATCTGAACCTCCCCTGGTGCAACTTGAGGCCGTTTCCTCTTGTCCTATCACTTGTTACCTGGGAGAAGAGACCGACCCCCACCTCTCCACAACCTCCTTTCAGGTAGTTGTAGAGAGCGATAAGGTCTCCCCTCAGCCTCCGCTTCTCCAGGCTAAACAACCTGTTTTCATGCTGATTCCACTTAAAACACTATTTCAAGATCAGCAGGTATGGAAAAAAAATCACTTCTCATTCTATGCTTATATAGCTGTGTTAGTGTTGGTCTTCACTGAGAGACCAATGTCTACTGGTTTCCTAATAGTTTTACTAAACGTAGTGTAAGCTATGCAAAAATTATGTACATGCTATCTAAACAGTGCAGGTATCAAAATACCTTTGATTTGTCCAAAATACCTTTGATTTCTCAAAATACCAATGATCTGTCTCTAGGCATTATCTACTGCCTGCTGAAAACACTACCTCAAGTGATTTAAATTTCCCTTTATATACCTATAAAAACCAGTCTAGCTAGATCCAATATAAACATGAAAAAACACCTTTCTTTTACAGAAGCAAGTGGATACTTGTCCCTGTCAGCTATTATTTCCAGTGACACTCTTCAAAAATCCCCCAACTATTACTTTAGTGAATTAATACCACACTCTAGAAACAAGGAGTTTATAGCCAAAGTAACTTGTTTGATCTTTTGGGACCAGGAATGACCACCAATGGGCTAGGGAGCCCACCGAAAGTCCTAGGTCCTAGTGGCTGCAGTCACAAACCCTTCAGAAGGAGAATTTGCCCACAGTCACGGCGTCTCTGTAACCCCTGTTAGTCTAAGGATGGGTATTCTAAAATTAATGGCTCCTTGAAATTCAGAGACAGCAATACCAGGCTTTTCTGAGCTGGGATGAGGAACTCATATTCAAAATGTTCTTCATGTGTGTAAAGAACTGTTACAGACAATAACGGTGATTAAAAGACAAATAAAAGGCAATTATTAAATATACGCATACAAGCTGAGGTATGTTTGTGATGCTTTTTGTTTGATTATGTGAATTTTAAATAGCTTTCTGAAATAAAATTCCTACAGATGAGTAAACTGCATTTAATCTTACTTATGCTATCTGGAAACCTTTTGTATTAGTGGTTTTCTTTCATGCAAAAGCCTTGAATGTCATTCAGTATCTCAAAAATCCAAGATAATTTGTTGCTTGTTCTTACACAGCCACACGGGAATTATAATACTCTGTATACAAAGAGATCTCATTTCAGGCTTCAAACAAAAACCAGAAATAGGTGCCAGCCTCTGCTCTCCAATACAGCTCCTGGAAGTAAATGTGATATTTGAAACAACCATGATAGAAAATACTTATATTAACTGTATGTTAATAAAACTGTATTTTAACTTTGATTTTTATTATTTAGATGGCAACTTTTCCTTAATTCCCTGAATTTCTGCTCCATAAATAGTCAGTGACTAAGCAGTACTGGACTTAATCTGAATTTATCAGCATGTTTAAAGAAACTGATTTTAGATGCCTGCACATATTTGAATATACAAATATTAAAGAAGTATTGGAAAACTGTAGTGTTGGCTCCAGAATGACTGAAACGGGATGAAATGAAGCAAAGGGAAGTCAAAGTTAAACCTCAGGAGTGTGGCATAACTGCTCATAAAATTAATTTTTTAGCTTTTTATTGCTTGGAGCATTTAAATTTAATCTGGAACAAAGATGTACAATGGGGGACAATTTTTCACCAACAGATTGTTTCAGACCACCTTTTAGGTCTTTGTCATCTTTATCTTCTATGATTTGTGTGTTACATTTGTAGGGGAAATATGTATATAATAATCCCTAAAGAAAGCACTTTTTTAGGGATTATTATACACAAACAACAGAGAAAGATGAAGCTGAAGGCAGAAAGGTGCGGCAGAGGTTGCTATGTATTGTGTCACTATAACAAGGGGGATATTCAATGAAATTGGGAGACAGCACATCCAGAAGTTGGCAATAAACTGTTGCTTTATGTAATTTATAATTAATATATGGAACTCAGTGCTAGATAATCTCACTGAGAGTAGGAACAAGCTGGAGTGAGCTCATGAGAGAAACAGACGACTAGCTGGGCGATGAGACTGCCGCTACGGCCCACGGATGCACAGGGAGGGAGGGAGGGAAGGAAAAAAATTAGCTAGAAGGGACATTATCTCAGACCTTTTTTAGCATTTCAGATTAATCGTTTCAAGAAACAGACACTGGACTCCTTATTTGATATGGTATTTTCTGTGTCCCCTGTTCTGGGACATTCTTTCAGCTCTGAGGGTTGACCAAGATTAGGGGCTAGCTACCTTACAAAGCCTTAATCAGCACGGCTATATTGCCAGAGCTCCCAGTAGAAACAGAGCTCTGACTGTGGTAAACTGGGCTGGCTAAAGGGCTTTTTTGCCCTTTACAGATACATCCACTTGGGATGTTTTTGCTAGCGTAGCAATCTCGCCGCCTGATTCCTTCCTAACAAGCGGCATTGCGAAGCCAGCAGATTTTTGTAACTGGATCTGTCCTAAGAAGGCACGTAATTTGGTGTGACAGAAGTGACTGAAGCTAAGCAGTACTGCAGCAGGGAGAGTTGTGCTAGTGGTTCGGGTCCAGTGAGGTGCCCATATAATCTGAGAACAATGTTTGGTAATGCTTCTATTTTGTGGAAGATAACCGAGAATAGCTAATAGAAAGAACACTGATGACTCCATCTAAAGATATAGTTATTATGAGTTCCAAGAGAAGAGAGATCTGTATCTTTGTTTTGGAAACGCAAGTTGTATAATACATTTTAATTTAATACAAAAATCTCTGAAAAATACAGTATGGTAGAAGGCTATTCTACAAACAAAAGAAGGCTATTCCAGCTTTAGCACAGAAAATAAAAAATGAATGGTCTTCATATATTTCTCTTCCTATTTCCTTTCTTCTTAAAGCTTTCACAATAAACTGTAAGCGCTCCAGGAGAGATAGATGTTGTTATTCTGGTCAGCAAGTTATTTAAAAGGCTTCAAGAACAGCTTTGAAGGTAACGAAGAATAGCACTGCTTATACTTGAGAAACACATAGTATTTCTAAAAGATTTCAGTAAGAGCCATGTCTAGTCTGAAAACAATTTATTTGATTTTCAGTGTTTTTCAACCAGATTAACTTTATTCCTATTATTTTCTCATACTATGCCATAGATGCTCCACTCCAATGCTAAAGCTTGCATGAGTATGTGCAAATGTCTGTCATTTTCCAGTTGATTATTACCAAATTCAGCACTTTTTGTGACAAAAAGGGCAATATCTTTGCAGCTGAGGGTTATTTTTGCATGTATTTGGAAATTACTGACTGCAGGTTGGCATCCTGTGCAAGGCTGGTAGCTTGCAGGCCTGCCTGTTATCTGACAGAATAAGTCAGTGGGGGAGCTGATTCATCAAATAGGCTGGTTTTCTCTAGAGGGGATTGAGAACAGCTGTTGGAACAGTGATTACAGCCAAAAGTGCTGAACACCTTCTCCTGTGCTGATTTAGTCACTGCAGAGAAAGCTGAGTTGATGATGGTGTTACTGAGGGTGAAAAGATAAGGGGGAGGTGGCTGTAGAGGAAAGGGAGGCTCACAGATTTTCCCTCAGTAGCTGCTCAGGTTACACTACCTGCAAGAAAATGCTATGTTTTCAGTGGCTTCCTCAATAAGAAGACTGGCTAGCCATTTCTGATATGAAAAATTAATGGAAGGATCTAAAGTTTGGTAAGCACAGAAGGACACAGCCAAATGTAGCCAGAGGTTTTTATCTTCAGCAGTTACTGCATTTGGACTGTCTAGGTGGCTTGACTTCGAACAATAGGTAAGATTTTTTTCCTGAAATATATAGTTTCTCCTCTGTCCTCTGCTCTCATAATTTTGAAGTGAGGGCACTTGTGTCTACAGGTTCTCTTATTTTATTGCTATGCAGAGAAATTCACCATGTGGTTTAGCAATGCCTGCAGGAAAGGGGTAGGCTGCCAGCAATATCTGCACCAAGCCTGAAGCAGAACATTTGACTTGCCTAAGTTACCAAGAGCATGTTAAAAGATGCTACTTATATAGGCAAACTGAGTTTCTTCAATTTCATCTTGATTTTTAGTTCTGCATTCTCTCTACTTGAACATAGCCTGTAAGGAAGAGTTGAATCTTCAAAGGGGTCTGGGGTGTAGTGTTGTGGTGCATGATGCTGAGGCGTCTTGATGAGCTCCACAGTCCTGAGTGAGATGTCCAAGCTCCCTACGCAAGGCACAAGACCTGGCTACTTGGCTCTCTGTGCTGTGCAGACAGATGGGCTTGGAGAGGGTACGGGAGCTCCTGTTCTGGAGGGTGGTACCTAAGCAGCTGGCTGCCTCCCCCTGCTTGCAACTTACAGCCAGTGACTGTTTTGGAGCTGGGTACCTACACAAGTCTTTCTTATCTTGGCTGTGTTTGCAAGGGGAAAGCAGTACCTGTGTACAAGCAGCAGCCAGGGTGCCAGATGCTCCTGTGATACCAGTGTTCACACCTGCCCTCCATCTAATCTGTCAGCGGGCTTTCGGCTGGTATTCTCCATCTGCCCTGAGCCTTAGACTAGCAGTTAACTCTGGAATTTATTTTTCTTCATTTCTTCTACTGCAGCTCTTGTCTCCCTAAGAAGTACTTCAGTATATGTCTGAGCAGGGACTAGAATCCAGGCATTGAGATGAATGACTTCAGTTCCAATCTTTCCCCTTTCTTTGATGCTAGTGATGGCTGACTATGCTCAGAAATTTAGCGGGATGTGCCAGCCCAACTGGTTAGGGAAGTCCTAAAAAGATGCGAGATACAAGTTCAAGTTAGGTAGAAGAGCAGTTTGAAGCTTGGTCTCCCACACAGCAGGTGAGGACTGTACACATAGAATTAATGGGAATGATAAGGTAGTTGGTTTGGCAGCATCGCAAGTACCTAGTTTTGGTCCGTATGTGGCAATCTCAAATCCAGGCTTAGAAAACCATGCCCCGCAGGGGAGGGAGGGCAAGGAAGGCATGGCTCCTGGGGTTTAGGAGCTCAGACCAATATAGTTATATACAGAAACACATGTGCTGTTACTACTGGAAACATGAACAGTTAGAGAATTTAGGAGCCTCCAACATCATGTGGCAGCTGGGTTCTAAATTTTGGGCATAGGTACCCTGAAAAAGAAGTTCCGTGATTGAAGGAATAAACCCAACAAACAGCCCTGTGCAGCATCTAGTTCTCCCTTGACATCCACCCCTGCTTTGCCAGCATTTTTGTAAGGCTCAGTAGTTTCCTAGCATATGTGCTTCAACCAAGCAAAAATCTAGTGTCATGATGCTGCTATGTGTCAGATTTAAACTGCAGTTTTGAAAAGAAACCAGAAAAATGGCACTTCAAAGCATAAATGCTAGCCTATTGGATTTTTTTCTTAGTTTTCTTTGACTTAATGTTAGCCATTTGCTGTATTTTTGTTGTCAAAGCCATTCTGCTTTACCTCTAGAAACAAAAGCATCACTCAAACTGCTGCTTCTATCCTGCAGTTGCAGTCAGTTTAAAAGAAACCCCAAACCAACAAAAACAAAAAAATGCCAAACTGGTTAGTATTTTGTTCATTAATTACCCTTACTACAAACTGCCTTCATTAGGCCTGTGCTTGTAGAAATCTTAAAATGAACAGGAATCTCTCTGTGAGACCCATGAAGAGGATTCAGAAAAAATATTCCTTGCTCCAGTCTGGAATGAGGACGACAGCATTTGTTCCTGTTAGTGTTTGAAAATAAAGACAATAGTATGTCATCCTGTACTGTAAAATTGCCTCCTCAGCATGCCCATGCCCTGTAGCAGACTGCAAGGACTGGTGTTAGGGATCTGCTGTACAGGGAACCCCTCCTACCTCTTCCTTTCTAGTGGTTTTTTGGGGGGGGTATTGCTGGGTTCCAAAGGCACCCTGCGTAATGCCTTCAGTGACGCTATGTAGACTACTGGGTCTCAGGCTAATTTTACAGGGAAAGGCAATTTGCTGTCAGATCTCTTCTTTATCCTCATGCTGCCTGATACCAAGGGGAGTGGAGTTCAATGTGCTGCCTCCCACAGCTTGTCCGTGAGTCCCAGTGGGCTGAGGTCTGTGGAAGGTATCTGCACATCCCTCTGAGGGGAATGGGTTTCTCTGGGGCCTGATGAAAAGAGCTGAAATCCCCAAAGACAAAAAGAAATGTTGTAAATATCTTGGTTGCTCATTAGTTTCCTTTTAGTTTCCCTTTCGCAGATAATTTAGCCTAGCCTGTCATTATTGTTGGCCTTAAGTAAGGAAACTTAGATAGTAGAATTGCTAAGGAGCATTCTTTATTTGAAGGAACCGTATGGTCTTTTCCCCCTCCAAACAATAATCATTAGAGTAAGAATGCTTTGCCTGTGTTAAATCCTTGGTTAGCTGAGATAGTTGCAATGTAGATAGATAAAAAGGAATTCTTCAGGCCCTGTGTCCCTGGAAAGGGCTGATAAGGAGAAGCTACACAAGAACCAACTGGTTTTGGATATGCAAGGAAGGTATGAGCAAGACAAAGATGGACCGAGCATGCGTAAAGACAAAGTTCAGTCAGCGGTCAGAGTGATGAAGACTACCGTCTTCCTCCAACGACCACCAGAGGATCCCTAACAACCACCTAAGGACTTAAGTACGCATGCATCAGAGACGCTTACATATATTAATGAGTTCCAAGAAATCTCATGTTTATATAAATTAATCTTATGAATATGTATGATTTTGCAATATATAATCTCTGCGATTTTGCTTGTTTGTTGGAGCACTTATGGTGGAGCAATCCCCGGTGCTGCCCAGCGCTGTAATAAAGGATGCCTGCTTAATAGTAACTCCGGTGCTATTGAGTTTTATTTTGGGAACACTCTGATTCGCCCGCTGGGAGAGTTGGATTTTAAAGGGTAGTCTCCACGAATTTTGCTTCACTGAAGGTTTAGAGGTGTGCCCATTATACATTTAAGCAGTGGTAGTCTTGAAATCTTCTGCTTTTTCCTTGGAGTACAGACAGGCAGCAGGTCCTAAACATGCTCTGTTGTAAGGAAGGGTGAGGCTCTTCAATTAGTTTCTCCCACCAGCTGCTCCCTGAATGTTCAGGAATAGTATTTCAGAGTGCCTCTTTCTTCTGTATCAGTTTTCTTCATTATTTCACTTAATCCCAAGATCATACTCAATATTAAAATAGTCTCTGTCTGCCAGAGTTGATTGCAACAGTTCAGAAATCTTTCCTTTTGATAATATTCCTCTGTTCTTCGGGGAGTTAGAAACTGGTCTTTTGGCTAACGTGCACCTAAACCAAGTTTCCCTGTGGTTTCCATGTACCTCTGGTGAATAATGCCACCTTTATGCAGTTCCACTTGTGCTGATGGTACTTTTTGCGAGTGTTTCCCTGCCAAACCAGGCTGCAATATTAAAGCACTAGGAACTGTGGACCCATAAAGCATCCCTCCTCATTGCCCGGGGTGGAAAAACAGCAGGGAGTCTCAAACCAGCAGCTCCCATGGGCAGATCTAGAGGCTTCCACAGAAAAGCGTAAGGCCAGAAGGGGCTTACCACAGACCTGCCCTGAGTTAATTCCCATTTCCTGCTAAAGCAGCTAGTAGCAGAAAGCCAACCCCATCCTTTGGTATCTGTTCCCGTGTTGTCTTCAGTATTTTAAATAAAAGTGCTTTCCTTCAGGTGAAAGGGAAGCAGATGGTTTTGAGGCTTGAAGGTTGAGAAACTTCCACGTCCTCCTCTGTGGAGTGTGAGTTTGGGGGGGCAGAGGACATGGCTCTTAACCACCCCCTGCTTAGGCACTTATGGCTCTCTGGATATTATTCACAGAGAGCATTAAGAGAAATGGTGGCCTACTAAAGGCAGATCCTTTGCCGTGCCACCCACGTGGCATTTCTACCCCTTCACAGCGAGGAAGTAGAGCCCTTTGGTGAGCTTGCTCATTGCCCCCCAGATCAGCGTGTGCTGTGCAAGGGGCTCCCTTTCTTCACGTGGACCGAAATGGGTGCCTGATGCAATTTGCTGTTGGTAGTGATGCACCTTCACCACCGAGTTTAATACAAATGAGTGGATCGGGGTGCTAGGAGCAGACGAGGGCTTAGTGACGGGAGAAGCAGCACGTTCCCCCATCTGCCTTCTGCATCTCGGCCCCGTTTCCAGCCACGCTCAGGTCATAGTGGAAATATCCACAGGCAGAGCTGTGCAGCTACAGCGTTCCTCTGACAGGGGGAGTTTGAAATACAGCAACAACCACAAGCCCCAGGTTAACGTGCTGAATGCTGACAGAAACCTAGCAGGACGTATCAAAACCAAGTTGAAACATATCAAAACCAAGTTCTCTCTGAGGTTCAGCCTTTGAGAGGTCAACACCTTTGATTTCTGCACCGAGAGCTGTTGTTATTGGTGTTTACCGGTGCACCTGCCCTTTCTGGGAATCGCCTCTGATGGAGCAAGAAGGAAAACACTACTTGGGCTTGGCCTCCCTGCCTGCAGAGGTTGGTCCTGGAGTGGAACGGGGCACACACCTGCTTCAGGTTTCTGAGCTCCAGGCAAGGCTCCAGCTGGTCACCTCAGGATGGGAGACTGACCCAAGGAGACCAACTATACTTGGTCTTTCACACAACACGCCTGCACTCCATCCTGCTCACAGTCGTAACCACAGCGCAGACGCGCACCCCACGTCAGCTGTAATCCAGCTCATCCTTACCTGTAGCTACAATATCCACCCTTGGTGCTGACTGTTTTCCTTGGTTTTTACAGGCATGAATCTATAGGCAACCCTTGCTGCTGCTGTGATGCTTCTCTAAAACAAAAGCTTATGGAATGATAAAATTTTCTTGTTCATGAGGTGGTTTTGGGAAATGCAATAGATGATAACCCAATGCAATGAAAGGAAAAAAAATTAAATTTACTTTTGGGCTTTCCTAACATTCACCTTTCTAAAAAATTCTCATATAAAATGAAGATCAAACTGTAAAAGCTTTGTGTGTGTGTGTTTTCATTCTCTCTTCCTAACTAACAAAAAATACCCTGCTTTTTTTTCCTTCCCCTCCAAAAGACTGGGTTTTAACTCTTGATACTATCAGACTTCATGAACTATCATAGTTCTTACGTCTCTCTGAAAATGCTAGGTTCTAGCTGTACTGAAGTAGAATAGCAAGTTCTGCCTTGTACTGCTAAATTTATAATAATACATGAAGAAAAACCAAAACCAGCATGTACCGCTTTAGTGCAGTTGTATTTGCAGAGGGAGTTGTGCAGCACTTTACTTAGTATAAAACTCCTGAAACCAGATTGCCTGGCTGTGGGGGTTGCCATCAGAAGTGGGCACTTTGTGAGCACCTCAGTTCTGCACAGCAGACCTTCGCAGCCAGGAGACCCTGGAGAAACACTCTTCTTTCCAGCTGTGTCAGGTGTTGGTTGATGGTTGGTGTGTTCCTGTAGGAAATGGGAGTTTGAGTTGTTTTCAGCTGAGGGGCCAACATACTCCAGGCTTTTCACTTCTGGAGAAATGGCACTAATATTTAGGCGGCTTCTGCTTTGGGATTTTTAGTTTTGTTTAACAAAAGGTCTCTTTTCACTTCATTTTGTTGTCCTGCTCCATGCTACGCACGCTCATCCCACACATGGGAATAAGGACCTAGGTGGAGAAATATCTGCTTTATGGCTTCCGTCAGGACTCAAATCAGGCTGAAGCACCATCAGCGCCAAAAGTGAGTAAGCCCTAAGAGGCAGAACAATTTTTTCAAAAAACATTGGAAGTGATTGAGCTATTTCGGACATCAGGCCTTTTTTCTGGACTATTCAACCTGCTAGGAGTCATAGAAAATATTAATTTCTCACATAAAATAAGGTAAGCCTTATTTCACCAGCCACGGTACTGTCAGATCATATATCATTGTGAGACAAACTGTTCTTACAAAATTAATCAGCTGTTTATTTTTTTTAAGTACAAGAAAAAGGAATTTGGAAGGTTTTTTGCACTACAATTTCATGGGATGGTATGAAAGTGATTTAAGAACCAATTAATATTTATTTGGTTTCCAAAAATCTCTTAATAGTTTAGGTACTTGAAAGCATTCAGCCTATTGCAGATTTTTTCATCGTTTTATCTTGTAAAAGGTTGAGTGGTTGCATGGTCTCCAGGATGAAATCACTGCTTGCAGGATTTTCCTTCTAAAATTTCCAAACTTTTTTTGCTCTGCTCTTTATAATCATGTTAAGTAATCGCTAAAATAAAATATGGCAATGGCAGTGCTCAAAATAGAACTTGTCTGGCCTTAAAAGAAGAGCGGAAAGGAAGGGTGGCTGCTGTGGCCCAATTTGCGGTATGTGTCGCTCATGCACACCCCTGAGAACCGTATCTTTATAATTCACCCTCTTGCTTGTTATCAGAATTTCAAGATGAAACTGTCACCAAAGCAGATCAGTGCAATCCTTTTAAAAGTAATCCTGCTCAATTCTACCTGCTACACAGGGGAACATCAGCTTAACTTGTAATTAAAGAAGATTTCCCTAGGGAGACCTTAGATGTGGCCTGTCAGTTCCCAAGAAAATGGTAGCAATTATCGACCTCATTTTTCCTTTGCTCTAACAATCAGATTTAAAACGACAGTATGACCTGAGATGGAGCATAATTCCTGTCAGTGATGACATGACAAGACTGTACGACTGCAAGGGAATAAACAAAAAGGAAATGAGTCAAAAATGAAAGGGTAAATTAAAATTGTGCTTCCTTCTAAAAGCCGGAGTGAATAGATCAATTCCTCAGGCAAAGCAACAATTCTTAGGAACTGGTCCTGGCTTGAATAAGAGAAAGTTTCCTTTGGAGCAGTGTCGTGGTTTAACGCCAGCCGGCAACTAAGCCCCACGCAGCCGCTCGCTCACTCCCCTCCCAGTGGGATGGGGGAGAGAATCAGAAGGGTAAAAGTGAGAAAATGCCTGGGTTGAGATAAAGACAGTTTAACAGGTAAAGCAAAAGCCACACGCACAAGCAAAGCAAACCAAGGAATTCATTCACTACTTCCCACTGGCAGGCAGGTGTTCAGCCATCTCCAGAAAAGCAGGGCTCCATCACGCGTAATGGTTGCTTGGGAAGACAAACGCCATCACTCCAAACGTCCCCTTCTCCCTTCTTCTTCCCCAGCTTTATATGCTGAGCATGACGACACACGGTATGGGATATCCCTTTGGTCAGTTGGGGTCAGCTGTCCCGGCTGTGTCCCCTCCCAACTCCTTGTGCACCCCCAGCCTCCTCGCTGGTGGGGTGGGGTGAGGAGCAGAAACGGCCTTGACTCTGTGTAAGCACTGCTCAGCGGTAACAAAAACATCCCTGTGTTATCAACACTGTTTCCAGCACAAATCCAAAACATAGCCCCATACTGGCTACTATGAAGAAAATTAACTCTACCCCAGCCAAAACTAGCACAAGCAGGAAGGTCCTTAAGTTACAAGCAAAGAACCCCAATGAGGTTTTTACAGGGAGTTTACGGTTGCTTCCTTAATTGTCTTGTTGACCAGCTCTTGTTGACTTTACAAGGGGTTGGGAAGACAGATCAGTATCAGAATTAATTTTACATCAGCAATACGACAGCCTGCACTGTTTAACATAGCTGCTTCCAAACAACTAGGCTTGGTAAAGGATGCCTAACCAAACTACGTAATGAAGAAGCAGTGTATCACTTCTCATGATATAAGAGCAAGACAGCCAGCTGCACTTTGAGAAGCACGGGAAAATAATTCTACCAGAGCAAGGGAGGGTAATTACCCTTTTAAGGCTTTGGATTTACCAGATGATTCAGTTTTGGAACAGAATATTCCCCAAAGATGTGCCTGGGTATGCAGCATCTGCCTAACGTGTGCCATGTATGCAACTACACAGTTTTTGCAGCAAAAAGCTTGCATCCTAAATTTAGACCCATACAATGAATAAACAAGATGGGGACAGGGAACAAATGAAATGGTGGGGGAGAATTACGGCAACAAGTTTACAAGGCAGTTCAGTTTTCTCAGTATGCCATCCTTGATAATTTTGTTTTCCTTGCTATTTGCAGACAGATTTTGTTGCTGCTGACAAGCTGATTTTGTAAGTTAGTATAATGCATGCAGGGCTTTATTTTGTACTTGATGTACATGTTTGGCCATTTTTCTGGAGAAAGCAACAGAGACAAACAGACAACATATCCTTTCCAGTACTGTGAAAATCTCTTAAATGTCTACTGTAACAAACTTCAAGATCTAAGATGAATAGAAGATCCTAAGCCTCTGCACAGGATCTCATGGCTTGTTGGACAATGAACCTTAAAAGAAAAAAATCCCCAAAAGCAAGAGCTCTGGTTTTCCCACAATCCTGGCAGCGCAGTGAGACAAAGGGCACTCTGTGCCGGAGAAGTAGGTTTCTTGGTTGCCGTCCCAGATGTCTGCAACGTTAACACTGTGTCCCCACGGCGGGGATTAATGTGCAAGGGACTGCCTGCCCCTCCTGTTACAGGCAGGGAGGATCAAAAAGGATTTTCTAAAATGTGTTCCCTGACCGGGGCTCTCCCCAGCTCAACAGTTTTGCCTGACTTTCCTACACAGCTCGTACCAGTGCAGCGGGGCACTCGCCTGCTGGGGGTTGACAAGGCAGGAGTATTTGAAAACCCGCATGGGTGGCATTTCTAGTTCCTCCAGGCAGACATAAAAGTAGGGCTGTGGGGGTCTCTCTTTAAAATACAATAAATGACATTAAAATAAAATATAAACATATAAACATATAAAAAATAAAATAAAGCCTTACAGCCTTTTCTTTATATCTTACACTCTTTGGCAGACAATTGTCAGCAGACCTTCAGAAAACTGTAAGTCAAAAACTCAACTTATAAAATATTAACTCATTAATTGCTTAATTAAGACTTTGTCCTGCAATGCTAATTCCCTTTAAAGAAGATTAAACACAGCCTGTGAAGAACGTAACAAAAATGAAAGACATTGAGAGCTGTTGGCAAAACTGACAGCTATATACGTATGTGTAATTAATACCTGTTTTCAAACCAAACCAATAACCAATTCACCTAGTCCGGATGTAGGGGGGAAAACAGGCTTCTAATATATATAATGCTAAAGGTACTGTACATAAAATGAATGAAATGCAGCACATTTTGTTTGCATCATCTGACTGTGTACTGTATATATAGTCAATGTATTAAGAATTTCTGAAGTTCACTACTCTTAATTTCATGCTTCTAAAGTATTTTAAAATTGTCATAGCTGCTGAATGTGTGCAGAAGAATATTTTAGTGTAAAAACTTCTAGGAGCAAACAGACAATTATAGCATAGGATACCTTAGTTTTTCAGAAAAAGTAATGATCCTGAAAACACTTTCATCCTCATGAGCAAAACCATCTCCAGTTGATGCAGTTATTAAACTGCACTGAGCTCCTTATTAAACGTAAATAAAACCCAAATCAGAGCTAGAGAGCTGTTGTGTTTTAGGCACCATGAGAGTCGCTGTGCTGGCTGCAGAGTTGGCTTCTCAGCTGTGCTTCCTTTGGGCTGGGAACACCATCTCGGACCTCTTGGCAGTGCTGGTTGTATGACTGCTACGTACTTCTGTTAAAGTGACTCTGGTTAATTGAAACTATCCAAATAGGAGCTCTTAAAATAAGTTATGCAAAGCTCCATGTGAGGAGCTGTGCAGGACAGTGACCTGCAGCAAAGGGATGGTGCTGTGTGACTGGGAGCGGTAATCTCATCTGCTCGCACAGCTGGAACAGGAGCAGACAGATGTTTGCATCCTTGGTTGGCTTTTGTAGTAACTTCTTCAGTATAGATCCCCCAAACCAAACTCCCTCCATCCTGCATTTTTACTGAGCTAAAACACTAAGTTCTTGTTTTCATGAAATTATATGCTCTAGAGGTTAGTCATGCTTTCAAGCTTTTCGCTGCCACAGTAAAACTAGAATTATATTTAAAAGGAGTACCTGTAAGTTAAGATTATTACTGACCTCTGTAAAGTCTGAAAACCCAGAAAGGAAAAAAGTGGGATTAAAACCCACAAAAACATATCTATAATAATGCCTATGTGTTTGCTTTGTTTCCCAAATCCTCTACTGAATGCCTTATTTAATCCTTATGTAAAGCTACCGAGATGAATTCTGCCCAGCTGTATTTCCTTTGTGGAAAACTGTACCTATAAACATATAGTCGAACTGGGCTAACCACCTTCCCAAAGGCACAATGCATGAAAATCTACCCTGTGAAACCTGCTCATGTTACTGAATTATACAAGGTATAAACCAGGGCATACTTCCATTCCCTTGCCCTGTGGGAACGGACTTGGAAGAAGCAGGAGATTTATGAGGGGGAGTGTTCATTGCATAATTATAACCCAACACGTATGGGTCAATGCTCTGCTGGCTGCTGAAGAGACCAGCAAAGCTCCACACGGGTGTAATGGTCCACTTGGCCAGACTCACTGGACCCACTGCCAGGAGTGGAGCCTTTGTATTTTCATTTCTCTTCAAAACTTGGAATGAAGGAATCTGGCAAAGTAGTTTAGTGCTGCAGGTTAACGTATGTGTGTGCGTGTGTTCTTTCCATTGCTCTCCATTCAGAGACTGGTAAGATAGGTTATAGCCTGCTTTAGCCACAGCCTTAAAAGTAATGGCACTCAATTTACAGATTTGTTCTTGTTCTTATAGTTTGGGTGAAGTAAATCCGCTTGTGTTTATTTGCCCATTAAGGAAATGGGTTGTTCTTTTTTGCAGTCATTTGCTGTACCATTTCTTGCCTAGTTGCTGCCCAAACACGTAGACCCTTTCCTGAACTATTCGTAGGGATATAAGTGGAAAAAGGGGAAGGAAAAGAATGGAAGAGAAGGAGGTGTTTGTAGTATGCTGCTCTGGATTAGAGAGTCCAGATCCCAGCTTCTAAGGTTTCAGTCTTAATCTTCCAACACATGCAAAGCCTTTCAATTTCACTTCGAGGTCATCACCCACGTACAAAACAGTCCAACTGCTGTGTGAGGAATGCAGGTACAAAACTCAGTGGAGGAAGCTTTTCAATTAGGTAGTTAAGAGTATAATTCACTCTGGGAAAGAAACCTGAGGTTTTAGGTCAAAATATCTGCTTATAAAATCTAAAGTCCGTACATTAAACTTAAAATCAAACAGATTTCAAGCTTATGAATTTTAATAGACATTTATCTTCCAATTTATCATTTGATGCTACATATCATTTACAAGTAACTGCTGATTTAAAGAAGAAAAATAAAACCAGAAAAATTCTAAAGGATGAGCATGTCACAATATCTAATATTATGGAAAGAAAACAGGACCAGAAGACATTCAGTGCTTCAGTGGGTATACTGGTCGTGCAATACGTTTTGTGTCTTCGTGATTACGTCCAGTATTAGAAGATCGGCTTTCTCGGTAGAGGCTTTTCACACAGCTTTCTTCATCATTCAGGGAGATCATCGGATAGGATCAGCCTAAGCTGACCTGTCAAATCAAGTGTCATGGAAGGCGGGAATTTCCACGTGACATTACATCTACATGAGAACGCTGCACGGCAGTGCCTGTCATGCCCGTCTGGACTGATTTAATTATTAATTAATTCTTAGAGCAAACAGCCATTATAAAGGTAGACATCATGTGGAAAAGTACTGGTTCCCTCGATGGTTAAGTACCGACGAGGTCCAGCACTGCCCTGTAGTGTACAGATAGCGGACAGGAGGAAAACAGAGTTGCTGGCAAGGTCAGCTTGAACTGCCTGAGGCCTGATAAACATCACAGGCACTGATCAGGTACCTCTTTCCAGAAAATGAATATCCTCAGGAGCTCAGGTTTCCAACAAGTGAAGCAGACGCTCCAAGTCTCTTTAGTTTTACTACTGTTTCAAAGAAGGAGAAGCATCACTTCTTACTTTGCATTAAATGTGTGTTGTTGGGAATAACTACTTGAAAAGGTGACAATTTCTTCCAAGTAAATGTAATAAATACACTTGTTTTACAGGACAAGTTAGAAGTAGCACTGATGGCACCCGCAGCCGATTTAAGTGTCACTACAGATATCCCTAAAGACAGATAAAATGGGAAGCTTCCCTCCTCAAAAAAAAAAAAAGAAAAAGGGGAAGAAAAACTAACTAGCAGACACAGAAAAACTATTTGCCAGCAAAACGTGTTGTCTGACTGTCTGGCAGAAGTGGCAAAGGTAATGATAGTAAATCTAGTTATTAAATATCGTAGAGAATTAAGGTGTTACAGAAAAAAAGCAGCAACAAGAGACTTTCTGCTGGAAAACAGACTATAGCAAGAAATACACATCTCTGTTTAAGTGTGTGCGGTCTGTAAATGTGGTGAGGGTGCAAACGTGTGATAGCCGTGAGAGTCAAGTAAGCAAGTAAAATAAAAGAACTGCAAGTATTCCTGGTTTTAAAGAAAATCCATCTACTTGAAATTATTTCTTTTAGCAAGATGCTAAGAGGTGATGTCTGAAAATGTCCTTTGGTACTTTTCCCAGCTAGGTATAAGCACTGTGTGCTTATTGAGGGCTCTAATTGAATTGAACGCTTCCTTCATTCTGACTATGCACGTTTCTCCTTCGTAATTTAGATTTCAGTTACCTGCAGTATTAACCTGAAGATCTGATCAACTGAATGTTGATCAAAATATATCCCAAACTGGCTTACTGAGTCAAGTGCAAGATCATTTCAGGTAACAAATTCTTAAACCTCTTCTAATTCTGGGTTGATGAATGAAGCATCATAGGTGTTTAATGGCCTCACTTTGCCTTGTGCAACACAGATGCCCATGTTGCAGTGAGCGCTTTGTTATTCACCTCAGTATTGTTAATTTACATGACATCAGTATTTCAACAACATTGTATCCTCTCCACTTAAATAACCACCTTATTGCATCCAGTGAGAACTGGCATCAATGCCTTATTAATGCCGTTCCTATTTGGAGGAGGAGCACCGAGGGGTGGGGGACACCTTTGTAAAAGAAGCAAGAGCACATGAACCCCCAAATTTGCCGAAGACTAGGGGAGTGGTATGGGTTTCTTGTTTTCAACTGATCAGGATGTTTCTTATCCTACTGAGTGCTCAGGAGTTGTTGAGTAGTTTTGAGTGCTTGCAGCACGCATGCTGAGCTTCAGCAAGACCTAAGGTTTAATGAGCCAGAATTTTGAAATACTTACACTCCCTTAAACTCATGAAAACACACCTGGAGGCAAAATGGGATAGTGCTGTGTTGTTTCTCCCTTCTACACCCGTCCTCGTGACATTGTTCTCTGGCTTGGTTTTCAAATTTGCACATTTCCATCAAAACACTTTCTGATCTGAATTCTGCCATCTCCCAAAGGTGTCTGGCAAACAGAAGGAAATGACTTCCTGCTTGATGAAAATAAATTATTTTGTGAAAAAAATTGTATTAAATGTAGTCCTGAGGGGACATTTCAGTGATACCCGATTTGAAATAACATTATGCTGGTAATTTAGTAAATGTAAAAGGGGGAAAAAGTGGTGCTTCCCCTCTAGGGTAAGCTATGGGGGATATTTTTGAGGTTTTCTTTTACTCATTGTAAGCAAAATAACTCTTATCTAGTCTTTTATCTTTCAAGGTTTTTGCATATGCTATTAAAATGCAGGCTTACAAAGTCTCCAGCAGTAAGAATAACTGCATTAAAAACAAAAGGTTCTCAATATTGCTTTTCACTGAAATGGAGAGCTACTGGTATTTTGCAGAGGAATAAAGCTAAATGCTACCTTTTCTACTTCCCTGCACAAATTCCCTATTTTTGAGCCAAGCTTCAAACGTGTTTCAGCACCAAGAAATCACAAGCTGTACCTCAGCTTTCAAAGGGGAGCATGAACATCCTGTCATGCTTTTGACACTATCAGAAAAATAAAAAAAATCTTAGAGAGGATATGTAACTAACCTTCTGCCAGAAGAGAGAGCCCTGGGAACTGAAGAGAATGCCATAAAACTAGAGACGTGATATACCTTGACTTGTCTGGTTTGGGGGATGGACTGATTCAGTGCTACCTTCTCGTGGCTCTTAATCTGATGATTAAGCTGGAGCTTCCAGATAAAGCCAGTAGCTCCAGCATTTGAAGAGGCAGAATTTCCAAGGGTGCTTTTGAAGGTGGATCCAGAGTCTTCTGGATCCTTTTTCAATGGAAGGACCTGAATTTTGGGAGGAGATTTGGATTTCTTAAGTAACTCACATAAAATAAGGTGTCTACTCTTTGGAGAGTGATGGTAACTGCTGAAATCGAAGCCACCTGCATATTGGCAGGTTGGAAGACAACTCTCATTTCTGCTTTCAGCAGCAGTAGAAGGTAGGAAGAAGAAAGGAACCTATAAACACTTTGCAAATCTGAACTGGTTTTTGAGATGCTTCTTTTCTGATGTCTTTCCTTTTTCTTCCATAAACTTGAAAAGATGAAGGTTTTGTCTGGCTTCATGCATAGCTTTCTGTCAATATTAAAAGATACATCTCAGAACGAAGTCTAGTCAAGCTAAGAAGGTACTTCGAGGTAAGAAGGGCTGATTTGAAGGTTCGAAGCCACAGTTCAGTCTCTGGTGTAACAGCAAAGTAACACTGAAATGCTATTTTAGGAAGGCATGTAATCGTAATAGCTGAGAGGACAGATGCAGCTGTTCCTATAAGCATTGCACAGGATATTTTTCATACTAGGAAAGCTTCTGAATTTGGGGAGGAGGATAATTTTGAGTTTTAATAGTTTGATAGTTTGAGTTTAAAAAATTGACAATTTTAAACTACTTAGTACATAAAGAGATTTGAATAACAGATTGACAAGCATATAAATATGAAAATAGACTTCATGGGTTTTCTGCCTGGAATTGCATGGACTATTGACAAACACTGAAAAAATTAAACTGTATACACAATAAAACACTGTTCTGCCACAAATACCAACTTCTAGCAGATGCAGAACTCGCATGACCTCGCACCTGACCTTTTAAACTGCAATAGAAGTAACTTGGCTGGCTGCACACAGCAATCAGAGAGAAAGCGGGTGTGGATGGTGTTATTCAGAACCGCCTTACCAAAATACGTGCCAGTTCCCTGACATGGAAATCACCCTTGACAACTTTGCCAACCATTTATTCCCTGCCAGTTTGAAGGCACATTGCTTTTTGGAACGGTTTTATCCATGCTCACAGTAAAATGCAAGAAATACAGTATTTTTTTACTTCAAGCTGGCTGTGAAAATGCGTGTGTAACATAGGGAAATGAAGAAACAGAATCTGATTCCTGTTTTCCAATGTGTCACTTCAGAACACAAAACAACATCTGAAGAGGAAAATATCTTCTTGTTCTGTTAACTGGTCCTTAACTTTTTTTCTTCCATTTCTCCCTTAAATCCCTGAGGGCAAAAATCTGGATTTCAAATGCTAATTCATGTTTGGGACTCCAGTCATGATTAAAGAAGACTGGGTGAGGAGAGGAAAGGAAATGACGCTTGGTTTCCAAGTTTAATAAGGAAGACAAAAAGAGAGTACGGAAGTTCTCTTACGTCTCCTCCTCCAAAACAGTTCTAAGTTTACCTCTTTTAAAACCTTAAATCAGACTAATGAACTCCAAAGAGGGGCTTCTTAAAAGCGTATGGAACCCCCGTAACAGAGCACAGTCTGCTGGCACAGGATAAGAGGGTGCACAAGCTAATTAGCTCCCTTCCTCTGTTAACCCCCACAGTAGGTATCCTAGAGTTTAATCCACACACAACTGGAATTTGAAAGCCCAAAACTCTTAAACCCATTACACCATGGAAACACCCAGACTGATGCTTTTCTCAAAACAAAATAAAAATGCTAATGACTGTGCTGCATGGTAAGGGCCTAATGACACATAAATGTCTGTAAACTGCACCATTTATTGTCACGTAGGGGAAGTAAAAACAGCTGTAGACTTTCCTTCATGTCCCTAAGTTACTCCCCCCGTTAGGTTGCTGTACCACATTGTCTTTGCTAGCTGCAAAGTGTCATGAATAGTAACTACTGACTAGCATACATTAGGGGGCCTTTAAGGACTAGGGAAAGAATGGTTTTGTTGAGCTTCCTTATGCTTGGTTTTAGGACATTTGTTTAAAACTTGGCCACCCTACTTCCAACTTCCATTTTTTGCTGTGTTTGGCTTTCAAATAATGACACGGGATATGAAGTACTTCTTGTTTCATTTCTGTATCTGTCTTTCATAGGGGAAAAAAATCAAAATGTCTCCCAACAGCGATGAAAACAATCTTAATTTTTTATTCTCTAATTACACACCTTCACATAGGAATTTCTGCCACATGGGGCTTGATTTCCTTCAGTTGGGACATCTGACCTTTACTATTTTATCATGGTCAGTTTTGACTGAAGAAGAGGAAATGCAATGCAGTTTAAAGTCATTAGCTGGAAGAACTTAATATTTTTTAAAAATCACTCGGTTGTTGTTAGATTGACATCTAATCAGCACACTTGCAGGATTAATGCCAATATAATGTTAACTACCATATTCTTGAAGATGTAGGAAGTAAAGTGTTCCCTCTTACCCTCCTAGATCTGAGCATAACTAGCCCTCAAAAACTAAAGTGGTTTTTGCTGTTTCTTAGGTAGATAAGAAGCCCCACCGAAGACCTAAGTATTCATTTTCTTTCATATTGAACTCTCCTTGTCAGCTGCGCAACAGTCCTGTGGGTAAAGACGCAGTCACTCCGATATTGTGGCCCATGTATTTAGCATACGATAAGGCGAGTCATGGGGGGTGTATGCAGATAATGGATTTATAAGCTCAGCTGTTGCCAGGCGCTTACAAAATTGGCTGATAAATTTGATATGCTTGAAGTCTCACGCGTGGCATTCATAAAGCGGCAGAGCTGCAGGCCCCAGTTTCACAAGGTGTTTCTCCCCTGTTGCAGCTGGGCAAGCCTTCTGGTGCCCTCCCACCGCTGCCTCACAAGGCAGACTCATCCCGACAGCTTTCTGGCTCTGAACACCCAGTGGTACGCTTAGTTTCATCCCCCTAATTTCCCTCCCTTCTCCTCTACCTTCTTTAATTACAAGTCAGGCTGCACTTGTGACATGGCTACTTTATCACTGCACATGGACTTCAGACTCAATTTGTATGAGATTTGTTTCTAAATGCCTGTCAGTGCCTCAGCTTCTAAATCAGTTTTACAGGCAGCGATTAACAAAAACTCTCATATAGCATGGCATGCAAACATCAGGCAAAATTCCTACCTGATGTGTTTCTGTTGATTTACACTTGAAGCTGGCTTAAATCAGGGAATAAACCAGCCCTTTATATTTACATTAATCTGGAGTTTACTAATACCTAAAGAAAATACTACTGCAGGTTTTGGGGTTTTTGTCTCCCCCAACTTTTAACTGAGTCAGAGGTTCAATTTTAAAGTGTTTGCATCTGATTAACTTTTTTCTTTAATAAAATCAAGAGATGTTATTAAACTAAATGAATGTAAAATCAAGTGCCTGATGAACAACAGGAGTCGGTTTCTTTTCACAGGTCAGAGTGCTTGTAATGAAGAAACAATGATCAGTCTTAAAGACTCAAAGGATCTTTTGAGACATGAAAGGAATCAACACCAAGGCCAGCACGCCAGTTTTATAAGCAGGTACCTATAAGTCACTATGCAAATGAAACACTGGACTCTTACTTCAAGTCCTGGAGGTTTTTTCTAACCAACCCCTTGTCACTGTATCATGTGTAAATGGCTTCAGCGCATCTTCTTGAGTTCCTATGCAAGTACTTATGTCCCTTTGTGTGTTCTATATGCCGTTTCTGAGCATGTTTTCTCATAGTTTATTAATTCTGTATCAGCTGGCACAACCCTGGGTTGCTGCCGTGGTTCTGGATGGCAGGGCTGCTGCAGTCTGCTACCTTTTCACTCTGATGGAGCTTGAGAGATCTTGTTGGCAGTGGGTGCTGTAGCACTGGCTCCTGTGTCAGTCACAGATTTGTGCTGGATTGATCTCTGTCTACAGAAAATCTTCTCTTCCAGTTTGTGTGTCAATATCCAGGAACTCCAAAGGAAAGGGCTGGAACATTTCCTTTGCAATACTCTTTTTCAGGAGATGCTCAGGGCAATTAACAAATACTAACGGATAATGATGCAGGGCTTTCTTTTGGTTACTGCCAACAAAGAAGAGAGATTTGTTGCTGTGTAGGGCCCTTTCTGTATGTCCTGCAAGCAATGTATGCCCACATCAAGCATCATGCCCTGATATGGTGGCCATAAAGCTTATGAATGCTTAGAAGGGTTAGGTGTCTGTCTTCATTGATTTCAGATTACACCAGTTATCAAAGTCTCTTAGGGAATTTAAAAAATATTCTAGCTCCTGTCTGTATAACCCCTCTGCAACGGGATTATTGTAGAGGTACAGATACTTGAACCTATTAAATACCGCTTCGCACCGTCCTCATGTTTATGCTTACCTTAGTGTTACCTAGCCTCTTTGTAAGCATTAGTTGCCATGCACTGTGCAAGGTTATACACTCTCTTACTCTGGAAAAGTGGGATTTGACCCCATGGAAAATACACTGACAAATCAAAATTTATAATCGGTTTAAAGTTCAAGGGTGCAGCCAAATCCTGAGCCAGTGTAATTTGACCTAGATTCACTGAAGTAAGTAGAGCTGCAATGATCTACATAAACAGAACCACCGTCCCACTGTGGTTGCCCTCATATGGTGGGGATGACAAGGAAACGCTTAAAGCCTGATGAAGGCAGCGGTTTGCTGCTTCAGCAAAATGAAGTTTCAAAGAACATGTTTCCTTACACTACTTGTGACAAATAATAGTGGTTTAACACCCAGGATGCTGGGGAAACTCTCTCAGTTGAGTTGAAAGGACACTAGCAACATACAACTGCTTATTTCTATGCCACTCGAGAAGGGAGCGCTAAAATACTGTTCCCACTACTTGGCCCAAAAATCCGCGTTTGTCATTCATTTGCTCCTGATACCTTTGGTAGTATCCTCCCGTGTCCGTGTGTCCCCCCACCCCCAAGCTCCAGGTCCACCTAGACATGGATGTGCTGATGTGCTGTAACTTTTAACCTTTCATTAGTGTCATTGCAGCAGTTTTCATCAAAAGTTCAATTTTATTTTCGGTAGCTAATGCTCCAAGGACACTCTTTAAAACTTTTAGAGCCAAAGCAACCTTCAGCCTTTAGGGCAGTTTAAGGTTTTTCCCATATCAGCCATTTTCCCCCCAGAATGCCTGTACGTGCGAGTAACAAGGCTTGTGAAACCTCAGCAACTTTGCAACACTAAGGTTATCGAAGAGACAGAAGAGCAAAATTTGCTAATAGAAACCCATGCGTAGCTCTGAATGGTGACTTCTGGATATTGCTGCCAGCTGTTTCAACAGTAATTTCAGGTTCATTAAAGAGCTCTAAGAAGCAGAAATAATAGGTGAAGGATAGGTCTCAGCTATCATTTCCATTAGTACAAATACAGAGTTGCCAATGCCTATGTTACCAACGATTTTTAAATCGATTTGCACCAGTGTAACTGACTTCATCTCAGTCCTGGAAGGAGTCAAAATGAAATATTTTAACTGGTTCAGGCAATTTTAAATTTCTTTCCAGTTGACTCAGCACTTCTGAGCACCTGGATGTTAGCTGTACCAGTAATAATAGATAAATAATGCACATTACCTTCTGTAACACCAGGTGTCTTTGCAACTGCCTTCATTATATCATACGGAAGACATTATCAATGGCTGGTATTAACTTGGGCTTTGTGCAGTTATGGTAATTTAGTCATATAATTTGTATTTATGTCCCACACTACATGATAAGAAATAGGAATTCAATAATGTAGTGGAAAGTCATTCTGGGGGTCCTAGACAGCATAAAGGACTGCACCATTTCTGGTCTTTTTCCATAGGGTCTTTTCCTAGTTATCATCCCAAGTCTGAGTTGATTGCAAACACATTAAATAGGAGAAATAGAATCAAACTGACGGCAGATGGATACGTGACTGTTAGGAAGAGGACTCAAGTTAATTCATGGAAAGACTATTTTAATATTATTCATGTCTGAATCAGGGGGGATTTCAAATTGATTTTTATGCAAGGAAGGCAGAATTTACTGTATATGATGCAAAGACATTTGAAAAAAAGTATTTTTGTCGTTAAATCATATGACAGAAAAACTAGGTTCTGTTGTTAATCATGTCCCAAGCTTCTGATACGACGAGCTTGCACAAGTTATTTGGCCCCACTGTACCTCAAAATTTAAGGCTGCAAAATACCTGTATGCTACTGTCCTACTTTGTAAGGTCAGCGTTGCACTTAATGCATTACTGTTTATAAACAGGATGAGCTCCTTTGGGGAAGTTACTATGACTGCAAAGACACGATGTGCTATGGGGAAATGCTCCTACTCACTAAATAGGTGATTGCATTGTTCCACTTTAACTCTCTTAAATGCTAAAGCGGAATCTAAAACTCTATTGTTGATTCATTACATGGAAAAAGAGAAAGTGTGCCACTGCTTGTAGATTGTATGACTAACACAAGAGCTTCTAGTAACATACCACCGGGAATAATCTGTTTATGTAACACGCTCAAGCGCACCTCGAAATAGAGAAGCGTGCACCTGCCTGGAGCAGGGAAGGGCATGGGAAATAAATGGAGAAGCATGCACCTGCCTGGAGCGGGGAAGGGCATGGGGCTGCGGGTGCACCGCATGCTGGGGCACTGGATGCAGGGGGCTGCACATCACTTACTCCCGCCACCCACCACCCCGCTCCTCCGTGCGCCCGTCCCCGCACGCCTCTCGGCTCCCCGCGTTGCACGGGTGTGCTCGGGGCTCCCTCCCGTCCCCCCGCCGCCGCCTGACCCGCCGTGGGGTGTGGGGGGGGCAGCTGAGGGCACGCTCCCCCCTAAAGCACTCCCCAAATCTGACCCGTAGCAGCGGGGGGGAGCAGTGCCTGCGAGGGAGGAGGGAGGAGGGAGGGCAGCGCGGCCCCGCTTGCAGCCGGCCCCAGAGGAGCGGGGGGCAGGGAGGCGCGAAGAGCGGCGGCGGCTCGTTCGCAGTCAGCCCCGAGGGGGGAAGCAGGGCTGCGCTCAGCCCGGGGGGCAGAGGAGGGCAGGGTCGCCGGTGGCGGCGGGGGACGCTCACCATGGCGGCGGCGCGGCGGCCAGGCGCTGTCCAGGGTATCGCGGCTGCGCTCCGCTCTGCCCGCGCTGCCCGCCGCGCCCGCGCTATAAGGCGCCGCCTCCTCCCCGGCTCCGCCGCGCCCGCCCCCGCCGGCTGCCGGCGGCCACAGGGCGGGAGGGCCGGCTACCGGCTGCCGGCGGCCACAGGGCGGGAGGGCCGGCTACCGGCTGCCGGCGGCCACAGGGCGGGAGGGCCGGGTGCGCTGGGCTCCTCTGGGTGCCCGCCGCGCAGCGGGAGGGGAAGGAGTGCAAAGAAGGGGGCTCGGAGGGCGGCGGTGAGCAAGCGCAGGGAGGTGGGAACGCGATAGCTGCGCAGGGGAAGGGGTTAGTGGCCCTCGGCCCTCGGCAAAAGCGTCGCGACGATTCGAATCGGAGGGGTCTCCACTGGCAGGGCAGTTTGGGAGTAGATGAGGGCACTCCCGACGCGTCTCTGTTGTACGTAACAGAGGGTTCGGTCAATAGCCCGGCGCTCGTATTTGCAGTTGAAGTTCTCCGACCCGAAGCCCTGAATCTTCCGCGCACCGTGCCAAAGTGAGATCAATGTCGCCCTGCCACCTAACTGTGGCAGCTCCCTGGACATCTGTCTATTCGGAAGGAACTGATAAGCAAATGTTTGCTGAGGTTGGCTAGGGAAGAAGCCAAAATCACACAGAGCAGCAGCTACTGACTCCGTCACAACTCTGCTGCTAATATAAACCAGAAAAAGGTCAGGGAAGAAGAGAGGCGTTGTGCTTGGTGGAACAAGCACAAAATTTCGTGGCTTCAAAACTGATTTTTGTTCTGAATGCTCACAAAGCCTTGTAACTCCTACAAAACATTTATTTCAACTATCAAAGCTTATTGAAAATGTCCTGCTTCTTTTCCCGTTTTTAATAAGCAGTCTTTGCCATGTGAAATCAAAATAATCTTTTTAAAACATTAAAATTTTTCATTTTTATTTTATTTTCCAAATGAAAACTTGTCAAGAATGACATGTTCATACACGCACTCCCATTGCTGCCCTCTCAGTTCTGTCTGTTCACAGTTTTGTTGACCAGAGCTCAGAGAACAGTCTTTCCCGGTTTCAGTGGCACAAGCAGTGGAAATTAGCTAAGGGGACCATGTGTGGTGCAGGACAGGTAACATCTTCACCAACTAAAGTGTACTTGATGTATAGATGGGCTATATTTGTCCAAAATGTAGCGCTGATGTTCTAAACCTCAAGCCTTCCTTCCTGGTAGGCTCTTTGTCCATGTACTACTTCACCCCTTGCTTTCCCTTGGATCTAGATGCAGGCATACTCCAAAGGCTGCGAGAATGGCTATCTTCCCAGGCCTGCCTGCCCAGAAATGATACTGCCAGAAGCTTCACGTGAAAGCGTGTCCTCCTGTAACTTCTAGCCCACTTTTATAGACACAGACTTGTTTGCTTGAGCTTCCAAATTCCAGCATGTTAGTCTACACTGCACTCCCGAGGTTGACCTGCCAGCCTTTCCTCTAATTCATCTTTTTGATAGGTTATCCATTTAATTCTTTCTGTGTTACTACATACCATCTTGAAATATTGAAGAGAAATACTTTTTGATATCCATTCTGCCTCCAGAGAAGTTGTTCCCTAAGCAGAAAATTGTCCTCTTTGTCCAAGAGATTACTCCTCAGATGCTGTAGAGCAAGGAGCAGTTTGGAAGCTGACTGACAGAGAAACATGGTAGTGACTCCGTGATTTGGAATGCTTCAGCCTCACAATTTTTATCCAGTTTCTTTTTAGTCCAAACAGGCTGGAGTTCATGTGTCAAGCCAAATCCAGACCTAAGAACATGGTAATACAAACCATTTTTTTTCTTTATTCTTGCTTTTCTTTGTCTAAAACAGAAAGGAAACATATGTTCAAGTTTGGTAAAGATGTAACATTTCTTGAGTTCTAATTAGCTGCCTAATTTCTTGAGTTCCTTGTACCTGATACATCATATTAATACTAATTTATGTAGTTTCCCTCTATAGTAGCAATTTTATTTTTTATCAAAACAATAATGTCTCCAGTGAAGTCACACATAGGAAGCAAATAGGATTCTGGTGGCATCTAAAAGAAGCTGTAATAGTATTATGGATATTTTTGATACCTATCTAATGACCAGAATTTGGAGATTTAAGGGCTGTGGCAGGATTTGGATTCACCTGTTCTGTATGGAGGGTGATGCCATGCATTTAGTTGGATCCCAGGCACTGTGCACAGCAGACCTCTGCCATGCACGTTAGCTTTGAGTGGTTGCTGAACAGCATGTTCTGCTGAGAGGAAAGACAGAAAAATAAGTCAACATGTGGAAAAATGGAATTGCTTAGTTCCAGCTGAAATTCCCTGGGAACAAGGAGAGTAAGTGGAGGCAATTAAAACAGGACTTCATCCTGGGGCGATGCTGTTACACAACTACTGTTCACAGAGAAATACCACAGGGAGTTGGTATTTGAGTCCTGCTGGTGTAGGGGTTGTTGTAGGTTGGACCTCATCACAAGCTACCTAACTTACAGAATCACAGACTGGTTGAGGTTGGAAGGGACCTCTGCAGGTCATCTGGTCCAACCCACCTGCTCAAGCAGGGCCACCTACAGCTGGTTGCCCAGGGCTGTGTCCAGTCAGGTTTTGAGTATCTCTCCAGCTTAGGAAAAGCACCTTTGAGTTGCAATGACTTCGGAGCTGCCAGGTCCCACTGGGTTTGCAGTTCAGCAGGAAACAGGCTGGACAAGGTACCACTGATCATCCAACTATTGGCAACTCTCAGCTCCCGCTAAGTTTCAATCAGGATAAAGTTTTAGTTTGGGAAAGAAAAGTGAAATGAGCCTTGTCTCCCATTACCAACCACTGCTCTTGATCATGATCTCCTCCAAAATTTGGAATTTAAACTTGGGACCTGCCTGTTTCACTAAACTGTCATGTCAGTAGCATCTGTCCAACTCACTGGCAAAATGTCTCTTCTTTCCCTGAGCAGCTAGCTCAGATGAAAGAGGTTATCTTTCTTCTGTTATCCATTCGTTTCCTAATTTTATTGGCACAGAACAATGGTTATGTACCTAAAGATCTCAGTTCTGCTACTGACATCACAGGGAGTTATGAGGTTAATGTGACACAATTTTTCTTAACTCTCAGTGAGTGCTTAAGAACTGTCAGTAATAAAACTGCGTCGAATCAAATCTGAGTAATCAGGCTAAAACAAAAGATTTTGTAATTTTTCAAAACAGATTTGAAAGTTTGTCCTCTTGTTTTCCTCTGGTATGGTTAGCTCTTTCTATAATGTCATTTTTTTCTACGCTTTTCATTTTTGAAACTATAGCTGGTGTAATATGTCTGCACAGCTAAAGCTAAAACTTATATTAAATTGCCAGCTGCGAGCACGTAAAATAAAAACTAAGCCACAATAAACTTATGCTGGAGGAAGTACCGAGTTGAACAATCGCGCAGCTTTGCAGTTTTTGTAATAAATATTATGTTTTAGCACCCTCTTTCGGAACAAAGTAATACTGCCGGTATTTACTCTTAAAGGCTTTGCTAAAGCAGGAATGCAATTGCAACGTGTCCAGGAAAAGTCCTTGGCTGCAGTCACAGATACAGTTTAGTTGTGTAGCTTGGTATTTTCTAAATTTACATAAACAGAATCTTCTCATCCCTCTTATGCTTATCATCTTTATATAAATAGTCCATATTGTTCATTTAAGTCAGCCAAGAACTGGGAAAAATTTGATGGCTCCGAACCAAAAACTGAAGCTGAGTTGTTACAAAAGACCATATTTAGATGCGCTGCTCCTCATTGTCTGCACAGCTCCTCTGAGGATTCTGGTGGCGTTAACTTGCTGTGAATTGTGGATGGACCTGAATGACCTCTCTCGTACCCGCTAGTATTTAGTGTTTGGGTAGCATACAGAGGTCCCAGTCTGGGATCATGGTCTTGCTGTGTTGAGACCTACACCAGAGTCTGTCCCCAAAGAGCTCAGTGTGATGCATAAAGGTGTGACGCAGAGGGAAAGGGGTGGAAGGAAGCTGTTTCTCTGTACTCCTGCCCTGGGAAATAGCAATGTATTAATGCCAAAAGACAGGTAGTGCAAGGGAGGTCACCAGGTGTATTCTAAATATAAGAAAGGACTACACTTTGCACCTTCCACATGAACTATCACTATCTGGCTAGCTTCGGGGTACAAGTGATAGGCAGTCAAGCTCCTATACATTGTTTTGGCTCCAGTAGTTGGTATGGTTGCCAGTTACCTTCAAAGACATTGTGTGCCAAGAGAAGGATTAAAAAATTAGGACACTGTAGAACAAAACCTGCCTGCATGACTTTAACTTGCTCTTCTTGTGCATATTCATTTTAATAAGCCTTACTTACAATAATAGCCTTTGGCAAGACTCTTGCTTCATCAATGCACGGTGCGGATGATCAATAAGCAAACAGGAGGCCATGAATGATGCAAGGGTCTGGAAAAGGAGAAAAGATAATCTTGTTAAAGTGGCTGAAATTCCTTTTCAGGACTAGAATATATTCCTTATATAACATAATTTCTGTGTGGTTACAGGAGATCATTTAAATGATCGATTTTTTCTACAGCTAGTCAATTATTTTATTCTTCCTTCTGCTGTCTGCCACAAGGTAACCGAGTGTAGATTTGTCAAAGTGCTGAGCACTTACAGCTGCACCTGACATCAGTGAAAGCTGTGCTACGAATAAATTAAATGCAAGTGAAGCATGAGATTTTCCCCATGTACCAGCTGAAAAGGAGGCCAAAAGGGGCACATCCAAAATCAGTTGATACTTCAAATGTATATTTCAGCCTCAGTCTTCTCCCTGGTGAACGAGGGATAATAATGTCCCTCACCTTGTCTTGCTACACAAACACAAACACAAGTTACCTGACTGCTGTGAAACAACTGGTTAGTCTAGATGCATCGGCTCTCACACCCTGAAAATAAGGCTTGTGCCCTCAGCAGCAGCTGCATCTCTCTTTTTGTCACTAGTCTTTAGCTCTCTGATTTGCAGCATTGCGTGGCCTTGCTGCTCTGTGGAAGCATGTCAAACGCTGCTGCTTTGACCCAACCCATGGTCTCGTGTACTGTTTGGCAGAGGCCCTCTAAATGCCTGCTCACCAGTCTTGTGCTGCAGTCCCTTTGTTGCTTGGTGACCTGACCATCCTCTTTCCTCCACCCCCAAAACATATCTCAATGCGTACGTGGTCGTACACACTGAGAGAGAAGATGTGAAAAGTCTGAGCATCATAGGAAAAAGTATTAAATGTAGAATATTGATAGTGTGCAGTGAGCAAGTGTGGCAAAACAATGGATAGAAGACCATAATGATACAATCAGTGAGTTTTTCCATCCTCTTCAGGGAACGGATGAGCTATATTCAATTCTGTAACTCCATATTGCACATACACATATAAGGAACTGGATAGAACAAGCTTAGATTTGTATGAACAACCTTATTTCTCAACTTCAGTGATTAGAAAACCTCATCTGTCCAACACTAATCTTTTTTTCTTTTGTGTGATTTCACAGGCTTTTGAAAAATATCCGTACCCACATTGTAGCTCACTTATGCCAAATGCATCATCATTCATCTTGGTACGAGTTTCTGGCACATTAGCACATGAAATGATATCTAGCGGGTCGGATGTGTATGTGTTCATATAATTTAACTTTGGTGTGAAGAACAGTCTTAGATAAAATACATATAATACTATGTTTGGGTTTTTTCATTCAGATGGAAATCTGTATATATGTTTCAATTGACACAACGTGTTCCAAGTGGCCCAAATAAAAGGCTTTATTTCACATATTAGGAAAAGTAGGATAATGAAGATTGTATTCACCAAATGGTTGGAGGAGGAAGTGTTTCTCCTTTTATCTCATGGCTTGGTTAGAGTGTAACACCCAGTTACCCCTTGCCTATGCTTGTGGGGTTTGAACCTGCTATTTAAGCGCTTCAGCCATTATGCTAGAAAGTCTTTTTTACTTCCTTGTTGTCTGTTCTGAGGACAATTTCAGTAGTTCATCCATACTGGCCTTCAGCAGTCTCAGACCACCAAGACCAGAGGGAAAGCCTGGAGCAAGGAAGACTTACCCTCGGCAGAGGAGGACCAGGTTATGGAGCACTTAAACTGGAAATACGTAAGTCCACGAGGCCTGACAGGTTGCGTCTATGGGTGCTGAGGGAGCTGCCTGAGTCATTGCAAGGCCACTCTCAACTATCTTTGAAACACAGTGGTGACTGGGAGAGGTTCCTGAAGACTGGATGAGAGCAAGCATCACTCCTATCTTCAAGAAGGGCAAGAAGAAAGATCTGGAGAACTACAGGCCAGTGAGCCTCACCTCAGTGCCTGGAAAGGTAATGGAGAAAATCTTCCTGGAAATCGTCTCCAAACACATGAAGGTCAAGAAGGTGATTGTGAGTAGTCAACATAGATGTACGAATGGGAAATCATGCCTAACTGACCTGGTGGTCTTGTACAACAGGGTGACTAGCTTGGTGGATGAGCTAGAGAAAGGGACACTTCCTTTACATTCTAGAGAAAGGGACGCTTAAATAAATAAAATTAAGGTTTTCCAGACTGAACATACATTGATTAAAAGACCCTCTACCTGTGCAATGTAATATGAGAAATCTAACTGCTACCTGTTTTCTTCATCTTTATTTCCCAGTATATTGCCTTGGATGGTATCATGTATATTTGATCATGTATATATGTTATTTCTCAAAGTTATTGAGAAATAACAGAAAAGACGTTTCAAATGAAATGATACTTGCAAACGACAAGTGGGTTAGGCAGAGCATTAAACAGGGCCGGGAATGTTGGGAGAGATAGCTAGGAATAGAAAGAGAGAACTCTGGTTCCATTTGGTGAAGTGACAGCAAATTTAAGGCTCTGAACAGGGAACTGCATGTTCTAGTAATTTTGGTTTACAGGTCTCTTGAAAGGAGGGGGCATGTGGCATGCTCAATGAGCAGGAAAAATAAGGATTTTTAGCTTTACTTGAAAGAGGAGATTTGTAAATAATCCATAAAAGAAACAGAAAGGAGAAGTGGATTAGCTTTTTCTGACATCTCACTGCAATGGTGACATCTTTGTGGGAAATTAGGCTAGTGGATTTAAAAACACACTTTCAGTAGTTTTAGAAACATTAACCAGAATTTCCTGCACTACAAAGGAGAGTTATAACCTTATTCCAGTGCGGAAGGCAAAGTCCGTATCAGAATCAAGATTCTCTCACACTTATCTCATGATTCCTGGAAGTTAGTATGTCCTCAGATTTCTCTTAGGAGGAAAAGACCAGCTTCGATGCATCGCTACAGTGTCAACAGAGGGCAAGAGCCAAGGTCATGCGGAATTTGAACCACACGGGGGTGGCACAGATGTAAAAACGCTGCCTTGGCTAAGGCCTGGTAACCCTGTTGTCCCCTTACCGATCAAGCAGGGGGACGCAAGGCCAGCAATGACAAGAGGGAGAAAAAGGAACTAGAGGTCAGGTTGCCCCATCCTTACTAAATCTAAATCACTGATCTAAACCACTGCACGGGAAGCAATCTATCCTAGAGACTTCCTGTTCTCCTCAGGGCTTCAGCCACGGCCGCACCCGTATTTTACCACTCCGGCTGCCCCTCTCTTCTCCCCTCTGCCTCATGCAGCCGTTACAGGCCGCGGCCCCTGGCCGAGCATCCGTCCAGCCCACCCTGCCTTCAGCGCTCCCTGTCCTGCTGAGGGACCGGCACCACTGCGGCGGTGAGCCGTTCCCCGGGCGGCCGGGCCCGCTCCGGAGCAGCCGCAGCCAGCCGCCCCTCAGCCTCCCTCGGGACAGCGGCGGCACACGCCCGCCCGAGGGGCAACGGCTGCCCGGGCCGTCGGGCACGTCGGGGCTTGTGGTCCCCTTTGGCGGGGGCGCCCACCCGCTCCGGCCGCTGGGGCGGGAGGCGAACTACGACTCCCAGCATCCACCGCGCGCCGCCCTGCGTCACCACGGAGCGCTGGAAGGCCCGCCCCCTCTCTCTGCCGCCGCTCTTCACGCCGGGTTGTTAAGCGGCGGGAGGAGACAGAGCCGGTGCCACCGCCGGCTCGGCCCGGGTCCTGTTGGCTCCTCTCGCCCTCCCGGCTGGGCCGCGGAGCTGCCCCCTCCCTTCCCCGGGGGTAGCGGGCAGCGATGCGAGGCTCGGCCTCCTCTTCGTAGCCGCCGGCGGGCCTTTGCCCCCCATCTCAGCCCCGCGGCGCCTGAGGCGGCCAGCTGCGGGGTGATCCGCTGAGGGGCCGGCCGAGCCCGACCGCCCCTGGTGCCTCTCCCGCAGGGCTGAGCGGGCCCTGACGGCTGCCGGTGGGGCTCGGCCCAGCCCGGCCGAGCGGCTGCCCCGGCAGGGAGGCGTCTTCGAGGAGGGCCCCCCGCTGTCGCCGCCGGAGAGGGGGAGGCGGTCGGCGCCATGTGGCAGAGCATCGGGCTGACCTTGCTGGTGATCGTGGCCACCCTGGCCTGCGTGCTGCTCTTCATGCTGTGCGGTGAGTCCCGCCCGCTCCCCTCGGCGGGGGGGTGAGGAGGTGCGGAAGGGGTGGCCTGGCTTCGGTGTGCAGTGGCCGTGTCGTCGTCCCCCCCCGCTTTCTCAATCTCTGGTGCTTCCTCTTTGCTCAGATTGATTGAAGGAAATGAAAGGGCACGATGCCCCGGGGTGTGGGGGAGCGTGCGTGGTTCACAGCGCCCCCTTTTCTTTGTTTCCAAATAATTTTGAGCCTTGAAATGCTTCCAGAGCTTAATTCGGTGACTAATCTGTAGCTGACAGCCTTTTTAGTGAACGGACTACTGAACAGTCACTGTGCAGCTTGTACATGGGTCTGAAATGTCAGTGAACGGAAGAAGTAAACTTCCTACTGGTACTCCTCAGCTTCTGACATCTGTTTCCTAGAATAGATTGAGAGCAGCTCTTGGGAGGTTTTTTTTTCTTATGTGGATCCAAGACTTGCACCATTCTTTAATGCAGAGAGAAGGGTTATTTCAGTGGGAAGCACGACTTGCAGGTGTGTTGGAGTTCTTGGAGGAATCAGCAGTGTAGTGCATGTGGGTGTTGTGATCAATATGCTGAACTTAGAGCTCTAAAAAAAAAACCACCCCAAAAAACACCACCACCAAACTCGAACTATGCCATAGGCTATGGAGAAAGGCTTGTGAGATAAAAAGCAAATGGCAGGTGGATTTATAAATGTTTTTTGAAAACCAAGGGAGCAAAGTGAAGAGTCAGCTGACATTTAATACTAAAAAAAAGGTTAATTGTGGTCAAAACGGCAAAGCATTGTGAAAAGATTTTACAATATCAAGGGACTGGATATGGGAGGTGAAACCCAGTATTAACACGTATGGAGTAATACACATAAGTGTGAAATATGTGCATGCATAATTTATGTGGGGAAATATAATGGCTTCAAACTGCGCTGTTAGTATCCCAAAGAAAGGATTAGCTGAAATAATTGCAAGCATTTCTCCAAAATATCTTGTTTAATGCTTTGTAGCAAGCAAATAGGCAAATCAAACATTAGAAGCTTAAAATAAAACAGAAAATGTGATTATATTGTTACAGGAATCTACTATGTGCCTGTGTGTCAGTGTATTTTCTTATTAAAGTGTATTACCTTATTTAAAAAAAAAATCCTCGTTTCTTTTTAAAAGATAGGATGGTGAGAGCTATGTAATGATTTCTCCGTTAATAAATTCTAAATAGGTTAGATCTGTCTAGCCTGGAAAATAGATGACTAGAGGAAGGGCGATGGTTATAAAACTGAGTAGAACGAAAAAGGTGAACTGGGAATGGTTGTGACTTCAACATTTTGGAGGAATTGGAGTACATAAAGTTGAATGATCAAGCAACAGGCTTAAAACAAAATTTTCTTTTACACGAAGGGGAAATAAACTGCAAGCTCATTAACAAAGAATATTTTGGATGCTGAAACTTCTATCATTTAAAGTTCATGGCAGAAATGTCAATGTCTTTAAGCTGTAGTATTAATACTCAGGTAAGGATATTTCTGAAATACAGATAACTGGGACTGCAAGGGTCATGAGTACCTTGTATACTTTCCCTGGTCTTGTGCTCTTTTCTTCTGCGTCCTGTACTGTCCATTGTTACAGACTAAACGGTGACTTCAGTGTATATTTATTCTGAGTGGGTTTTTTATTAATGTTTCTATATGCTCATTCGGTGTTGTCTGGCCACTTTTTCTCTTTTAGAAGGTGAAACATGGTATTCCCTAGGGATTTTATATTTTCAGAGTATACATATGAGATCTTTACTTACTCTCTTGCTGGAAGATTAAAATAATTTTAGAATAGAATATTTCAGTTGGAAGGGACCTACAACGATCATCTGGTCCAACTGCCTGACCAGTTCAGGGCCAACCAAAAGATAAAGCGTGTTGTGAAGGGCATTGTCCAAATGCCTCTTAGACAGGCTTGGGGCATCAACGACCACCTCTCTAGGAAGCCTGTTCCAGTGTTTGACCACCCTCTCAGTAAAGAAATGCTTCTTAATGTCCAGTCTAAACCTCCCCTGATGCAGCTTTGAACCATTCCCACATGTCCTATCACTGGATACCAGGGAGAAGAGCTCCGCACCTCCCTCTCCACTTCCCCTCCTCAGGAAGCTGTAGAGAGCAACAAGGTCACCCCTCAGCCTCCTTTTCTCCAAACCAGACAAGTCCAAACTCCTCAGCTGCTCCTCACAGACATTCCTTCCAGCCCTGTCACCAGCTTTGTAGCCCTCCTGTGGGTGCATTCAGGGACCTTCACATCCTTCTTAAATTGTGGGGCCCAGAACTGCACTCACTCAAGGTGAGGCTGCACCAACACCAAATACAGCAGGATAATTCTGCTGTTCAGAATCGGAAACCAGGATCACTTTCTCCAGGCCTTTCTGCCTTTGTCTGTATGTGACAAATGGAATTGAAACACTAAGGATCTCTTTAACTTTGCCTGCTAACTTAAACATCTTTCTAGTGCTTTCTTGCTTAAAGAGAGCAAGAGTAATTAATAAATGACTTTAAGTGGCTTATAAATACTTAGCAGTTTGGAGTTCTGTATTGTACATTCAGTTTGGATTCATTGAATACTTTGCTTTGAGTCCTTCATTGTATTTTACTTTCAACAGTATCAGAGCTTATAAAATGATTGCTAAAAGTCACCTAGATTTCAAAAGTACTGAACACAGGAAGCTGACATGTTCATTGTTTTTTGGGGGGGATTTGAACTGTTACCCTGTTAGAAGTGACTCAATAGGATTTGATAGTGATTTACAGTATTGGTAATGATTTTTTTCATCATACAGCATTTATTAATTAATATTGGTACAGTTCTAGTTCTTGTGTCATGATTATTATGGAACTTATTGAAGGAAACCAGTGTTAAGACCACTGCTAGAAAAAACTGAGTACAAGCTACTTCCAATTTAATTGTTTATCTCTGCCAGTGATAGGCAGTTTCTTACCCACCTTCTTACCTACAGGTCTCTTCTTTACAGCCTGTTAGAATCCCATGGAGACAGAGTGCTACGTATGACAGGATATGAGTAAATGCCAGCCAGTGAGACATACAAATTAATGGACAAACCTGACACGAGAATGGGTGGATATAAACTTGAGTAAGCTTAATCTGATGATAAGAATATTTTACAGCCATCTGACTAGAGGTATTGAAACAGCCTTATGAAAAGGACTTAAAGGGTCAAGAGCCTGAAGAGCTGTAACTTCGATTTTGAGTGGCTTATAAAAGGACTCATGGTGAGAATGCTTGCAGAGAACAATAGACTTAAATATCCAGGAGACATCCTAGGATCACATGGATTTCTGTTGCTTATCACAAATATGATGTGATAAGTGCTATCAAAATGTAAATAATGGGGGAAAAATTTCATTTTATCATTTTTCTAAAGTGAAAAGATAAAATTCAAAGCGCAAACTATCAGAAGTTATTTGGACCAGTTCTTCAGCCACATGAAAAGCAAATGTTTATGCCTGAATTAGGCATTTATGTCTATAAAAGTACTTTGAATAAATGACCTGATTTCTTTTTCTTTTAACCATTTCTCGATGCTTGAACTGCTACTTTCAATGTTAATCTGAATTTGTTAGGAAGCACAGAAGGCTTGCAGCTAGCAGCATCTCTATTTGTAAACTGATCACATCTGACATAGAAACCATTGAGGGACTGTAAACATAGCAATTTTTCGGTTCCTCTTTTAAAAGTGGGACTAAGGTAACTTGCTTCCACTTTGTTATTCCCACCTTTTCTGATTTCCTTTCTTTGGTTTCTCTCTGGTGGTCTCATTGCTGCTTTTGTGTATTCCATGTTCCTCTGCAGATGGGAGGAATTCATGCATAGTTAAGGATAAAGTATCAGCTGAGGTGAACTCTAGTACTGCTTACCAACTGTGTACTTGTTTTATTTTCCCAGTGCAGTAATGCATGGAGCCATGTGAAATGGCAGAAGTGCCTTCAGTGGAACAGATGGAACCGTTCATCTCATTTGGCAACAGAGGCTAATGAGATGTGGTTTGAGAGACATGACCTTAAAACAAAAATCATGTAACTCAAAGTGCTGAAACCAGTGTGTTTGCTTCACAACTCTGAATTCAGTTGCAGATGGGAAAACATTGGAGCTTTAAATTCTGCCTGAATAACTTTTTTTTAATGCTTTATTTAAACAGTTTTGTAACTATCTTAAATGAGTGAATCTTGTAAAGATGAGGAAAGCCATGCTTGATTAGACTAGCAACAAAGAGAAAATACCCTTTAATTTTAAGTTGAGTTTTGAAACTGTTATAAATGGGAGATCGGAAGAGAGCGAGTTTCCTTGTGATCAGTCAGCAAGCAGCATGTGGTAGTGTTGCATTAAACAGGATGAGGTTTAAGGAGCTGTGCAGAACCAAGCACTGTGTCACCTGATGTCTTCTGTTATTCCAGTATCAGAGTAGTCTGTGCCTCCTTCAGTCTGATTTTTCTCCATAGTGAAGCTATCCACTAGGACAGTATATTATCTACATCTTAAAAATGGCACAGCACTAACGTGACTTGTCTGTGGTCACAGAAGACATCTGACACAGAGCTCAGAGTAGAACCCTGTTCTCCCAAATCTCAGGTTAGCATTTAGAGCTCCGTGCTTTTTTATTTTTTCAGCTACAACTGCGTAAGATTTTCTGTGATGGACACTTCAGCATTTAAATACAGGCAACATTCACCTTGGTAATAACCCAGTTCTAAATTAGTCTTCATGTGCTGGAGTAGTAGCATCCTATTTTCAAATCAGTAGGGACACAGAGGTAAGGTGATCTTGCAAGAGTGCACAGGAAGCCTATAGTAGGGTCAGAAATAGAAGCCAGATCTTCAGGATCTGTCTTGTGCTGTTACTGCATCATCTTCTTTCCTTTCTTTGTTTCATTTGTATTTCACATAAGAAAAATCAGGTTGCTTTACTCTAGCACTCCATATTAGCCTTGGGTTTTTTGATTTGTTTGCTCTTCCTGATTCACATGGAAGAAGAAAATGTGCACCAATAAAGAAACCCCTCCCTCTGTGAGCTTTTGCATACAAGCCAGTATAAGGTGAATGAAATACATGGACCTGAGACTTGTATCCCTCACCTCTTGAGAGGGAGCGACATTGTAGTCAGATCACTTTGTTTCTTCCCCCTTTACAAAGAACTAAGAGCTGGTGTGGCAAATAACAGAAAAGGTAGCTTTAATGAAACATAGTCAAATCATAAAAACTGTTTAACATCCTGGTATTACATAGATGTTACATACATCTATGTATGAGTCAGTAGAAGAGGCTTTGACTCATGGTCCCATCTTCACAAACACATTACATCATGATTTATAAGAGGGGTTGACATACTGATTGCACAATGCCACATGTGGCTTAAATGTCTTTGGATGGCACCTGGCTGTGGCATTTTAAGTGAGACAGTGGCTCCCAGCTTTTAGCACTAAACTCTGCAGAGGCTAGGAGCTGCTCTTTTGCCTAAATGCAAAATACTGTCTGTCTGTGGTAGGCAGGCTTTCCCTACTCTTTCTGGATTTGGGTATCTGCTACACCAAGAGCTGGAGCCCCCACTTTGCATTGTGATGATGTACTGTTGGACCTGGCTTACTTCTTTGAGAGGCAACTTCTTTCACCAATTAATGTAGAAATATTGTATATTATATTCTGCATGTCATCACTGCTTGTTTGAAGATGTATTGTGGGTATGCTATTTAACTTCCACAGATTCAATCAAGCTAAGGATGATTTGAAAAGGTAAATCAAATGGCTAAAGAAAATAAAGTAAGCACTGGAAGACTGATTCAAATCAAATATTTTGTGTGTGGTGAAGTTAAACCAGTAGGACTTCTTTGACAGCAGCTTGCCTGAACAAAGTGGAAGCATTTGAGATGCAAACCAGTGGTATCAGTTACCTGTCCAGGAAGAGCTCTACAGCAAAACAGTTGCAAAACTAAGCTGAGGTGCAAAGACAAGAATGCACGGAAATGCCCTTTTTCTTTTTTGTGTATTTTAAATTACTTTACAATTACTTTATTTAAAAAAAATACACTATTATGTAACTCAGTTCTTCAGTGTGGCGTGATGTTGGGTGTTACCATTTTGCAATGTTCTTAAGAGGCTGTGAAATTAATAGAAGATGCATAGTCTTCTGATTCAGAAGTAACTCAGTACTGTGAATCTGCCTCCAGGCTTTGTCTCTGTGTGTGGTTTTGTTTAGTGGTGTATTTAGTTGATATTGTTTCTAGAGAGAGTTTCTCTTACCCAGAATAACTTGTTCTTTAGTAGTCTGGTTATTTCCAAGGAAATTCTTATTTAAGTGTTTAGTAACAGTGAGGTGACAGGGAGTCTCAGCTGAGGAGGCAGTCTTAACTTGATTCAGCCAAGTGTGTTTGTTTTGGGGATGTTTTTTTTTAAACTTTCCATCCAAACTGGCACTGTAACTTAGAGCAAGTGAAAGAAAGAAATCTTTCTACTTTGATTACGTTATATCTAAATGTCTCTGGTACAGGCTGGGAGATCTTGTGAGGTTTTGAAACTCCAGTTTCCTAGCCTGGTTACCCTCCCACTATTATCATTGGCTAAGCCTGTTGTAATTTTCTTTTCAATGCACTGCATCGTTGTTCATTTCACCTGTCTATTATCATTGCTCTGGTTGTTTGTCAACTATAACCAGTCTTGTTGGCTGATTATTTACACTGTCTTGTTTGTCATCTTGAGCTAGAGAGCTCTGAAGTCTGTTTATGGCACTCAGTATTTTGGATACTCAGACCATTGTGCTCTAACTCAAACCAAACATTGAAAAAAAATTAATACAGCTTTTCTTGAGAGTGTCTGAGAATGAAATGTGAATGTTCAGTATTTCTTTCTTCCCTCCCCCCACCCATAGTAATTCTGTGTGTTAAGTGGCCTGTTTGCAGTGATAGAGGAAGCATGTCGTCTGCTTTATCTAGCCTAAGTTAAAATACCTCCCTTAATGGGGTATTTATTTTTACCAAATATATTCAAGTCATGCTTCTGTAAAGTGCCCTATAACTTTTTTTTTTTGGGGGGGGGGAAGGCCCTGAATATTTTTGGCTTACCCTCCCAGTGTGTTCTCTGGAAGTAATGTCTGTTTCACAGTAATTCACTTTGCAGGTGTTTTAGGTAGGATTTTAAACAAACAAAAACAAACCCAACCAAACAATTTGTTGCTGAGAGTTTCACACACACAGAGATGCTTAAGTGGATTTAGTAGAATGTACTGCATGCTTTTCATGCACTCCTAAACCTAATGTCCCAAATTTTGGCTCTGTCAACAAGTTGAGAAGTTGAAGACATTTTTAAATGGCTTGTAATATTCTGCTTAGTTCTTACTTTCTTGCATTTCCTATATTCCAAGTTTCCTATGTTCACTTGGAATATTTTATGCATTTTCTTTCTGATGGACTAGAAATGAGCATGGCTTTTAGAAATTTGATTACTTTTAATGATGTTTAGACCCATGAGAAGAATGGATTGATTTATGGTCTTCAGAATGCACAAAGCATTGAAGCTTCCAGAGACCTGAAATACCCCTCAATGGAAACAACTTTCAAAGAGTTGCTACTTCGATTTTTACTTCTAGATCTGAAAGAAAAAAAGGTGCCACAACCAAACATCTGCCATTGAGGTTTTTTTTCTAGGTGCAGGGGGATTTAAGGCATTTGTGGGACATCAGATTCAATTTAATCACTAGTCATTTAAAGTTTTAGGTATTAATGGAAAAAGGAAATACGTGGTGTAGGCTTTAGGAATTAATTTAGATTATAAAAGGTTGTCATATAAAAGCTTTCCTCCAACTGTCCTCAGCAGCAGAGAAGTTACAGACATTAAAAGTCTGCAGGATGTGAAAAGTATTCCAGGAGGGAGGGGAAGGGTGGGATCTTGTTTTGTTGTAAGCAATGGCCTGCTCATATTGGCATGACTCTTATTACAGAGGAGGAAGAAGAATAGTGGTGCTGTGGTTACACAAGTGCTACTTGTTAGTGTTTCTTCCCCTTCCCTAATACACCCTGTTGTCCACACTCAAGTCTGTTTCTGCTGACAGCTGTGTATCTGGGAGGATGGGTTTCCCTAGCTCTGTAAAACAGGGCTCTTAATATTTGCAGAGGTCAGCACTATAGGCTTGAATAGCTAGCAAGACCTTCTGAACAGAGAATGGGAGTATTAATGTATAGCTCTATGCAAGACAGATGGTTTCTGGTGTTGCACTTATAGCATACGTTTTCAAATAGCTGTTTAAATCTTATGCTGCTTAGCTGTGTATTTCACAGTCAAGTTACATTCCTATTTTATGGATGACAAAACTTGACTGGTTAGCTAGAGGGAAAGGGATATTGCTAGTTCTCAGCTGGGTAAAACTCTAGTGTCTCTTGACCTAAATGCTTGGATAAAGGACACCTTTTTAAAAGGAAGATTCTGGTTTAGGTTTAAATATGTTTATATCTGCTTTTTTAAGTTCCTTGACTACCTGTTATAGAAACACTTGAGAAGCTGGATCTTAAATATTTTTCAAGAGCTATTCTAGAAATGTGACCATATCAACTCTTTACTTGCATAGTTTTGGGACCTGGAGCATTTTAGCGGTGGAGCAGAACACAAATTTATCAGAGAATGTTAATTTTGCTTTAATGGGTTTTGGGCATGGTGAGGGAACACCTTGAATTTGGGGGATGTGGTCTTTTAGTGGACATAATAAGGAAGACCTTGTGCATTTCAGAATAAGATTTATTGTAAAACATGATATTAATTTCAAGATCTCCACAAGTGTGCTTAATAGCAATTATGTAATGCAGCTTTTAAAATGTGATTTTTCAGAATGTGTTTGCTGAGTGAGGGTAGAAACCCTAGTGCTACATTATTACAGTGTCTGTGTAATGACTCCTGACTCCTCCTTTTAGGTATAACCACAGAAATTCCTTTTCTCCGGACAGTTAAGACCCTTATCTGTGCAATGGTGATCACCCACCTACTGCTTGCTGTGGCAGTACAATTCAGAATGTGTAGGTCCTTGCCTGGAGCTTAAATGTTTGCTTCTGGATGAGGACAAACTTTATCAAGTCGAATTGGTATTTATAGGACTGTAGAAAGGAGTGGGTGTGTTGCGGAGGGGTGTTGAGGTTGAGAGTTGGCAATTAGAGTATGGGAGATGATAAAATTTTTTCTTGCTTCTCTGGTATACTTTTGCCTGAGAGCTGACTATCAATTTGTATGAAGTAACTAAGTGGTACCTTTTTTCTTTCTCCTGCAGGCTGGTACGTGGTCTGGCAATTGTTTTTGTCTAAATTCAAATTCCTGAGAGAATTGATAGGTGACACAGGGTCCCAACAGGGAGACAACGAGCCTTCAGAGACTGAAGCTGAACAGGAGACTCCACCCTCGCCTCAGAGGGGTAGACAGAAATCTGCTCGACAGCGAAGGGCACCTACAGAAGACACAACTTAAAGTACTCCATTGAACTTCTGACTAACTATGAATGGTTAACACCTCTGCAGTGTGTCGTTCAGTGGTTTGATCTTACTGAAAAACTGACTTAAGAGGTAATATTAATACCTGTGGACCTTTACTTCTGAACTACCAATGTATGCTACTTCAGTAGAGGTTCAGGGAGGGCTGCAGCAGCAAGTCATAGAATACTGGAAGAAAGGAGGGGTGGAGAGAAATCTCCATCAGAAAAATGCTGAACTGCTGTAGCTCCTATCTCTGCACACAGATTAAAAACAGGTCCTGGACCATAGGCTTAGCCTTTGCATTAGTCTGAATATAGTAAACATTTCAGACTTGAAATGGTTTCTAAATTATTTTTTCTTTACAGCACTGTAACTACATATAGTGAAATTGAGTTTTATTTCCTTAGCTATATATGAATATATATTTTTTTCTTCAACGTTGAGAATGCATATGAACTTGAAAAATGATTGAAAGAATATCCTGCTTTAGAAAGTATTCTAAAGTGAGATTTTAGTTACGTTCTTATATCTATAAAAAGTATAAATGAAATATGAAAAATCAATAGTAGATGCACATGATTTGGAGGGTTTTATCTCCTTTTAAAAAAAAGGCAAAAAAAAAAAAAAAAGAATCGGGTGGTAAGACCTGTTTTCTTGGTTTTGACATAAGAAGGGTTAGAGGTTAAACAGTCCTGCTAGGTTTCTGTATGTTTCTCCTGAACCTTTTACTCTAAGTCCAACTTATGTTGGAGAGGGGAAGGTTGCCTAGGTTATGGACTCGCTGTTTAGTATTCTGAAGTGTCATCTTTGGTTTTTGGATACTAAGCACTTCTCTAATTTGTGTTGTACACCTTTACATCAGGTATATGGTACCTGACATAACTTCTTTCCTGGAACCAGTTAAGGCATTCTGACCAATTTGGTAGACATCACTGTAACACGTTGATAGTGTTATAGCAATGAATTTGGTACCTCATGTTTGGTGGAGGACTTACTGATTTTTTTTTTACCAGTAACAAGCAGTTGCTCCTGTTTTCTTTGAGAATGAGTTATACAGCTATTTTGACATTGCACTTCAGAATGAAGAGCTCCGCTTCTGTTTATCTAGCAACTCTGAAGATGGACGCATGAGATCTTTGGAAAGAGGAGGAACATGCATGTACCACCGCTGATGTGTGTATGAGAGAACTACCAACATGTCTTATCATGAACAGCTTCAGTTTTCTCTCCAAGCTTGGATATGTGGTGGTGTTTGGATCATTGTTCCCTGTATAAAAACTGTTAAACAGGACTACAAAATTGGTCTTGTACTTTGAGCTGTTAAGAAGTTTAAACCTACGACTTCCAAACTTGTGGTTTGGTTCATTTATATGGCTAAAAGCAGCAACATTTAGCTTTTTTGTCAAGTAGGCCTACATCTGGGAAAACAGCACTCTCTTAGTGCCTTTATGTTTTAATTTGTCATCTGTGAATACTGTTCAAAAGCTAATGAGAGCATTCATTCATAAAATGATTTGGATGTTTCAGTATTAAAATATGTAAGATCAGCCCTGACCTTCCTTTGGAGTCTAAAAGTCTTTGTTTTGTTTACTAGCATGCATGTATAAGCATGCTTTGTATTACAGGGTTACATTTTCAAGCATGATTAGGCAGTGCTATGCACATATCCTTTAAACACACGTAGAAATATTGATAGTCTCCTTCCTCTGTCCTGTCTGCTGGCAAGGGAATGTCTAATGATGTTGGGTTTTTTGATTAGTAAAATTCCCATTTATTCAAACTGAGCAAAAGCAATCAGATTCTCTGCTGCTTTCAGTTGTTTGCCTTGCACAACTTAATGTCACAATATTCTTGTGTCTGTATGTCTTTTCACATGATGAGACTTTCAGTTTAGCGGTGCTAACCAAGTACTGGTACATTTTTTTTAAGAAGCATCTTTAGCATCTTTGTCTTGAGCTTTGCTAATATGGGCTTACAAATAAAGATTTTTTTTTTTTCGTATTGATGTAGGATACTGACACTCCACTGCATTTCACTTCTACCTAGATTTTAGTGTACAGAAGATGGCAAAAGGCTGATGCTTATAGTATCCCCAGCTGAGATAAGTAACAGTTAATTCAGTCTCTGCTTCTAGTAGCTGTGAAGCAATGTGAAGTTACAGCAATATACATAGCTAGTCAGGGTAGCTCTAACGGTGCAAGAATCAAGACTCTGGAGCAAGTTAATGAAGGAAAAATCCATGTGGGTTTGAATGCTGACACTGATCAAATATGCAATAAGATGGACACGGAACCTCCGGGTAGCTTGTCTGCTCTAGCCAAACAACTTCCTTCTCCCTTCCTTGCTGTATGTAGGTGTACATTTCACTCCCCAAAGTTATTTTCAGTCTCTTTTTTTAAACAGCTGATGCTATTTTTTTTAATGTTGCTGTGACATAGCTGCCAATAATGCTGTCCGCCTAGTGTATAACTTTAATGATCTTATTAGTAGCAGGCCAAAGGTTTATATTATGTGGTTTGGAAGAATTTTGGAATGCTGATGTCTTCTGTCAATGCATAATTTTTCCTGAAGGAGTCTGTAGTAAAATCTTTGTACAGGGCACTTTATGCAAACCTGTAGAAGCAAAGCTGTATGTGTGAAAGCGTACTCCTGATAAGACCTGGGTTGTGATTGCTGGCAGTCCAATATACTCATGTCTTTGAATATTTTTACCAATGTACTTCTGAAATATTACTGGTGGGTAAGCACTTAACTTTGAATTGACACATTCAAGTCTGAAACCTTATGAAGGCAACAGGTTACACAGTTGGTCTTGTTTTGTTTAGTAGGATCTATTTTTAAAACTGTTTATTGCCTTATTGTTGCAGCCATTCTCTTGAATGTATTTTGGGTTCTTATTTTAAATATAGGCATATCACCTTTGTTGCAGGGACTGTGTAACTTTGAATAAGCAGTAATTACCTATGTTGTATGTGATGGTTAATTGAAAACAGTTATTGCAATGAAGGCTGGAACAAATACAGTGTAGACTGGTGGAAAAAAATACAAAAGCTATTGCTAAAATTTGAGGAGTGTAAACCATTTTCTTCATGCTGAATTGCATAATTCAGACCTGTTAGGGAGCCACTAAGGTTATTATCGTGGTGATTTACTGTTTGCCCATGAGGCTAATTCTGTGCGGTTCATCCACTAAGCACTGCTGCTGTAGCTATTTGCAGTAAATGCCGTATACTGTGCTGCAACTTGTGAGCAACTTGCTGCTTAATATCAGGTTTTACACTGAACTAGACCTGTGTATGTAATTCTGTTTTGTTTGGAAATGACCAGCATAAAGAATGTGTTCAATGTGGTCATTTGCTTCTTCAGTGTTATGACACTGTACCTAAAGCTTCTGTGGTTGTCTGTTTTCATCGTTAACTGTTCTTTTAACTGACTGCACAGATGAAAAATAAAGTAACCAGACTTGATATGAATGTTGGATCTGAGTGGTTTTCTGGCTTGTTTTGGAATGGGATTTTGCCTGTAGAATAAGACTTCTTGTTTGAGTGTGCAACATGACAAAACAAGACTTGTCAAAAGTCACATTCTAGCTGGCATAATACTTACAGATGACTTCGTCTTAAAGAACAGGTTAGTGTATATCTTGTAGAGCAGTAGTTATTAAAGGTGGTTTTTCTGCCTTATCCTTGAAAGTTGTCATTTTTTTTAGCAGTTAAAAAAAAAAAAGGCAAAACAAGCTCAACAAAAATCAAACCACCTCCTCCCTCCTTTGTTCTTGATACTTTTAAGATTGGTTGTAGACTTTGTAGTTTGTCTAAAAGTAAGTACGTTGGTAAAGTAGGAAGTTCTTCTTGTTTTGAAATGGAGAGAAGGAGAAGGAAATGAGAGTGTGCTTCATCCCTGATTGCTTCTGTTAGGTAAAATGCATAAATTGAATCCTGGGTTCTTTTATTGAAAAATTAGAGATTAAAAGAAGATTTTGAAAAAAAAAAAAAAGAGATAAAATCTCTTTAATCTTGAGAGAACAAGCTGTTCTGCTGTTGTCCTCCTCTTCTCACTTGTAAAAACAGGCTAATAACGGAGTACAGTAAAATGCCATGGCTATATGTAACTTGAGCACTTGGGTCTTGTGACTTCAAAAAGTTTGAGTTGTAGGGCGGGGGGGGGTCTGTTTGAGGGGTTGATATAAGCGGGAATGATGGATGATGGGGTACCGGTGTCAGATGCTTGTAAAACACTATTCTACTCTGGTACTGATCCCAAGGAAACGGTTCATGGTCTGTTCCAGTGGAATGAATAAAGGTGCTGTTGTACAACTCTGCTCCGCCCAAAGTTCCACCAAAGGCTGTTTTAACTGATACTGCTCCTTCCCTGTGGGCACCGGTGTGCTGTCCTCGGCATTCTCCTGTGGCCTTGATCCCAGACAATGAAAATACACAATCTTTGTAGAACACAAGCGGTGTTTCACCTTGCTTAGGTAATACTTACATGAAGATTTTTATGTGGGATTATGCTGGAAGTTGGCAGCATAAATACGCTGGGTTTTATATTAAATCTTAAAGACATGTATATTAGCTGTATTCTTCATGTAGATCAGAAGCTCTTCTGTTTTGAGTGTCTCTGTGGGTGTTTTATAAAGTATTATCTCTGAAAGCTGGATAGAATGGACACTTTTTCACACTGCTTCGTAGACTGCCTGTATGAAAGGGAAGAGATGGGTTTGCATCAGGTCTAGGGCTTATGGTCGCATGTAGCAATGTTGGACTCTGCTTCAGGCAAGAGGCATGGCAAGCTGGGCCTGTGGGAGGACAGAGCAGCATCATGGAGTGAACAGCAGAACTAACCAGCGCTAACGTTTGAGAGCTCTTGGGATGTGAAGTCACCTTTGGAGGAGGTACCACTGTGGAAGGCTGGGGCAGGAGCCCTCTTTCACCAGTACAACTCGAACAGCTCAGAAGGCAAATATCCTGGTTATTATAAACGGGACCACTGAGATGAAATAGATTTCATGCTTGATTTTCCTGTATTTCTATTCACAGAGCTTTTCAGCTTCCACCAGGGAAAACAGTAACACAAATGCTCCTCTAACTTTGGTAGGAAAGAGACCCTAATATCTAGGGGGGATGGGACAGGGCATAATATGGTCACTTTGGGGTCGTTGTCAAAGTATTGCACACATACTGCTTGTGGTGTACCTCCCTCTGCTAGCATGCGTTGTGTGTTCTGCCACAGGGACTCATCCTGAACGCTGGCACCGTACTCGAACTCAGAAGGATAAGACGATGTGCATCCTGTATTGGGGAGCTGTGGCCTCAGAGGTACTTACCTGTGATTCCCTCATTCCTAGGTCTGTGTGGCTGTACAATTTGGGTGGCTGATTTCTACGCCCTATTAAAACTTCCAGCCTTCTATGCAGACAGCTGTGCTGTGCAACCCATGACTGCGGAGTTTTGGAACCAGCACGTACATGTACCCTATGTCCTCAGAACTGCTGCAGCAGAGGATAGCTCGCTGAATGTAGTATCAATTTCCTCTTCTCTGTCCTAGAGGATTTGAATGTCTCATGGGGAGCTGAAAGCCTCCTATCAATAAATGCATTTGTTCACAAATAAGGCTAGCTCTGGCTTGAAGCAAGTTTTGCTACTCCTCTGTGCTAGGTTGAACCACTGGAGCTACATTTCTATTACAGTAAGTCTTGAACTGCCTAGCATAGTGCCCCACTCCTCATTTAAGGACCTAATCAGGAGCCTTCTGTTGTTCTGAGAACTTGCTTATTTTGAGTTACTGCAGTTCCTGTGTCTCAAATCATCCCTTCAATGCCAGCTGATCAGATGTTATCCTTTCCTGTGTTTAAACAGGCAACGTCCTTGCCATGGTAGAACATGTCACAATAAGTCTCTTGTATACCAGTTTTTTCTGACGTGAGTGGTTTTGGCTTTTAAGAATGTAAAGAGTTGTTACTCTTGAGTCCTGTAAGACCCTGCGTTGAGGGCGTCCTTGGAGAAATGGGAGATGCTGCCCGGGAATCTGAGCGGTTGTGAGAGGGCTGAGCTTGGTGCGGGGCACTGGTGTCTGCAGGGTGCAAACAGGCAGCTCTAAGAGGCGACACAGCTCAGGCACACCAGGTATGCAGCATTGACTGTGTGCTCTAAGGCTGCTAAACCCCCTGAAGCCTGCTTGGTTTCGTGGCTGGATGGCACCGCATCTGCTGTGACTTCTGATCCTGGCACAACTTGACCCTTGTTTGTCCAGGAAGAGAACTGGTCTGGTCGACCTCTGGCACTCAGTGGGGTGGGGGCACGTTCACAAACCGCCGGCACAGGTACTTCCACATCAGAAAATGCTCATCCTTCCTGCAGAGTGACGCAGGGGGCATGCCAAGGCAGAAGGCAGGGAGCTGGGAACTTCACTCTGTGGCTGATTTGCAGGTCTTCTACTGACTTTCTGTGTTAGCCTCTTTATTTTCCAAAATCACGAGGTTTATTTAACAATTGCAAGGTTTAAGTATTACCAGTGATGCTTATTGCAGCCTTAGCTTTTACACTTTACAAAGGATTTGGATACTGAGGGCAGACTTGATTTTGCTTTTCTGTGTCCTGATTTCCAGGATGCCCTCACGTTTCTCCTGAATCCTGGAGTGATGGCGTGGACAGGGGAAAGTGCTTATCCCTGGACTGGCTGCTTAAACAGGTGAATTGCTTACAGTGCGGATCCAGTCCGAAACCCCAGAGGATTTGAGTATCAAAGACGGGTAGAAAGGGAGGACTGGGGCTGGCTTTTCACCACTAGATGGCACGGGCCTTCAAGCTTTGCCGGTAGAAGTCCACCTCGCAGGAGGAACATTGAGCATCCATCAGGGCCAATGCTGTTGAGCTCCTTTGCGTTTGCTGTCGCTGGTTTTTGTAATTCTATTGGGGTTTAGCGGGGTTGGGAAGTACAAGGGCAGCTCCTTGCAGGGGCTGAGCCTGGTTCTTGCTTGGCCGTATGCTTCACGCCAAAAGAGCTGTGGGACACGTGGGGTGCTATGTCTAGGGGGGCTTGCGCATTGCTCTGTGGCACAGGAGGAACACTGGATTTTGCTTTGTAAAGGAAAGTGAGCTCAAAAATTATCTGCCCTAAGAAGGGAGGTCTCAAACCTGCCAAGAGGGATCTGCTTTTCTTTACTCTCACCATGCTTAAGAAAAAAACCACCAAAACACACCACTGCAGCACTTCTTCAGGTCTCAGGGTTACCAACATACTGTAACTTTGTGAACAGCAGCTTAATAAATGGGTTGGGTTTGTGTTTTGGTTTTTTTCCCCAGTGTAATCGCAAGGGCAAGCTGCCTGCCATCCAGATGTCTTCAAAACCAATTCACAACTGTGTGTCCTCACGCTTCTCATAGTTTCACTGCAGAGGCGTGAGGTCAAATGCCACCCCACCAGAGCTGGTCTAAATCCTGCTGGTTACCGAGCAGGTAAAACAAAGGCTCATGATCAGCTCACTTCAAAATCTTCTCCCCAAGTCTAATATTAATATTAGACGAATAGTAGTCTAATATTAATATTAAAAACACAGTGTTGTTAATTTAATATTAACAATAGACTTGGGGACAGAGAGCCTGTGTCACATTTTTTTGCAGTAAAGACAGAAATCCTTGAGAAAAGCAATGAGAGAGATACAGTTGGAGTTACCCTCCTGATGAATCTCTGTATTCAGGCTAAGGGAGAAGGAGGGGGCACTTTGTTGCCCAAGGCTTTGGAGAAACCTGTTTTCCCTTTATTGAGCCCCTCGTTTATTACCTAGGAGTAACAGCGAGTCCCCATTAGCAGATCTAACATTTACACTTAGAGAGCTGCTGGCATTTTTTTTTTTTAATTTAATTCTTTTTTCAGTCCGTGTGGCTTGCCAGGGAAACAAAGCTCATCCCATCTGTGCGGGCGTGTGCCTGAAGAGTCCTTTGTCTGCTGTTTGGGTGTGGAGGGCTTCCGCTCTTGTGTTAATGATTCCTAGAACTCGGCGAGACCATCTAACTCAAAACTGAGAATAAATGCGTTGGGATTAACAAGTGGGCTGTCGGTAATGCCCTAGCAGGCCTGGGGCTGACGCTGGCTCTTATGCTGCAGCTCTGGCTGGTGGCAGGCAGCTCCATGGGGAGCAGGAGTGCTGCTGGGGGCATGGGATCACTGCTGGAAAGGACTTGCTTGCCCGTGCTCTGGACCACTGCAGCTGTGGCCACCTGCCTGCCCTGTGAGGGCTTGGGGAGGAGGAAGAAGCCTCAGCCCTATGGCCAGCAGGAGGAACGGCTGAAGCCGGCCTCCTGCGTGTGTGTTACTTAGGTCCTAAACCAGACAGGGCTTCTGTTTTTTTCTTGTCCGAACTCCACCCTGAGGCTGACTAGCCAGGGTCCATCCATCACATCAGGGAATACAACAATCACACCAGTTTTCCTCCCCTCTCCAATACCCTTCCTGTCAGTTCACCTTAGGTGAGATGTGCTCATCATCCACACTTTAACCAGGACTGGAGGATGCTTCAAAAGTAATTGTGAGGGACGGCAGGGTGAGCCTGTCCTAGGCAAAGGAAGAAAGTGTGCCGAGAGGAGGAGAGTGTGGGGCTGGCAGGGTTTGGTGTGTGCTTCCTACTCTGGGAAGAGGACACAACAGACTGAGGACACTGTTTCCACGTACCGGCACCATGACCAAGGTGCAGGTATATGACAGGAGCAGTGTTTTTTCTAGGAACTAAAGTCATGTACTTTAGTGGTGGCTGCAGCAACAAGTTTCTTGAGAAGTCCCACATGTAGATAAAAACAAATGCACTTCATACAGTAGGTGATGAAAGCCTGCAACCTGCTGCCACAGGATGTCATGAAGATATGTTTGTGAACCTGCAGATACAAGTTAACGGAGACTTCCATGGGCAAATCAAGTTCATAGGATAATGAGAGGTACAGGCAGGGCTGTATTTCCTAACATCCCTGGTCTAATGATTGTGAGCACTAGGGAGTCAGGTTTGTGAGTTTATCCGGAACATACCCATCCGCCCCTCTTAGAAACAGACTGTGGGGCTACGTGCACCACAACCTGATCCAACAGGGCAGTTCTTACCTTCTTAAATGTTGGCAGGCTGATACCTAGAGATGCTCAGAGATCAAAACCAAGGGAATATGGCACACACGCATCCCCCCAACTAAAAAAGTCTCCAAAGTCCAGAATGAAAAAAAAATCCTTTGTTTTACAGCTAGCTGTCATGTTTACTGCTACAAATGACCAGCAAGAGACCAGCATTCAGTACAGCGTGTGGGACGAGATTGCAGCCTTTCTTGCCCCCCTTTGCCCATGGTCTGGGATGCTGGGCTCTGCCTTTGGGCTTTGTGCTGCAGTCAGCAGGTGCGAGACTGTCCCACCCTGCGTGTAGTTGTTTTCACCTGTGCAAGGAAGTGGTGAAAAGCTAATTAGTTCCTACTTGTGCAAAAGGTAGGGTTCAGAAAGCTTTTTTTTTTTTTTTTAATTTGTGTTCTTTACCTAAAGTGCAAGGGCTAGAGACAAATCAGGCCTGGAGGACTTGCTGCTGTGTGCACAGAATGAGCTTTAAAAATAGATGCATCTCAGCTGGTGATGGGGCCACAGCTGTGGCTTTTCTGTGCTGAAGGCTTGTGCCTTCATGGTTGTGTCTGTGGAAAAGAAGCACTGCTGAGGAAGGGAATGGCGAGTCTGCTGAAGTGCTCTCCTGGGAGGCTATGGATACATTCAGGTACAAAACAATTATTTCACTTTTCTACTTGGTTATTTTTCTAAAAGGTGGGAAGCTGAGCAATGTTCACAGTTTTATTCTCTGTTGCTTTGCTTGGAAGCAGAAGTTGGTGTTATCTGCTGAAGTTATTCCTTGTGAAGAGGGTTGGATGGGTTGCTCTACAGATTTTGGTTTGCTGTGGAAGAGATGCCACAGGGTCCTGTGCTACCGCCCTAGTGCGGGACGCTGAGCGGGCAAAGTTGTCTGTAGCAGGGACCCTCTGATAAGTAGCTGATGAGATGTAATAGGTCTATATGAAACACGTGAATTGTGGGGTTACTCTCTATGCTAGCACAGCCTGAGGCAGATTCATCTGCTGGAAACCCAGTAAACTGCAGGAGTCTGGGTTGCATGGTGATGGTCTGGTATCTCATGCTGGCCTCCAAGTGGGTGCTTTTGTTTCCTCCAATAGTAGCATGGTTGGTTTGTGGTACAGGAGCAGCTTATGAGCATCTTGATGCTTTCCTGTCTGGTTAACTGCTAACGAGTACAGTGCCCAAATACGTGGCTCTTTAGTCCTGTGTTGCCAGCTGCCCCTGCCGTTCATAGCACAGGCGGTTCCTTGCTGATACAAGGCTTTGCTTGTGTCGTTAGATAAAGCATTAAGAATAAGCTCTTTGAGAGTTTGTTCCTAAATATTGCGAAGAGAAAAACAAAAATGTGCAAACACTGTAGAAGTGAAAACTCATTCAGCTGGACGTACGTATATACTGTGTAAGGTACAGGTTGTTTGCAGTTGTGTCATCCTTGTCCCCATATGAGGAAAAAAACCAGACAAAACCGGGATGGAGCATATGTGCTGCTAGTAGAGAAGCAGTCAGAGTAAATGAAAAAGATCTTTCACAAAACGTTTCTAACCAGTAAAAGAAAGCAAACTCACTTTGTCAGAAAATCATTTTGAAACCCACGCTTCAAAATTAAATGCTGTTCAATCGCATGAAGCTCCATTAGCCTTCCTTGGTGATTCAGCCCTTCCCGTGCCAAAGGACACCCACTGCAAATGCACAGCTACTTAGCTCTGCATCTGGCCCACGCTCTCCCTGGAAATGAGTGGCTGAAGCTGTGTATTACGCTTTTCCAGCAAGGCAGGGATGTATGCAGGATTGCTTATTGAAGGGAAGCTAAACATGACCTAAACAACCGCCTCTGTCACCCTAAGAACATCTGCCTGCTTTTCCTGTCCAGTCCTCTGTGTTTCTCTGCCCCAGTATGAGAAAAAGCAAACTAACGGAGGAGTGCCTGTAGGCTGGGAGCTGTGAGCTCCTAAGCAAGCCCTCTGTGACTGCCTGGGCTCTGTGCTGCTGCGAGCCCAGAGCTGGCAAGAAAACTGCTGGGAGAGCGGAGGCACGGAGGTGTGAGCTACCTGCGTGTCCGGCTTTTCCCCTATCTAGGACAGAGCACGTGTTGGTTGATGGGACTTTAGGATCAGGTCTGATCCCAAAGCCTGGAGGCTGCCTGAGCGCAGGGGAAGGTGGCAGGACTGGGGGATTCAGCTCGGATGTGAGTTGCTCCAGCTCCAGGGCTATTCTGACTTGCTGAACCCTCTGGACCAACGCTTTGATGGTACTGATACCAGCTTCAGGCTTGATGGGCCAGGAGGGACCCACAGGTTTCTAAGGTGTTTTAGCGTTCGGTTTGTGACTTGACCCGTGTATGCGGCTGCACCGAGTTTCTGGATGCAGATGTAGGGTCTGTGGGTCGGATTCATCATGCTCAAAGTTTAGGAGCCTGCGATATCGTCATTTGCAGCTGCTTGTCTCAGTTGCCCTTGAAGACCTAAGGAGACCTAAACATTGGAGCCTGGAGAGGGTTTATCTCATCCTAAAGTAGATTTAATCACATGGCTTAGTCTTTAGTGAGTCTGTTTCTCTCTCTTCAGTTTAAATATCTCGCATGCAAATGTCTCTGATGATCTCTCGCGTGCAAATGTCTTCACTAGGTGAGGTAAATTGCATCCGGGGTGTCTCACGCTGGGAGCAGAGATGGGCTAATCCAAATTGGGGCACTTCTGAGCATCACCATCCCCACAGAGAAGAAAGGAGGGAGCAAGAAAGAGGCTTCCTCACTTGTGTATCTCTGTGTCTTCAGCAGCTTTACCCCTCGGATGGAGCTGGTGGTTCTGTGTACTGCCGGTGTCTGTGGGGCACGTGGATTTCCACCTTTACTTCCCAGTGTGCAGAGGCAGCTCCACCTGCTGCAAGATGGGTATGGTGGGTCCCACATCCGCCTACTTCTGCGTATGTACACCGGTGAATGAGGTGTCCTGCGCAGTGCAGCCCTGCTCTAGGAACGTCCTTTTGGTCATCGTAGCGTTTCCTGTGGAAGAGATATAGGTTGCCAGGCGGGCTGTGCTCATTCCTTAAGTAAACCTGCAAGTGGACAACCGAAAGCTGTGTCTTGAGCAGCGAGGCCTGAAAATAACTGCAGGTCAAGCACTGCAGAATGCACGTGCTTATTCTCATTTATCAAAAATTAATTTCTCTTTGAAATGCGGCATGAAGAAAAGCCAAATAAGTTAACTTCTCCCCTTCCAGAATGCAAGTTAATTACAGGTACCCATTTCCAGCTCAAATCACCTCCTGAGATAAAAGGCTTTTGGGTGGGCTGCTCCTACCATCCTTCATAAAAACAAAGCACAAGGATTAAAACCAGTAGAAGTCCATTTTTTCTTTTTCCTGTTCATGGCCACTCACCCTTGTGGCTTTTTCTCTTTGAGCCAACTGGGAATAAAGGCAGACTTGCATCACCACACAGGGAAATGCACTGGAGCCTTCTACCTGCCCAAAAAGCTTTGAGATATACCTTGATTCCTTTCTGCAAGACAATCTAAAGCCAGAACAAGCTTGCTTCCCCCCCCCCCCCCTTCCCCCCTCTGCTCTCCTCTTTCAGACTTTTCTGCTTGTCTTTCACTGTAACCTTCATTTAACCATGCTTAAGTCTGCCTTCGTATAAATAGCAGATGCTTCTGGGACATTGTTATTGTGCCTTCCTGGTTGGCAATGGTTTGAGTAGCCCTGGCTGCAGTGTTGAGCGAGATAAAGCTAGCTAAGTAGGAAGCTATGAAGGGCCTCTTGGATTTGGTTTCCTGCAGCTTTGCATCAAGGAAAGAGCTCTGATCATTTTTCCTGTAATGAAGGAAGAAAAAAAAAAATCCCTCTGATCTCAGGGGACACCCTGCCCACCCAGCAGCAAGATTTTTACATCCCTCCCTTGGCTGATGGAAGCTGATACCCCATGGGTACAAGCACGCATGGAACCAGGGAATCATGATTTTTGCTCGTGCTTATGGCATGTGTAACCTTCTGGGAGCCCGCCCCGTGCGGAGGCGGCTGCTGCTGCTGCTTGTGCCGCAAAGCTGAGGCAGCGCGTTGCAGATGAGATGAGCTTTATATATCTCCTGTAGACCCGGTGCTTCGTGCTCCCCCCGTTCTGTTTTTGCTGTAGTCAGCCTGATGTATCGAGCTGCTGCTTGTACAGAAAAAGATACTGTGTCTCTTGGCGTTCAGCAGAGAGAAAGAAACCCCTGTCAGGGCGGCGGTACGCGTGCTGAGCCCGTTGCAGCTGCAGCAGTGCTCCTGGGGTGCGGGTTTCCCAGGCGCTGGGCTTTGCCCTCGGCAGGGACTCGGAGGACTCGTGGAGATGGAGAGGTCAACAGCAACCAGGCCAACTCCTATGAGGAATGTTGACTTGGTGGACTTTGCTTGTGGGGGTGTAGGGCCAGAAGTTAAAGCTAGAGAGGTGCAGAAAGAAGGAAGCAATCCATTCTGGGTTGAGCCTAGCCCAATGCTGTCTGCTGAAAAGACAGAATTGAAGCACAAACTCCTGGGAGGAGGTTATTACTGCAAGTTAAACCCCAGGAGAGGTGGGAAAGTCATGTTCTGCTCAGCATTGCCTCCCCCTTGAACATTTCGGCTTCTCCTGCTCAGAAATCCCCGGCAACTGCGAGCCAAGACCATGTCGCTATAGAGACATGGGTTTATCGGAAGGCACAAGGAGCTTTTGTCTCCTTGGTTCTTGCTACGGAACTGCCAACTCCTGATTTTCTGCTGCCCTGTGAGGCTGAAGAGGAGGGCTCTGCAACAGCCAGCATCGTGCGTGCCCAGCCATGCCCTGATGTTTTGACCTGAAACTCTCCTTGTTGGTCCTTTGCTCTGGGAGGCCATCCCGAAGTGGCCCTAGCCACTGACCTGGAAGGTGGTGGGATGAAGCTCACCCCGCTCTGAACCCAGCAGCTCCCCAGAGGCAGAAAGCAATGCCCTGGGAAGGTGTTTCCTCTGAGGTCAGGCTGCTGACTGACTATTTCATGCCCTTCGCAGGCACCGAAGACTAAATATTTGGTTTTGGAATGGAGAACAATGTACTTGCGTTTCCTAAGTGATTCCAACGGCCGGCAGCATGTCCAGCATGATCGGGCCTTGCTAATGATGTGAACTGCACTCCAAATTTAGCTCTAATTTAATCAAAGTAAAATTGCCTCTGGGCAGTTCATTAGAGGGAAACCGAGGTGGTTTGAGTTACTAGGAGTCTGTGCTAGCCCTCGTGCTAGCTCCCAGGAGGTTAAGTTTCATGTCACTCTTGCTCTCTCTGAAGGCAGCAGGTTTATGATAAGGCTGGATTAGATGTTTCTCCTGCTGCTGTTCACTTTACCCAGGTACTCTCGAGCCTGGATAGAATGTCCTCTTTGTGTCGGAAGAACTTCTGGGAGGACTTTGCAGTGCTAGATATAACTGTAGATTAACTCTGATGTTGAAAAGCCACACGCCTATATCCAGGGCTCCTCAGACAGAGAAAGCTGCTGTCTTAGGTGGAACTTGGGAGCAAATAGCAAAAAGAAATGATTTAAAAATAAGTAAATAAATCCACATTATCTGGACAGTCCATCTCCAAGATGGAAAAATCTTCTAGCAGAAAAAGGGCTCCGTTGATTTAAGAGTGATGTGTATATATTGCTTTTGAAATGGCCAGCGTAACAGGTTAAGAAGAAATGAATAGGCACGTTTTGGAGTCGGGAGGAAGGCTCGGTGTCATCCTCTGAGACTGGCAAGACCCCGTCTTTGCCCTGGAAATATTCCTGTCTAAATGTGGCCTAATGCAGTGAACGCTGTGAGAGGAGAAAGGGGTAAGGGAGGCTTAAGAACTACCTTTGGAGTAAATCCTGTGCGTTTCTAAAGCCTTTTGATTGAGACTAAGGCATGTTAAGATGGAGCAGGCAGCCTGGAAGTGGGGTTCAAGAGGGAAAAGCTGGATTTGGAGCAGAACAGCTACAGATGCTTGGGTCGCGGGCAGAGGGAAGGTGTTACTGTTGTAGCAACGCTCTGAAGAGCGCTGGCAGTAGATGTGGGAGGTATGTTTCTGAAATACAGCCCAGATGTATGTGTCGGAGAGTACCAAAAGCTCTAGGGTCTAGAAGTTACGGGGGATGTGAAGATGCTGGGGTGTAATCTAGCATCAGGCAGTGGTGTGGGAACTTGGTTTCCTTCACCCGTGTTGCCTTTGCTGGAACAGCAGGCAGTGGGTTTGCCAAGGTTGCAGCAATGCACAGCTAATTGAAAACGCAGAAGCCGCACAGCCCTGGCTTGCAAGAAATGGTAGAGGTAGCAGCAGGGGGTTGTGCGGTATGGGGTGCAATGAAGTATGTCCCGTGTCATCTGTCGGTATGAATTGATAATTTCTCTAAAACCTGCCCATTTCAAGGGTGGCTTTTGTCTCTCCTCTTTCTCCCTCGCTCATCGTCCTGGAAGACAAAGGAAATATTTTTCTAATTAATATGGATTAGTATTTACTTAATGTCTGGAGTAACAAGCCAAGTGTATTCCACATTTGCCACTAGTGTGAGGCAGACTTTTTTTTTTCCACACTGGACATCAACTTGGTTGCCAAACAGCAGCGGTTTCTTGGCAGCTGTGTGGGGATGCTGTGGCTCAGGGAGGAGAGCAAAGAGGCTCTGGTTTCTATTCTGAACCATTTTGGTTGTCCAGTCCCTCCTTTGTTGTTAGCTGACCTTTTTAAATTTAGCAGAGGAACAAAATGGAGCGCACTCGGGAAGCAGCCCGGCATCACCAGCTGTCCCCTTGCGAGGACACAACGAGCCAGACCAGGCACTTTGCTCTCAAAGCTTTCATTGCTCTTAATGCTCCTCAGCAGGAACATTGTTTGTTGGCAGCCAACAGGCATAAGCACAGAGCCAGTCCCAGGCTTTTTCTCTCCTCCTTGCACGCCCACGGCGCCTGACAGGAGGTAGGGCAATGCCTCAGCAACAGTGAAATGGGAAGGTAACTTTTGGGAAAGACTCTGTGATCCTTAAAGCCATGCGGTTGTTTCGGGTGGAACCCGCACCCAGATAATGCTCAACGTCACATGTAGTAGAAGAGGGGTGCTCTTACCATTGGGTTGGGGGGGAAGGATGGCTACACTGAGCAAAGTTGCTCTTCCAGTTCCCGCGTGGATCGTGGCTTCACCAGTAAGTGCTGGAGAGGGGGAGGAGCAGGCCAGAATGGGTGGACAGTCACATCGGTGTCTTGCCAGCCCATCTCATTGTGGGGTAGTGCTGAGAGGAATTGCCCTGTTCACCTCAAGGACCGATGCCTGTGCTATGACGAGGTGGTTCGGGATGCGGCTCACGCAGCAGGAATAGACACCGGGAATGGGGCAGGAGCGTGGCGCGGTGCTCTGCAGACTCTGATGGTTGTATTTTGGACTTGATGCCTTGTGTAGCTGAGCTGGGTAAATGCTTCACCTGCTGCTTCTGGGCAGGCAGAGAAAATGTCTGTCCCTTCCTCTTATACCCTCAAGCTCTCACTTCATACTATAAGCACTGATCGGTGAAGAGAGAAAGTGAACTCCTCATTTTAGAATGGCTTTGATAGTATTAGCAAGCAGCAATGTTTCCTTTTAATATGCTTAGAGTACTCTGAAAACAAGAGAAAATAAGACCAAGTGTTGCCTTTGTTATATAAAAAAAGCTAATCATTTAATAATTTGAAAATGACTCTCTACAAGATAACAGACTGTAATACAGGCTTGCAATAAAGGTTCTCCTTTTGAAAGCACAAACTATCAACATAACCACTAAGCTTCAAAACACTTTTTCACTTTCTAAGAATATACAGTAAAAAAATGGACAAGGATATCCGAAAGAATCCCAAACAACACTAGTACAAAACAGGTTCACGTGGATTGCTTTTTGGCAACTGGCTATCAGTTACAATAGGAAAACCACCCTTTCTGGATGTTATGTCAGAGCCAAGCCCTGGAGCCGATTCTGGGCCAGCTGAGGTTGTGCTGGCTCCCGCTGGCCTTCCTGGGAACGATCTGCAGACTCTGGAAGTGACATTACGGTAGTTCACTCTGAGACAATACATTAAGGCTGCAAGATTTCATACATCGCTGAAATGGTTTTGTTATCTAAGACAATAAATCCCATTTCAATAAGGCTCATGTTCGGATACAAGCTGGGAAAGTGAAAAGTTAGGCAGAAATGCCTGTTTTCTAGGTGCTGCTGATCTCATGAGTGTGTATTTACCAGTGATCCGCTCGCTGATGCAAACACTCAGAATACATCAATGTAGGACTACCTTGAATTTTGCAAGGACAGTAGTGTTTCTGCTTTCAAAACACCAGAATCGCCTGGAATTTACCTGAGCTATTGCCCACTTTGAAGTGCAGCTTCTAGTCTGAGGACCACAGGCAACTGGCGTTCTGTGCCTTATTTTTAGGGGGTTCACAAAAGGCAACGAAGTTTATAAGTGTTTTGCAGCAGCCAGCATATGTGAAATTTCTAAAGGAGTCTACCACTCTGCTAAGAATTTTTAAGGGTCTAAATTGAAAACTACTCGGTGGGATTGTGTGTACTTGCTGATGGAATGGCCCCGTTAATATGGGAGGTCATTTTTGGAAGTGTACTGCAGAAGGACCAGCACCTATACAACAGAATTTGGAAAAAAGCCCAATAGTTGAATGGAGGTCAGAACTGCAATAGAATTCCCAAGAATATGTCCTAGAAAAATAAGTGCTATTCTTCATTGAATTGTGTATATGCTATAGAGATGTTTAAATGTCTGTTATTTCAAACTAAGCTGTTTTCTTTCTGTGTGAATTACAATTTGTACATTAATCCCTCTGGAAGGGACCGGTATTTGGAGATGTTGCTCATCTGCAGCCTCAAAGATGAGCCCAGTGGATCCTGGGATGCTCTCAGGATAATTCTGAGTCCATGAACAATAAGGCTTTTGAGCCTGACTGTTAAATTTAACGGCCAAAGTCATACAAAGTAAACGTTTATGAATTTACATTGCTGGGAATCCATCCACGTTTTGAAATCCCATGTTGCACAGTTGTTAGAAATAGTGAAATTTGAATGCCACAAGATATTCAATATATACAATTCTGCCTTCCTTCTTAGAAGGTTCTGATTCTTATATGGCCTAAAAATGCTTTCTCCCAAATGCTGTATGCCTTGCTTGATGTGTTGCTTGTTGCAGTTGTGCATATATGCTACTCAGAATGATCAAATGCTGTACATAACAAAGTAACGTCAAGAGGAGAGTTAAATTTCATGGTACTAAGCTATAGAAAGTAATTTCTAAGAAGGGAATGGAGTTCTATGAGAACCATTACACTTGCTTCATGGATTGCTACAAGTAGGTTTCACAACCAAGTCCATGTGCCAAAATCACAATAGAATGAAACAAGAAGAGTGCAGCATCCAGTTAACAAATATACTGAGGAAACAGGCAGTATATACAAAAGATACGCACTGCTTACCCGAGACATAATTTTTAAGGTGCTTAATTGATGTTTTAGGGAATGTAGCAACATATACATATATGCAGTGTATACATATCTAAATGTGTATTAGAAACATAATGCAGAACTAGATAGTTCCCAGATCCCTGATTTCATTAGATTCTCTAACGCATAAGAATGTATTTAAAATATTTCATAAAAAATTTCTAAAAAAAATAAATGATAACGTTTACATAAAAATAGCTCCAGTTTTTTTGCTTTTCTGTTTCACTGCTCATGGATTGGATTCCACTGAGTTTCATAAGGTTGCCATTTGGACCAGTGAGAGTTTGAACAACTGTGCGTGACGAGACAGCTCTGTTACTCGGTCCACCATCTTCTGTAGGGCTGCTGTGTTGGGGTAATGCAAGGCAGCCATCTTGGTAGCCAGAACAACACTCTTCAGCAGTTCGCACAACTGGTTGCTGGAGTTCATCACTTTGTTGCGTATGTCCTGAGTTGTCACTTGCCTCGTGAGCATGTCCCCAATGAACACAAGTTTGTGAGCGCTCAAAATGACAAATTTGCTGTGAGCCACGAAGATTCGGGGGGGCTGAGAAGCGTTGACGCAACTGAAAAAGGCGTCAATGGCATTTAGGAGGGAGTTGAAATGAGTCTCACATTGGTCAGAATAGAATAAAAGCAGCTGGCTGTCACGGGAGGTGGCGGTGCTGTTTGCACTCTGGAGAGCTTGAGGTGGCTTCCATTTTGAGATGTCGTTCTCTACTGGCTTTGTGATCTCTTGCTCCAGACGCTGAAACTGATTAATCTGAAAGGCAAATAAAAAGGCTCCCTTCAAAGAATATTCTTGTAAAATGTTGTTACATATTACAATGTCACCTTATGCCTCAGGATACCCCTAGGTATCCTAGATTGGCCTTATCCTAAATAAAAACTAGTATTATGTGTTTTCTAAGATCTTTTACTTTGGAGAGTGAGGGGTAATCAAGTGCTTTGGTTATTGTAAATCCAAATACACAGAGTTCAGAAGAGGAAAACATCTAAAATACTTTATTTGCATTTAAAAAAAAAACCTCCTGAATTTACAAGCTGTTGCTCATTTGGAATATTTTGAAATCACAAGCAAGAGAGATGGATCCAAGTGGCAATGACTCCTACACAATCTTTAAAAAGCTGCCATCTCTGTGAGATTTTGAGATGACAAACCTTTAACTCTCACCTCCACATTGCTTGTACAATTTTCTGCCATACAATATGGTAACAATATATTGAAGAATTCATGTGAGGGCAAAGTGACAGCCCTCAATCTTGTATGACCTGCTTTTTTAGCATTTACAGTGATGTTAAGCACAGTATTTAACTTAATGGTATTGGTGTTCACATCACAGATGTGCAGGTAGCATGTGTATTCAGTGTGGTCCAGTGATTAAGGCACTGGATTGCAGGTCCGGAAAGCCAAGTTCTCAAGCTGGCTTTGTGACTGATCCACTGTGAGACACTCCAGAAACCTGCTTCTCCTCTGTGGTAAACTTTTGGAGACAGAGACTGCTTTTCATTATGTGTATGCGCTGGGCCCATTGCAATGGTGGATTGTATAAAAAAATAATTAGTCTCTTAAATTGAGATGGTTGGAAATTGTTTTCAAGGGAAAAGCTTATTCCTGCCACAAGAGACGTCATTCCAAACGCTGAGAGCTGTGGCTGTGCTTCCACTCAGTTACTAAGTGGCAACAAGGAAATGAACAGGGCAGAGATGCTGATCTTCAGAATAGCTACTCTGCAGAAAATACTTCAGCTGTCTCTGGCATAAGCAATCGCTGAACAGATGCATGAGGCCAAGGAAGGTGCTAAAATCTTGATGCTCACCATTTCCCACTTGGAGCATGACAGCATGTGTCCTTGTCCTTTGTGTTGATAAATCCATTAATGGTGGAGCCTGACTGGCACAAATGCCACTTGGAAAGAAACTAACCTGGAGCCACTGTTTAGCCAAGACCTAATACCTGCCATCTTCACCATCTAGCACCTGGGACTCTCCAACTGTGTGTGCTGGCGCTACGCACACCTCACAGCCACGATGCCAGCAGTTGCACGCTGCTATGCGAAGGGCCCCTCCTGCTTTATTTGACCAGTACTCCTTATGTGCAAGGAACACTGCATTTTAATGTGATTATTGCACCTGAGTGAACATACCTGATGGTGCTCTAGTTCTATTTTGCTCTGCTTGATGATATTTTCTTTTTCCAGCAGCTCCTTCTGTTGTCTTTCAAACTCTTCTTTCCCCTGTTTTGCATAATATAAGAAGACACTGTGTTAAATCAAAACCGCTCCTAAGCTAAATGACAACTCATAGGTCAAATAACAGGCTTCTTTGTATTGGCTTTTTCACTGGTAGTGTGCCACTAAGAGTATGGAGAAGAAAAGGAAAGTGTGGCAGAGCAAAAGGCTATTGCTATTATGTATGCAACAGTCCTATTTGAGAGCAAGTAATCGCCCTGGTGAAATTACTCTTGAATGTGTATTAGTGTCACAATCTGATTGCTACCTTCCTGTGAACAGCTTTTGCAAACAAAAGCATCAACAACTCCTACTTGGCCTTGTGCAGACAAAGGTGTTGAGTTTACCTACCTGCAGGTGAACGTAATCGTAGTCATCCATCCAGCTCTTTTCTGAGCTCTCACTGGTAGTATTGTGAGGGTGCTGACCTTTACTCAGGAGCGGAGGAAGGGAACTGCAGTGGTTCTGTGCTTTTTCTCCGTGATGCTGCATATGAGGATTGTCATATGCATAGTCAGGAGTGTTCATGATATTCTCTGGTATGTTTTTGAAACGTGAGCTGCTCAACGCCTGTTTGAAGAGCACCTCTGCGTTGATGCTGATGGTAGTGGTCAGTTGCTTGGCATCATCCGGGACTGTCCTTGCTACCATAACAAACCGATCCAGGTCATCACACTTGTTCTGCAGTCTGTTGAGAGCTAGAACATTCAAAGACCAGTTGTAGCTGTTCAAGTCGTGACTGGTTTGGGTAAGGATCTGGTGAGAGTCCTCCAGCCTTTGCACCTCCCTCCTCATTTTGTTAAGCAGGCTGAACTCGGATAGGCAGGAAGCATTGGCTGCTGATCCTTTTGCAAACTGGAGGTACTCCAACAGCGACTGCTCTACCTTATCCACAGCAGTGTGAATTTCATTGATGTGTTTCTCCATATATCCGTAAGACCGCCAGTCTGCTGTAATAAAGGCCATGAGATTATTGACAGCTGTCTCCACCATCTGCTGGAGGCGATAAAGCTTCTCTATAGCAGTGTCTGGATCAAGGATTAGTCTTTTGTCCTGTGCAGTTGATGCTGAGAAAGAAGAGTCTTTTGATGTTGTTGAAGATGTGGACATGTTACTCCTTGTGCTTCCTGTGCTGGAGAAAGATAACCTATTTATCCCATCAGTCACATCCTGTAAGCCTTTAGTGTCTTGGAGGACTGGTGGTGGCACATCATATACACCTTCTCTTCCTTCTGGGATGAGACTTTCACTGAGTCCTGTCTGTTGTCCTGGGAATGCCATTCCCCTTGGGGTATCATAAACATCTTTTTGAGGTGCAATTTGCTGTCCAAGAAAATGGTTTTGATGGTTCACAGGGATGTCATAAACACTCTGTTTCTGTGGCACTCCATCCGGCAATAAAAGGCTCTCAGGAGAAAATTTATTAAGTTCTTTCCCAGTTGCTTTGGTGATGGGAGGAGGAATATCATATACTCCTTCTGGTCTTACACTGTGGCCCACTGGAGATGAAAAATCCTGCAAATTTTCCCTCAGGCCTGTATCATTTCGGCATGCAGATGGAGGTGTAGCATAGACCTGAATCACAGAAAGCAAACCATGAAACATTTGGCTAGAACAGCAAAATATTTTACATCTTCCATATGGCCTATAAAATGCTGGGATGGAAGATCTGCCATTACTTTCATGGAGTCTGCTACTTATCCTGAGTTTCACTGAGCGTCAGTTTTAATATCTCACTTTTTAATGTTCATCTTGATGCAAATTCTCATAAGCAGCAAAAGCCAAAAATGCTGCCACAAAGATAATGTAGGCCTAATTATCAATTCACACTCCATAACTTCAATAATTTTGATGCAGTCCTTCACTTTACCAGTTTTAACAGTTTAAAAACCTAAGGAAATATTTGAAGTACTGAATCTCCTTTTCCTTCGGGATCATACATGAACTCTTGTTTAAACATGTCTTTGGTCAGACATGAAAATACAAGATCTTGTGGAAACAGTGTAATACTTACTCCTTTGGCAGGTGGTATGTCATAGACTCCTAAAGCTTTTGCTTCTCCCATGGGAACTGGAAGTGCAGGCCCCTTAACCGATGTAGGGGGAATGTCATATATCTAAAGAAAGAATAAACTGGTTACAGAAACAAGTCACCTCAGGAAAGCTCTGATCTCAGATGAGTTTTCTTGGTTTCCATGCTTCCTCTCAAACAGCCTGAAGATGATCAGAGCTCTTCAACTTTGTTTCATATGGGAGAGCTGCTTGGATTTCCCTGGTATTTTGGACAGTTAGGAAATGCACTTTGCTAGGTCCCCTCTGGCCAATTATGTGGACGGCAGGCTGGAGAGATGAAGTCATGGCTGATTTCCATCCCGAGGTAAATCAAGGCCAGTCTATTACAGATACCTGTTGGGGTGAACAGGGGAGCAGTGTATTCATGTGACCAGAACTGATCACACCCTTACTGATAGAGATTAGAGGGATTGAGGAATAAGCTTGTACTAGTACACACTAAACTCTCTGAAACTAAGGCTGCCCCTGTCAGCATCACCTGTCTGCTTTATGGGGTGCACTGTGAGCTGTCCTACTAGCAGAAAGTACAGCTGTCTGATGTTTCAAGTGTCCCACTTGGTGGCATGTCCTAGATTACAGCGGGTTCTGCATGTGGTCTAAGGCCACTCTCTGAATGTTTCTTAACCCAGACTTCCCAACAGTTCCAGCCATTTGGTGTCAGTCTGTTCTATGTACTATTGGGCTTCAACGTTGTCCCCTAGAGGAGCTGCTTTGTCAAAGAGCCATGGAGAGATGCAGGGTTGTTGAGTTACAGGTCCTCCAAGCATCCACTCTAGATGTCTGTGGTCTTGGGCATTGAATGGTAAGGGTGTTCCCCAGAACAAAGATGTATTTCAAGTTCACTGACACGGTGCAGTAGGTATGTGGTGAAAACAATTCCCTGCATAGTAGCTGTTCATCTAGGCGATAATTTTACCCTTGCTGAGTGAATTACTGTCAACTATGCAACAACAAAGTAAGGGAAAAAAAATTGTTCCCAGCCAGCAAGTTTATTCTGTTTAGATATACTCTTTGATCAAAACACAGAAAACAAATGGGACTTTTGTGTTTGGTGTGCTGCCAAATCTTAGTCAACATCAAATACAACTTTGAAATACTTCTGCGCTCTGTGAATAAGCCACTGCAGCTAATTAAAACATATTTTCTCTCTGAAATGAGAGAACTTGCTTTGCTCATAAACTTCTGGTAGAAATTCATCACCATTTGTGCCCTGTCAGTGCTGTTGGCAGTTTTATTGGTACCTACCCCTTGGAGAGGGCGAACAGGGGGGATATCGTAGGTATCCTTCTGGTATTTGGAAGGGAATTCATAAACATAACCTTGTCCTGACCTAACTGGAGTTATTACCTGTGGGATAAAAGAAAAAGAGGAAACATAAGTCTTTGAGGATCTTAGCATGTTCTTTGAGGATCTTGGCATGTGTTATGATCACGCTTTATGTGGCAATGTTAGTAACACAAGTCTACATATACTTCTGACAGTTGAACATTGCAAAATTACTATTAGTAGCTACAAATGCACCACCTTTCCCTTCCAGACCAGTTCTGACACAGCTGCTTGCTAGTGCTACAGTATCTTCTATTTGTCAAGCACAGATTCTCCAACAGGTCTAAGGGGGCTTGGTCCCTTCTTCCCATTGACTGCCCATTAGCACAGACCACATGATGTGATGGTTACACCACCCACTCGCTGAGATCAGAGCTATGTACATTCTGCTGCTCCCACTGGGGTGTTGAGTGTCCCCCCTTACTGATAGAGGCTTAAAATACTATGTTCAGGCTCTGAGAGTCTTCCCCCTTTGCTTGTGGAGGTATTTCCCACTTACTCCAGCAGGACATCTTGTGTTACTGTGCTCCATGGCACAACATCCTGGATGACTGAGTGTGAGCTGTGGCTTTGGGAATTCTTTACATAGAAAGGCTATGCTTAAACTTTCCAAAGCTGGACATTCAATTATGCTGTCTCCATCTGGTTTGTCTATATTAGTGGATAAGAGATAGGAAATGTTAAGCCATTCTTGAAGTATATAATGCAAGAACAGCCTCTGAAAAAAAAGCTTAGAATTTACATTTTTTGACATTTTTCTAAATCATTAACTACCATAATGACTTCAAATAAAATTTGGTGAAAAATAAATGCCTTGTGTCTTGGACAGCATCTCCGTGGCAGAATTTCCGTATAGTTTGGTATAAAATAAATGTTACCTAACCCTCAGGAAGAGCTGGGTTTATAGTGGAAATGCTGACATCTTAGTCTCTGCTGGTGCTACTTAGCTCTAACAAAAAAGTATAAATACTGTAACCCAAAGGCATAAAATGACAAATTACATATGGCCATACAAGATGTGGCTTCATGCTCAGCTGGGGAGAATTCTATACCAGAGCTACCTAACTGTCTTTAGAGATGTACGCAAGATATAGAACAAAGTTTCTGCCCAAATGCTCAGTAAAGATCCTGTAACAGTTTTTGCTGTAAGGAATCCTAACATCCTGGCCAGATTTCACAATGAGTTTTGCTTGACTGAGGTCTGCAGGGAAGTCCCTGATGCCAACCTGCTCCCTCCTCTCTGCTATGTTAACAACACAGGCTTTTCTTCTTTTTACTTGCTGCTCAAATATTGCTGTGTAATCACTGGATTTTCCCCTGAGGTGACTGCCACGGCAGTTTACAGTACAGGTCTGACTCAATGTGAGTAGCCCAAGGCAGTGCATCCAGTACTGCCAGCTACTGCACTGACTGTGCGTGCCTTAGGTGAGGGAGGAACATCCGCACCTGGCAGGCAGGGGAAGACAGTGGTTTTTGCAGCCGCTTTTCCTTGAATTGGCATCAGAGGACAGGGAAGACAGGAACTGGAAGCTATATGCTCTCCAGAGCGCTGGGTCAGTTCGCTGCCCGTGACAGAACTCCTGCTGAATTGGGTGTGGGGTTAATAGGGCTCACGTACATAAGAGTTTTCAAAAAAGAATCTAAAAATGTATTGAATTTATGATAGACAGTTCCTCTCCCACAGAGTCACCTACTGCATTGTAAAAGATATCTACAGACAAAACTTTTAAGAAAGTTCTCCCTTAAATTCCTGGAAGTTCCCATAATGGATCACTCCAGACATTATCCCTTTCAGGCCACTCTCATGTAATACTGGGATTATGTTGTTTGTCTGAGAAACTTCTAACTTGTATCAACATCACTTCCCCATGCTTTTTCTGTCAGTGAGGGCTAGTGATCAGACTAGCGTAGTTTGCCGTATATTTTTGGCACCCTTTTTTTTCTTCAGTTGGGTGCTGCCAGTCAAATGCTTTCCACCCAAGTCAGGAACAGAAGGATTTGGTTTTAAGCAATGTTTACTCAGAGGTTCCTTCCAGGGGTTCCAAAATTACAACCACGGTGTTGCTTCAATAACGAGTCACTGAGTGTTTAACAATGATCTTCCAGGAGAACAGACAGTGCACAGTAAAAATGAAGGGCTGTTTCCTGGGTAGCCCATCTCCACAAACCCTTTTGCTACTGTGAACACTGTGGCATTAGCCTGCTCGCTAATATGCCAGAAAACTGCTTGACCATCCCAGAGAAAAAAAAACCCAGAGTGTTCATAGCAGGCAACCAGAGGCCCCATGCCAGCCCTGGAAGGGGGGAGGACTGGGGCACGGCTGCAGTTCAGCTCTGCTTTACCTGCTGATTGTAAGGTAAAGCCTCCCAAGGCTGGGAGTCAGGCTGTGTCAGGCTCCAAAAAGATGGGTATTGGTCCCTCAGTCTGAAATTTTTATAAACCCTTGCTCAGTTGTGTTCTGCTCCAGAAGTTGAACTCTATCCTAAATCCAGATCAGGAGTCAAATTTGACCAGATCTCCTCCAGGCCTCAGCTGTGTGATGCTCCTTACAGTACCACCCATGGAGGAAATGTATAGCACCTCTGTAGAAGCTTTATGGCACCCTAGTTCTCCAAGGTTTTTGCACAGCAGTTTAGAGAAGCGCCTTTACACAGGCTCAGCAATAACTGTCCTAGCCATCTCATGCCTAAAGTCACTCAGGATACATTAACGCCCCTACTCTCGCCTTGCTCAGAGAATGAATTTCCATGAAGAAACTCAAAGAAAAGTCACAGGTCGCTAATACACAAAAGGGAGCTGATCCGAGCAGCACAGGTAATAAGGGATGCGCAAGTAAAACGATTTGCTCTTGTTGTTATAGGTAAACATGATATTTTGCTTTTGAAAAAGAGAAGCCCTGGTGGCAAAGCAGATGATATCCTTACACCATGGAGCCTGGAACATACATGGAAGAGAAGCTGTGCTCGTGCCTAGTATTTAGAGATCCTCCCTCACTCTGCCTACAGGAGTATCATGCAGCTGTGGTTATTCTTGTAGCTCATCCTTAGAGACCCTTCCCATTTTTCAGAAAAGGCTGACATACCAGATGCTATATGAAAGGCTTACACTAGTACAAGGCTGCTGTTTTTATTTAATGTGCTGTGATACAACCCTAAACTACACTAAAGCTAGACTGGCCAGATGAAGGAAGCCAGTTTCAGCACTGCAGGACTTTTTTTTTTATCATGTATTTTGACACTTTCCCAGACTTGACTAACCCAGTGTAGTGGTCAAGCAGAGTCACTCCCTTATTTGGGTGACACAAACCCCTGCTCTGGGTGCTTCCGTCAAAGGAAGTGAGAGGTTAAAACACCAAGTGCCTGATTCTGGGTATTCACGAATACAGCATGCCTACATAGGTGACTGCGGACAGAAGACCGGAGCTATCTGCAGGGCTGTGCTTAGCAGTGCACTCTACTTAAGGTGGCATTTATTTTCCAAATAAAAATGCATCAGAGGCTTTTATGTCTGCTCCTTTTTAGGCTTCTGAAATAGCTATATAAAAGACAGAAAATAAGACTTTAGGAAACCCAGCAACAATCAAGGTTTGTTGATAACATGAAAGACAACTTTTTTCTCCCAGTGACTCAGGTATATTTTCCTGTGTGGAGGATTATTATCCAGTAACAACATGTTCTGAGCGATTTCATCATAAAATCCTCCACAAATGCTGATCTGGTCTGCACTGAATACAAGAACGTTTCCTGTTGTACCTCCGCTTGTCTTCCCTTCCAACACTTTTCATTAGGTTAAACATCCCTCTGGACTGCTTGTTCCTAGTCAATTCAGAACAGAAGTTGCTCATCACCAAAACATACCTTGAGTGAACATTTTGTAACAGTAATTAAAAGAATACCCGTACTACTTGACGAAGTGAAAATGTGGAGCATTTATTCTGACTTTCATGTCCCCAGAACACTAGTACCTCACATGGGAAGCCAGGACATGTGGTTGCACTGCTGCTTCTGTATGGGGAAGAGGGAGGTAGCTGGGTAGGTGAAGTATGAAAGCTACCAAACCAAATATTTTTAGAACTTCTGATTTCAAGTATCACCTATAAATATATTTAATGAACTTGCTGCTTCTGAATGAGATGCTCAGCCTTTTCAATGCATTGTTGAACCATTTTTTTTTAATGGTTTTGAATGTCTGATGGCAGTTTAGTCTTGAAGATCCACTTCAGAAGGAAGGAGGTGGCTGCAGAAGAAAAGTTCCCCTTCTCCCACTTCCAGAACAGGGATAGCAGCCCCCTCTGGTACTTAGGAATTCATTTCCTAACATATGCCACTGAACTTCAGACCTCATGAGGATTCTTTTTCCTTTTACTTCTTCTCTTTTAAGAATGCCTGTGGTCATCCGAGTTTAAACAATCCTGCATTTCAAACCAGCAATTTTCTTTGTTTACGCGTTAAAGGAAACAGATGGTGTTCCCACAAACTATCTAGCCCAACATTCTCAAAACATTGTTAACCACTTAATCCATGCAGAGCACTAACGGAGACCAGGTTTGGCTCTGGTGAAACATGTAATGAGCCTACTTCAAACTTTCAGTACTGCAAAACAAAGACAATTTAGTAGAAAGCTTGTTCTGTCCTCGCTGAAGACCATGCTCTTCCAGAAGCAATTACTTGGGTCTTTTCCATGCCAATGACATGTTCCTAACCAAGAAAAAGAGCTGAATGTGCATGTACTTTGCAAAATATCCAGTCCTGTGGTTCATTAAATCCCTCTTCCTTAAATATAAGGGAAAAAAAACCCATTCTATTTCTTCTAGGATTAAAATGGATGTTAGGCTGCAATAGAGAACATTCCTACGGCAGCAACAAGACAGTTCTCGTGCTTACAGCAGATGCACAGCACTGTAGTTTACACTGTTTTACAAAGACAAAGAGTGAATAAACCTACTGAAGCCAACTGAATTACTCTGAATTTATAGCAGTGCTGTGGAGGGCAGAATTTGCCCTGTTCCCATCAAAAGCAATGCCTGATATGCAGAATGATGGGAAACAAGCTTCGCTGAGTTTTACAGGTGAGAGAACTGAAGCAGAGGTATGTTGCACCTCTGCAACACCTTGCCCCACCCAAACCACAGGCAGACAGGTGAGCTGAAAAGGGCATCTTGCTATTTCCCAGTATGGCCTCTTAACCCCAAGAACCTACTGACTGCTTTTAAAATAGATTAGTGCTTTTTGGAGGTGGAAAAGAAGAGGCACGTGAGGTAAGTGTTACATATTTATTTTAAATCTGGATGAAGAATTGTATTAAAATATATTTCCTCCCATGATGCTCTCCTCTTCACCCCACGGGTAACTCTCAGCAGTTGATGAGCTACTGCCATGAACTGCTGCTAATCTCAGCTGTCAGTCCTGTATCTATTAAAATCAGCTGTAGCTTAGCCTGGGAAGAGTCCTGCCCTAGAGGAGGGCAAGTGGTGGTGCATAAAATGGGGCTGTTATAAAGCTTGGACATGGGAAAAGTGAATCAAAATATAAGTAAAGGAAAAAGAGCATCTTTGTTTTCTGTTGTAAAGTATTTCTGTAAATTTAATACAAAACTCTAGTTGTTGAAATTCTGTTCCTAAGCCTCTTGGGTGGATATATAACAGCTACCTGGGTTCTCTTAGGCTTGTAAGGAGAATGAAATAGCCAAAGAGAATATGGGTAAATTAGAAGAGAGAGAGAGAGAATTAGGGGGAAAAACCTAAGCCCTATTCTCTTGAACTCCTAGTCTTTTGGAAGGCAGTGGCAGGAGCCATTGAACGATGCTGGATCAGGCAGCAAGCCACCTCTCAGCCCTTCTTTCTGTTTTGCTGCATGTATTTAGGAAGCTAGGTGTGTCTCCTTAAATGTTTTTTCTTGGCAAAGGTCCCGTGGCTAAGCTGAACTGCAAGAAGGTTGTGTTAAAGAAAAGAGTCTCTAAGGTAATCTGGGTATTTGAAAGAACCTGGCTAGCTGGCTAAAACTCTGTCCTTTTTACAGAAAGCACATAGTGTTTCCTCTCCTGCCTTTTGCAAGCTGCATCAAGATTTCTAGCGACTGATAACGATTTTTCTGACAGTAATACCTATTGTATCACTCAGTATTGTCTGCTGTAAAAAAGAGCAAAAATGTTTTTATGAAGTAGTAGCCTTGACTTACTTATTTGCTATATGCAATGACATACAACGTGTTTCCCAGCTGTCACTGAGTAAGTAAAGGTTGGGCTTTCATTCTCACATGTGCTAAGGATACTCACTCTTATAAATGTTTGTTTTTGTAAGTTGTTATAGGTCTTAGGATTATCAAATCATAACACTTTATTTCAACCTAAGTAATGTATGAACATTGGGCCACTATAAAATGCTCTAGTAGAGTATTTTCTGCCAAGACTGAACCATTGGAGAGCTTTTGATTAAGGCTCACAAGCTGAAAGAGAGGGGAGGAAGCCTATAGAGGTATTTCTTCTAATGCACCAGGCTCGTAGCTGCAACTATGAGTTGCTTCTAGTGCTATGAGACCAAATGTTTCTGCAAGGCAAGAGGAAATCAACAGAAATGACTGTATTTTCTTTCCTGGGCTGAGTGAGTTATCAGCTCTACTGTGTGGCGGAAAGAAACGCGGTATCAGCACACATAGTGACACTGCCGCTTGTCTTTGATCAGGTGTTCCCCAGCGAATTTTCTGAGAAGTAAGATTCAAGATGTGTGAAGATAAGGATACGTGACAAATACTACCCTGATGCAGAACTGATTTATAGTTCTTGGTGTTGTTTCCATCTTCAAGATACCTGCTTATTTTCTCCTATGCTTTATGTCCATTTGTTGTCCAAGACCTGTACCTATGAAGACCTGCTTTTCTGCTGTAACTGTATGTGCTCTCAGGGCTAAAGCATGTCCAGATGTCACTGATTCATGGTGTGTTAAATTAAAAATGCTTAACTTTGCAGGCTTATGGATTTAAACAGAAACTTTTAAAATGTGGCTATGAAGTGCCTCACTGGTAGATGCCCAGTCTTAAAAAATGCCCCATGGTATTGTAATGCAAATAACAAGAAGTAATGAAAATGGGTGTTACACTTTTCTCCTTTTCAGGTCGTATTATTTCAATTAGATTTATGCAAGTTTTGGGTTGTGAGTCTTGAAGATGTTAGGGTAGAAGTTGTGAAACCAATGTAAAATAAAAAATGTGAAATCATGAGCTGGCCTTGATTCAAACCCTCAACTGCTGGTGATACAGGTATAGCCAACTGCTTTGCAGCTAGCCTAAGCCTGACTTTTCAACTTTTGGTGTGACCCTTTCCATTAACCAGCACACAAAAGCAGGTTCATTACACTATTTTTCAGCTTTGTATTTTTCCTAAATTGAAAGTACAGGTTTGTTGTCTTTCCAAACAACTTTTTTTTTTTTTTTAAAGCTATGGAGTTACATAAATGACCTAAGCTCCAATTAGCATAAAATGGCAGGGCTGTATTAAGTATAGTGGAATGGTGCTGACTTGCATCAGCTGTAGCTTTGGATTACGGTGTTGAATTTTTGCTTGCTGCTGGTGTTCACGATCACAAACTAAATGCAGATACAAAGGTCTATCTGTCTACAGACCTTACTGAATGAGCAGTACAAGGCACAAAAAAGCTCAACAATTTTGTCACTGACAAGATTTTACTGCTTTGTTTCTTTCTTTCAATGCTGCTTTCGTGACCTGATCCTGCTTTCACTCGCATCAGCTCTAGGGCTTTCCACCAGTTGTGTTATGAGCAACATTTCTGCTTGCTTCAGTGGAACAGGCTTGGTGCTGGCTGGCCTTGAATTGCAAGGCTGACTGGGAAGGGGTACTTCCTAGCTTCTAGTGGAGTCATTCTTGCTTACAAAATGTGATTAAAAAGAGTCAAATCGACACTTCTGAGGATGACCCATTTTTTGAGAGGAAGAGAACAAGAGAAATTGACAGAATTTACCCATTATTATTAAATTATCAGCATTTTTTAGAGAAGTGTGAAAGAGGAAACTTGTCCAATACTCTCACTAAGAGTTTTACCAGTGCCATCCCCATGACAATTACTCATTTTTAGACAGACAGTGACATCACCATTTCTGCATGTGTTGGCCAACAGGGCTAACGAGCTGACATGTTACAGTACTGGTGATAGAACAGGCATGCACTCTGAAATAAATGTCTGTGGATGGATCTTACGGAGAAACAAAATCCCCAAATTATTGTGTGATAAGTGGAGAAATACATTTATCTGATAAAGCGTTCTCTGGAAACCTGTGATTAAATTTGAGCTGGAGTTTTGATTAATGAGAAGTGTGTGGCGAAACTCAGCACCTCAGTGTTTTGGTATCTTGCCCATGATAAATACTTAAAGCAGCCTCCTGCTTTGGCCATCCCAGTCTGTCTGATTTTCCCATTTTAAAAAAGTTGTCACATGAAGAACCATTTGGCAAATACGCACTTGTTTTCTATGCTGGTAATACTATGACTGTCTCGTCTCAAAGACAGAAGCCTAAATTTAGGGCAGGTTTGGAGGAGGAGAGGAAATTAAGAAAAAGGATGAGAAGATGGGTGCTGGGACAGGTAGGGCAGAGAGCGGTCTTACTGTTGTAAATGACATGAAATCCTAAAGGCTCACAAACAATAAACCAGTTTGGTTCAGTCCAAACGACTTGTTTTAATTCTTTTGAGGAGCTTCATCTTATTTCTGTTATTTCTTCCCTCCTATATTGAATTTCTAGATGGAAAGCTGGGGGCGGGGGGGGCCTTCATTTGGGAATCGTTGAAGTAAGGTATTTCCATGATTTCTTGTTTCCCATAAAATATTTTCTTTCTTCCTTTAAGCCATTTCTCGGAACAAATCTTTCCCTGTCACTAGTTTCAGTTTTGGTGAATTGGCATTTCCCAGTGGGCAAAAAAATTGTCGAGATGAAGCATTGCCAAAGAGTTTCAATTCCACAAGAGTGCTCTTGGAGGTATGCTTGGACATAAACAATGGAAGTGTCCCTATATAATTTATGGTGTTCTGAGAGAGGTAGGCAAAGAAAACCTTCCATCAGGAAGAAGCTCAGTTTAATTTGATTTGTAGAGGTTCTCTGGCTCACAAGCTATATTCTGGCTCCATTTTTGTATGGGTTTCTCAAGGCAGCTGTACAGACAAGTGCTCCTATTAACTGGTGTTTAGATTAGCATAGCTTGCTTTGGCAAGTTTATGGAAGGTATAGACACCTTTTAAACAGATATAAACTCCATCCTTAATTGTCTGTTGCATCTATATAATAATTATGCCAGACCTCAGTCTGGACTGATTGTGCATATAAAAAAGTTGTGATGATAAGACCCAATGGGAATATGTTAGTGTCTTTTAAGGATTAGGGATGGATTGTCTTATGGAAGGTTTCTGTCTCCTGAGGACTTAACCACATTAATTTCACTTCGATTCCATTCTACCGATCTGTTTTGGGAGAAAGCTTAATTTAGATTCATTTTTTTTAAAAACTGATGCAATGTTACTACTGCTATTTAAAAAAGAAAAATAAAAACATTTCATGCCAGATATGTGGAATGATGATATTCTGATGCTAACTAGTCTTCCTCCAAAACAAAACATCTACAAAATCATCGAACGCCTGCAAAGCCTTTAGATTTCAATAGAACTATGTTTTCTGACTGTCAGCAACCTGTCTTCATCTATCCATTTCCTATCTCCAGAAACCACGCTGCCTCCTTATGATGAGATTCACTTTTTGAATAATCAGTTTTCCACTCGTGCTTTTGTAAAATGCTCTGCTGTTGTGCTTCGGTTTTAGTACTTGCAGGGAAATTTAGATTACCCAGACTGGTTAGTGTGTTTTCAGATGTAACCAAAAGTCCAGTTAGGTTTCTAACCACCAAGAAAGAGCCGATAACCTTGCATTTTTCTTTTTATTATTATTATTCTTTTTTTAGCTGAGGTTTGATCCTGCACTTGTGCCCGTGCAGGCAGATTTGTGTCCCTGGGGACATCAGTTGCTGGATTAGATTGCAGGACTGGCCTTTTTTCTGATACTACAGGGAAAAAATGCATGCCTCTGGTCTACAAATAGAACTGATTAAAAAGAGCCCTGCAGTTAGGGAGAAACAAGGAGTAATGCTGAGCTCATATGTTTGCTCAGCCTAATAAAATGCAGTCTTTTTCTTAAAATACTTCTCTACAAATCACATCAGTGACTAACTACTGCCTACTCTGACTTGTGGATGAGTACTTCTTCACTCAGTGGTTTTCATGGACACTACTGAGGATAGATTAACTGCACAGGCTTTTTATCAGTAAAATGGCTTTTCTCCTATTAATGTCACATGGAAAGTTGCAAGTGAAACTCCTGAGTCTAAGGAAAAGGCTGTGTGCTGTTTTTACCATTGAGTTTGCATTTAATTTGAGAGAATTTAATCCTTTAGAGCGCACTTTGTGAAACAGAGCACTTGAGTGTTGAGGTATGTGTTACCATTCCTGCTGCACTCAGCAAATTTGCTGTGTGTTCAGTACTTTTAACACTGAAGTAATGTTTTGTTACAAGGGCTACAAATCCCTAAAGTAGAATTTGTAATGTGAAAGCAGAAGAAGAGAGGGACTATAAGATGACCGTTTGGGCCATTTAAGTAAACCACATCACAGGAAGCTGTGGTATTTCAGACTTGAGGGTAAACGGGGACATTATTCTATCTTGGAATGTAAATACATTTTGCCAACAAACTACAAAATACTGGATATGCTCCTGTTGTTTTGATGACAAAATATATCTGCCACACAACTCTTCACTATGCTTAATGTATGTCTCTTCTTACTTCATAAACGTGAATAGGCAAGAAAAAAGCTAATAATGTAAAGGCAGGCTTATTTCTGGAACAAATGTTATATCCAGCCGTTTGTTTCCTCCCAGCTAAGACAGTACTTGTTTAATTGGAAGGAAAAACGTCATAACATGGCTAACTGGCTTCTGCTACTGAAGTCCGTGCCAGAACTGTCAGGGTGGTGCTGCTTGTGGGGTGGTGTTTCCACTTTCTCATGGATTCAACCAACATGACTAACATAAATGAAGACCAGGGAACAAGGTCCATTCCCTTAGGCATGGTTTACCCAAACCTCCTGCTGAAGGCAGTGAGCTCTTGAAAAAGGTAGAGATCGCGGAATGGTGGGGTGTGAAACCCTTCATCTGTCGTGGGCATGTTTATACCTGGAAATATGCCAGGGATGTTCGTGTGTGAATATGAGTTCCTTCCCTATTCTGCTTTATCCACTTTTAAAAGGTGGATAAATCTGAGTGTTTCCTGAACTGTAAAGTTCTAGTTCAGACAGACCAACAAACAAAAAAGCTGGTGTGTTCCAAGTTGGCATTGATCTCTATTTGCCTTGAGTTAGTCCATGCCTTGTGGGAGCTGTAGTTCAGGGCTGGTAACCACTGCAGTGCAGCCTCTTCCCTGGATGAACAGCTGTGGTGCATCAGCCTCATATTCTGTTTTGTGCTGCTTTTCCTTGATCAAAAAAGTTCTCCTGAAAGCTACCGGTTCCTACAGAAAGCTTTCAGAATTTGTCAAAACTGTTTTCCAACATGGAAATGTTTACCTTAAATTTTTTGGCCAATGCTATTTTCAGGATGGCAGGGACAGCGCAACAGATCAGTTAGGGGAAACGCTGAACCACAAGAAGAGAGTTTAAATTACAGCAGTGACTTTTTTTACATGTAGCTTTCCCTAGTTTAAAGCTAATGATTAATCATAGATGCAAAAGAGGCTTTGTGCTTTGACAGCACCTTTCCCAAAGGATATTCTCAAAGCAGTCTGTGCAGAATGAGTTCCCTCATAATTACCCCTCATATTTTGCAGATGACATTGTTGAGGTGCAAAAACACCACTCAAAACTATGCAGAAGTCTGTGACATGGATAAAACCCAGGTTTTCTGAATGTCAGATTTGTCTGAAGGTTCCTTCTCTTTGCTGGTTGCAGCAAAAGAGAGTAAGTTTGAAGGCAGAGCACAAAAAGAAGGAATAAATTCTACGATTTGGCTTTTGTATCTTTATGCTTCTCAGACACCCTTCACACTTAGGGGTGTAACCGTTTTGTGACTAAACTTGCAGCATAGCTATAAAAGCTTGGGGCTAACCAAGGCTAATTTTAAACCATCCCTCATTATCTCTGTCATTTGTAGGGTGAGTTTTAGAAGGTGGTATTTTTATTTGATAGAAGGAGCCAATACAGCTCTGTTGTCAACAACTAGCTTGGCCAGAATCAATTAATCGTTATAATTACCTGCCTCAGGACTCCTTTTTGACTTGCTTTGCCTTGCTGGCTAACGAGATGTGTTACCTCAGCACAGCTTTATAACGTGCCTGCTGTTGATTTACTGTTGCTTGAGGCTAGACAATTCCTGCCTGACAGCAGTTCCTAAGCTTTGCCTGTAAAACCTGTATGGCAGCCAAACCACACATTTGCACAAAGAAAACAGGCAAACGTGCACAGAAATGGATAGGATAGAAACTGCTGCTGGTCCTGCTTAGAATGGTGTCTAGAGGACACGGTCTTTTCTAGCTACTGCTATGGGAAGGGAGAAGGTTTACATATAAGACGACCTCACAGCAAAACCCCTCAACGTCCTTAAAACTGCCAAAACACACAGCTTTCTAACCAGCTGTTTCTGCTGATGGAAGAAGGCAGAGTGGCTCACTTAAACCATTGGGGCAGGTGTCACAAGTTCAAGAAAAGAGATTCATCATTTTGGAAGTCAAAGCAAAGATTCCCAAAAATCAAATCTTCAAGATTTCCAGCTTTCCTTAATAGTAAGGATTTGTTTTACTGATCCCTAGAGGAGGAGGATTTGGAGGACAGACTGTCTCCTCAGACAAAGGAGAAGTGTTAAAGTGCTTCCCCTTAATTAGGCTTTTCTTTCACAAAGGCATTAGTAGATACTTGCAGCTGTAGCAGTAAAAAGCAGTTTTGCAAGGTTAGGATGATAAAGAATGGAGTATGTTTTACCTCAGACTCCTCCCTTACTAATACCCCTACAGTTCTCTCTTGTCTACCATGGTTTCAATCCCAGTGGGTTCTTTTTAGTGTAGAACTGAGCAATTCCAAAGGACTAGAGACATGTCTGCCTCTGATCAAAGCAGGACACTGCCATGACGTTTGCCATCTAGCACTGACACTAATACACAGTGAATACCGAGACTCAGGGCTCTTAGGCTAAATAAATTTAAAGTCACGATTAAGGTGATCCTATCCTAAGTAACAAGAAGTGGCTAGTGCTAAGCAGGTTGGTAGGTACTTTGCTGAGGGTAAAATGCTTTATAAATGTGTGTGTTTTAGCTTATTCTACAGTTGGCAGCGTAGCCATTTGTTTTTATGCAGCATAGCTGACCTTTCATAGGTTGCAAGGAATTAAATGAAACAAGTTATAAGTCAGCCAAATAAATGGTCTTAATTTTCTAAAGGTGACTTCAATTCAGAAAAATGCATATTCAAGCATGCTGAAAAATTTCTAGGCAGAAACTTGGAGAAAACAGGTGCTTTAGTGCCTCTGATTTTTTGTGTCTCAACAATAAGTCTGCACTTAAATTAAAACAAATATTTCAGTTTCTCAGTGTATCTAGGGTTTTAACACAGTCCCTGTAGCAACCAGGTTTATGCAGAATGTCCTATTAGTTTCAGTGGAGCTGGAGAGAGTGGGAGGAGGGAGAAGAGATTTCGCATGCAGTTGGCGAATTTTTTCCTTTCAGGCTTACACTGTGCAGAGTACACACACACTTGCATTATGCTAAGTAAACTATGCTAATGGTCATTTAGGCAGGTCAGGTCCTAAATTAAAGTACATAGCACTTTCCAAGCTAATATCTTGGGCTTCCCAACAGACTTCAGTTCAGCTCTGCAGAGTGGTGCATCTCCTGTGGCCCAAGCTGGCTAGCTGAGTCATCTCTGCAGAGTGCTGTAATGTTTCATGCAGACGTACACTAAAACGTGATCTCTTCTGTGCTGTCCCATCAATAGGCTACTTACCATGTGTTCACTAACTACCTTGGATGGTATCTAAATGCTATGGCGGATAGGTAAACTATACTGCCCCTGAAAAAGATTTCACTATATCTAGCCTATAGGGAAAGGAGAAAAGGAGAGAAATGATGTGAGATTTCTCAAGAAAATCCACATAATTGCTCCAACAAAGCTCCTATCTCTACCTGTGCAGCAAGTGCAATTTTCTCATTTTATCTTTCTGCATACCCTACAAAGCATAATTGTGGAAAAGCTGAGCAAACGAATCTCTTTATACTTGACTTGGGATTATTTCACAGATCTTTTTCTCTTGCTCAGAAGGAAAAAATCCATTTATTCTTATCAAGCAAAACAAAATTATAACAAGGAAATAAAAGCATTAGATGTCTTCTGGTATGAAAAAGGCTGAGTTGAGAGTGAGGTGGGGGAAAAACCCGAAACAGACTGTCTTGCCAATCTAAATTAGGAGATGAAAGTTTAAGCCAGTCAGGAACTTCCTGACAGAGACATCATCTGCTCACATAACTTGGATATAAATACTATGCTTTAAGCTCTAAAGGTAAGGAGGATACTAATAGCTGGAGCTGTTGAGCTGGGAATTGAGGGACTGTAGGAACTTCTTTTTGGCTTGGCAATAAGGGTTCCAGAAGGCCAGAAGAATCTCCTTCCTCCCTCCCTCAGGTACCTTCCTTAACCCTTTTCAGCTACCAAGGCACTGTGTGCCACCAGGGTACCTGGCAGGTACCACATGAAGGTAAAATGAGGGAGTGACAGGAGATGGGGAGAGCCTGAGAGGGACAGCAGGAATAAGGAGGGACCCACATAACGCAATGCCTCTCAATGGAGCCTTCGGAGCTCTCAGCTGCTGCAGCTCCTGCTTTTAGTCAAGAAATTTAGCTATAGATGAACAGCAAGTGCACTCTTATAAACTTAAGGTTTGGTATTAAAACATCCCTCGTTATCATCATCCTCTTGCTCCCTCACTCTTCCAAGTATGGCCCTTGTCACATCAATCATTGCTTTCTCTTTGTAGTTTAGACCTGTTGGGACTTCTTGCAGCAAGGCAGTACATCACCTTTAATTAAACAAAAATTACTTGGGCAGATAATGTAACTGTTCATTAATTTGTGGGCGAGTTACTCTTACCGCAGCAGCTCTCTTCTGAGCATATAATGCAAGAGTGCCATAGGCCAGCTGTGCTTCAGCCTCCCTGGGAAGCCTGTGAGGACACAAGATCACCTAGATTCAAGACACAAGATTCCCTCGCCTTTAGCAGCTGCGGTAGCACAGCTCCAAAATGTTCTACCATGTATCTCAGTTGTGAATTAAGCAAGCTGTTAAGAACTGGGCCTTTCTTTTCCTCCCACAGCAGTAAAGTTACAACTGTAACTTTATGTAGTTAAGATATAGGAAGGATAAATATATATAAAAAGTCCACACGCCATCACTAGACATTAACCACTTCATTGGTGGTCAGCACAAGTGACCTCCTTTGGAGCTATCACATGAAAGCAAATGCACGCACCTTGTTAGTCAAAGCTGGACTGTCAATACATCTCTGCATGGAGGGTGGCACCTGGTAAATATCTTGTCCCACTAGACCATGACCAGTGGGTATTTGGTAAATTCCCTGATTCAGATGGGAAGGTGGCACTTGGTAGACAGGGTCCCGTGCTGAGGCATGTGAGCTTGGCACTTGGTAGATCTTTTGCTGGTTGAAGGATTGATGCATCAATCCTGAATTGGACATATCCTGGCCAGAAGGACTGTCCTGTACCACTGGACCTATCAGGAGTTTCACACGGTTGCCTGGAACAATGCCTTGCCGGCCATGTAAGGAGCAGAGCCACCATCCTTCAAGACCTTCAGTGTTCTGTTCTATCACTGTCAAAATGTCTCCTTTGCGGAAGGCCAACTCCTCTGCGCATTCGGGGACGTTATCGTACAGGGCTCTTGCCATAAGATTCTGTGGAGAAAGAAGGGCAAGAAAAACAAATGAACAAAAAAGCTAGATTTTTTCTAAAACTTCAAGCACATTCTAGGGGGAGACAAATAAGAACTGAATTGGAAAAAGTGTGCAGAAAATCAAAATGACACAGAAAATAATGCAGCACAGGATTCCTCTGTCCCAGTTTGGAGAAATGAGAGGCTTATGCATTAGCAGCACTGCTAGTGAGAATTTTACCAGTAATACTAGGTCAGATAGAAGCTCTTTATGTGGTCTATTCACCCAGAGAGAAGTCAGGAGAGTTCTGCTCTTGGCATTGAGATGCTCTTCCTGTGACTGGGGGCTTGTACCTTCATCTCTTGACATTGATTTCCCTGGTGCGCTCTGTGTACCGCTACAGTTAGCTAGCTGATTTTTAAAATAAAACTTGAACAAGACTCTCGGGGACATAATCCAGAGCAGTTGTTTCCAAACATTTTTACATTTGCAGGGTTCCAAAAGACTTTCCAGTAGAGGTGCAGATCCCATTAGTGTAAAGACAGTGGGCTGGCTTTTCCTAGCTGCCACCTGCAGGCTCCTTAAAGTCAGGGATCTGTAGACCACCTGGTGAGAAAAACTGGCCTAAAATACAAATTGACAAAATGTCACAGTTTTTTAACTACGATGCTCACATTGGCATGTAGCTCTGTGCCTCCTCATTCTTTAAACTTCCTTGGTGGCACAGCACAGCATAGCACTAGCTTAAAAGGTAAAAAGCTTCCTCCCCCCACTGCCTCAAAACCACCACCAAAAAAAAAAAGCCAACACCCCACCTCAAAGGACAAGGTTCCTCAGAGTCCCACTCTCCATAGAAAGATCTTGAAGAGAACATTATTTAAAAAATAATGTGCCCAGTAACCCCAGCTGGAGTCATGCCTTTGCCATTGGGAAAGCTGTATCAATCTACGTGGGCCTGTTCTTATGCCAAAAAGCATAAGAATTTAGGTACTAAGCATTACCATAGAGTGTGTCTATATGTAACTTGGGAGGAGTCTAAGGGCAGCCAAGGAGTGTCTTTGACCTGCGTCAATATAGTTTAAGCATTCTTATATGCATTTTGCTTGATCACGTCAAGCAGAGCGGTAACATTAATACAGGGAACTTCACACAGGTCTACTCCCAAGCATTTGCCTCATGTTTCAGGCAGGCTTTGCAGCTTGCCCTGACCTCTGTTTTGTTGTGGTTATGCTACCAGCAGTACCTCTGCTAAGAAGTTTTAAGCCAACTCCCAAGTCGATGTAAGATTATGGTCTGTGAGGTACAAATATGTTACTGACAAGTGCCGTTTCCTCTCACAGATTGAATCAGCTCCCTTCTCTCTTTCTTTGCAGCCCTGTATGGCACATCCAGTTCTGAATAATCGGCCAAGCTTAGGTATTCAATGGAAAGTAGGCAGGCTGTCTGTACTGACATTCTTGGACCCCTCACAAAGGCCATGAACACTGAATTTCTTGGCTCTGGTGATGTTTCCAAATGCGTTGGCAACAACTGCTCCACGCCTGCCTGGTTCTCGTGAAGGCAGTCAGCAGAGACAGTTATAAAGTAATTTTAAGCACTTGAAAAAATATAGGGAGCCCTGGATCTGGAGCGTTCTAGCTAAAGTATTTGGATGCAGTACACAAACTGAAACGGTGCTAATCCACTGTAAGATAGGATATGCAGCTGCCTTGAAGATTTATCTTTCCTCTGTTAAAGGGACAGTATCAAGTACAGTTTAGTGGTTATATCTGTCATACTTATCCTCCTTCTTGGACATATCAAAACTTTTTTTTTTTTATCCCCCACTTGTTATATCTTTTCCCATTGACACACACTGATGACTTCCCCTCATCTCTGTGCTTCATCAAGACAGCAGACTTCCATTTGACATTGCTCTGTTCAACTTTTCCTAAGTGTAGTATACGGCCAGGGGGTTGTATGAAGAGCTCACTGGTGGATGAAGAAAGGGGAAGCTCAGATGTCACATAAAAGGTAGACAAATATGCTTTTCCCAAGATATGGTGTTGAAACAGGGTGCATGAGATCAGTTTTCTCTACTCTGAATGGGGGATCAGCTTTCAAATGTATGAGAAACACTGGCTTTGCCTTTCATCAGCATCATTAGTGAGGTCAGTATAAATTAAGCTTTGGCTTGGAAAAGCAGGACTGCCATTTTGAAATCCCATGTAAACAGCAGCACTTAGGCCCACCATTCTCTCTGATGTACATCTACTCAGCTCATCAGTCAACAACACTAAGAAATGCGAATAGAGAGAAAGCAGGGAGCAATTCTGCCCATGCCTTGGCAGAACTGTAAAACTATTCTTTAGCATGGTCAAAACCAGTGGTGTCGTCTTGAACGCTACATCTATGCTCTTGCTGTGTTGACCTGGCTGCTCAGCTGAGCCCAAGGAGTTCAGAAAAGAAAAGCTCCTGTCTAGTCTGAATATTCAAGTTAATCTCTTACCTTTCTACATTTCTTTCTAATGTGACTTTCACAGGCGAAATCTACTCACATGACTAGTTCAGCCTGTGCAACTGACTGTTTAAAGGAGACTTTTGCAGAAAACGTTGTTTAAAGAAGAAGATTACGGGGGGGGGGAGGGAGGAGGGCAGAAAACAAGAAGGCTAAATCAATGGTAAATACTTATTCTTTTATACTTTGGTGATTAAAGGTATTGAAAAGCCTGTTTAGCTTCTACAGCAAAGCAATTCTCAGAACAAAGCTGGAATGGTGGTAGAATTAGAGCAGATAAAAGTTCCCATGTGAATTTTTTTTTCCTGTTGCTCATTATCTCTGTCCCAGTGACCTTCTCACCACCTGGCATGCAGCATGTTAAGACTTTCTGGATGTGCTTCAAGAACTTCTCTGCTGCAAACAGCTTCAGATTCTTGTTGTCAGTGTTAACTCAGGCACCAGCATGTGAATTATACTAATTGGTTGCCACTTGTTTCACAGCAATTTCCCCAAGGCCTTTTAAATAGCCCGGACCCGTGCTACCAGCATCAGTCACTGATGGAGCAGTGAAGCAGGCAAAATATTCCTCCAAATAAGCACTGGGACCAGAAACACTAAGCCTGTTGCTTGTTGCCAGCAACATAGGCACTGTTCCTGCTAAGCAAACCTTCTGTGTCTTGAGTATTTCTCTGACTTCATTCTTCCTTCGCAGGGTTTGTTAATATGAGCTTCAGGAACAGTGTCACCGTTGCTTTTATTAGTCAGCTGAGTCAGTCACGAGAAAAATGAAATTGTCACCACAGAAGGTCATCAGGAAAGCTTTTGAAAACCACAGAAGTACCTTTAACCTTCTGTGTTGATCAGAATGGTAGTCTCTACTTTTCCACACACAGAAAGAAGTCCTGATTGAAGACACGCTGCAACACTTGTGGGCTTTATCTGGATTGATTTGACAAATTCTAGTAACTTTTGGATACTGTGGGCATCATAGCTCACATCTCACAACAGTCCCTTCTCATTGGTCTTATCAGCTGGGGAGGGTTATCTGGAATTAATAGGACTTGCTCTTGGAGGCATGGATCTGTTACTCAGCTGTCTGTGAAATAGGCATCAAAGAAGCACTAACATCTGATATGAGAAGGCAAAGGCACAGCAGTGGCCTTTTTGTATGACTAAGTGCTAGAAAAACCCTCGTCCATTTCCTAAACAAATTGGCAACAGAGAAAGGGCTGATGAGAAACTTGTCTTGGAGCTTGTTTTGGCAACTGGCAAGTTGCACAGAAGTCCCTTTATATTTCTAATACAAAAAGGAAAAAAAGGAGAACAACAGATTCAGAACTACAAATTCAAGTTCTGTAATGCCAGGGGAGAAATGATCTGATCCTAGATAGGGAAAAAAATTTGGTTTGCCACAGAAATCAGCTGTGCTCCATTAAATGAACATATTGGCAGCTACCACCTTCTTTTAGTAAGATTAAGGATGGAAGTCTCTGTTGCCCTCCAATTAAATTAGCTGCATGATAGGTGCAGTGGTGCTCTCCTCAAAATCTGAAAGTACCTGTGGTCTATATACAGCTCCATTCTCCTGAGCCCTCTGTGTTAACAGCAGTCATACTTCAATTCATGAGTGCTTCTCTACAACTAATTGTTGACTGGAAAGATTCAGTTCAGCTTTTGTATCCTCAAGCCTTGCTAGTAATACTGGGACGTTTGGAAGTCAAAGCCAGGGTCAGCCCCCCACTGTGTTAATACTCTGTACAGGCAGAACAAAAAAACCCCATTTGTTCCGAAGAAACTTAAATTCCTCTTAACCTTGGACTCTTGAGTGCAGAGAAAGCATCTTCTGTAAAATCACTGAAAAAAAGGAAGTTTTTCAGTCTTCTGTTAAATAAAGTGCTACCCCAGTCATCAGCAGGTCAAAGCGAAAGGGAGCCTGACCCTAATGACTGCTGCCCAGGCATTTCAGCTGGAAGGTGGTGCTGCAGGAAAAGGCTCAGCAGACTTTGTTGATGGCTTGTGTCAGAAACTCTGTCTAAAAGAACTAGAACTGAAATGGATACTCTCTAGATTAAATGCAGATTACAGTGCCCATAGTCCCAACTTTCTACATTGGTTGAGAGAAAAGTAAAGCTTTCAAGCTCTCTCTAGGTAAAGTGAACCTGGGATTTGAAACTTCTACCTAAATTTTCCTTTAATGCCAGCTGCAAGTCCATTAGATAAACCCTGGAAAGGCATAATTCAGTCTCTGCACACCTTAAATTTTTCTCTCTTTTGTGTCCAGAATGCATGTCCTAGTAAAACCTGACTGAGAGCAAAAGAGGCTGCCCTGAAAGTTGTCAACTGTTCTACTTGGAGAACCTGAAGAAAAAAAAAAAAAAAACAAAAAAACAAAAAAACCTGTAAACTATTTTTCTTCTCAGATGCTGAAGGGATTACAGGCCAGATTCAGATCCATAAATGAGGTCTACTATAGAACAGGCAAAGGTATCTCCTCTCTCCTTAACCGACTGCAATTGATGGTTAACATGCCTGCAGCTGAACAAAGATGCATAAAAATACTTTGAAAAATATGATCTGTTTGGGTTGGCCTTCCCTGCAGCAAAGGGAACTGATAGAATTCTGTAATTTGTGGCTTGGAGGATGAAAAGGCTGTTTGTTGATGAGGCTGAGTGGCAGAAGAAGCAAGAGTTAAAGAGAGTGGTGGAAACATCTACTCTTTCTGTTAGAGTAAACACATCCAGTGACGTGGGTAACAAGAGGGCGTGAGGTGCCCACAGCCATGGAAGCAAACACAGGAATAATAAATGACACGCTATGAGATTAAATACAATGGACTCTTTAAGGGCTGAGTGTTGCGGTGCCAAGCTCTTAGCGCAGGGCTGCTGACTTGACTCGTCAGCCAGCTCTGCAATGAATGAACGCTCGAGGAAACGGTTCAACCAACCATAAGCTCGAAGAAATTCAGTCGCTTCCCTCAGAGGTGCAATATGAGGATGTTCCAGAGCACGCAGGCTTGTGGGTACTGATCCCTGTTCTGTGCTTGGCTGGTGGGGTGTGCTGTTTCGTTCTGCTTTGTCTTGTTTTTAAATACTGCTTCCTATGTGTAGAGTTTATGTGAAAACAGAAGCAGGGAAATCACCTCTGCCCTTAAACTGAAAAAGGGTGGGACCCCCTTTTTCTATTATTGGACAAACTGTTTCTTAAAATGCAAAATGGCTTCTCTTCTACATTTAGCTAGCTTAGGAGAAGGAAGGAAGAGAAGAACAAAGGAAGGAAAGGTGGGGAGAGACACCCCAAAGGATTGTCTATGCACAAACCAGTAGCTTCACTTTGGTTGGACTTTGCAGACTTTTAATTATCCATCACATAATATTTTTAATAGAGATTCCCCTCTCTCCTTTTGGTTCCCCTTGTTTCTGCTTTAGGTTTCTTTAAAATGAATCGCTGCCATTCCAAAGTAAGCTTAAGCATTTGCATACCCTGGTGGTCGTAATAGGCCTAATAGTAATGATTTGCCTGTGAGACTGAAAAACCAATCTGAAAATCCAGTAAAGAGTTGAGTTTTGAGAGAAATAGTTTGACTACAAGCAGTACTGGTAGAAGAGAGGGAAGTTCAGGCTCTGTTGTGCCTTCTGACAGAAGGGCTTCAGTGCAAGAGTCACTGGACAGTTTAACATTGGTGCTTTTTAGCTCTCATCTCCTTTTCTGTTTCTCATTGTCACTGGCAATAAAGAATTTATTGTGCTGTGTTTGCAAGGAAAGAAACTACCGAGGCACAATAGGTAGCAGGTCTATCTATAATAAGCAACTTTTCATGAGGCTACTTAATACAAGTTGACAGAGGTCACCGAGTAAGACATTCAGCCTTGAAAAATGTCTGTTGCTGGTCTCCTCAAACCTGGAAGAAGGCAGTGTGAACAGCAAAGGCAGTTATCTAGTACACACAAAGTTGCACTGGCACGTTCTTAGGCATGTCCCTGTGGGCACTGACATGGCGAATGGACTGTGAAACGGCACCTTGCTGCTTGGCCGCAACAGCCCCCACATGTGTGCAGAGCTGTAACAGCTAATTGCCAGCAACAAGCTCTGTGCAGGTACTTACTGTTTATCTTAAGTCGATAGTTATATAGAGGAGGCAGGAAGTGCTACCACAACATATATGAAAGAGCTCGCTGCGCTACCAGGGTGTTGCAGTTACCACAACTTCAGCAAGAGGACTCTGAAAAGCCCTTAGCATCTAGTTCAGACTGTGGGTCTGCCCGCTGGCTCTGGGAGCTGTGAGCTTCCTTGGCTCACATCTAACAACAAAAGAGGGAGCCCGGTTGCAAATGCTCAGCATAGTAATGTTTCAGTTGACTCTTACAGGCAAAGCTCACAATTCTACTTTTTAGGCACTCTCTTGCTTTCTTCCACCAAAAACCAAGTTTTGTTTTAATGCAGATATTTTTCTGGTCAAGTGTTGCTAGCCCAAATAATTACAAGTCCTGCTGGATGGAAATTAAGGCAGTTTTCCATGCATAGATTTGGGGGGGCTGATTTTACAGCTAATGAGAGAGTGAGCTATGAGGTTAACAGCCTAAGCAGAGCCTTAAGAAGGACATATCTTCATCCACCCTAAGTATCCTTGTGGTCTAGTCCCATGCCTCTCTGGAACAGAAGCTGTCAGTCATGCTAAAGTACACCAAGCTGCCTGGAGGCTGTGATGTGGAAAACCTTGGGTCTGCATGGCAGAAAGGCAAGTGTCTTATTTCAGTGCTCCACCAAGTGGTCCCAGCTGCTCTGTCTGGTCTGAGAGGCCTGAATTTCGGAGTTTGTGCTGGATGGTTTTTTTTTTTTTGTAGTGTGACCACTTACGCACAAAGTAAAGATGAAAAATGGGAATGTCCCTTCCTTACTGGTTCACACTTGGGTAAGCCAAAGTAGGCATTATGGCTGTCATTCTCTGGATATATTCACCATCAGTTTTTGCAGGCACAATACTCTACCCAGCAGGGGTGGCAGGCAGGCAGTGAGCAAATCGACTAGGGCCCAGGCACTTCACACTCCTGCTCAAGATGCTGATGTGGTCCATCAGTTCACCCAAGACTGGGATTCAAACGTAACTTAAATATGTGAGAGATCGACTGCTCTCTGGTCTGAGAACGTTTTTTTGTTTCAGTGTAGCTGTTCTATTTTAAGCAAATAGGAGATATTTGTATATCCAGTTTTTTGTAGGCAAGGCACAGCAGTGAACGTGCAACTTGGGAAGGAATCCAAACGCGTCAATCCAAAGGAAGGAATTAGGAAGGGGGGGGGGGTAAAAAACATAAAAATGTGAAAACAAAGGTTAGAGCAAGAGATCCTAACTGAAGCTTTGGCCTGTGTGAATAAAATACTTCATTGTTCTGCACTGAGTGCATTAGCTTATTGCTGTGCTTGAGATTTCAAACTGGACAAGTGAGTTGAAAAGAAAGTTTTCTGGCTTTGTATCTATTAAGAACAACAAAATGATAACTCTACATTGGCTAGAAGGACAATAAGCCAGGCTTTGTTTGTTTGTTCGGGTGATACTCTTGTCTCTTCATTGAGTTTTGGTTTTTGGCTTGGCCGGTTTTATTTTGTTTTAGTTAGAGGGGATGTAAGGTGTGGGGGTGCTGCTCTGCTTTCCTGGGCATCACAAAGGTAACCACAGAAATATAATTTTAGGTCAGATGTTAAATAAGGAGTTGATTTACCCCTTCTGTTTCTGATGCAGTGAAAGGTGGATGTATTGTGTCACAAACACCACTTGAATTGCACAAAACCTCTGAGGTGCTCCGTGAGCATGTAGGAGGAGTTTAACAGAAGTGGCAACTCCCTTTCACTACATAGCAACCTTCTGTTTGGAGTCTGTGCAGTGAGACGCAACGGGTCATAGCTACGCTAGAAAAGCGCATATCTGAGGTAATGCTCTTTCACTCAGCCCTGGGGAACACCCCTGAGATTAATGCATGCTGCTCCTGTGTTGTCAGACCACCCACTCCGTTTTGGAGCTATTGTAGAAGGCAGATATGGTTAGCGACAGTAACATTTACAGTGAAGCAGAACAGGCATCTACTGATGACGTATCCTGATGTTACTCCCCTGCCCTCTGAGTTTCTGGGGTTTTACAGGAGTGTTGAAATACCATTTTCTTTGCTCTTTCTGGGAATGCAAACCACATCCCCTGACTTACCTTCACGATCTATTAATATTTTGGGAAATTCCACCACACCTAACTCAAATTTTTCTGTATATGTTTTACCCCTGTAACCAGTTTCCTTTTCCCCCACCCAAGGAAGGGTGTGATCTAGTTCCATGACTTTAAAAGGCCTTTTCAAATCTGTCTGAGGGCTGTGTGCCTTCTGTGACATCAACAGGGGGAAGAAAAAAAAAAAAAAGGCATGCAAACAATAGCCTTGGAGTAAATATGATCTCACTGTGATTAAACCGCAGTACATCAAAATCAAAAAGCAGATGGAAAACCTAACCTCCTTCCCTCAGGCAAGCAATTAAAAACTTAATGAAAGGAGATCGGATGTTGAATGTTTAAGAATTGAAGGAGCAGAGCAGAAGGGAAAAAAAAAAAAAGGATGGAAAGAAAGAAAGAATCCTGAAACGTGTGTTTTGAGTTCTCAGTTTTCCATTTTCTGGCATTTGCAAGCAGTCTTCTCCCAGACAAAGTTTCCCTAAAAAAAAAAAAAAACAAAAAACCCAACTCTCCTCCCAAATTTAACCCTTTTCTATGCAGCTCTGGGGAAACAATCACAACTCGATTGTCAAGAAACCATAGCTGTGTAGACATAGGACCTCAGTATTGTCACCAACTTATTTCTGTCTTCAGCTGATGTCTTCAGCTTCGGAAAGTATGATTTTTTTTTAATTTTTTTTTTTTTAATCTAGAACTTAGCTGAACCGGGACATGCTCTTCTTCCCCCAAGTCTCTCCAAGAATTCTCCATAGAAGGGAAAGCCACCCTTCTCTGTCATTTTAGTGTCACCATCTGGGATACTATACAGCAGCTGCAACTTGGGATGCCTTGAGAGTCCAGCTTACTGAAGAAAAAACAAGGTTGGGAACTCATGTTTCCAGGCTCTTGCCAGCCCTCAGCAGGCTGGTGGGGTGACAGGCAGCAAGCTGCCTGTGAATCAGACACACTTCCAGGGGAGCAGGGCCTGGCTGGCAGATGAGGCTTGCCAGGTTCAGTCAGGGTCTTCTCCATACCACAGGGCACTGGCCAAAAGTCAACAAGCCTCCCAGAACAGCTCAATTTTGGCAAGCTGAGATTTTCTAGTGAAGCGTACCCCTGGAGAAGGGAGAGGGAGAGTGTGTGGGTGCGTTTTAACCAGTTATAGTTACTATGCTTAGTCTCAGATTGAAATACAACTTTAACTGTATTCTTGATCACGTGAGAGATTGGTTTCTGCAGTTTCTGGGCTGTGAACAAGATAAAGCAGTATAAGCAGGGAGAGAGAAAAAGGAGAAGATATCTGCTTGTAAACTAGGCCCTTCTATAACAGTAAAAACTGGTTTATTACCCTAAGCATTTTAACTGGATGTAAAGTCCATAGGACAAGGGCATTCACGACTCTACCTACTGCAAGCTGTATGTTAAACACAGAGTGCACACTTCCAGTTGTTTCGTACTTAACCCTTTGGATCAAAAAAATTCCTTTGAAAGAGAATAATTGAATTTTCATGGTCTGTATTTTCTTCCCCCTGCCCTCAAATAAGCAGGACATTCATAGGAGAAATTGAGATTTACTTCTAGGATCCTTCAGCATTTTCTAAGATTTATTGTCACCAAATGATACACAGTATCGCTCCTGCTAAAAATTTCAACCTTGCCGTGAATGAGGCCCACTTAAGAAAGGGCTTCTGATGTGCTGACTGCATTCCCGTAGAGTAAATGCATTCTTATTACTCTTCCTTTTCCAGGCAGGCTAATCCACTCTGACTGTGAATTAAGTGTTTTTAAAACAAACACAAAAATAGAAAGGCGAGAATGGGCCTCATCCCTATAGAGAAAAAAAAAAAAAATTGTCATGCTATGCACTTGTGTTTCTAGGACTGCAAACTATAGCTTTAGCAGTCCTGTTTCTTGTCAAACGCAAGCTATGTCCAAATCTGCTGTGGAAAAATGAACTCCTTAAAATTAAGACAGTTTCCACTACTGTAATGTCTAGACCAAAAGGCAAAAGAAAAAGGTCACTTGCCAAGAGCAGCCTGTGATAGACAGGCAGCAATATTCAAGGGCTGTACTCTTAGCTGCTATAAAGTGACCCAGCTTCACTGATCCCGAGAGCTGCAGCCATTTACAGGCAGCAAGGAGTACCTCTAATTGCAGCTTTACTGAGCAGTAGCCCAACTTAACAAATACTGCTGAATACATGCCATAAATATTCTTTTGTAGTACAGTCCCAGAGGACTGTCTGATCAAGCCTACTGAAGACCTAGCATAAAGCATCTTTCAGCAGTCACAGTACTGTTGTAACAGGTAAATGTCCATTGCCTTCATGGATGCTCAGAGAGCATGTATTACATAAAGAAGCATCTTGAAAAGTGACTTGCACATTTGCGATTCCAAACATTACTGAATGTGGGCTCCTACAGAGGTGTGTGGACTTCAGTGTCTCAAGAAGTTCAGCTACTTGTCTCCATCAAGTGCAGCCAGAAACGGGAACAGTAGAAGAAAAGGGTTCTCCGCCATTGCTACAGCTAAGGCAGACACCTCTACATGCTCCTAAGTGCTTATATTGCTTTAAAAATGAAATTAAACTCTAGATCTTAGAGACAGGTGCGTTCCTACCTACTGTTGATATGAATGGAATTTAAATACTTAAATGTCTGCTATAAGCTAGTCCAAAGAAAATAAGCACAACAAAAGTAACTTTACCTAGGCCCCTAAGTGACCTAAGCCCATCTATTGTATGCAAGTCCTTCCCATGCCCCTAACATGCTTGGTAACAGCAATATGACAAGGAGGAAGCCCTATGCTCCAGTCATGGCTTTCTACTCTTTGTATGCACAGAGGCACAAGGCTGTTTGCTATTTCCAGATACTGAGGGAACAGCCTGTTCTCCTGCACTTCTGTGCAAGAGCAGGGCCTCATGCTTGGCCAAAGACTACCATGAGTGCAAGTTCTTTGCAAGAAGACAAATATGTTTCTTGTCTCCTACCATTTCTAAAGTTGGCAAAAGTAACCAATAGGTACATCCACTGCAGTAGTGGTGCATGGAGGTGCGTGTGACTCAGGAGAATTACCTCATTCAAACTTTTACTTGGGTCATTAGACGCGCCTGGCCTTGCTGCAATGACTCTGGAATTTGTAATGGCGCACAGGCAGTTCAATAATATAAACTTCTTCTGAGTCACCACACGTAGGAGTTCAATGTTCAGTGATAAGGTATCAGTGCAAGTATAATCTTTTCTAACCCTGCTTGTTGCTGTGCTTGAGATCATACAATTCCAAAGGTGAGCTTGCACATGGTCTTACGAATTGTGGTCCAACACTTAATGAGTTCACAATAACACTTCATGAGACTTCTCCAAAGGCTAGCCTGTATTCTGCAAAATGGTGGTTATCGGCTTAGAAGGGTGCAGAACTCTCCTGAAATGTACTTTTATTTTTTCCTTTGCAGAAGATGTTTCCATAAAGTCTTACTATTAGGCAGTTCTCCTGCTCTCTGATCTGGTAGGATCCCCTCTGAGAGGGTCTTTTGATAGTATGGCACTGTTTGGAATGACTAATGTTAAGGCAAGGTACCTCAAGGCAAACTAATAGTTTAATGTGACTGCAACCTCTAGCAGGATCTTAAAAGCACAAGCAAAACCCCCACATTAGTATCCAATGCCTCTTGTACTATCTAGGGTCAAACTGAATTGGAACTATCAAAAATGTAAGGAAGACTGTTCATGTGGCAGTTCTGCTTCTCCATCATATACTAGGAACCACTGGACAGAGGTAGATTAGACTACCAGTTTCTTGATGAAATAGACTTACAGCTACATTACTCATGAGCAGCTGTTAGCATAAATACATAGAATTTTAGAAATCATGCAAGAAAACTGCATGCTGTTAGCTGTAATGCTTTGTGATGGCTCCTCTTCTTCCTCTGAAACAAGTCCTGTAACATCCCTAAGCCTCAGCACCTCCATCTGTAAAAGAGAATTAACAGCACCTTGCTATCCTACCAAGTCTTTGGGAGGGCAAACAAATTCTATTGTGGGAGTTTCTCAAATACCCTGAGGTATTGAGGCAGTTACCTCTATTAAGTATACAAATACATACTTGATGCAAAATTGGAGGCTTATAAGCAGTACATAAGTCTACGGGGGGGGAGGGAAGGGGGAGGAAAGAGGGGGCACACAGAGGCCACAGTGGGGAAAGTGCGGGAATCTGAAAATGGCAGTGGCCCTTCAAGCTGTGGGAAGGAGGTAGTCCTGCTGCTACATCTCACTAGTGCTGCTGCTGATTTAGGCCTGACCCTGCTAGACTTCTGCCACCTCCCTCCATATGTGCACAGAGGAGAGAAAAATCACAAAACGTCCATTGCAAATTCACGATGGTAACAGAGACGACACAAACTTGGACAGATTTTCCCTTTGTTGGTTTGTTCCTCTAGTATTACCTTTTACAAGGTTTTACGGTTCCTGTTTACTTCTAAGTTTGATTGTCACCCTGTCATTGCTGAGATAGCAAAAAAAAAAAAAAAAAAAAGGAAAACAAAGAGGAGTGTGAGGAATAAACGGAGAGGATTTGATTAGTAAAGTACAGGCAGTTCTGTTCCCTTGACATGGCCCGACACTTAAAGTCTTTCATTGCCAGGGTTACAAGCAGCTTTTCACAAGTATTTCTGGTTGGGAATATAGTATTTCTTCCTAGTGACACTATTTTGTTTGTCTTGGCGTGCAGGCATTGTAATCAAGTCTATATATTACAGGACTGTGCCTTAGCACAAATAGCAGGCATTTCAAACCCTATTTACTTGGGTTTCTTCCTTGCCCAACAAATTGTCTAAAAATAGATAATCAAGACCTCATACTTTACATCTACGTCATTCCTTTTGGCTTAAATGAGGTAAGGAATGTAGTTTTCTTTTCCTCTCCTCTTTCACTAACTGTTTGGATCTTTTAGTAAACAGAGAAGTCCCCCTTTCTCCTTCCCCCTTTTTTGTCTTGCTTGTGAACAGCCAACAAGCTGTACAAAAGCCTTGTTATGATAATGTCTTCTCCCTTTTGCTTCTGTCACACTTCTACTGCCTGAGATAAGGGCATTGGAATTGCTGGCCAGATACATACTCTCCCATCCATGTTCTTCTCTGATCACGGCAACCCACTGGTATTTCTGTTCGTGCATAGTACATTTTAGCTGTAACTGCTTCATCCTTGGAATCACAGTCCGGGTTTGGTTTCAGAAAGGGTTGATCCTACCTTCTGGATTACAGAATACTGGAATGGCATCCTGTGAGAACTTGATGGGATGCAGTTTTTGTGGTACACAGAGATTTAGCGCAAAAGAATGCTGTTCTCATTGCCTGAAGAATGAGGGCATTGCCATAATACAACTGCACCCTACAGGAATTAGTTTCTGAAAGTAGCTTCTAGACAAGTAGGACTAAGAAATGCTCACAACCAACATACAAGTATTTGTTACGCTTAACCTTTCCTATGGCTCAGTTAGAATAAGTTTTGTGTTCCTCAATATTTAATTAGTACGACTGGTAGAACAGGACCTAACTTGGGGTCAAATTTGTCTTTGCTTTAAACAGTCACATCACTGAATTGCACACTGTGCGCAAAAGATGGAAGTGTAGAGACATATATAAGGTAAAATTCTGAACTTGCTGAAATCTATAGGGATTTTCCCACTGGCTTTCAGAGGACTCGGACTTGAGTATTATGTTGGAAGAATGTTTTAAGAATGGGATGGACAATAAAAGAAACTTAGGTGAAAGAGGAGAGGGAACAAATTTCAAAACCTTTATAAGCAAAAAAAGGGCAGACTGAGTAGCAGAAAGGATTTCTAGACCAGAAATTACCTTGGATTTAGTCACACTGAAAGTGAAGCCAGGAGTGATGGAGAGACATACTCAGGGTCTCACACGAGTCAGTTCCTGTTCTGTCCAACTGTTAATACTCTAATTAAACTATAACAAGCATCTCAATCATTTCATTAAATGAAGCCTTATCTTATGGACTATCACAATGAAAGCAAATAATGACAGGCCCCAATATGACACCAGGAGCAGTTAAATAGACCCAACTCTGCACCTGGAAGCTAAGCCACCTCTGAAGTGATGGTATGTCCCCAGGCAGGCCATGAGCATGCTCTGTTCCTTTGTTTTCTTTATATGATAAAAACTACAGGACTTTTGTTTTCCTATAGAAAAATAAAATAAAGAAAGAAAAATACAAAAAGAAAGAAAATAACAGAGACTGAATGAGCAGGTATTTTCTTTATATGTTACTCCAGGGATGAGTAATAGATCTAAGGCTGTTTGTCCTAGTTAAACAAGTCCTAGTGTAAGTAAGTACTTCATGTTTCCCAGGGAATGTAAACACCCTAGTCTGACAAGAAGGTTTTTGAGGCCAAAACCCTCAGTCATCTTTTTTTTTTTTTTTTTTTTTTAAAATGGCTTGTTCTTTCTTTGTCTAGCTTTCTCTGTCTAGAATTACATAATCACAAACCCAAACCAAAATGTTCATTCCAACCAGGCAGGGCACAGGAAACAATACAGAGCAGGGAAGCCTTCCCTGTTTTGAGCCACCTTATCGGTCCCTATTCTTGCAGTGCCACTGGGCTACATATGAAGCATGATCTCCTTGCAGCACAGGAAGGATAGCTGGTGACATGAGAAGTCAGGAAGCTGTATAACTATGCAGAACCATTATTTTGCCACTGGGATACAAGTGTCGCTTAGCCATGGGCAGTTGGAAAGCAGTTCATGAGCTCTGGACTAATGGTGACACTGCTCTTCTACCCCCAAGTGCCTGACATTTTGTGGTAAGAGTCACAGCTTTTCTAAGCAGGTATAAAGTCTACCTGAACTGATTTGAGGCGGAGTAGAAAGGGACAGGAGATGAATTTGATCCCAGACTTCAAATCAGTCAGTTGTTTGAGATAGAATTAAAAAAAAAAAAAGAAAAAAAAAAGCACCCCATCAGATCCAGCTCAAAATTTTCAAAGTCATGGAGTATCTTTGTCTATCTATACCTTATACAATTTCTTTTTCCTGGTTATTCTTAACCACCATGAGATGGAGAAACTGGCAGCAGCTTTAAAAACTTAACTCTGAACTTCCCCAAAGTTTGGTTATCAGAGATCCTAAAAGCTTGGGCTGAGCTCAGAGACATATGGAAAAGTATGAGAATTTGTGTATATTTACCTAGGTATTACTCGCACATCTCATTCTGCCCACCTTTAAGCCTTATACAATATTATAGCATCAGGGCTCTTTTGCACTATATTGCCTAAATTCAGTAAGAAGATGGACTTCACTTCCAAAGCAAGTTAGTCTCCAAGTAAGTATATAACGTGTGACATTTGGACATCACCTTTTTATTGATGTTGAAGTTACTTTTGGCAGAGGAAGGAAAGTTTTTCCTTCCCTCCCCCTTTTTTTTCCAATCACACAAGATTACGGTATGTCTGTACAGTAATCTAATGCCCCGTGGGCAATTCAGTACCTTGCCCAGACATTTTTTAAGCAGAGTAATATTAAGATGAAAGCCTCCACGTTTGTGTCTTCTGAAAAAAACCCTCTGGTAAAAGGTTAAGCTCAAATCACTTATTCTATAAAAGGCTAAGCTAAAATAACTTATTTTATTTAAAATGGGAAAGGGGGATAGGCTACCCATTTTTTTTAAATATACGGTTGTATTTTTTTTTTTTCTTGCTTGTGACCCATCAAACAGACCGCCCTGAAAAACTGCACTGTGACACCGAGACATTCACAAAGGGCTGGAAAACGGGTGAATTACATCTCGAGGAGAAGCAGCGATACCTGTCCCAAACCGATGCTGGGCATCACGTACAAACCCGCCTTTCCCCAGATACCGGGCTCACACCGGTAGCCAGCACCGGCGTAAGCGGGAAAGGCGCCGAGCCACCGACCGGGCACCCGCAGCGCTGGGGGAGAAAAGCCCCTTCTCCCCCCACGGCGAGAACCCTCGGCACCCGGCGCCTCCCCTCCGGCTTGCCCCCGCTTCGTTTTCTCCCCGGGCACCTCCCTTGGGGGCTCTGTGCCCGGAGAGCCGGAGCCGGCGAGGGGGGGGCTTGGCCGCCCTCCCGCCCCGGGCCAACGGCTGTACACGCTTGCCCTGGGGGGTGCCGAGGGGAGCCCCGAGCCGGCCGCCGCCCGCCTCCTGTCAGGGCTGCGGCCCCTCAGCGAGGGCCGCCAGGGAAGCCGCTGACAAGCCCGTGAGACTCTGAACGCCCGCCCTTACCCCAGCCCCAGGACGGCGCCCGCCCCGGCCGCCGCCGCCGGCTCACCTTGTACTTCATGGCTGCGGAGCGCTGCGGAGCCCGCGGCACAGCTACGCCGCCTCCCGCCGCATCGCCGCCGCCTCTCCGCGCCCGGCCGCCAGGCTACCCCGCTCATTTGCATAGCGCCCCCCCATTGGCCACGCTCGGGGACAAAGTGGACCCTCCCCGGCCCCGCCCTCCGCCTTCCCCCGCCCCCGGGCCCCGCGGCCGCTGGCGCCGCGCGAGGGGTCCGTTAGCGCGGCGGCGCTGAGGGGAGCGGCGGGGCTCGGGGCGGGCGGCTCTCCCCTGCCGCGGAGACGGGGAGAGAGCCTCGCACAGGGCGAGGGCTGGCAGCCCTGCTTCCTGTGACCCGGCGACTCCGCCCGTGCCGTTTCAAAGCCGCTCACCTCGAGTTGTCCGCATGAAAGGGACACTGGGAACAAAAGGCCTTCTGTCTGCCGCCCCCGCCCCGGCTGCTGCCTCTTGTGCTGGGGGATTTCTGGGCCTATCAAAGTTCAAAGCGGCCAGGCTATCTGCAGGCAGCCCTGGGAAGAGTGCCTCTCAAGTGACAAAAGTGGCGAGGCACAAAAAACGCCCCTCGAAGCCTGGCCTGGGGCCTGCAGGGCCCGAGTTTGCCCCGCCAGCCGTACTGCACAGAGGGCCAAACCTGCCTGCTGCTGCTGCTAAACCCCTTCTTCCATCCATCCCTTCCATAATCACCTTTTTCTTGTGCAGCTTTTGGAGGGGTTGAATGCTTTATGCTGCTCCATTCCGTCTTCCAATCAATTTTTGTTCTCACTTGTTCCCAAAAGATGGTCTTTCAGCTACTACCTCTTGAATCAAAACAAAAGTTTGCTTTGCCTGGGAAAGCCTGCTATTTAAACACTGATTAGACACCAGAGGCCAAGATGGCTTTAATGATCTAGCGATGTCCATTATCAAGAGTGACCATGGCAAATAAGATTATTTGGAAGAGATTAATAATTAACTCCAGTGTCTTGGGGGCAGGAAAGAGCAGGGAAAATAAAAGTGTGGTGATCCTCCATGCTTTTTAAGTCAGCCCCCTTAATCAGGCATGATTAATATGGTGCACATAATAGGAATCTCTGTGTATGGGACATACTCCAGCTTGTTTAGATGAACAGGAAATAAATTCTCTCCTTTTTGCCCGAGTTGGATCTTACCCAACATTTCGAGGTCACAGACGGGCTCGACTATTTCTAGTGGCCTAAGGAAGAACAGCAAAGAATAATCTTGTACTACCAGATTACAAACATAACTTCATTCCATAGTACAGTGATATCCTTAAATTTTCATGTGACTAATCCTCTAGAGAGGGATTCTATTGCTAAAATGGCTTCATGGCTTCTAAAGAATGTTATACTCTTATCTGCAATCTCCTCCGTTCTCTAGTTCCAGCATAAAATATGTGGTTGTACTATACACGTTTACTAAATGAATGCAAAAATAATTTGTTTCTATACCATCTTCTTGACTGCACATGCCCTAATAGCACATTGCTATGAGCCCCTGTCAGTACAAAAGATGTCTCAGTTATTAGTGAGAAAAGTGAGCTTCTGCTTTCGGGAGCGCAGACCATGCCGCTGTGACTGGGCTCCCTATGCAGTGCTATACCGTCACTGGCTATAACCCCTTGTAGGGGTTTTTCTCTGGGTTTTTCTTTCCATTTTTGTTGTTGCTGTTGACTCTGATTTTCCAAGAAGATACTTGAAATAGATAATATCTCATATGCGCTGAGTTTGGGGCAGCGTTGTTTTAAGTGTAGCATCAAAATAAATTTGGGTGGTTTCAAGAGAGTAAAGCTTATTTGTATGCTGTGTCCCTAGACACTTTATTTAAGAAAAGAATTCTTCCGGTGGTCATGCATAAGCAGCTTACTATTAGGAGAGTGCAAATCTCTTTGGAGTGTTTCTTAACTGTGGAGTTTGACCTTTGATTTTCTCTTTGCGTGTTTTTGCCCTTCATACTCCAAGGATAAAATTTTTCCTGGGAGAAGAAAATTTCTCCTAAGTACAGAAGATGCAATGGCTAAGGTGTTAGCATGGTATTGGACTAGCATCCAAATCCCGTTCCCTGAATAAACTCTGTATAATCTCTTTTCGTGGCACCATTGTCATGAAGATAAATGCATTAATGACTGTAAAACCACATTAATAAGAATTGGATAAGTATCAGAGACAAAAATAAGAAAAGTAGAATCACGTTTCTGACTTCACCAATATTAATATGCAGAGTGCATCCGGTTTCCAGTCATCCCACCAACTTTTCATGTAACCGGTGTTTCTCCTTTTTCAGAATGCTTTACAATCACATTATGAAACCTAAGCACATTTGAGGAGCTGTGCCTTCTGCTTTTCTTTTAGCTTGCATTGCTTTTAATGTATGTAAAATGTCCCTGACTGATCTTAATATGAGGTAACAGATGTGTTAATGTAAAATTCTAGTTGGGTTGTTCCCTTTTATATATTGTTTTGCCTTTAGCACTCTCCGTAACTCATATTAAAAACTTTTAATTAGATGCCACGGGAATGACACTTTGGGCACGAAAACACGAAGTCCATCGGTGTTGATAGCTATACTTTACAATACTGAAGAAGCAGATACAAGAATTGGTGTTTCACAGGGAGAAAAAGAGATTGCCATTGCACACCACCTCCTCAGTGAAGTCCCACTGCACATTTTATTCATGCGCCCTCCCTCCCCCTCTCTCACCTACTCCATTTACTGTCTTAGGTTTTCTTTGCACTTTGAGGGGCTTTTTAATTTCCCCAAGGATGAAATACTCCCGCTTAGTGCAACACTTCTAGCAGAGCTAGCAGCGTGGCGGAGCTCCCCGATGTATCACGAATATCAGGAATTAGATCTACCTTGAAAGAGAGATTTGTAAATATGATCCTCTAACCTTGACACATTACTATAAGAAGTCAGGGTTGTGGTAAGCACACATTTGTGGTTAGTGCAAGCACTTTGCTTTTCTTGTTGACCTCGTCGGCTGCCGTGCCTTTACTATGTAATATTGTATTTCAGGCGTAGTCTAGGAAAGTTTTGAGTTGGTTGCCTTGGATAATCGGCTCAATTATACAATGGAACATGCTGATGAGGAAGCCAAGACCTGGCATTACTGATGTCTGTGTTGTAGAGGCAACTTGAACTATATTGCTAGGATTTATAACTACAGGGCCCTATTGAAGTTCTCAGGAGGGTAATTCATGTAATGTGTCTTTTTGCTTCACAGCACAGCAATGGCTTGATTCACCGCCTCATATTTTATGCCACTGCGATTCTAGCAGAGTAGCAAATAGGCTCTGTGACTTCGTCTGGTACCTGCATCAATGGCTTTTGTTTGTTTCTTTGCTTTTGCCGAGGGCAATTAATTTTACTCTCTGCTCATTTGGGCAACCTACTGCTTGTCTCCTACTCTCGTACACCATCCTGGTGAGCTTGTCGCTTGCTTTATTTCTCATTGCACCACTGCTCTGTGTCTTCCCGGTGCCCTCCTGATTGCCAGTTGGGGTTCTGGGGTATCTGGGGGATGGCAGCAGGTGAAATGGTCAGGCAGCCAAAGGGACTGCTTGTCAGCCAGGCTCTGCGGCTCGCCCGCCACAACCCTCAGCGTACAACGTGAAACGGAGCTGTCAGCCAAGCTGGGAAGGGAATACCCATTGAAGCAAATCAGCCAGCTATCGCCCTGTGACAGTTGATAGGAGAAGAACACAAGACAGATATCCTGCTCTGAAAGGTTACTCAAACAAAAATCCCTTGTTCCTATTTCCCCATGGCACAACCTGAGAAAAGAGAGACACAGCAGAGTGTCTGCCTCACAGTTGAGAGAGTCTTTTCAGGAACGGTCTGTGAGAGCTCTGTGTTTGGGAAACACTGAGCTATCTTTTTTTTTTCCTGCACAAAGCCCTAACTATCCTTTGGATAATGTTGTGTGGCATCTGCATCACTTCTTGCTGTGATACTTGGCCAGGGGTTTGGGATTAAAATTAGTTTAGTTATAGTGCCACTGCACTTCACGAGCAAAGGAGTTGTAGTAATGAGCCTTCATCCTGCCACCTCTACCAGGCTAGTTCAGCGAGTATGCAGTGGATGGAATTTCTTCAGTACAGAATGGTTTTATACACGCTCAGAGTGATATTTAATTTGCTTGCTTGGACAAATCTGTTAAAAAAGATGAAACACTGCTGTTTCCTGAAAAGAACGTTAACAAAAATTCACCAGTGACGTGGGCAGGCTTCTCTGTCTGTCTGCACAGAAAGGCCCCCTCTGCCACCTCACTAGGAGATAATGAGGAAAAGATTTCATTCTCACCCAAAGAAGCGAATATTTTGCATTTCAGCAAACCAAAACAAAGTCTGCTCTGTTTTTCTTTGACCAGTGACGGAAATCTTTTCAAGCAAGCGGTCTATTCCATTTAACAGTAACAGAAGTCTGTCCTGGCAGACGGAGGGGTGGGTAGCGATCGCTGTAGTGGTCAGGTTTAAATGCAAGGGTCAAATTGTGGGAATAAAAATTGGTAATAGAAGTATCTTTTTAAATTTGACTGTCCTTTGCCAGTCTACCTAAGGTGCCTTTTAACCACAGAGGTAGTTCACTTGCCTTGCTCTAGAATTCTACATTTCCTTTAATATATATGCACTAATCTTCCAGGCATCCCACCTCCTTTCACAATAAAGCACAAAAGCTGTTCACATTCTCAAGAAGGGCATTTTATGCTGTGTTTCTTCAGGAATCGCTCATTTAACTTTGTAAGTCAACCATCAAGGCCCTGTTTAGTGACCCTCCTTCAGATAAAGGGAATAAATGCAGCTCCCTCTGTCCTCTCTGTTTTGCTTCAAATGCCAGCCAGAAAGAAACATACTGGTGTCCTCCCACCCAAAAGGTTTTGAAAGTGAATCCAGTCTTTGTTAGCTTGAGAAATCATGGAAGGCAGTTGGAGTTTAGATATTCTGCCACTAGCTATCACTAAGCCACCAGCCTGACCCAGTGAATAAAAACTGAGAAGTCTCTTCAGTTTAAAAAAAAAAAAAAGGAGGAAAATAAATACCACTACAATTTTCACTTGTTATGAGAAGCAGGCGGTCACCTTCTCAGGGGAAAATGAACATGGGAAGGGGAAACAGTGGAATCACTATTAAAACAGCATGAGGGACCCATCTCACCCCGGAGAAAGGAAAGGAGAGAATGTAAAATCAAAACAAAGTAAATTTATCTCTGGTCCAACACTGAGTACTAACTGCAGATGAGAGTGGAAAAGAATAGCTTTTCCAGGTCCGTGCAGCACAGCAGCTCCCCAGCCATCTGGCTGGTGTAGAGCACGTAGGTCAGGGGGACTTCATGTTCTCAGCAGCATTGGAAGGAATTTGTGGAAGACGGCAGCAATCGTAGCTGAGCTGCCATGCGCGCTTTGCAAAGCCGAGGCAAGTAAGATCCCTGCGAACCTTGATATGTGCAGGTAACATTGGTGCATTGGGTAGGAGAGATGGCAGAAGTCGGTGGCTTCAAGATGGGTTGCAGGGCGGTGGCAGACTCAGTCCCCAGTGCTTGCCTGCCCACGAACCGGTAGTGTTGGGAGGGCAAGAAGAATGTAAGGTATGCGGGGAAGACTGGAGAGGGAAAAGAATGTCAGGATGGAGCACGCACTGGCCTATTCCTTCCAGAGATACTGTCAAAGGCTTATTCATTTCCCAAACAAACAAACCAGTCTAACAGTCGTGCTTGCAGAATACACTCCTTTATTTTCCCCTCTAGCACTGAACATTTTTAATACATGGGTTAAAAAATACAGGCTTGCTTCCAGACGTGTGGCGTGCATGCCATTCAACCTACTGATGCCAGAAGAGGGTTTTTTTGTTTTTCCTAAGAAAAGCTGAGAAATAGCACAACTATGGAGACTGCAAAAGGCTTCTGTTCTCTCTGGTTCGCAATTATGCGGATGAAATATGATAAATGTAATACAGGGAGGTTGCTCAAGAGGAAATGTATGTTTAGACATCGCAGCTCGTTTAAGATGAAAGGAATCCAGAATTGGAACCGGAATTGCCTCAGACAAGAAACTTAGGCACAAAGCTTACGTATGTTAAGCTTTTCATGCAGTTGTAAGAAGTCATAGTGCTGGCATCTTTACCTGAACTTTCTACTTGAACTTTCCCCAGTTTGGGCGAAACTCTGGAGCTGAGATTTTATCCACATGGATCATGTTACCTTATTCCACCAGGTATTAAAATTGTTAAAATAGGAGTGAATTGAGTAAGGTTTTTCTTTTCTTTTTGTTTTTGGTTTGGGTTTTTTTTTTGGTGGAGGCCAACCAGCCCAGCACAGCACTGTGATCCCAGTTTGGAAACACCCGAGGCTCTTTTGAATTCACGCATCTGGCACGCTAGGTTTGTGGGAATGAAGTCCTGACTCAAATAGCACATAACCCACCCGCAAAGGAGTTCTTTCATGAAAGTGGGAGTGTGAGTGTGGACAATTAAGTAGGAAACAGTGGTCTGGAGTAAAAAGGTTCACTTTCCTGTGACATGCTGTTTGATGTCTAGAAAGATAAGGTTTTGTAGACTAGCATCAGTAAGTTTTTTCTCAGCAGGTGCAATCTCTCTTGCCTCCACACATGCACACACAGAGTAATATGCAGCAATTCCCATCCCCAGAAGCTTTGTCTTGAATGCGGTAGTGCACAGCTCTGCTCTTTCCAGCCTCTGGTGCCCTGCTCCTGCCTGCTGCTCCTGCCTGCTGCTCCTGCCTGCCTCCCCTTCCTCTCCTCCTGCCCTCCAGTCCTGCAGTCGACAGGGTGGAGAGCCCCACTTCCAAACACACGTACCAGCACTTTCCTCTGAATTTGTGTGGAAGGAGGTTGTACAGAAACATGAAGCTACAAAATGGCGTATAAAGAGGGGTGTGCATTGAAGTCCTTACACGTCTATTAGATAGATTTAAAATACTGCCTCAAAATCTTTGAAATCCCATGAATCCTCCGTGTAGAGCATTTCTGCATCTTAGCCTCATCTCAGGGAGCCAGGACCAAGGAAACTTTTGTCTAAATACTCTCCCCTTCCTCCTGATTTGCAAAATGCATGCTACTTTAACTTGGCAAAACCGCAAAACTGACCCTAAAATACAATCTCTCCTGACTGTAAATTGTCCGTCAGTTTTACACATCATCCTGTGACTGGACTAGCCAACTGTGTCCCTTTTGTTTGCAAAGCCTGTTATTTTTGTTCTCTCTGGTTTTAGGAACCTTTTGTTGCATATCTCCCACACTTCTTTTAGCAAAGGTGATCTGCTGTTGTTATATTTTATATCCTCATGTTTTCCCTCTCCCCATCTCTCACCAGCAACTCTTTCATAGGACCAAAAGCATTTCTCCCTGGTAGGGAGAGCTCGGTTGTTGTCCACTAGCCAGCAACCAGTTCTTTCCAGTGGGAGGAGGGGAAGCAAAAATGAAAATTTAATAAAATGCAAATTAGGGATTTTAAAAAAAAATCCATCCAACAGGGAAACTCCTGTTTTGCCTTTACCACCAAGCTTCCCATGAAGTCTCAGCCTGGAGGTGTTTTGAGGCTTGAGGAATTTCAGGGAAATTTGCTTCTTTTGGAGGTGTTTGGAGGGAGGATATATGATAGGAAGGCGATCATCTTTTCTCTCTTTCGCCTCAGCCAGATCTGTGGAGGTTGGTTGATATCCATAGCAACAGAGAATGGCACGTGAAATGTCTCACACTGTCTGACTTATTTTTCTCTTCTTTGGGTGTTGGTGTTTAAGCTCTCATCTCATACTCAGTGTAAATTTGCATCTCCACAAAACTGCCAAAAATGGTTATCTTTGCTGCCATCTAAATCTGTTTATGGCCTACTCTCCCAAAATCATTCTTTAAAGGAAAATGACTAATTTCCAAACCCCTCCTCCTCTTCTGTTATTTTTAACAAGCAATTCAGTCCAAGGTCGTTTAAAGAAAAGATTATTGCATTACTGCATGTTGCAGGACTCTCAGGAAACAATACTAGAAGAAAAGGAACGTGGGAACTCTGTTCCCTCTCTTTTCCATTGCTATCGTTTGCAAACTCTATGCTTCCAGCAACGGGGTAGCCAAAGATGGGGTGAAAAGGACAGAGCATGTTCCCATTGGCAAAGCTTCCCTCAACTTCACTGGGACCAGGATTTGGCCCACACCGCATAGCATCCCAAGCCTTGGCTTTGACTTAACTGGCTCCTCATAGTAGACTGTCTCTGCTGAGGGAGGCAGCGCCTGCAGATAACTCGGCTCTCACGAGTATCCACCACAGTTATTCTTCTGCTTGCTTCAGTCTGGATACTTACACTTGCACAGCTGATAGAAGCACCAGTCTTGGGATCACATGAAAGGAAGGCTGCACACAACCATTTGCTGGTCTCTCCTTCAACACGTATGTTCTCTTCTCTGTCTGCCCTTTCCCTCACATCCCAATTGGCTTACGGTGTTTGCTCCTGAAGTCTGATGAGGGCTTGAGTCATAAGGGTTGACACGAGTATTTGACTCCTCACCTCCTCAGAGTTCAACCCTGTCTGGGAGCTGTAAAGATCTGTCTCCACGTGTACTTATGGCTTTTGAGGAGGGGCTTAGCTCACTTGTTGTGCCATAAGGTCCTGGAGAATGTACGTCTGGAAGGCATTGCTAAAAATCCCTGGGAGTGTCAGGGTACTGGAGAGGCTCTCCTTCCACTTTAAAGTTTTGAGATAGAGTGTGTTGGCTCTGGCTCTCTAGACGGTAAGTAGGCACTGTAAAAGGACCTTAGTCATGCTTTCAAAAGTAAGGCACTGTAGGGCGCCATAGTGAGCGCAGCTGCCGTGGGATGGGTCTGCAGTAGCTATTCCAGAAGTTGTTGCTTCCAGTGAAAGATCATGGTATGATTCAGTGTTTGCCCAAAAAGAAGACCATGAAGGTCGTATGTATGCAATCCCCCCGCCCCAGAACATAAGCAGTGGTCTGACATGACCATCTAGTGGTGTGAACACTGGCTCAGAAACATGAAAGTCAAAGATGTGCTGGGAGAGCAGGTTTCAGGTATATATGTGTAGATAGGGTCAAAAGGTTTGGACTAAAGCTGCTGGAATAGGTTCCTTAGACTGGTCGTATCATTTCATTTTCCTTATTTCTCAGAGATGGATCTTCTGGTGCAGAGATCAAAAGTGGGAAGGCATAAGAAATGCAAGGTCCCAAATGCTGACTCCTGCCCTAAGCACATGGGTGAAAGAAAAGTCTGTCGAACCAAGTTGCATTTGTAGGAGCTGTAACCACTGTGGGGAGGAATGGAGGGAGACATTTCTTTGAATTTGTGGGAAAAGGGAAAGAGGGCAAGAAAAGGAAGACGGATAGAGAAATAGACTATTATTAATCAAAATAATGAGAGAGAAATAGTCAGGGGCATTAGGGATACAAAGCATCCCACACCTCATGTGGATCAGTACAGATTATAGCCTTTTCTGTCTTTTGAGAAATCTGTTCCCCTCCTTACTTTGATATTTAAAACATTCTGCACTTGATAAGTAACAAAAAATATGGTTCTTAAAGACCGAATCACATTCTGGTAGCAGCCAAGATAACTTTATGAAGACAGACAAACTTGTGTTAAATTAAAATATATATATATCACGCTAGAAAGTTATGTAAGATTCTATTTTAAAATCATCTGGTCCTAATTTACTAAATTTACTGCCTCAGAGCTAATGCCAAACTGCTACATTTGATTTATAGAAATACTTTAGCACATTTTTCCATCAGGCTATTGTAGAGTATATTTACTGCCTTTTTATTATTGTTAAAAATGCAGACTTCTTTAAAGGAACGGAACATTTTTGAAGAGCTTATTGATAGTTTCTCGCAGGATGCCAGGAGACATGCGGATAGTAAACAATGCTGTGTGCTTAGGAACATTCCACTCGATTTTCAACTCCTTCACCATCTTTTTTTTTTTCTTTGTAATTGAACAAAGCGATCCATCTGGTAAATGGATGTTTGAAAATGTCCGGTTTGTGCCAAACCACTTTTCTTAAGCACAGACTACATTTTTTTCAGGCAAATATTTAAACAGCAGCCGTACTGTGATGCATTGCTAACCATTAAAAAAACACACACAAAACCCAGACAGCGAGCAGGGGGGAGTCGAGGTGGAAGAAAGCTTAACAAATATTCCATTAAAAATCTATCTAAAAATATCATGCTAAACAACCCTCCTTCTTCCCCTTTCTCTTCCTGACAAGGGTTTCCAAATGGGAAGTGACTGCTAGGGAGTAGACCCTATGCCTTGTGTTCAGCAGAGTGATTGAATGCGTGCTTAACTTTATGCATGTGCTGAAGTCCTTCCTTATTCATTTGTATGTATGTGCTTCACTGAACTGGGTCTTTGTCTGCTTGTGCAACAAAATTGTGTTCCAGAAGAGTTATGTTTTTCAAGATTTTGAGAAGTCATCGTAGCTTTTTTTCTCCTGCATCCATCTCCCATTGTACTTATCCACAAAGTTTCCACCATCTGCAATGAGTTCTCAAATTTATGGGTATTGGGTGGAGCTTTGGTTCAGGCCTTTCCCTAATTTTTATTCAGCTCTGTATACTGATCTTCTGAACCCAGAAGTGCCAAAATACCACAAGCAGAGGGAATTTTTCTGGTATTTCCAGCTTGAGCAGAAGTAGGTGGTATTAGACATCCCCTCTTCTTCTGTGGTAAACTCAGACTAATTCAGATCTAATCTAGCAGTCATACCAATACCTCTTCTCCAAAAGTCCCCATGCAGTTACCTGAAACTTGTATTGCCTGCTTTCATTTTGATACCTCTCTTTCCTCATCCATCTCTACAACTGCTCTCTGTTGAGTCTTAGATTCAAATTCAGAGTCTCCTGAAGTCACACAACCACCTAACCAACTTCAGGGACTTTAACTTCAGCCCTGTTTTGAGTCCATAAACTCCCTCCCATTTTAAAGCCCAAATCTCTGAGTAATTTTGAAGCTCAAGGGATTGATATTTTTGCCTTGATGCAGCAAGACATCAGACTCTTAATGCCAGCTTCAAAAAAAGCATCAATGCTTTTAAAGTGTCTGGTCTCAATAGCAGTACTTCCAGATGAGATGGGTTTGCACAGCCGAAGAGGCTGTTAGTAAAAGAATGAGAGGGTGTAATCCTGATCCTAGCAAAGCTGACTCAAGTGTGGCTGTGGCTCCATGGTATCATCTGTTTAGTCTCAAGATAGAGAAGACTTAGTCAGCTATCCCAGTCTTAACTGTGCCAAGGCAAAATTGACGTCTGTTTTGGATCCATGAATGCCCTGCCACTGTGTCTGCTTGTAACATCCCAAGATTTTAAGGCATTTCGGTTTTGTGAAACAGGTTACTAGGCTGTTGTGGTTTTTGTAGTTGTTGTTACAGTTGTTGGAGAAGGACTGTCAGAAAAGGCGAACTGTGTTTGTTGCCCAGCATGAAAGGCTCCTGCCTGAGAAAATTTCCCTGCAGCTCATCAAGTACAGATCCACCGAATCTTCTCAAATGCTTCTGTGATAGAGATGCATGAGAGCCACTCATGAAGAAATGGACTGACCTGAATGGAAAGGAGGGTAAAAAGGTGGCAGATGGGAAAAGAAATGATTCAGCACTAGTTTTTGTGGGCTGGCATTTGTGTTTGCAGGTCAAAGTCAGTGTGAAGTTGTAAATGTTCTTCTGTGTTCTGCTCCGGGAAGGAGATCACGGCGCAAGACAAGCAAATCGCTGAAGTCTAAATTTAATTTGACACACCATGAAAATGAGACAATTGTGTGCTAGCTGGTTGAGGTCCAGAGATGTCACCTCCCATTACTATCATTTGTTGAGTGATTGCCAACATTTGTCCATTTTCACAGCCCCATCAATGCTATAGAAGGGTATTTCTGGGACTCTCGGCAGTCTGAGGAAGAGCGGAGCTATGTTTTTCGGGAGCTAATCCCCTTAAACCACTTCCACTTCCCATTAGAGTGAGGTTTTCTTAATGCCTTTTTGTGTTTTTTGTTTTGTTTTAATGACCAGTGCTCTTGGGGCTGTTTCCAGGTCTCCCTGAAAGGTCAGGTCTGCTTTTCTCTTTGCTTGCCATTCATATGGTGAGTAGCAAGTGCTCCTCCTGCCCCCTTCCCTCCGGCTTTGAGGCTGCTCTGTTTGCTGAGATCAGCTCTTGTTCTTTGAGGTTGACAGATAATTATTTCATTATTTCACTCTTTGGAAAAATGAAGTCCCTTCAAAACTTGTAAATGTATATCCCTTATTGCTATTTATCACTACTTCACCCAAATACCTCGGTAAATAAAAAGTGTGTCTGTGTCTTTCAGGCTTTTCCTTGCACAGTGATACAATGAAAGACACCTGATGCAGAGAGGAATTTTTCCACCTGCAGCTCTGGACAGCTTTCAGCTCTGCTTTAATGTTTGTCTTGTATTTTCTCTTGCAGGGTTTGCTCTGCATTTCAGAAAACAAAAACAAACACACATGACATGTTTATATAGTCATGGTTCTAGACTTTGGATGTATTGTATGTAAGCAGGTGTCCCCAGATAATCTAAAATATATCAGGCATTCCATTTTTATAGATGTATATGATATAATCACTTAATTAAATTAGCCATACATGCTAAAGACTGCATCTGTCTTTGATTCATACAAGATCTTGGTGGTGTTGAGAACCCGCAAGCTGTGTGGAAGCTACTCAGTTTTATGAGTGATTACTGCCTCTTGGGACCAGTCCAGCTGATAAAGCTTATGTTGAAGTAGGTGGCAGTTGCATTTGTATGTGTAGGGTGATAATTCTGACTTACTACATATAGATGAATTCATACAGATGAATTCTAAATGTTCACCATGAATGATGTAGTTAGGTACAGAAAAATCTGTCGGGGTATGAGAAGATTTAACTTAAAAGTGAGTCCAGCCTTCAAAGCAGCAACTGCCTCCTCTCTAACCAAGGACCTGTCTTTTTATAACACTATTAAGTTCCAAAGTTCAGAGCCAGACAGCTAATATGAGCTGGAAGAATTTTGCTTCCTTCTCTCTCCATTACTTATTTACAAACAATTTGTGCTACTTCTCAGCTTGGCTGACTTCTTTCCAAAATAATTTGGGGCTTTTTTGCTCATATCATGGCTCCATTTCATTAGAAGAATCGTCTCTTGAATTTTTTTCCTGCTATTCATGACTCAATGATCCATTCCCCTTCAAGGTTTCAAAAATGATTGCAGAGAGTGCCACTTTTGGACCAGATGAGGTTCGAAAACAAGTGCTGAGATGCTAATATGAGCCCATCTCTGGACCACAACCACAACTGACATGAGAAAAGGAGTACTGGAGAAGTTGGTTCATTTAGCTGTGTTCTTTAGCAGAGAAAAATAAGGGAAGGATTACATACTTTATAGTCTGTCAATGGTTTATTGACCACACTGTGGTTGAATTTTGGTTAAAAGAACATCTTCCAGTGTTTAAATATATATTGACCTAGAACTATATATGGCAGAGATGTAATACACCTCTTTGATCACGTAGTCCCTTGCATTTAAGAAAATTTACTGCATCGTCTACTACGGGTTTTTCGCTGGTTTGGGTGGTGGGTCAGCAATCTCTGAACTGCTGGCTGTTCTTTGAGTAGTAGTATCATCAGTATTTTGCAGGAAGGAAAACTGAGGCACTTGTTGATTTGCTTATGATCACACAAGAAGTGCAAAACAGCTGAGGTGCAGGCAGTCGTGAGCTGAAGGGCAGGGAGAGTTGGCTGCTTGGCTGTGACAACATTGCTTAAGAGGGGAGCATGGACATTGCTCGATGGGGCTGCTGTATCTTCACTCAGCCTCCCCCATTATATCCTTGGCTGTGTTGTAGTGCTACAAATAGCACCTAGCGGGATTTCCCTTGCTCTTGGATCTGTGTTGTCCTTCTCCTAAAAAATCAAAGTGGTTTGGAGGTTTTCACTTAGGCATGTGAATGTTTGAGGGCTAGACTTTCAAAAGTAAATGTGGGTCCACCAGGGATGGGACTGGGTTGCCTGAGCATGGAGTCTATGGACAGGTCTATCTTAGGGTATCCCAGCTGACATATAGCTGCAACTCCAGGAAGGCAGCAGTATCCAATAGGTGCTATTGCATTATACCCACCCTTGCATGGATGGTTGAGAGTTGGGTGCCTGAGCCTTTTGAATCCAACCCCTGAACATTTGTTGGGATCATGGCCAAGATGTCTGAACATCCTGGCTCCGCAAAGCTGAGCTGGAGTTTGAGACCTGCATCTCCCCTGTCCACAAATGCATTTCTTCTGCCAGAAACCAGACATGCAGAGCAGAAAACACATAAAATAATAATCATCACATCTTCAAAATATGTTTGAGCTGTTTCCAGGTGAAATTTTTGTCCAGGAATTCTGGGAGCAGGAGAGATTTGGTAGTCAGAGTAATAGCAGTAGAAAAATCTGGGCCAGTTTCCGGTCCCTAAAGTTCAGCCAAGTGAAAATTCATCCATTGTGAAATTGTCACAGCCTGCTTGCTTAGGCGGCCATGACCTCTGCCACTTTTATCCTGTAAATACAAAGTGGCCTCTTCCCTGGTCCAGCAAGGAACAGAAAATTATTCATTGCAGTCAAGCATCTCAGTGCTCAAAGTAGCCAGTAAGTTTTTCCCAGGACTTCTGAAAGGCCTGTTCATTCGATGGAATGCACACAGAAGGCAAAGGTACGGTGGAGGGAAACTACTCTTTTCAGTTGCTTTCTGTTTCTACTAATTTGTGCCATACTTAAAAGACCCCTAAATCCATTACTGGTTCAGTAACCTCTGCATCAATATCCTACTCTCTGCACCAGTAATCTAGCTACCTTGCTAGCTGCAGCTACAAAATGTGTCTTTCTGGTTTTTTAGAGTGAAATCACACCTCACACTGGGAGTTTCTAGGTCATATGCTCACATTCAGAAAGGATGTGGTTTTCCTGTTCTGTAGGTTGCAATGCAGAGCTGCACCAAAATGGACTCTGAGAAAGCTTGCTGTGTAGTGCCAGCTGTGAGAAATGCTTCACTATTATTCTTCACAAAAGGGTGAAACCCACTGTTTTAGTCTTCTGAACTGCAGCTAGCCCGCTAGGAAGGCTAGACTCAGGTTTAAGTTGCACGCTGGGCAGAGTAGGACAATAACTAGGACAGAGGGACAAATGGAGACTTGCAGCGCAATGATTCTCACCCAAGTGCTTAGTCAAACTAGCCCTTACTTACACTTTGCTTCAGCTTCTGCTCATATTGAAGGTGCCCCCACAATAAATCTTGACTTTTTCATCCTCCATGACAGGTACCTAACTAGACCTTGCATCCTGGCTTGACTCCATACCCACAAAGCTGCACTATACAAAGAATCCTCATATGCCACCTTTTTGCTTGCCAAACATCTGCTAAGTCTTTGTCAGTGCTTAGGAGATCTATTCTGAGCCCTCTGGCTTTGGAGGCTGCAAAGGGCCTCACTGTGCTCGCGGGAGCTAGCTTGTGCAACCAATTCTCCTTCAGTTACGAGAGGCGTAGCAGACTTCCCAGGAGTATGGAAGAAATGTAGGGGGAGACATCTGCTCCTTAAACCGATGAGGGGGATAAGCAGATGCAGTGGTTACTCTGAAGCTTCTGCCAAAACGGCGACACATTTCTAGGAACGCAGGGCTTGCTGGGTGGGGACTGGCTATGTCACTGAAGAAGCTTTATGCATTCACTGAACCCAGTCCTGCTAAATGTCGTAACACAGAAAAGAAGATTCTCTCTCCTTTTTGCCAGCGGGCAGTCATGGTTCATCATCAGTGCATTTGTATCTTCAGGGAGGGATACACTCTTTGCTGGGAGCTCAGCAGTCCGTGGGTCTTTATGCATGAGGACCAAAGTCTCTGTCTTCCTTCCTGATAGATTTGCTAATAAATTGAGAAGAAAAAGGGCTCACCACATTAATGACATTCTTCCACTCACTGGCAAGGAGCGGACACCTCTTGTGCTAGGTGCTGAGGATAGCCCTGATGTGACTGTGAGATGTGCACAGCTTTGCAATTAAAACATCCACCCACATCCTGGGAGCATTCGCCATACCCACCGCTGTTGGCCAGAGGGTCAGTGCCTACTGATGCTCTGTGGAAAATCTGCAGCTGCACCACATTTGACAGAACTGGAACTGCTGAACATACTCAGCACGGACTTCTTTACTGCTAGCACTGAAATCATGTCTCCATCTTTCTTCTCCTTTAGAGAACAAACAAAAATTAGCTTTATAATAAAAACTCCCTCAAAATCATAGTTTTAAACTGCTACCAAAAAGAAGTTTTAAGGAAATATTTGGCCAACCAATTAGTAAACTGATCTTTAAGGACAAGCTCTTTAAATTATTGCATAATTCCCTGTCTCCAACCCTGTAATGAAAAAAAGTGACCCTTCCATAAAACCACCACCTGGCTACAAATCATTATTTCATTTCAAGGAAAGTTGATATTAAAATAACTAGACCAGTTATATGCATTACATTTTAATAATCTTCCAGACCATCACATTTATGCTGAAGTGGCTTCTCTTTTTCTCAAAAGAAAATGTTCAGAGCATAATCATCATACCTAGGTTGAGTTCTTTTTTCCATAAATCTGGCATGAGTGCGAAACACGGGCTTCACAATGATTTGCTTTTGGTCTTGATTTTGTCTGGGTTTTTAATGGGGTGCACAACAATGTCAAAATGGCTTCTGACCTAAACAGCTCATCATTCTCCTGGTAGGGCTGGAGACCACATGCAATGACTTAAGAGACAGTAATTGCTGGTGGATCTCAGGTATCGTCTCACCCTTCTAACAGAAGGTAACATTTTACTTGGAGAAGATGTTACTGCAAAATTTCAGCCCATATTGAAAAAAATAAAGTTGAGTCAAGGCAGACACGTTAGTGTGGGGACTGCAAAAGCAAAGGGTTAGCTCAGGGCATGTTTGCACTAACCCAGAGGAACTAAATACATTCTCCAGCTCATTTTTTTAATTCAAACATAGCCTCAGGTCTGCTGAGCTGTTCATAACATTCAGCAACGGAAAGTTTCTAAAAGCTTGCATTAGTTGAATTTTCACAGTGCGTCTTCCAAAACTACCCATGGCAGTATGCAGTATTTATATCTAATCTAGTATTTACAGCCCCGTTCTGCAACTGTGCAGCTTCTTCCTGGAACAGTGAAAGAGTTTCAAGGGGGCTCTTGCTCATGGGTGGATCTTGTGGTTAATGTGCCAGGCCCCCAGTTTAACAGCGAGGCAGTTTGATGCGCTAGCATGCAAGCGCCTCTTTTCTCTCTAATGTAATTCTCTAAGTTCAAAGAATACCAAATACAGATGAAAATGTCCCTGACCTTTCCACCAAGCCAGCAGTGTCATTCCATTTTTGCACTCTAGTAAGCGGTTCTAACAGTTTGAAGTCCACCTGATTCTACATACGTTTAGCAATGTTTTGTTCTGCTAATAGTGTAATTTATTTCATGTGGAACAAAGGCTGCCAGGGGAACTGGATGCTCCTCCCCTTGAACAGCACTTTCAGGATCTGCTCCCAGGTCATTCTTGTCTCTGAATATTTTCTAAAGGCTTAAATTTCAAATTGTTCCTACCAGTCTGGCATGTAAATATCTAGGTGATGATGCATGCAGTAGCTCTTATAGAAGTCTTACATAGGCCAGATTATTAAAACTCTCTCTAGGGGGTATTCTACTTTATTTGTGAAGTATCATATCTGATTTCAATGATGCTACTCATCAACTGAGGTGTTTTCAGCCAGAATAACAAAATACTTCATTCTGTACCTTCTAAAAAGGATTCCTGCTTTCAGTAACCTAGTTTCTAATTGATAATTAATATTAAAATGTCTGCACATGGGCAAATTATATCCAAGTGTAAAGACACTAATTTTGCAGTTTATCCTGTTTACAACTAGTATGGTAAAACATCCCCCTGCTTTTTAAATACAATAAATGCACCTTAAAACAGTAAGTACTGACTGCATGCTTCATTCAAAGCACTGGAATTTCCTTTCTTCACTCATGTTGGGTAATAATCATTCATCTTAAATTGTCTATCTTCTTTTACAAGTCCAGTGGAGAAGTAAATATTCTGGTTGAGAAAGAATAACCAAGTCTGACTGAAGCACCTGTGTTAATCAATATGGTATGTAATTTTGCAGCAAGCACCTCAAAAAAAAGTATGTGAAATCAATTTGACGTATTTATTTCCTATTTTATGCCATATTACATTGATTATTGAAAGGTTGATTTGGAGATACCAACTTAAAATATATCCTCCTGAGTGAGGAAAAGAAATAGCTAAAAATTCTTGGTTTTTTTTTTCAACAACTCCTAAAACTTGATTTATCTGAAATACAAATAAAGCCCCACTTGGTGTCAAATGCAGACTGAAGGGTGAGCATTAAAATTTGAGGCTTGTCCTTTGGCTCAGTGCAAATCATCCTAGTTCCACTGATTTGAATAAATCAACACACATCTTCACTAACCAAGGATCTGGCCTTTAGAAATGGCTGTGTGAAATGGCCTCCACTTTCACAGTGTCCATGACTGACTATTCTGTTCATTTGAACTGCATTAAGGTCCAGTGTCTTTCTACTAGATTGCAATAGATACCAGAACTCCAGTGCACCCTGCTTCCCACCTTTGAGTTGCCTCTACTTAGAGATTCAAGCAACAAACTTCTCTTTCTTTTCCCTTCTACTTCCGTTTAGATCTTTGGCTTCTGCAGTTGTTGCTAGTCCTCTGCAAAAGGACAAAAGTCAGATGGAGTTTACACAGCTGTTTCTGGTCGGAAGCTGTCTCTAGTCCTTGATGGAATGAGCTTCTGGGTGGCTACTGAGAAAAAATTGTCCCCCTTGCCCCCTTTCTGAAAGTTGCACTTATGAATCTTTCCATCATTCTAGTTCAGCATCTAAAAAGCAGTAAATGGATGTGGAGAAATTTAACCTGATCTCCTTCTGGGTGACAGAATAAAGGAAGATCTGGAAACGTCAAGTTGGTCACCATTTTCCCTCTGTAGGTTTTCTTTAAAGCTAAGGATTTGTTTGCTGAAAGTCATTGTTCCCTACCTTCTCATGCTTCTTCAGAAAGTATTTTAGAATTGCAATTCACCTAGGAAAAAAGGAGTATTAAGGAACCTGGGAATTCCCCTTGCCTCTGCAGGTGTTTTTCAAATAGCAAGGCTTCATTTCTCCTGGAACATGAACCACTCATATCCAACTGGTACACAGTTTGGGGAATGTATCCATATTGTGTTGTTCCTCTATGCAGATTTATAAATGGCTGCTACTTTAGGACACAAAACTGTTTAACCTTGTATATCTTAAGATATTTTTCTATGAGCTAAATTAACCTTACAGAAATTATCTATTTCCTACTTCACTATTGAAGGAAGCCTTTAAGACAATTGGGAAAAATGCTTCTTTTCCTTCTGCTCCATGCTGTATCTTGTATTTATATATATCTATATATTATAACATATCTATCTATATATTGTGTTTTCCTACTAATGTTCTCCCCTTATATTGAAAATGTAGGCAGATAGGATGGGAAATAGCATTCACATAGCTCCTTACGACAGCCTAGCTAGTGACTGCAGTGTATCACATTGTTGGTATATGAAATCAAATGAACATAGTATCCTGAGGATAGTGACACAATGGCAAATAAATTCTGTGTATTCAAAATGATCTGTATACTGCAGGTAACAATACTGAGGCAGATTGAAAAAAAAAAACCCATGCTTTTCTATATGAAATTGTTTAAGTTTTGCTGGCAGAGATTTTAAAACAAAGCCAGATGACCTTTATTTCAATGTAATTATTTAGTTTCTGGGAAGAGAAACAACATGCTTGTATTTTGGGGTATTTCAACCTGATTTCTCTCATTTTTCTCTCATGCATAAAAGGAGGGTGAAACTGTGGGGTTTCTAAGTCTGAGGAAGTACCCCATTTCCAGTTGTGAAAAGAGTGTAGAAGTGTGAAAGACTGTTTTAATCCCTTTTCCTTCTAACCTTTTTAAAATATTTTCCTGCATTTTTAAATGAGAGAGAATAAAACCTGTATAATATCTGGGGGGGGGGGGGGGGGGTCCTCCTTTTTTTTTTTTTTTTAAATGTTCTACACCCTTTCCGAAATGTAAGCTCTTGATCTACTTCTCCCTCTTCCAGGGAGCACTTGAACTGCCAGCACCACTCATTCCGCTAGACCAATCTATTTATGAGTGTCCATCACTGTAAACACCATCCACTAGAAGACTAAAACGTCATGTTTATTGCTCGTCATAGCTTTGGTTACAGCTGAAGCAGTTTATTAATTCACATTAGCGAAACAAGATTAAGGCCGTGTCCCACTACCTAGCAAAACAGTTCTTGCTCTCTCAGATAGTGCCATAAAGGACCTTTGCCTATTGTGAATAAGACCTCATCTAAAATCCAGGCTGCCATAAAGGAGGTAGCTAGAAGCATTTGCAGGACAACGTAGTATCTGGAACTCATCCACAGAAATGCAATAAAGTATTTTTAAATACATATGAATCTTCCAAATCTTTGGAAATCTGAGCAGTTTGCTTTGAGAATGCCCATAAATTAAATATCTCCCAGGCCTGAAAACCACATCTGTTGCCAAAGTTTAATCCCAAATACTAAAAGTGCAGAAAGAAGCTGGCTCATGAAGTGTGCAGGGGTACTCCTATGTGCACATAGATCATCTCCTTTTGCAAAGTACATCAAGGACTTCACAGGCAATTTGGAATTTCATCTCACTGGGCGAGACTCTGGATGAGCTACCAGCCTTGGCTCCCTGGAATTCAAGAGTCGTGAGTTTCTTAAGTTCAGATAAATGGTCATCCACACACATGCTGAAGTTTTCTAAGAAATGCATACATGCACACACACAGAGTGTTATTCCTTAAGCTTTCATTTCCTTAGGAAACCAGGCACACACACACCAGCCACAGGTGCACACACATACAGATAGACATTTTGTAGATCGATTTAAGAATCAGTTTGACAAGTTTACCAGAGCGTACTGGTTCCTGAAGTGCTATTTTGTCCTGTTGCACATTTACAGAGGCTGCGTCGGTAGCTGACTTTCGGAACTAAACGCAAGGGAACATGGTTGTTCCAAACAGCATGGTTGCTGTAATGCTTTCAACATACATGTTATTGCAGATCTCTTCTTCTCTACGTCTTAACTGGACTTGTGGGTTTGGTAGCGCTTTTGCGTAAGTTCTATTTGTGCAGCTGAGTATCTCTCCCCTTCCTGCATAATCGAGTTCTGACCATTAAAATCAGAGCCCAACAAAAAAGGTCAGCATTTAACAATCATCCATTATAAAAACGTCCACATGTTTTTTCCTATTCCCTCCCTAGATAACTAGGATGGATTTTTAGGTACTTTTTGGCTGACAGTTAACACATGTTCATCATATAGTTTGTGTCTGTATTCAAGTATTTTGAATCTCAGCTTGATTGCTTTTATGTGATTTCTTCTGTGTAAGGAAATGAGGGTCAGGCTTTTCCATGGGCTTCTCAAGAATAAGCTCATTCTTCTGTTGCTGCTGGTGTACATGACTATTTATACTGCACTGAGGTAGGACCGAGTTAGACTGTTTGGCTAATGTTTAGTTCCTTGGATTCTTCCAGCAAGCGAGATGTGCGAGTTGTCAGCTATTCGGTAGGATAACATTATGAAATCATGTATTTTTTTTACCAGCCAGCAGATAAAATGACAGCTCTCCTTGTGCTCTGGAATGTCATTGTGGGGGCCTCTTTTACAAGTTTTGTCAGCTTAAGTAAAACAAATACCCTACTCATTTGCCTTAGGTTACAAAATAACAACTAGACATTTGCTGTTGTTATAGGGAACCATAATTATTATCAATTACTGAGTATGCAAACATATTTTGTATACTCAATGGATTTAGACCTATTTTCATTCCCGTCTAATTAGAAAGCTACATGGTAATCTCCAGCCTTAGGCTTTTCCTACCCATCCTTGAGTGACTGCTTAACTTATCCCTTCAAAATAAACAAAGAGCTGCCACATCCACAGCAAAGCTCCAAAAGGAAGCCCCATACACAATGACACAGCGTTAAGAGATGACTTTTTTTTAGCAATTCCCTTCTATTTTTCTTTGCAAAATTGTCTACTAACTACCAGCTTCAATGGGAAGATTTAATTTTGAAATTGAATTTCAGTATTTCTAGATCAAGTCAATATTTTATTTCCTACATGGTGGGAGAGGAAGAAAACAAATCTGAAGCAAAGATCAGTTAATTGACTATAAGACAAAAAAGATGAATTCTGGGAGTATAAAGTGCTGAAGCAGGTATCTGAATGAGGTTATGGGCTCTCCTTTCTCATATTCTTTCCAGAGCATATTAGATAAGCATCTGTTGGGGTTAGCCTAGGGATATCAGACCCTGCCTCTGGGCAAATAAATGGTATAAGATGGGCTCATGCGGTCTCTTTCAGCCCTAGTTTTCTAAGAATAATTCAAATTAGACAGGAGGCTGAGCTGTGCGAGTCACTGAACTTAATCCACTACCGCTAGAAATCAAGGTGCCTACCATGGACCCCAAAAGGTAAGAGCAGACCCTCTGTATGAGAACCGTGCCACTGTAGGAGGAGGTAGACATGGAGATGAGAGGATGCTGGCAGTACATCCCCAGGATGGAGGCTGTGAGCAACGCCAATCACAGTGGCCTCTGAGACTGGCAAGGTATTAGAGTTCGAAGGGAGTTTGCCCACTCTTTGGGCAAAGAACTGGCTGAAAGAAGATGAACTGGCTGAAAGAAGAGGGGTCCTAAGGTTTGCGTCTCTGACTCCCTGCTGAGACTTGGTGGGCGTCTCTGATGTAATTGAACGTTTGCTGGAAGGCAGCTTGATGCCCAGCTTCCACATCCCAGGCGAGCGTCCAGCTTGCTGGCTTACCAAGCTACCCTCTCACTTTCTGCATTGCGTTGTCTCTGTCCCAGTTTAGGTGTGAGTGAAGTAAGTCCATCTGGTGAAACAGTGGGAGGACCACTCCTGGACAACATGTAACACAGTGGCTAAGGTGGCTTCCTGGGAGTTTGGGAAACCAGCATCAAGTGCCTGCTTCACATCAGGCAAAGAAATGTTTGAGCTCTCACTTCTGGTATCTCAGAAATAAGCTTTAGCCAATGGGCCTCTTGGTAAGAGAGAGGCATAGTCCTTGTAGCCTCCTCTTGGGCGTGAGTTTTGGGTGGTTGTCATGAACAAGCCTGCTGTAGGACCAGCATTCAACATGCATTAGGCACAAAGCAGTTTGGAGCTGAATGAAAGAGAAAATGGGGTTCAGTGTCTCCAGGCTGAGGTCTGGGCTCTCAGGGTGCAAACCACAGTCTTCGTGCAGAACATGGCAATTAGGCACCTAAACCGCCCACACAAATCTCATCCCATCAAACTGTGGTGTTTGACTATTTATGTTTGTTTATGTTTATATTGTTTGTATTTATATTTTAGAGGGAAATGCAAACAAACCTCCTTACTAAAAGAAAATAGCTCATTGCACAAACAACATTTCTGTCAGGAAGAAGAAGGGGCCCTATGTCATAGAGGATGGTCACGCCACCTGATGTGCAACCAGGAGGTGTTTGATACCACAGCAATGATGCTTCCATGAGAATTTGGGTAGTTTAGAACAGAAGTTTCAAGCTTCAGTAAAGGGCAGGTGGGTGTATATATCTTCATGTTCTCTGTTGTTTGTGTGGCAGCACATGTATTTTGGTCGCAGGATGGATATGCTTTTTGATCGTGGGAGAAGCCAGAGCTGCTTGTGTCCATTTACAAGGTTAGGTAGCCTGACTCTGGCAAACAATCAGACTCAATTGCTCTATATCATGTTCATATTTCCACTCCGGGATATACAGTGGCTTTAGGACCTCAGGAAGAGCTGTTTGTGCAAATTACCAAGCAAATCAATGGTATGTGCATTCCAAGGACTCATAACTCAGGCAGAAAGAAAAAAAAATCATCAAATGGCTCAAAGGAACTTGTTTAGGGTGGCAATTTCCTTGCTATGTTTCAGCTCTCTGTCTCCAGCTATTCAGGCTGTCTAAAATAAATCACTGTCTTTTTTTTCTTCTTTTTTCCTGAACAATGGGGGAAGTGTGATCAGTTTGTTTGTGCTAACTCTTCTTTTTTTTAATTCTCCTTTTCTATAAACCCAAACAAAACCTGTGACTGTTTCTGTTGACAACTCTACCCTAAGACCTAAACATGCAAAAACTTTCAACGGGCTTAACGTAGTATTTTAACCAGGAGAAGTCAAAATAGCTCAGCTGTTTTACCCACCACTGGAATGTAACACAAGCTATGTACACAAACCAGGCCTCACATATTAAAAAACATCAATAAGAAGTAAGATCCATTCCCCCCTTTCGAAGCTACGGATTTCATCCTACGTTGGAAGGATGCTGAGTCCAGACTCCTGTTAGGTGGCCTCATCCCAGACAGTGGTGAGTCCATATAAAATCACAACCAGTTGTGGGGGTTTTTTTGCCAAAGCTGAATGTATTTCCCTTTGAAGTACTGCTGGTGAGGAGCATGTTTTATTACGCATGGTGTTAACACCAGTTCAAAATTTTAACTCCTTTTTCATATTAAAATAAGAAATCGTGTCCATGAGAGCTTGAGACCGGCTTTTTAACTACAAGCTGCAGCTCCTTTTTTCTCAAATGAAATAAAGGCATGCTTGGGAGCAGGAGACCAAAAGGATGTTTCTAAGCTAAAAGGCAGGCAGAATAAGCTTGGCTTGTCACCAAGTTGCACTGAATTTGACAAATGAAATTTCATTAGAAGTGCAGGGGCGGTTGTGAAACTGCCAGTAAATAACTGTCTCCCCAGAGTCTCACACTTTTTCCAGAGTCTATTTTCTCTTCGGACTCTGTTCTGCCAGGGATAATATTTTAAGAGCAAAACCCAGAGCTAAGCGTCAGGGTTAGAAGTTAGTAGATAATAAAGGTCAAATGTATTTTTTCCAGGAGCTACTGGAATTTATGCCATTATTTTATCTTTTCGTCCTCGCTTGCGCTTTCTCTCACAGTTGTTACCGCTAATGGGCCCAAGCCAAGGCCATGAATCTAGACAAATTCAGGGATGGTTCCAGAGCTAAATTGTGTAGCTGACCATTTTGTCTCCAATGACCCAAAGCAAAACCCAAGCGCCGTCCCCATGACCCTGTGCTCTGAAATGTTTGGAGCTGTTTCAGACCTGGATCTGAACTTCATGGCTGATGACCCTCTCTAGTCATCATCCTTCAGTAATTCAAAATATAAATTAAATGCACATCATCATTCATCCTACCAAACCACATCTGTGCATGAAGCTACTTTTGCTCTCTCAGGGCATTACAAACCCATGAAGCATCGCTCCTCCTGGCTGTTACTGAGCAAAGAAAAAGGGTTCTTTGTCTTGTTTCTTGCTGCTTCTGTAAGGAAGGTTTTCTACTCTTTCTAGCTCAGGGATGTAAGACACTTCCATTTCCAAACAGGAGACTCTATCATGACAGTTTGTGTTTTCTGTAAGGATTAGCTGTTGAATTTGCTCTTCTGTACCACCCCTCGCTGCTCCTCAGCTGGAACGCGGGCTCGGGTGGCCCTGACAATGCAGCTTCTTTTGCTCTGAAGCCAAGGTGGGAGGCCCAGTGGTGGTCCGAAGTGTTGAACGCAGCTTTCCTGCGTGGACACTGGCACTTGTGATTGACCAAGACTGGCTCGGGGGAGCACCCGAGCTCTTTTCACAGGAGGCTTCCCCCTCAGTGACACAGTCTGTATCTCTTCTTACAAATGGCACTGTGAAGGACACCTGCTTCTGAAAACACGTATATCTGCATCTGTCTCTCTTTGTTGTTAGACGCAATTTTGATCATGCATAGAGATGTTTTGTAAGTGAACTCTTTCCTTCCCTGTATGCAAGGAAAGAGCTAGCTTTTCTTGGTAGCAGGTAAAACCAGGCGTATGAAACACGTGTTTCTGAAGTGCACAGCAGTGTCTCCAAATGGGCGAGAGATGGAAAAGGAGGTGCCCTCAGGCTCACTCTCTAGTTTTCTTTTTAAAACCTTGAGACCGTGTGTTTTGGGCAAAATTCATAGCTGCTGCCGTCAGAAGGGCAGAGCTGGGATTTCAGGTCCCTAATTTGTCTGATAGTTTAATTTGCTGGGAAACAAGTCCTGTGTATCACATGCTTCAGCTGATAAAATCAGCAGGACTTTACTACCTTCCCTCATTAGGCCATGTTCCACCCGTCACTGGCGTAAATGGAAGTCGTTACACTGATAGTTTATGGGAAGAGGATTTAGGTTATAGAAACAATAGAGCCCCAGTCTTTGGTCCTCCAGGTTTCCTAAAGCCATAAATGCTTGCAAAACTAATATGAAGAGCATATTTCCAGTGTAGATGAAGTTGGAGGACTCAATTTCTTGGTACAATTTCTGTTTTCTAGAACCTTAATTAGAACTTTCAAAAATCACCGATAACCCAGATCTCTTGCCACTGCTCTTAGTAGAAGGTAATCCTAGATGACCTTCCACAAATCCCTTTTAATTAGCCTCTTTCCCAGACTGTGCCATGCCAGCAGACGATTAATACATTAATTTTACTGTATTTGCAGCTGATTCTTTATTCTTTCTCTACAGATGGAATTTTATTTTTGGGCCCCATGAAGTTTTAGGTCACAATCATCTACTGTAAAATCTGTTCTCACCCTTAGAGAGTCTAGTCACATTTTGGGGAGGGTGGAGGGGGGATGATCTAAAATAAAATCTTGCAGATGATATTGCACGAAACACCGCACACAACTGCACACAACAACATACACAATGCTGCCAGCAGTCCTGCTGCTTAAGGGCAAAAACTGTCTCTCATGAAATCTGAATTTACAAGTTGATTGTAATGGTATTGAACAAGCTAACAAATGCCATACTATTGTACAAGCTCACACGGGAGGCAGTGCTAACACATTCATTAATGGTACCAAATTGTGTAGATTGTGACATCAGATATACTTTTTAGTCTTGAGAAATAAGAATTTATTTATGCTGCTTATTATTGAGAAATAATACCAAATGGTTCACATGAGAAAAAGTTCCTGGTATGGCACGTGATATTCACCATTGTGCTGGATAGAAAGTAGCCATGTGAAAGAAAAATCTGGGGGATTTGGTTGGGCTAACTAGATTTGCTGGAAAACATGTCCTGCATATCACCTGCTGCAAATTTGATCTGAATTTGGGTCATCAATCAGATGCTGGACTGAAATGTAACGTAACATTAGGGAGGGTCAGTAGAACATTGAGCTTTGTATTTAAAATATTACAATCTATGTCACGCATTAACTACACCAGCTGCTATATATGGCACTATGGAAAGCATTTTGCAACTGGACTCAGTAACTCTCTGAAAATATTTTCCCTGAAACTTTCTGTTTGAGGAAAAAAGGTAAAGAAATAGGCAAGTGCACTTTTGCCGCCTCTGGGCTTTATAAAGGTATGGCTTCGTGGATGGTCACGGGGAGTGTGGATGGCAAGGTTCAGGGTAGCGACTGGCCACGTGGACCATGGGGAGTCTGGAAGGATCTATCAATATGCTTCAGTTGAGTTTATCTGTCCCAGTGGTAACCTGGGTACCAGCAGGTATTTGATGGCTTTATGGTAGGCGTGGGTTAGAAGCCACTGGAAGGGCTGTAAATTTTCAGACTTGAGGCATGAACTGACCTGGAACTGATGGAGGTTAGGGAGAAGCTTTGCCTTTGGGGAAACTGCTAGTTTATTTGTGTCTTAGCAAGGCAGCTGGTTTTACATCAAAACCAGCACATGGATTAGATGGACAGTGAGTTGTATCAAACACGGTGGTTCCCGTGTACTCCAGCTGCCAGGCTGGGTAGGAAGGCTCTGTCAGATGGTGAAAGCACACTGTAACAGAGATCTGCCAGTCATTTCTTACAATAGCTGTACATATACAGTATAGTTAAATGCTGAGAATCAGGTCCTACAAGACACTACCAGTCCTGTCATTTACTAAAGTCCTTGTAAACGAAGAGTACACCGAACCTTGCAGGATGTGAACCTGGGGCACCTGTCATTTGAGGAGCAAAGGGGAAAGCCAGAAAGCCAGGAAATCTGATGGCAAAGAAATCTGAGAGGCTTTCAGCAGTGGTATTTTGTACTGTTTCCCACTACATTCTGGGAGCCAGTAAAGATTTCTGAAGATATTTGCTTGATACAACACCCACTGCTTGTTTTAATTAGCTTGGTCTCATTTTTAATAGGCACCAGCTGAAAATTTTGAGTGGGATCTTGCATGCATTTCAGTATTAATGCAGAAAGATGGGCCTGACAGAGTTCAAGGTTGCATCCCAGTTATTGCAGGCGTAGTTCCACAGGTCTGGTCTGGCACAGCATAGGGGGAGCAGCATGACCCAGCCGAATTAAACTTTGCGGGTTGGGGCTATCTTTTGCATTTCATTTGAAAGACTTAAAACATATAAAGGCCATTTGGGTTCCTTTTTGCTCGTCTCTGTTCAAGGCTGCTGAGGTCTTCTGCTGAAAGCAAGTCATGATTGCCTGTGGTGGATAGCTTTTCTATTAAGAGATAGTTAAAGCATGTCAGCAATCTTTGGCTGATAGCAGACAAACTAACCTCCTCTCATGTTCCCTCACACAGAGCCTTTAAGTCTTGCTGACATGCCTGGAGTTGAAAAAGCCAATGATGAGCTGTGATAACAGCTCGTAAACACAGAGCGTGGCTACACCTTGCAGTGTCTACAGCCTAAGGGAACAGATCTGCCAACCTATATCTGCCCTTAAAAGCCAGGAAACAAATCATTGGTAATAAAACACAATGGCTGTTCTCCATCTGCAGTCAATTTCTGTTTAACTAACGATGTTAAGTACAAAATAGCCACAGTCATCTCTTATTAGGTCCTTGAATAAACAATGGCTGTAGCTCAAATGTTTCATTAACAGGGAGGGAAGCAGCTACTTGCTCCTTTTCCAGGTGTCAGTAGCTGCTGCTAGGGTTCGCAGAGCTGCGGGCAGGCAGGAATGGCCCACGTTACTGCCGTCCTCCTTGGCTTGTGCGATGAAGGGAAGCTGTGCCTCTGTCTGCTACAAGGCCTGGACAAGTATGGTGTGTTCATACAAGCAAGCAAGACCTGCAACCTAGTGAAAAGAGTAAGTCTTTCTGCTAGTTGCAAATGATTTTGGGTTCAAACATGAAAAAAGTCAACCAGGGGCAGGGAGAAGTTCTGGGTGTCTGGGGGAAAATTATGGAGCTGGGGCTGCCTCTAAGCTCTCAAGCAGAGAGCCCGAGACAAGCCGCCTTATCTGTTTCCTGTCTCCCCTTGAGCAGGCTTGGGGTGCAACTGCTGATGGCATTGCTGTCCCCACGAGCAGGCCAGCTGCATATAGCCAAGAGGTTTTTTCAGGCTCAATAGCAGAGAGAGGTTCAAGATGTAATGTTGGAATTGGGGTCCAGTGCAAAAGTTGTCAAAAGCTGAAGGTGATGATATGACTTTGATTTGACTGACCAAAAGCCATGCACAGATAACACTTCTCAACTTTTCTAGGCTTAAAGTTATTCACTCTTTAAGTTAGGGCTTTTGTGCCATCTATAAATTTCAAAACCTAGCTCTCTCAAAGTGGAAATTCTGTGCTATGTATGCACACAGGGCTTGGCTGTTCTCTTACAACAAAATGCCATGCCAAATAAATAATCATGAGCATAAGGAAATGTCATGAATGAGAGAAGGGAGAAAAAGACTAAAATGAAATAAGGCTCCTTAAAAATATTCTGGGAAATGACCAGGCATTATGCGCAAGTAAAGACATTATCATTTGTAGGCAGACTGGTGAATCTATGTTCTTTAATGGCATTCTAATGCTGCTGATAAGAAATGCTGCATGTATTCATGGGACTTAAGTAGATGCTAGGTCCTCTTGCTTTAGGATTAAAGCAAATAAAGCTTTAAGGTATTTTCAGAGAACCCCTTCACTTCTAGCCTGCTCTTTGTTAGTTTAAAAAAAAAAAAAACAACAACTCGAGGAGTAACAAAACAGAAGAATTCCTAGAGGACAATATGTATGTTCATTTGGGGCAACCCAAAGCCTTTTCATTTGTTTTTGTTTTGAAAGGCAAATGTTTACCCTGAGTCTGAGCCTAGCCTGCAGGTGTTGTGGCTGGCCCCATTAACCTGCATGGGCCTGCTCACACACACGGGCGGCTTTCAGGGTGGCCTGCCTCGCTGCGCTTAGCTTCTTTCTTTGCTGGGCATGTTATAGATTGGTCTTTCTTGTGAAAATCTGAGTATTTCTGGCTTGGATTAGGTTAGAGAAACTGTGAAAGGAAGGGGCTTTGTCTTGTTCTGGTTTTCCCTTCATGCTAATCAGCACTAATAGCTTCAGCCAGATCAGAATCGAGAAAAGCAAAAAGGATTTCTCCCTGACTTCCCCCCAGTGTCTGACTGCTGCTGGACCTGAAAAAGTTGGTTCTGAGCATTAAATGTTAGCACTGCTCTATTACAGTCCTTTTGTATGTATCTGTATTTAGTTTGCTATTCTGGATCTCCCCTTCTCCAACAGAATGAGTAATGGTGATCATGCAATAGGGGTTTATGTAAAACGGCCATCCAAAAAAATGCTATGTATTGCTGCAAAGAGCCTTTACTTCAGCTGCTGCTTATGTGAATCCTAGTGATCCACATACACACTGTGGTAACCATACACAACAGTGAAACATAACAACTAGAGGCTGTCTTTAATTGGGCAAGGTAATATTAAACACTTGTGCAAGGAGTCACCAAAGCTGGAACGGCCCAGCTCTTAAATACCTGGTGACTCAGCAGCTGATTAAGATATCATCTGGGTCCCTGGGCTCTCCCTTCTGCACTTTTGTCACTCAGTGATACCTTCTCTATTTGGTCAAGGATGCATTAATCCATGATCCAAACTTCAGCTAAATGTCTCCTTCAGCGGTATCTCTGATTCTCGTTACTCTCCAGTAGGCTAGAGCTTGAAATGTGCCTCACTTACACTTTGTCATATTTGGAAAAGAGAGAGGACTAAGTTGGCTTTAAACTTGTACCTGGCTGCAGTGCAGGAGTTACTGGGTTGGACGCAGGCGTAAAACAGAGCAGGCTTAGGCTTTTTTCCACGCTTTGTTTTGTCTGCCAGCATCTCCTGAGGACTGCTCTATCTCATGAGGGTTGTTAGGGGATGGACTGCCCGCTTATGAGTTGTCCCTGAGGCCTTACTCCTGCATTGAAGAACAGCAAATGCAGGAGCTGCTCCCAAGGCCAGGCTTCCTTGAAGGATTCCTTTTGATAAACCATGGCCAATGTGTGTTGATGAACTACTTGCACAGCAGATGGGAAACGAATGGAAAGCATACAAAACCCTTTATCCATGTTACAAGTTTGTATATTTTCTGCCTCCACTTCTAATCCAGCCTGAAGCTTTTTTTTCTTTGAAAAAATAAAATAAAAAAACCCAAGCACTTGGTTATTTTTCTTCAAGATCCATTATGAGGTACTCTGTTTTTCTTGCTGCTTTACTGGACTCTAAACCCAGATTTCTCCATGGTAATTTTTAATGACCTAAAGCTCTGTACACAACATTTCTGTAATTGGGTATATTTCAAGCAGTTGCTACTTCAGGCCTTCATCTTTCTGTATTTCAGTGGAGAGGAAAATAAACAATCAATGGCAACTGGAGGTAGAGGTTATAGATGGAAAGCTATGGCTCCATGAATGAAAGTATTATTGGACTGATATGTAATCCCCAAAATCCAGGCTGGGAGAACTGCTGCTCAGCTGAGGCCACTTTTAAAAGCTATAAGGCAACTTGCTTTCCTTGTAAACTAAGGAATCGGGTATAAATACATTTTACTGCACCTTTAAAGTACAAAACAGATGGTTGAAAGGTACTGTGTGCTCTTGTCAGCTCTTGCCCTCTTTACATGGACTTCTTCCAGCCCTCCCAGTCTGTCTTTGTGGGTTTTAATACAGTTATTAATCCCAGTTGCCCTCCCCCCTTGGCAAGGGGCCTTTCCCCTTGCCAGTCTTTGGTCAGACAATACTACCGAAGCCTGATTCAGAACCTGCTGATGATGCCAAACCTGTGATTAGCTATTGTTTGGAAACCCTAATAATTAGGCGGGGTGTATATGTTCAGCTGGAAGCCGACGATCTTGTGCAGGAGGTCATGGGATGGGGACGAATCGCTGGACAAGCGTCACAGAGCAGTTCAGTTTACTGTAGTGCAAAGCACCAGGGGATGTGCAGCAAAAATCCCCGATGACACACGGGGATGAGGACATCCCCAGGAAGGGCATGTTGTGATGCAGCTGCCGGTACAAACCAGGTGGGTCAGCTTCGTTGCCTGAACTGCAGAAGCAGATAAAGCACTGAGGGCTGAGTAAATAAAAAAAAAAAAAAAGCCAAAACCTTTCTCTAAACAAAAAATAATTGAATGCTGGGATTCTTGCAAAATCTGGGAGCTGGCAGGGCACTGTAGAAACCAGAATGTATTCTGAGTTTTGTGCTCCAGAAAATGTATCATGAGCTGGCAGTGCTGGGACAGTGGAAGGCTCATAAGGATAAAATATTAATGCTGTGTGCTTTAAGGTGCTGCATGGCAAGAGGGAGGTACTTGATTCAAATGTAACTTGCTTGGGGGCCATCTGAGCCTGCAGACTTGTTTCAGCTTGTTACTAACCGCTGTGCCTTGTTTCTGCCACCTACCTCCAAATGAGCAGCTAAGAGGGTTTACCCTGAATCCAGGCATGGGCATGGCTTTGCCAATTGGGTTGGGTTGTGCACAGAGGACAAGATGTTGCCCTTGTCCCGTTACCATGCAAGCACTAAGATGCGTGGGCAGAGCTTAGTCAGCTGTTGTTTGGAAGGCACTAATGTTGGTACAAATTATATTTCTCAGGGCAGGAAGGTTGAAATTTATGCTGCCTAGCTGAGATACCTATCTCTCAGTATCTCCAGGGCTTATTCAGTCTAATACCAGTTTCTGTTGACTGTGGAGAGAACAACCTGGGCTAGTTGTCTTTGTGAAGAGAGGTGGACGTTAATGCCCCAGATTCTTGGGTGCATGGCTGGCTGGAGAAATAAAATGCTGTGGCGCTAGCAAGATAGCCGAGGACCCCGCTTCCTTCTGTAAATCCTGAATATGGCGTTGGGGGATATAGTGGGAGGGGATGTCTGCATGGGTGGACACCGAGACAAATGTGATTGCCCGCTTTCCATTGACTAACTGAGGATGGAGTGATCCTGTTCCTCTCTTTGGTGGGCTATGAGATGTGTACTTCACCTCTGCCAGGCAGTGCTGCAAGGCAGAGACTTCCCTTCTCTCTTCTAGCTGGGCACTGTGGCCCAAGCGCAGGGCAGTGGTTTTGGTCAGTTCCTGAGAGTAAGAAAAAAAGCTATATCTGAATCCTGCTGTCACTTCCCAGGCACGCTCTGGATGCAAGCAAGCCTAGGTTTCTTACTTGACCTCAATTTATACTTTCCTAGAGAGAAGTGAGGAGGGTCTGCAACTGAGAGTCCTGACTGGAAGAAAGCAAAGTCTGCCACAAGCATCTATCTACCTGCCTTAGTAAAAGGACAGAAGGGAAAGCTTCTGCTTAGTGGAAGAAAGTAAGTGAGCACAGCTAAAACCTTGCTAAACGTAGGGAGTCACTTGCTACCTTTCAGCTCCTGCTTACTCCCTGTGATTTGGCAACTCTCCATTCTGCCCGCACAATTTCTTCAGTGTGACTGAGCTTTGCAAAAACCTCCTTAATCCAACACAGAAAGGTTTTATGCAATTGCATCCAACACAGTCCTTTTTCACTTGATTTAAATGAGAAAGTTAAATCTCAGTCTAGACGGAGTGCTCTCTAGCTCCTGTGAATCTTGCACCCGGCGAGATGTATCATCTATGAGTATGTTTCTCATTTTCCAGACGAGCCCAGGGGATCTGCACCCCCCTCCATAAAATTCCTGTCTGTGCTAAATTGCCTTTTAGTCTTGATTTATACCTCAATAAAACACATCATGAGAAGGAGAAAATGTTTAATTGTAAAACTGACATGACTTACACAGGGCACATTTTTGGTGGTTATTTATGCACTTATCTTCTTTAAAAGGGGTATAAAGACCCATGACTTTCATTTACAGTGGCAACATTAAAAGGTGAGGAAAATAAATGCAGTGAAGGACAAGGAGTAAACCTTAAACTAGTATGTCTTCTGGAAAAGGACCTCTGTTAAAACAATCACTGAAAAATATGAAGAGATGCAGGTTGGAATTGGGATCTTAAGGGGTTCCAAGAAAAACTTTGAGATTCCTCCTGTCCCCCATCAAACCAAGCCAGAAAACAACCTTACATTGGGGCTGTTTGATGTTGAAAGTTGGAAAACATTTCTTTTCTCAAACCTGTAACAAGTGAAGAAATCTTCTTTTATGTTGCTTATGAAATCATTGATTCCGAGTTCTTGTTTGATTTCTTTCACCCAGAGCCTTTTCAAAACTGTGCTGTGGTTTTCTTTTAAAATAGTTTTCTCAAGGGTGAACGTGGTGCTAGAGACAGGTATGCAAGCCTGTCTTCAGGTTTCTGCTGCAAAGTTTTTACTGGCAACCTTGTCCTACTGATGACAGGCACCCTGGCAGCACCTTAAACAAGTGTTCAAGCAGCACATACAAGATAAGAAGACTCCAGGATAATCAGGATAATTAGAAATGGTTTCATTACTGGGAGGTCAGCATGATTTACTTAATTACATCATAAATGTGCTTCCTTATCTTTTCTATCGCCTGTATAAGGATGTAGTTTCTAAGACTGTTCTTTGGGGGTGAAAGCTAAGGAGCAAAGTTAAGCTTCTTGTTCAGCTCCAATTTGGTCTCATTACTGACAAAATGTTTGTTATGGCATGGAGTTAGTGTTGACATGTGCTTTGTTCTGCATGATGTGACTCTTGCCTCAAGGGCCATCTAGACTTCAAACGCTGGAGAGTAGGTGCGTGGTAATGCACAGACATGCCTATATATTTGCATATTACTCAGGCTGATAGAGAGAAGAAATACTTCATAAATATGTGGGTCAGCAGCATTCTTATCTCCTTGTCTTTCACTGTCTCAGCCCTGAGCCTATTTGCCTTACCTATAGCGTTGTCCTCTGCATGGGAACTCGGCCACTATGGTGCTGTGGACCAGCACACGGGGAGTGTGAAGTCAGGAACTTGTGAAGTTTTCAGAGTGGTGGGGTACAAGGCCTCCTAAAATGTCTTAGACTGTCCATAGGAGATGCTGAATTCTTCCTGTTGACATCTAGAAATTTCCCTTAAATATGAGAAGCGATCGGCGCAATCTTCAAAAGCTCTCCTCTTATGGAGAGATGGCCAAAGTCGCTCATGTGTTTGTACTTGGAGGCCGTACCCCAATGGGCTGCACCAGTCCCTTGAAACACCGTTTACTAGAGACAAGCCTCCCCCTTCTTCACTGGAGAAAATCCTCCTGGCAATATGTTCAGTAAAGATACGTTTACTACCAAGACTTGCAGCGTTATCCCTACCCAGGATACCAGCTCTTGCTGGCTTTGGCACTAAGACGGGTTGCGACCAAGCCTAACAAGGAGCGCTCTGCCTGACCCCTGAACAACGTGGGTGTTTGGTCGGCCTCTGAGAAAGAGAGTATTTTCTTGCTGAACTGAAAAGAAAGGCAGTTACGCTTCTATTAAAACTTTTTTTTTGTAGAAACTGAAACTTACCATTATCCGGTGTTTTTGGCTTCCACCTACAGTATGTTAATCGAAGGAACACAGGAGCTTTGTGCATCGGTGATGGTTATCTCTATAGGAAGTCCAGCATTGTGGTTACACTGGCTGGTTTTTTGCCTTTCCCAATTGTAGGACTTCTTTTCACTTGCAGGATTTCCTTGTTTCAAATATTTCGTCATAGACCCAAGCGCTTTTTTCCTCTCCTGAAAGAAAAGGTCAATGAAACAGAGATGAACAAAGGAGGAAAATGTCTTTCCATTTACTTACCGTCCTGCCAATTCAAACAGTTCTGCGCTGTGCAGGGTTTCCCTGCACGCCTCTCCTGCTGATGCACAAGACTGACCTCAGGGGAAAACTGATTCTCTCTAAAATATGATTAAATAACTTTGCCACTGTCAGCAATATGTGTTTTTAATCAGCAGCATGACCTTTTTTTATATCCCTTTTAAGGGCTAAGGAATTTTGGCAGGTATCATAAACTGATGCGTGCTGCATGGCCTTACTTTACTGCTCCCAATGCATTTATCAGGAAGGCTGATATCCAGAGTTGTTCAATAGCTCTGGAATGCTTTTTCGAGCAGTTCCTTCATCTGCAGATCTGCAGCCTAATGTTGCAGCTTTGTGCTGGAGAAGCAAAAGGTCAAACAGACCAACTCTGGGGTAAAATCAGCTACTTTGTGGGCTTCACTGAACAAGCTTTGAGAGAAATGCAGCCGGTAAACCAAAGCACAACCAATCCACAATTGTGGATTGAAAAAATAATATTTTATGAGTTTGAATAGATTAGTCTTTTTAAAAAAATTTTTGTTGCTCCTTGTATTGGGACAGTGCCTAGAGCCAGACCACCATATGGATTATGCAAACATAAAAAAAAAGAGTTGATCTCTGTACTGGAGATCATTAATCTAGCCTTAAAATGACCAGTTGTGCTTTCAGAGGTCATTTTTGTTTGTTTTTTAAACCTGCTTGTTGTCTTGAGTAACCCAAACATAACATTGCTGAGGCCCTGCCCTTATCCTAAGGGACACAAAAACTGCTATTGTGCATGGACTTTGTCTCCTGAGCATTCAGGTATATAGGTGACTGTCCACTGATAACCGGTTCCTCTGTGTGAATTTTCTGAGACGCTTCGTGTTTCAAAGACAGACCTGAGCTGCACGGAAAAAAACCCAAAACAACCCATGGGAGTTGTCAGGAAATAGCTGAGCAAGCTTGCAAGAAAATTGTGAGTTAAAGGAATATGCGAAGAGTTTATGCCACGCGTGGAGGGTGTGAAGTTTTAGACAGGCTCCGGGTACGGCTGCAGTAAGCCATAACGTAATCCTTCTAGCATGCGGCGCGCAGGATGAGCTAGGGGTTGAGTAGAGTTACTTGGCTTTGGGATCTTTTCCGTTTGCCAGGAGAGTCAATCTGAAGGACGCCTTGGAAACGGAGCACACTTACTTTTTTTTGAGGAGCTCAGTAACTTTCGCTATTTGTACTTCCAAATCCAGAAAAGTGGTTGTCACAAATGACTCTGTTTTCTCTTGACTTGTTGGGGGGCTGGGTGCGTCTCTGAGGTACAACAGCGGCTCCTGACCTTCAAAATGCTTTCACTATCCTCTCGGTAGTAAAGAACCCAGGAGGCATGACTTCCCCCCTGCCCCCAAATTCTTCTAGACAACATTAATGCCTTGTCCAAAAATTATGGAGGACACGACTGCGCAAAAGGAGGCAGAAATGACTGCTGCCTTAAAATATGCTCACATCATGGCACTAACACCTGCTTCGCTCCCAACCAAAAGAGATTTATAACAAAGACACTGAGTAAGCTGTAGGGTCCTTTAGCTGACGGCGAGACTGCTGGTAAAGGTTGCGCAGCAGTCTCCTTTCTCTGCTCCAAACAAATGAGGAAAACTGATGTCCTGGCAAGGACTTTTCCTGTCTGTCTGGGTCTTAAGCACAGAAGCAGCACTTCCCAGGGAAGAAAAAGAAATTATATTTTTGTGTGCAAATAGCAGCCAGCTGCTGGCTGTGTTTCTTGTTGTTTATTCCCCCCTGCCCCTTGACTTCTAAAATGTGTTCAGCATGGTGTACCCAGTTTCTCACCCCTCATCCAACCTGCAGAGGACTTAAAGAACAGGATCAAACGCTTCCCTGTATGTCAAATACAGCAGGTGTCCTGAGGGATGAAGGGACCAGAGGCGACTTGTTGCAGCAAGCCCAGTGTGTTAGCTCAATATGCATCCAGAACTGTGGCCAGACATTGGGCCAAAGAGTTTGGCCAGGTGGGAGACAACTTCAGAGGGACTCTTCGTGAAAGCAGTATGTGCTGCCTCACGGCAGGACCGCCGGTGTTGGCCTTACTTCGTTCATCTCTCTGGACTCTGTTTTGTAGAAGCTTTAGGAATTGCTTTTGCTCTCCTCTTCCTCCTCTCCAGCCCCTGTGGGGTGAGCCGTGCGCTGCTTGTGGCCCTTCCTCTCAGAGCGGAGGGCAGGAATGTTATTTCCCTCTCTGTTTTCCTGCCCGGCCGACTTTTCTTCTTCAAGGTGTGACCTTGAGGAAGGGCAGTCTGTGCCTGCCTTGTCTCCCATCAAGGGAGTGACGGGGTCGAACAGCTCACGCAGGATTTCTTGTTCCTGCTGAGCGTGCGTGTCTCCTGCGACCTGGGAGATGTGCTGACGCTGCTGGGTTTGTCTAGGCGTGGGGAATCTTCCAGGCACAGCTGTAGGGTGCAGTTATGCCATTGCAGTAATGCCACCGTCAATTCCTTTGGTTGTGGACCAAGAGTGCAGTTCAGGCTGTTTGAGCTGTTTCTGAAGCGATAACTTCTGAGTACGGCGGGGCAGGCAAGGTATTTGATCCAAGCAATGCTCCCGCTTTCCCGAGATGTGTTACTGACCTGCTGGTGCGTACTCGGCCCAAGAAGGACCGTATAGCTGGGGGGAGTCGCTAGCTGAGGGGTCCATACCGCAGAGTAAAGCCTTTTGCTAAGGGCATCAAGTAAGAGTCTGAAGTCTGTCGGCATGTTATTTCATCTGTTGGTATGGGGTTTTTTTCCGCTGCCCAAGAGTGAGGCATGAAACCTGCCTATGAAGTGCCTACAGCATTCATCCCTCTTGCTTGCTTAAGAGAATCTCAAAGGGACTTGCATTACTTGCTTTCATGTCAGGCAGCGGTAACCTCGTGCTAAATCCCATGAACCAAAGGCTGCAGGATACTTGAGCTTTCAGCCAGCACTTGACTTCATAGCTTAGGCAACCAAATAGCACTCCAGAAGTAAAACAGGGTTTCTCAAATGAGTGCTTTGGGATTATTACCCTTACATTTCAATTAATACATTCATTCCTGTAGCACAGTCTGAGGCATACAGAAAACATTTGTTTTGCCAAATGGTACCAAGAGCAAAATTACCTTTCTGTGATCCATGTGGTTTACCAGGGTATATCAGAGTACTAAAATATGATGGAAAGACAGATGCAATTAAAATCCTTTTTTAAATAAAAACACTACAGAAATCCTTGTCAGCTGTGTTTAAGGAAGAAAGGCAAACATAAAATCTTAAGCCCCCCTCCTCTAAAGAAGGACAACATTGTACTGAAAGGGCTAACTGCTGCTCTATATACTGCATGATTTTACTTTGTACCCTTTCATAGCACCGAGGAAAGAAAATAAGGTACAACCCACATGCCTTCCAGATCTGCCATAAGGCATTTTTTCTTCCCTCCTCTTGTTCCATAATGAACAAATGCTGTGTGCCTTTGCTTCACAGATTATTTATTGCTTGATGCTGAATTCCCCTTTTATTTGCTATATGATTTTCACCAGTGTATTTCGAAAATTGCTCTTTCAGGTATCTGCTCTTCTAGCACTGAAAAATGAAGCGCTACAGGAAGTTATTAGTTTCTAATTAGGAGACCAGTCTGAGGGAGAGGCTACACAGGCAGTCCTTGCCACCTGAGCAGGTCACAGTGAGAGAGCAAGCACTGGTGTGAGGACCTGAAGTGACTTGTACAAGAGCCGGGCAGAAGGTCCGTGGTGGCACTGAGGACAGAGTCCATGTTTTCTGCATCACAGGAGGGTCTCATCTTTGACAACTCTGGATGGCAGGATTGTCAGGACCCCAGAAGTCACTGTTGTAGCTGGAAATAACCATCTAACCTGCTCTGATCGCAGGGGAAGAGTTCTTGGAAGAGTTCTTCTGGCTAGATGCAGAAATGGAGAGGAAAGTGTTAGTAGCTAGGGGTGAAGAGAGCTGGGAGAAGTTGGCGAAGAGCGGGGATAGATAGCTGAGGCATAAACCTTGATTAATGGGTGTTTGATTTTGCTGTTCAGAAAGTGCGTGGGAGCTGAGAGATTGCAGAGGTGCGCCTAATTTAAACTACAGGGAATGTACCAGAATTCCCAGGTAACCTGCCATGAGAATCGCCTGGAAGATCCTGCTTAAAGGTGTTCACATCTCTGCCAGGCTTTGACCGGATGGGTTGATGGCTTTGGGGTCAAACCACAGGCACGGATGCTGTAATCAGCCCCAGTTCCTGAACCGAGAGCTGTTCCTGCCGTGGCTGTGTGGGATGGGCCTCACCTGATGGCTGCAACTGAACTGCAGCTTTAAGCACCACGCTTAAACCATAAATACCTCTCAACCTATTAAGCAAGCCGGAGGGTAACTGGCTGAAGAGCGTTACCCCAGAGGTTGTTCTCCTTCAGGGCTTGGAGCAGAGGTCTGGGCTGCGTTTCCTTTCTCTGCAACAGGCTGCAAACCCGCTGGAAGCCGTCTGTCTTCTGGGAGGAGGACCACAATGGGAATAACGATGGGTTATTGCACTAGCTCTAGCAGAGAGGTGTGGACGTTGCTCCCAAGAGTCCATTTTGCAAGTGAAAATCTGTTGTTTCAGTATATTTATTGTAAAATATTAAGAAAGTGATGTTAGAAGCAACCTAGTAATGTTTGATTGGTGTTTTTTGATGATACTAATGGTACTCTTAAAAATGAATCAATGCCAAAGTCAAGGTCATCCATATAACCTTTACTTGAGGTTCAGTTGCTTAAATCGTAAAACTTTTCTCCTTATCACTCAGTGTAGTTACTCCTTTTCTGTTTCCTTTCCATGCTGCATGGCTCCATACATTATCTGGTATATACCGTATGTCCTCCTCAGCCCTGAACTACATAGTCATTTTTAACGTTCATCTGTCAGGTAGTGCTGCTGTTGTAGATGTCCATGCAGTGTTCATCTGCCTAGTGATGAGGGGTGATACTTTGGAAGGAGCAGAGAAGCACAGAAAGTTAATTCAGCATTATCCAGGGCAGGATGTGCTGCACCTGCCAGCAGGCATCTCATCTGAGCTGCTTCTCAATGGATGCGGAAAGACATTTCTAAAACCTCTTTTCAGCTGAAGTCCACTTCTTTCATAATTATTGGGGGGGGAGAAATATGCAATCCAAAATATTGCTTTTAATTTCCATTTAAAACATGCTTTTTATATCAGAAATTAGATACCTGTGTTCTTAAACAGTTTTGTTTTGGAAAACAGTAAAGCCAAATGTTTGAATTTCTGATAATATTTGCTGACAACTATTTTCTGACTTTGACCCAACTTTGCTCACAGGCTTACTTAACTGAAAACTAGATTTATTTTCAGGTCAAAATGAACTGTGAAATTGAGAGGAGAAAATCCCAAACCCTTCTTACTTGTACATAACATTTTTCTTATACTACTTGATTAATTTAAGTATCGCCCTCTGCTTTTGGTTGCTGCTGTGCATGCTTACCATTTCAGCAAAGCAGGCCAAAAATGTTTCAGTGTAATTAATTGAAAGTAGATGAATATGAAGTATCTGTTTTCAAAGCCTGGGGTTAAATAAGGTAATAGGCATTTTGTAGGGACTGTGCAAATGTTATGGATGCAATCTGAAACTATGGAAACTCTTTTTGTACAAGAGAGCGTGATATTTCTTTCAACAGACTGCATTCACTACTTCAGCAGCATGTTAGGAGTTTACAACACATAAAGCAGGGGCCTGGTTTATTAAATAGAGACAGGATACTTACTAGGGCACAGCCCCTGACTAACACTTAAAGTATTGGCACTGGATGAGGCAGGGGATTTATGGAAAAATAGTATGTGATAGAACACATATGGATGAAGACTAAAGATAAGAGATGCAGATATAAAGGCTATTTGGACAGTCTGGATTCAGAGTACATGACTTTGTAGCTATAGTATTCTTTTAATCTGTAATAATTTTTGATGCTAGGAGTGCTGGACTGAGATGTGGCAAGGAGGTTTGATGTGTGTGGGTGTATATATATATTGCATATATATATGCATATTTAAAACATATATATTGGTCTAAAACCCATGCTCGGTTGTCCTTCCAACCTGTATTCTGTCTGTGTGGAGAGAATTGTGGGAGCGGGGACCTGGACCTTCTCAGCCTTCCTGAGAGGTACAAGCGAGCAGGCTGATGCAGAGCCCTGCAGCACCAGCTGCGTGTGGCACGCGTGATGGCAGACAGGCTACTTGGGTCAACAGGACTCCCCTTGCAGTGGAGCTTCACTTGGACAAGGCAGGAGAGCAGTTTTGGTGGTCGCCTGTGTTATTTAACCTCATTAATCCACAAAAAAAGCAGCGGGCGGCACGTATGCTGCTGATGCAAGGTGCTTTGTCCTGGGGACAGGTTGTACCAGGATGGTAAGTGCCTTGCCTGACGTGAGCAAGAGGAAGTAAAACCAAGGACTAATTTTTCTAGCCTTTTGCTCCTGGAAGGGGATGAAACTTGTGTTTCCATGTGTCAGATGAATGTGGACATTGCAGCCTCGCTCTGCGTGCTGCGTGGCACAGCAAACGCTGCCGACGCTCTGTAAACAGCGTGCTCTGTGGCTCCCGGGCTGAGCTCTGTCGGCCCCCTGAGCAAGCCATGCTGGGCCTATTGTAAAGTAACGCTAGTTCAGTGCTCAGAAAAAAACAAGCTGGGCTAAGTCTTGGGAGCGTTTGGCAGCTTTTTTCCCTTCTGTTGCAGAGCAGTAGGGAAATGTTGGGAAATGCAGCATGGGCAGTTACAACAGATGGATGCAAGCTCTGAAATGCACTTCTGTACTTTGCAGTTTTACGAACTTTCAGGTATAAGCTGTTGCTTTGGGCCTCTCGCAACGTATTTGCAAATAGGGAGCGATGTTAGAGATTGATAGGGATCAAATACTGCACCAGTAAAGTGCTCAGTGTGCACCAGGCCATGCCACTTTCTCTGTTCGGGCACATCACACTTTGGGAGGTACAACCTGGCAGTGGAAAAGCTGGAGGTATGCCTCACTGCTAGGGTTCAAACCCGTACTCTTGCTGAATGAGTTGCCTAGGGAAGATTATTACACCTATACACGTACTTGCTCCTGGGCAAACCTACAGACTTGCGTTATCCCATCCTCAGCGCTGCAAGCATGACATTTGCCACCCACCGAGTCTTTAAGTGTGCGTGGGGGTAGGAGGAGGTAAGTCATACGAAACAGGAGGTAATAAAGAGCCTAATGAACAGCAGGCAAAGCAGACATGAGTTAATGTAAAAGCAGAGTAAGTAGTGTAGTCAAAAGCTAAAGGAAAATAAAGCTTTGGCTGTCCTGTTGGAAGTGCATGTATCAGCAGGAGTCCCTGTGTTCTAATTTAAAGTGAAGAATTAATCACAGGCGGCAGAGCAGAGCCTCGGGGAGGTGAAACGATGCCCGTAGCTGCCTCCCAGAGCCCCGCTCTTCCCATGAGCACGCCAGGAACCCCCGGCAGTGGGCAGACGGGCATCAGCCTGTATCCTTCTGCAGTCTCTGGCTCACGAGCTCAGTTTGTCAGGGACCGGCTTGGTCCCGGGCAATAAAGGTTGACATGGTAGCGGAGAGGAGCTTCAGGCACTTGGGTTCTGCCTGGGCAGCTGCTAGGAGGATGGTGTTCCACCTTGTGCAAGCCCACGTGTTGGTAAGGGGGACGGGAACGCTGACTGGCGCCTGTGGCGTACCGGCAGTATCCCTGAGGACATCGTCGTCACAAACTGCTGTTGCCTGTGTGAACATAACCCGTAACGGCAGCTGTGATCTTCCGCCTGACCGTACGCTAGCGCACGCTTGCTCCATGCTACGCCGAAGGCAGGGGAGGAGGTTGTAAGTCAGTAGCTCTGTTTGGCCTCAAAACCGATGCTATAAAGAAGCAACTTCTCCCACCCCACCTCACCCTCCTCCTTATTAACCATTATGAACACACCGTTCTGAGTTAAGGCAAGACAAACGTCAAACACTTAAATTTAGCCCACCCAGAGTTTGAAGCGTGGCTTGCAATTCCTCTCAAGTCTAGCTGCAGCAGCAGCGGCTGATGATGTTGCCACCCGTGCTGGTGTGCCTGGCCCCTCTGCCAGAAGCTACTGCCCCTGCGGCAGGGATGACAAGAGAAGCAGCACGCTCCCCTCTCCCCAAGGCAGTTTGCAGCCTCGCACGCCAGTGCCGGCTGGGGTCAGTGCCCGTGTGAGGGGGATGCTGTGCTCCGACGTGTGCGGCTGGGAGCCGTGCTTCAAATATTTCTGTTGCAGCAGTAGTAGCTGAAGCTTACCCAGCCCCTGGCAAGTCGGGAGGAAGCTTTCAGTCCATAGGGATTGCAAATTGCTTCTGACCTTGCCTGGTTTACCTCACCAGTTTTATATTACGGGAGGTAAGATAATTGCTACGCGGACCTCTTCCACAGCTCTGAGGCACCCGCTTCGTCATCCCTGCTCTGAAGTCATGGGTTAGGAGGTATCACTTAGATCCAGCCTCTCATCCTGCCTTAAAAGCTTTATGCTCTTAAACTCCTGTGGACCTCCTGGTCCATTTACTTCCCATATTATGACTTCACCTCTTTCCAGTTCCTGTTTTTATTTGCTTTCTCCCACTTTCTTGGGATTTCTTGGCTGCCTAAGTCCATACTCTAAACAAAGCATGTCAGAAAAATGAGCAAAACCACAGCAGAGCATCCAAGTTTAAAATTTATCACGTGCTTTGGATGAGAAATTAGCAATTGCATTGCTTCAAGAGCTATTTTCACAATTGCCATTGAAAGCTCATTGCAACTCATTTTTCAGCAATGATGCTTCAGATCATTGAATTAGTAGTTGTAAATGTCACTTGGACTTGACAGGAGAAGGACAAATAATCTAGTTAAATAGTTTGGTTGTAAGATGCTGGGGTGGGTAGTGGTCTGGTCTAATATGAACTTTCTAGAGGAAGGCGCATGAAATTAGAACTATAAAGAAATGTAGAAACTGCCATAATTGGCAGGATAATGATTAATCTCATCATTTGGCTAATTGTCAGTTTTTAAATTTGGTGCCTACGTTCCCCCCGCCACGTGAGGTGAACTGGGAACCTCAGCATGGCTCTCCTGGTTTTGTATCAGCGATGACTTGCTCTGTGACTCTGGCCTGAGCACTAGGGCACCGGTGGATCAAGAGGCTGGACTGACAGAAAGTTAATATTGGAGAGCTGAAAGCAGACCAAATGAGTACTCCCTCCTCCTCTTCCCGAAAGACTTTACTGCTAGGTGGTTTAAGTATGTTCACAAGAGTTGAGGCATGGGTGATCAAGTGAAACAGAGGAACAGAATTAAACATTGGTTTCCTTGCATTGCAGCTGAGCTGTAGGGTACGAGGAGAACCACAACCTCCTCCAGTTTTGTTTTATACAAACCTGTGAGAAATAGCTCTGGTTCTCTGCTAAACTGGGCCTCTTGGACAAAGTAGGCAAATGAAGTCTTAGTCTGTGGATCCCCTCTAAATCTGAACTTGAGTAAGCTCTAACTTGTTGTTCAGCTGTAACTTTGTTAGCCAAGACGTTTGCCACGTCCGCTTTGCACAAAAACACCTGCCATAGTGACAAGAGATGTTCTACCAGGTGGACAAGGGGCTTGGCCAGCAAAGGCCATCTTCTAAGCACTGTGTTACAGTGGAGTAGCTGCCTTTGACTGAATGGTCTTATACCTGCAGGCTGGCAGAAATATTCTGGGTCCCTCGGCTCCTATGAATGATTTTCCATATGAGGTTGAGACTTGTTGGACTATCTAAAGAACTGTAACATTAGTGGAAGGGACTTGCATCCAAGGTGACAGTAGTTTTAGTGACATGTCTCATGAGATGAATGACTGCTAATGAAGTAAATCATGGTTTGAGCTGTCAGCACGGTAATTACAGACAAAAGGACTAGTTTGGAGTCTCGTGTTTAAAAAAAAAAACAAAAACAAAAAAAACAAAACCCCAAAAATCCCAAGCATACCTTTTTATTGAAACCAAATGTGTTTATGTGAAAAGGCAGGAGTTACCTAAGAAAGATACATATTTAAATGTGCATAGTTAAGTGTCAGTTGTCAGCTACTCATTTTAAGCCCTATAAATAGTAGCTCATCCATTTTTGTGTTACGAGATGTGCATATGATAGTTGGAGGTTATCTTGGGCATGCTTTCTTCTCAGTGCCAGTCCAGTTCTGCTTCAGGAATATCAGTGCATTCCCTTTCATGTTTATTTTCCCCTGGCTTACTTGCAGCACTATCAAATAATCAGAATTTGAAAATTTGCCAAAGGGTAATTGTTTTCAGCATTGGGATAAGCACAAAAACACCACTTGTGACATTTTAAGCCATTCATTTTTGTTTTGTGTTTTTATTTTTGTGGGTTTTTTCTTCCCCCAATCAGAGCGAGTTACATCCCTAGATAAACATCTCACTAGCATACCAGTTAGACAGTCATCCAAGCCCAAATGTATGTGTTGGGTTTGCTGGCAAAAAGAAGGGTGTACCACTTGGCAGCAGACACTTCTCAAAGTTCAGCAAGCCTCTGACATAAATTTTTATATATATATAAGGGTTTGGGTTTTTTTTTCTCCAAAGTTCTGGAAACTGTTTTCCTTAAACTCCAAAAATAATGAAAAACACTTGTTTGTAGCGATGTCTGTGCTGTTGCATGTGAGGCTCGATTGGAATGCGCTGGCTCGGGGGTCAGATGAGCTCACGGCAAAGACGGGGCCATGAGCACGGGGCGGCACGCAGGCCGAACGCCCACCAGCAGGCAAGCGGGGCTGCCTGCGCTGTAGGGAAACGTGGCATGTTAGGTGCCTGAGCAGCCCGGGCAACTAACCCTGGCATTCACAGTTTTCTCACGTACAAAAGCAACTCTTGAGACTTGCATGCTCCAGCAGCTCCGCTGCAGAGTGTACCACCTCTAGGAGATGGTATGAGGAACTAATGCCTGACCTTGACTTGGGTCTGCTCCAGGGGAATTCAGCTCGTGAGAGCCCTGGCCACGGCACAGCATGGGGCTGAGACCGCTCTCGCCCACAGCGGTGCAAATGTGGAATCACTCAGAGTCCAATAATCAAAACAGAGTGTTTCCCTTGCCAGGTCAATAAGCCTACTTCACGTTTACGTTGGTGCATGGCAGAAAGTGGTCTGAAGGGCTCAGTCCGGTGGTATGCCACATAGCTCTGACCAGGAGCTGGATGTCCTCTGCTTGTCTTGTGGGGAAGGACCGTCCCCGTCACCTGCTGTGTTCAGGACCACACGCAGCCACCTTATTTCAAGAGTGGGAATCGGAGCTGTCGTACGTGTTGCTCTGATCTCTGGGCCATTCGGACTCAATTAGAACAGTAATTTTTTGTGGAAGTGCTATTTCGTGCACTGTGGCTCATGGCTACAGATAAATCTGATAATTGATCACTTCGGTTCATTGCAGTATAGTTGCAAAGAACTAATCTGGGCAGACCTCAGGCAGGGTGTCATGTCTTCACTGCAAATAGTTCAATGGAGGAAAAAGTCAGCTATTGGAGAGTTGTGGTTTCCCTCCTCCAGAGAGCTGCCTCTGGAAACTGTGTGTTCAGTTGCAGCTGAGACTGATCTCAAAGGAAAAATGTCAGTAGCAAATGAAAAGAAAAGGTGGTACTGAGCTTGCTTGTCTCAGCGGCCCTGGCTGCACCTTTATAAATGTGTGATTGCCCTTACATGCAACAAATGGGAAGTGGGTCTAAAACACCACCTCTCCATTTTTCCCTGAATCGATCCCCTGGTTCCATAGGGACCATCTGCCTTAAGAAGAGTGATTCCCATGGCTTGTGCCAGCTCTGTCAAATCTGGCAGCAGATTCAAACCTTGGGAGAGAGGACACACATTTACCATTCATCAGATGGCACGTTTTCCAGACGTGCTAAGTGAGCAACACTGGACAAGATTGGGATCTGTATCCTTCTGGTGGCCCTGGTAGTGCTCCGAGATGCATGCGGGGGCAACCAGAAAGACTTTTCAGTATATCTGCTTCAGTTTGTCAGTGGTCACAAACGCACAGTTGCATATAAGCTTTTTTTGTTATTTTTTTTGTTGGGCGGATGACGAGGTTGTGCGTTCAAAGGAGTATTACGACAGGTCATTTTTCTTTTTGTGGCACTGGAACGTGCTTTTCTAAGCATGGAATCTGTGGAGGCCAGGGGAGTTTCTGCCTGCTTTTGCAACAGCAGTAAGTTTCAGTTTACAAAACAGTTTCTCTGGGACATGAACACAAGGCATTTGACAGCCTTGTTAGAGATAAGTTGTTTGGGAATGTTTTTCTCCGGATCATTTTTTGTAACAACAACAAAAAAAATCCTACTTTGTCTAAAATGAACCCTTTTGATGAGAATTAATAATTTTAAGAGACTTAGCTGTAAAAATTTCAGGTTTGGTTTTTTTTTTTATTTAAAAGGCCTCATTTTGATATTTTTTGAGTAGAAAAACTCTAGCTCAAAATTACCTTCATTTTAGCACTTTGACCTAATTATAAGAACCCTGAAACAAGAAAATCAACGTATTTTGAAGCGCTCAAAGATTTAAAAAAGCACAGTGGTGGAAAGAATGGATAAGTCTTTTTCAGATTTTCATTTTTTTTTAAATCTGGATTTTTCTTTAGAACAATTCCCTCAAAGCCTGAAATATTTCCCCCCACACAGGAGGATTGTTTCTAGTCCAGTTTATTATGGATTCAGTAGTAAAGCTGCATATTGCACAATAGATAACCTTGCAAACATTGTTTGAGGAGGAAAGGAAATCTGACTCGGCCTTCTGGTAGAATTACTCAAACCAGAGGCCTTTCCTACGTGATATTATAGGTACCTGCTTTCTCTCTGGTGCTTTCCAGACAGCATTCATAAAGAAAAAGGCACGGTATCTCTGAACAGAGGGGTATAGAGAAGTGAGGGCTGTGTGGTGGAGCGCTGTTAATGCGCGAGCATCTACCCAGAGGCCGGGCAAAATGAAAACTGAGTTTTGTTGAGCTCCACCCTGATCCTACCTCCACTGCTCTCTTCTAGTGGCTCTTTCACCCTCCAGCCTCTTCAGAAATCCTCACCCTGCAGGAAGGGAGAAGAGAGGGGGGAACCGGGGCTCCGGCCACAGTAGCTGTGCCCAGACCCGCTTGTGCCACGCTGAGGAGCGAGGTGAAACAACTGGAGGTGCTTCCCACGCACACTGCAAAAGAGGCACGGCTCCGTGCGGCGAAGGCCGTTTCGTGCTGTTTTAAACTCGAAAGCTGGAAAATTCAGAGCCAGCACTAAATATTTGTTCCGCTTTCACAGCTGAGCATCAGGGAGTATTCCTTAAATAGCGGATGTCTGTTCTCTGAGCCCAAATGCACTTATAGCATGGCTCTTGCCAGTGTTTTCCCTTCCTCCTGCTTCCCACCCAAATGCGCGTGCAGCTTTGTAGCCATCCGTCTTTACCCTTTAAAGTTGGTGTGAGGGGTAACAGCTGTTCCTTCTTCAATACAGGTGGCAATAACATTGTACAAATTGTTTTCAACCTTAATCAGTAAAGCTTGCCACACAAGTGATCCTGTTTCTTGCCAGAAGCGATAAATCGGACACAATTTTGAAGCAGATGAAATGTTAGACAAAATGCATTAGTCAAAGACACTTCAGGGTATCAGTTACTTTCCCATGGTATGTAAGTAATAATTCAGTTCTTAAAACCTTCCACCTGGGTTTGGAAGGTCACCTGAGCTCCTGTTGCAGGCATTTAGCAGCGAGTTAGTGCGAGGTAGCAGTGCTAACCGGTGTGTGGATTGATAGACAGCATCGCGTTACCATTTGCGTAACTAGAAACAGCAGCAGACTCCAGCCTGGAATCTGGGATACTGGTCTCTATTAATCCATCTTACTGGGCCCAGGCTGGGACATTCCTGTCGCTTGCTATCATTTTACACAGGCAGCCAATCTTAAACAATCTTAAATTATCACAGCTTTATCCTTTCCTTAAATAGCGCAAGCTGGGCAGACCCAGGGTAATGACGACACACGCAAGATGCACCAAGCCCGAACGGACGTCTCCTGAAGGTCAGTCGTCCCTTCCTTCCACCTTTGGTGGCTGCCTTTGCCTAGCGCATGCAACGGAGCCGTTATCCTGAATGAACCAGAGGACTCAAGAGCCGAGATGCTCGAGAGGGGACTTTTCTCTTTCTGTGGTGCTTCTGCCACCTTTCCTTGCCCCGAGTAAAACCCATTGCTCCTCTCGGGGAAAGAAGGATGCCGACGGAGGGCGGTGGGGCTGTCCTCTTGTTACAGGTCACGGGCACCGCAGCGCTGGTGAGGGGATCTGTCGGATCGGGCTTTGTGTGTCTTAGGCGCTGCACAAAGCTTAACAAACGACGTGGTTTGAAGCGATGGAGTTGCATCACTTCAAGTAAACTCAGTAAGAGGTTGATGTGAGAAGGGATAGATTCCACCTGCACCTCTTACAGCAGGTTCTTTCCCCTGACCAAAAGAAGGGCAAAGGTGAACGTTTTGAGAGTTTTAAGCAGGTTTTCTACTCTTTTTTTTTTAAGCAACCATGTTTGTACTTGTGTGTAGAAATTTTCTTTCTAACCCAGCAGAGGGGACAACGTGTAGAGGAAGTCAGAATGGCCAACACAAAATCACAATTTTCTCTACTGTGGTCTAAGGAAAAATGTGTTCTCATTTACTGCACCTGTACCTCCATCATATTTCAGCACAAAGAATTGGAAAATAATGAAGTCAGTTGTCAAGACATTGAAGCCAAAACCAGCCAGCTGAGACAAACAAGGAAAAGATGGGAGGGATGACTCAAGTAGTTGAAGAGCAGGTGGTAATCTGATAAATTCTGGGGCAAATCACAGGAAGGCTGATGTGGAGTTGAAGTTAGGAAGGGGTTAGAAGAAGATAATAAAATTCATGGTAATCAATGTAGTTTTATGAAAACTCTCTTGTCAAATAATTGCAATGTAATTTTTGTAAGATGCCACCTGTTTGGTTGGTAGACATAAGGGTTTTGATATCTAACTTAAAGAAATTTCCACAGATGTATGTTTAAGGCATATGATTTTGTTCCACATGATGTTCTGAGTAAAAACCAAAACTATAAATATATAAGACTAATTAAAGACATTAAATGAATTGCAAGCTGGCTAATAGTCACACTTTCAAAAGTAATTATAAATGAGGAAGCATTCAGAATGGATGTTCCTAACAGATATACCAAAGGGCTCATTCTTAGGCTCAGAGCTATTCAGTCACTTGGTTTTTAACTTGAGAGCACATGTCATATTTCATTAGGCAAAGACAATAATGATGATGCAACCATTGATGAAGTAATAAAGGACAATGTCAAGGACAGAACTGTTGTTCAGGGTCTTCTGGATTGTCTGGTAAACTAATCTCATCCAAAAAAAAAAAGTGTATTTAAATCTTCAGTCAAATTCAAGCTATTTACAGACCAAAAATGTACTTTTAGAGCCATGCCATTTGACTGGGAGATTGTGTTTTGGAAACCAGTGACTCAGTCAGGCTCGTTGTTATAATGGATAATCAGCTAAACATGCGCTCCCTGTGTGATACAGTATACCCAAAAGCAAATGCTAGTCTCGGATTAGAGCAGATTGCTGCGTAAAGGTCGAGGAGGTGGTTTTTCCACGTGTACGGCATTAATGAGACCATTACTGAAATAGTGAGGCCGCTCCTGGTGTTTACACTTTTAAAAGGATGTTGACAGATGGGCAGAGAACAGAGAATGGCCGGGCAGCACGAGCGTAGGTTGAACTGTGCTCTCTAAAGAGAGGCAAGAGAAGCTAAATCAGTTTAGGTTGTTGAAGATGAGATTTTTATATTCTTCCACTAACACCTGAGAGCAAAGAGATAATTAGTAATCAAAAACCGTCTCTGGATATAGCAAGATCTAACGGTTAGGGGCTGAAGGTGGACAAATTTAGATTAGAAAGCAGGCAACTAAAAATGCCTTTTGCTTTCAGTGTCAGCAACTAACCACTTAACTCAGGATGCGGGGCTCGCCTGTTACATGAGGTCTGTAAGTAAGGAATGAATCTTTTTCAAAAAGATAGGATGCTGGTAAACAAGAGGTGGTGTGAGACACAAGTGGTGTGGTACAAATACTATGGCTGATATAGTCGGGTCAGGCCAAGTGAATTTACTGGTTCCAGTGGCTCTAGACAGAACTGATTTCTCCCACATAATTTTAGCAATTTGGAGTAAAACCACTGAATGCCTGGAAATAATCAAATGTTTGATCGTGACGGGCAGTGGTGTAGGGAAACTTGGTTTGATCTGAGCATCTCGGGTGCAAATGGCAGGGCATGCGGCAGTGCCATCTTTCAGCGTGCCAGCCAAGTGCGAAGCTCCTCGGGGACGCTGCCGCTAGCCACCAGCGAGCCGTGCGGTACGCTGTGCTTAGTTCACCTGCTAACTCAGCGCTGTTCCTGGTGGGCGTTAAAGCAGGCAGGGTACCCCCTGCCCCCTTAACTTAGTGCTGCTTTCCCTCGGTGCCACGAGGAGGGGTGTTCTGCGCTCGGGAGCTGTAGCGTGCGAGAAGACCCAGCAGAAGGGTCGCTGGGGTGGTTCTGCGGTAGCAGTGTGGGAGCCTTAAGGGAGGAGAGTCTGGCCCTATGGATGCTTTAGGCTATTCCAGTGATTAAATTCCCTGGAGGGAGGGTAAGCCAGACTTTAGGTCAGTGTCTCAAATCTGTTCAAAACACAAGGATGAAATCGGGATCTAATAATCCCCTTCACCTCTGCCAATTATTTTTATGGTCCCCCAGCCAGGATGTTACTATTGGGTTTGTTGTACTTCTGAACACTGCAAATACTGAGCAAAGGTGAAGCTTTTTCACTGTAGTTTTTGAGCTGAAGACAGCTTTTCAAGAGGGCCGTGAAAGGACAAAGTTCTTAATAGATAGGAAAATACCAGGATGGCTCTTTCGTGGGTCCATGAGGCACTGAATATTTATGTCAACACACAACTTGTTTTTGAATTTGGTATGTCATCAGAATATAAATCACATAGAACACAGTATTAGGCAAACTGTGTGTAAATACATTAAAGACTGAGAGGTAACAGATGTACTGTACGTATATAGTAGGAAGGTCTAGATCAGGATGAAATTCTTGGTCTACTGTGGGATCTGAATCCTAGTTTTGGGACAGCAGGAACCTGTCAGTGACTGAAAGTACTGGCTTGTACGCATGTGAAGTAAGAATCGCCATCACCAACCTTCCTCCATAGGTGCAGCAGGAACAGAAACGTTGGACATCTGGCTGCACTTGGATGCAAGAGGAGGCATTTTATGTTAGGTAGCATATGCAGCCTGAAAAATCTATTCCTTGCTAACTTAGGGGACTGAAAGGAGTAGGCTAGCAGGCACACCTGTCTTCATGGTATGGCTTATACGAAGTAATTGTGCCCTGGAGAGTGTGATGTGTGGTGGGGGCGAAGTAGGAGTGAGGGGCAGGAGTTCACTAATCTCTCAGATAGGGAGACAGGAGTTGAATGAGGGAGGCATAGAGGGTCATTACTCAATGTAGAGGTAACTGGCTTTCTCAAAATGATCTGCCTCCACCACCACAGCGGTCGGCATGGGCAATTTATGAAGCTTGTCTGGCACATGTGAGCTGCAATGGTGCGGTAAAATGTGTGTGTGTGTGAGTCTCCATCCTGCATGTGAGTGCTTTGTACCTGAACAACCCTGCTCAAGGTGCTATGGGCCAGGAGTAAGTGCCTGCAGCACAAATACACTCAAAAAGCCCCTTGATTCCTTCTGTAAGGCCTTCCTCTTACTTCCAGCACAAACACTGCAGAGCAAGGCTTTTTGCACAGGCAGTGAGTAACACACCTCGTGTTTGTTCGATGTACGCTTCTTGGGGGGCTGGAAGAACCTGGACTTTACATCCATTTGTAGCTCAGATTAGTTTCCCAAATGGACTAAACTTTATGAGCAGAAGGAGGACTTCTGATGTTAGTATGACAGTTGTGTCTCTACTGGGGCCTTCGCTACGATCAAAATTTTTGATAAGGTGATTTTTTTTTTTTAATGTATTCATTTTCACAGCTATGCTAGAGCCAAAGTATAGAGTAGGTTTAAGGACTGGGGTCCCGCATATCTTCCTTTCATGGCAATGGCATTGCCCACATGTTTGTTCTGCTTCATGGGACAGATTTAGAAAAGCTTGTTTTGATAAACTGTTTGCTTGCTTGGCTTGGCATTCCCAAACACCGTGTCAGCTTTCCACAGAGCCATCGTGTTTGGGTCGATCGGGGAATTCAGCCTGCTGCTCGGCAGCACTCAGCCAGCAAGTGGCATGACTCAAGGAGAAGATAATTGGGTTTGGGGGTTTTTTTTTCTGAGTAATTATACAAGAATTGCAAAGCTACTTTCCAAAAGTGGGAAGAGAAGGTCTGAAATGGATCTGAATTTTCTGCCGGGTGTTTGGGAGTTGAGAGCCACATTAGGCAGTGGCTAATTATGGTAATTGTAATACTTTCCTTTGGGTGGGGGGTGTTTCTAGATGCGTAGCTTGTCAGTGTGTGTTTTTCTGTGGCTACGTCTGCAGCACAAGCCACAATTTCTCGTGTGGCTGCTGCCAGCTACTTGGAGAGCGAGTGCCGGGGAGTCTGCTCTCGTACCAGCAGGAGGAGAGGGGGAAAACATGCAGGGAGAGAGCTAGAGATGAGACCTGAATAGTGAGGGACTTATCTGTATCGAAGGATTTCCAAAGTCCAAAAGACAAGTGTCTTGGCTGCATGGAGGACCTTTATGGCTCATGCCATCTCTCCCATTTTGACACTTCTCTCATGAGCTCCATTATGTAGGTACAAAGAGGCGTGGTGGGTGCGTGGAGATGGCTTAGTAAACGTAGGCAGAATTGAGTGATCAGCCACTATAAAACTAAGTAAAATAAAATGGAAACGTGGACAGTGGGAGCTGGAAACTAAACAATACTGAAAAGAGAAGGAAGGCTGATAGGCGTAGTCCATAATTTCTAGTAGGCTGGCATATTCGCTAAGAGAAAACAAGTAAGATTTGGGCACGCAGCATTTCTTCAGACTTGTGTACTTGAAAGCCTGTCTGTTGTTTTGTTAATTTTGGTTTGCCTGACGCAAGCTATCGCTTCTCTCTGAGACCTGTTTGTCATTTGCATCCTTATACCGCGGCTCTGCCTGTCACTAGGATGCTGACAGAGAAGTCATTCTGCAGGGAACGCTAACAGTGGGTGGATGCCGAAGGGATTCTGGTTTGGGCATTGTTTTATTTGTGGAGGCAAAAATGCTGAAGACTGAAGAAAATGAAAAAAGTGAAATGAAGAGGAAATGAAACCTCATTCTAATTTCCAACCTAAACGTATCACTGACCAGGATAAACACATTTTCAGGGTGTGGGAACAACGCTGTCTTTCATCTTTGGTCACTCGCTCTTTTCTGCCATGTTTCCCCATTGGGTGTGTTTTTGGGCAGCAGTCGGACCCTCCTCCACCTTCCCTGACCCAGGCTCGCTGGGTTTCCACCGCAGCAGGTCCCAGCCAGCACGAGCTGGTGGCTGCCCAGAGCAGTGGTCCCACCCTTCATCCCACTCCCGTCGGGGCCACCGCCATCCCCCAGGCATTTGCCCAGCTGGGAGCAGAGCTAGCCACTGCCCTCCTCTCCTCGCCCTCCAACCTCCCTCCCCTCCCATGTCATTATTTTTAACCCTGATGGGCGTCTCGATTCACTTCACCCTGTGGCCTCCTGCTTCTGCCAGCAGAAACAGGCTGTGAAACTACAGAGTTAACCCCAACTTCTTCAGGCTCCCTGCAGCCCTTCTCACCCTGGGCAGCTCATCCCCATCTGCTGGAAGCATCTCCCCTGGTAACGTGGAAGACGGCACCAGTCTTTTCCACTGCTATGGTACATGAGGACATGTACCATATTGCCTGTGTTGTGGACTTGGGAAGAAGCCTGGCACAATGTACGCAGGCTTCAGTGAAAAGTTATTGGATCCCGCAGTATATTCATAACTTGTAAGATGTGCTAGTAGAGTCGGGTATTTTTCTCTTCTGCTTTCATCATGTTTTTCACTATGAAATTTTACCCGGTCTCTTCTTATAGTCCTCAAGACTGTTCTCCCCATGATAGTCAGGAGGGACAATATCTCCCCATATAACCCCAGTATCTCCCCAATATCTCCCCAGTAAATAACCGTTACAATCACAAAGTTGTGGGAATAAAACTCTAATTTGGAAAATGCACCAGAAGTGTATTTCTGCACAGAGTTTGTATATTTTACTTCTAAGTCTGACTGTGCCGACCTCAATAAGCTCCAGTCATAATCCACCCCCCCACTGAAGTCAATAGGAGTAGAATCCATCTCATCTAACTTTACAGGTGTGCACTATACACAGCTATATCTGGAGCAGTCAGACTCCCTTTGTAGTCAGGAGAGAGTAAATGTGTTTTGGCACTCATCAGTCCAACCTATTTTAGCTTTCTGCCTAAGGATGTGGACTTACGTCTTTTCACGGAGAGTAATTCAGTTGCCAATAATGAGTTCAGGTTTGGATATCTACATCTCAAGTCAGATGATGGTTACCCTCAAACTTTCCAGTTACTTCACTTGGCTCCAGAGCAGGTCTTGGCAGATCAGCGTTTAGTCATGACCAGTCACGTAGTTATAATGAAGATAACCTTTGAGTTCTTGCCTCAGAAGATCTTTAACTAAATGAATATGATGCTATTGGAGAGAAGGCCCACAGGTTATTATAGTTTAACTGTCCTGTGTGCTCTCAAGAGCATCCACTGATGACTGACAATGTTTCTATACCTTTAATGACAAATGATAGTTTACAGTACGAGAATCTTGGAATAATTCAGGTAGGAAAGGGACCTCTTGAGCTCTCCTAGCCCAACCTCCTGGTCAAAGCAGGGCCAGCCATGGGATCAGCCCAGGTCACTCGGGGCTTTGTCCAGTTGGTCTTGAAAACCTCCAAGGATGGGAGACTTCATGGTCTCTCTGGGCAACCTGCTCTGCTGCTTGGCTGTCCTCATGGGGAAAATTACTTTCCTCACATGAAGTCAGAAACTCCCCTGGTTCGACGTACAACCTTTGTGTCTCGTCCTCCCACCATGCACCTCTGAAGAGCATAGCTCACTCTTCATGGTAACCTTCTCGTAGGTACTGTAGGGCTGCTGATGGATCACCCCAAAGCCATCACTTTTCCAGGCTGAATGAGCCCTGGTCCCTCAGCCTCTCTTCACAGGTTAGGTGCTCCAGCCGTGACCGTGACCGAGTTCATACACTGAACTCACTCTAGGCTACGGGTGTCTTTCCTGTGCTGGGGGGTGTGAAACTGGACACAGTGTCTAGATGTGCTCTAATGAGGACAGAGCGAAGGGGAATAACCACTTCCCCATATCTGCTGGCCGTGCTCCTGCTGGTGCAGCCCAGTGCTCTGCTAGCTTTCATTGCTGCTGGTGTGCACTGCTGGCACACACGTAGCTGACTCTCTGCCAGGGCTCCCACATCCCTTGCAGCAGTCAGTCGCTCCCCAACCTGTACTATTTGATTAGTAGGATTTTGGCAGAAGTTATGTAGTGATTGAGAGCTGTGCTAAGAAGTAGCAGTCGCTCATTATTATCGTTAGGCCATGCATTTAGAATAGCTTCAAAAAAATCAAAAGTCCATTGGTATTTATTGGGAATACTTCCCTGAAACAAAATGCTCACGGGGATTCATTATTCAGCTGAATCCTGATACAAAATAGAAGAAAGAATCTGATGTGGCAACTCTCGACAGCTCAAATAAAAAGAACAGTTAATTATATTTCCGGGAGATCCTTGTGCCGTTTGGAATGAAATCCATGAAGTGCAGAGGTGCTCAGGCTGGTTGTGTACAGGCTTTCTTATTTTCTTTTCGGCACTTGGTAGTGCACTGTGTGCATTGAAGCTTGTGACTCCCTTGCGAAGGAGGAATGAGTTACACTCGCTGTTTAAAAGGGAGAAGCCGTGGTGCAGAAACCCAGACGCCTCTGACCTGATTTTAATTGTCAGAAAGTTAGACATGCAGTCCCAGGCTAGCAATCTGCAGTCCTTCTGCAAAGGGAGAAACAGGTCTCTCCAGAGGTTCCTGGATTTCCTCTCTTCCCTACTTGTTTCGGGGTGAAACATGGCCTGTCTGTCTTCACCAACGCTAGCAGAACCTGAACAGTCAGCCTCAATTATTGGTTTTTACCTGAGACTTGAGGCTGAAATCCTAGTTAAAGCTAAGCCCTGGCATTGCCATTTAAGTGCTTCTCCCCTAGGCTAGCTGCGGAGAACTGCTGGTGCTTCTAGGCTTTTCCTCCAAATTAAACAAAACCTCCAGACCATCCCTCATGTTGCCTGAGGGATGCCGTGGAGACGTAGGGGGGCTGAGGGAGACGGCGGACAGGCTATTCTCCCCCTCCTGCCTCGCTCCCGCCTTTGGCAGGACATTTGCGCTCCGTTGGTGTTGGCGTGGGTTCGTTCCCACCGGGGAGGTGAACAGCGCGTTGTACTTGCTGTTCCCGCTCCCGTCTCCTTGCATCTGTGGCTGATGCTGGCAGCGGGCACAGAAACTGCCCTCTGCTCCTGTTGAAAAGGGACCTAACCTATTTTGCTGGGGAAAATGTTGCCGTATAGCTGCCAGAGTGCTTGGAGATATCCCAGATTAGTTCAGCAGAAAGGGCACTAAAATAGCCCTAATGTTCTCCCCTGTGTCAGGATCTTTGCTATTAATTTCAGTGACGCAGCCATCACACCTGAACTGCTTGTTTTCCTCAACACCTCCGCAGACACCCAGATGAAACCCGACTGCTAGTGAGTTCTTGAAATAATCTGAATTCTCACACTGGGGGAAAAAATCACCCATGTGTCTGCAGCGCAAAGCAAAAATGACAGCACCCTGGGACACAAACCACCGGTTTTATTTCCAGTCTGTGGGAAGCTTGGCTGGGTTACACTGTTCACAGGTTTGACTAGGAGAGTACTTCAAACAAAGAACCTTTAATACCGAGAAGAAACTTTGATTGCTTTTTCCTAAGTAGAGCTCTCTTGCACAACCAGCTCACAGCAATGAGAAGTGCTAAGGGTCCCTGTCCCAGTCCTTCCCCAAAGGCCCCTCGGTGCTTTGGTTGGAAGAGTCGTCTGGTAACCTAAATGACAGCAAGTCTCAATTAAGATTTAGTTTGGAGGCTAAAAACTATCCAATGATTTAGTCTCAGGGATTAAGGAAAACAAAACCTTACTGACGGCTGGATAAAATTCACATTCCTTTCAATTGTCATCATCCTACATCAAGGAAATGTTTGAAATGTTGGCAGTCTCCTATGATATGCCTGCAAAAGTTATTATATTGCTCTAAGTAATTTAAGAAAAAGGAACCAAGAGCTATAGCACAAATGTATTATATAAATCTTCATTGGGATCACTGTTGTTTTTACAAAAATAGTTTGACTGATGTCAGGTCCCAGTGGGTGACCTTTAAAAGAGACCACATCAAATGGAGGGGCAGAGCTGCAGCTCTCCACCCCCACGCTGGCTCTTCTCCTCGCTTCTCCTCACTAGAGTGCCTCTAGACAGCTATATCATCTGTAGCCATAAAGCAAATTGAAGAGTGTCTGTCTCGCTAAAGGCAAAAAAGGAGCCCTTTTCTCATCTCCGTTGAAGCAGGCCACGTCCCTAGCTGGGCTGCAAAGCGAGCTGCGTACCTGCGCGGGGGCTTAAATGACCGTAAAATCTCCTCCTCCTCCTCCCTCACCTCGGATCAAGGCGTCCTGGGTTAAGAGGGATGTTTTTGTGGGGCCTGGACACAGAGCGACATGAGTGCTAGCTCTGTGCCACCTTTAATTTGCCATTTAATTAGTGTGGGAACAGCATAATTTGCTACTTGCGTCTATCAGCATCAAACTGTTAGTGCTAGAGGAAGGAGGAAGTTTGATTTTTCAGAGGGGCTTTCTGAAGCACAGCTCCTCCTAGGAAATACATGCGGGATAGTTCATTGTCGGTGATGCTTCTTACCCTGAGTACTTATGCTCAAAAGAAGAGTTCAGCACAGCGTTGAGGGTGTGCAGCTCACAAGAGTGCTTGTCCGATATTTGAACCAGGCTGCACGGGTCAAAACTCACCAATTATTGTGGTAGAAAACCTGCTTGGGCATTTTCTTTCCTTTTTCTTCAACAGTGGTCTGTTTGGTTGCAGCTTAGAAAATGAAAATCTTTTTCGTACCACTTTGAATCAGGAAGGTGAGTAGAAGCAATCAGTGCTATAGTTGCACTTTAGGGTGTCTTACTTTTATAAAGCCATACAAGAGAGTAATATAAGGCAAAATAAAGTCCTGCTGAGGAGTCCTGCATGAGACATTTGGAGATGTTGTACTGGCAAATGAGTTCATCTACTCAGATAGAAATGGCACCGGTGGAACAAACCATTACTCGGAGGGAGGTGAAGTGTTAGGGAAAGCGGATTTGTTCCCTTGTGGCCTAGGGGCAAAGGAGGGGATAGGGATGTGGGTGCTTCATGGCCACCTACTCCCCTACGGCCAAGTTCCTGTACCAGGCCCTTCGGTCCCTCTCCAGCAGCAGACAACCAGCGGGAGGAAGCCAACAGGTTTAGAAGCTGCCTTAGAGGAGGGGAAAATGTCACAGAGCTTAGACCAGCGCTGGTTTAAGCATCCCTAAGAGCCACAAAATCCTTTGGAGCTTGCCCTGCTCATGCTGAACACATGGATACTGCAGTCATTTCCATAACGACAGGTAAGGTCCAGAAACCAAGATTAGGCTTTCTATGAAAGCTAAGTAGAAGATGCAACGGGTACGTGTTTGGATGCCCTTTCGGGCAGGGAGCCCAGTGCAGTTCAGGCACAGGACAGGAGGACCTTGATCAGTAGTTGGACGGACGGAAGAACACGAACACACATCTGCATGTGATCCCTGCGTGCTCCTTGCCTCAGGGAAGATGTCTATGCAGTATCTTGAGAGTCTCTCCAACAAGAATACAGGGTGGATCAGTTATGGGGCATGTTGCACTTACAGCTTTTTTTTTGTCTGGCCTGCCATGTAGATGCAACCACTGAGTTTTAAATCAGAGGGATCGCAAAGATTAATTGAAGATGATTAATTTTTGCCCTATAATATGCCGGCCTGCCTAAATCTTCTGGGAATCTGTTTTAGATCTCTTTTTTTTTTTTTTTTTTTTTTACTGCTGACAGAGAAGAACTGTTGGTTTGGTCTCAGATGGGATGTTAGAGGGTCTGAGCACAGCCAACTACATGCTTCAAACCAAGTAAAGGCATATATTATACCACTTTTATACCACTTACAGAGAGAGAACTGTCTCTGCTTTTCAGGCTGCCCCTCCGACACTGTTGGGAGTGTTTTAAGTATTTGATATTCATGATATACTCTTTGGCTAGTATTTGATTAATTCAAATTGTTTTTCCACTGAGTGGGAATAACAATAGTTTCCAGTTTCGATTCTTGAAAGTACAACTTCAAAATTTCTTTAAAATGTCAGTATTTGCTTAAAATATGCTGCTTCTGATAAAATGCCTGCCACTAAGCTTGTATGGTAGAGCACTCAGAGAATGCTTTGCTCTGAAAGAGCAAATTTAGGTGAGAGAAACCTAATGAAAATTATTTTGTTTTTAAAAAACCAACCTGTAACCTACAATCAAAGATATTCTGAGTAGTTATGGGATCATCTTAAATATCAATTAGCCCACCTTGATTACTGGGGGAAAACTCTCCAGGAGCAGAGAAAGCCCTTAAGTTTGGACTTAGGGGGATAGGCTAGATACATAGTTTAGTGCTTTAGGAGGGTGCTAGTGCAGCAATCAGTTTCATTTTTATGTGATAGCCCCTTCAAGTTTGTGCTTCTCCGTGGGAAACCATGCAGATCAAAATGCATGGTGTAGTGGTAAGGAGAAAATGCACTTTTGGGGAAAGGGTAGGCAGGATGACGAGCAGGAGGAGTTCATGGGGACTGTTAAGAGGGTGACGGAGAATGCCATACCTTCCCCAAACTACTTCACCCTTCCTCATTCCCCTTCCCCCTTGAAACACCAGATTCCTCCTTCCCTATTTGCACCCCTCTCACCTCCTCTGTCACAGGCCTGGATTTTGAATGCTCCTGCTGCAAGGCGCTGTGTTTCACCAGCCTTCAATGCTTGGTCCCAACACGTTCGTTTACCTCTGCTATCAGGGGCAGGCTAGCCCTCTAAGCCACAGTGGGCCCCTGGTTCTGAAGGAGAGTCAAAGCTCTTTCCAAGAGGCAGTGTGGCTTGTCTGATGAAACACAAGTTGCTATTATCAGCCTTGTTTTGTTTTCCTGAGAAGCAGACAAAAAATTTCATGTTCCAGACGCTTCGCCTCAGCACAACACTCCCATGCCCATCCTTGGTCAAGCTTTGCCTGCTGTTTATATGATGCTTTTACCAGCATAGATTACTTTTTTAACTGACCCTGTGAAGCAACGTTGCTTCAGAGGAAGCCTCAGCACCGAGCTGGATTTTCTCTCTGTTATTTCCTGGTTTAGAGAGGGCTGCCGTATCTGCAGCTGGTAGATGTGGACTTCAGCAACCTACAGCGAGGTTGTTGAGGGTTGCTTTTAGTGAGGTTTGGCCACTACACGGGTGTCTCCAGCCTTTCCTTGTCCTCCTGGCTGCGTATGGACAGGTCTCAAAAAGAGAAGTACAAGGGAACTGTTTAGTGCAGTAGAAGCAATAGTCCCTCTTTAAAAATTCACAAGCTGTTGCAAATTACTTAGCTGAATTTACTCTACAAGCATTTTGTCCAAGCATATCTTTTAGCCCAGGATATGATTCCCTCACATAGGCCAAAAGAGGACGGAGTGATTCATTTTCTGCTTACAATACACAATGTGACCCAAATCATATCCTATTGTCATATCCTATCACACCCTGAATGGTGTGTATCAAAGAGGCTGGACTGCCTGGTGCAGGACACCATGTAATGTTTCCCGAGTATTTGTACTTGGTCTCTGTACAATCACAGATCAGTTGTGAACAGCTGCAGAAAGTGAAAGAGAGGGGCATGTACCGCTGACACAGCTTTGTAGTCGTTATTCAAATAAAGTTTGCAAATGCTTTTTTTTTTCCAATTTTTTTGCTTCTTAAATGCCACTAGCAATAGGAAACACCTTGCCCAACACCACAGACTAGCAAAGCAGCAATCACGTTATGTTTCTCGGTCACTATGAATTGCCTAAATAAAGCAAAAAAATCGTGATTAAAATTCAACCACGTGAAAATCTACAGGCTAGAAAGTCTAGGAATGAAGAGGAATGACCTAGGCTCACCTGTGGTGAAATCTGCACTTGCAAAGAATGATCTCTTTTGTCTTTAAAACTCTATTTTTAAATTATCTTTGAGCTTTCTCACATCCTAAACCTCTGTTTAGAGAACTACCAGTATGTCCTGATGCATCCAAGACTGACTGAAGCAGGCTTTACTGTATATTCAACACTGAAAAGGAAATGAGAAACTTCCTGTCTGACAAATACAATCAATGACATGATTAAGAGCTGACAATCTGTTTGGTAACGCATAGCTTAGAGTAAGGATGGACTTTCTCCAGAAGAGTTTATAATGTGTTTCCTCTTGGCAAAGAGCAGGTGCATGGGTTTTGGCCCCTTCTTGAACAGGAGTGGTAACCCTGCAAATAAGCTCGCTGCTGCCAGCCAACTTCCTGATTTGCCTTTGGAAATGAGGCAGGACTCTTCTGATTTCTCATGAAACGCGTCTTCGTTAAAGAACTCGCCAGCATCCAAATAGTCGGAGGAGGTAAATTGCAATGGTCAGTCGTCACCCAGAAAATATTATTTCAAAAAAAAAACAAACCCGTGAGGGTGAAACAACAAATAATTTCGCCTTTAACAAGCAACGTTCAAATTAATTGGTAGGATTGTTCAAAAACTCAAGAAGGTTGCTCCGTATCTAAATGAAGAGGGACCAGATTGTTTCTAAACTTGTAGGTTTAGGCTCAGCTATTAGACAGCAGCACCTCTCTGAAATGCCAGCGGAGGGGGTTTTGCCGGGCGGCACTTACCTTGCCAGGGACGCCGCTCCTAATGCCTTCCACCAGCCCTTCTCATCAGGTTTCTTGCATCCTCTGTAAGGTTAACGTAGCCTGAGGAAACCACATCTGCCCATTGGTTTGTTAGAGAAAGCTTGGTTGTAGTACATTTTTACTCCGTCTCCCCTCTTTCTTGTAAAAGAGAAAAACCACAGATATTTTTCTTCCGGTTTTAGTCATTTCCTCTCTGCTTGGCAAACTCTGTTTTTTTGACAGGATCTCTCAGATGCTCAGGCTGAGTGCTCCTTGAATAAGAGAGCCCATGGGGAGAGCTCTGTGGTTGTCTGTGGCTGTCTTTTAGGCACCAGATTCAGGGGAGCTATCCTGAGTAATAATTTCATTTTATTATGATGATTTACTTGGCAGTCCCAGTTCCTGAGGATATTTCTAACCTTGCTTCGGTGCTAAAAAAGAGCTTTGTAGCTCTGGAAAGTCAGATTGCAGGCTTTGAGCTTTCCATGCCGCAGGCCAGTGGTGCCGTGCATGGTGAGACGGCTGCTGGCTCCCACAGCTCAGCACCTCCGTGGATTATGGTCATGGGCAATAAGAAGTGCCTTGGTGCTTCAGGACCCTCGCTCTTGTTATCACAAACGATTAAGAAACCAAGAGCCCGAGTTGCTTTAAAAAAATGGAGTTAAGGGATACTGGGGTTGCTGCAGATGGAGGTTTCCTTCCCATGCAGGTGGGGATCGGGAGTGATGGAGGTTTGGTGTGCAACCCTTCATTGGCATGGAGCTGGGACAAGGCCTGGCCATTTGTCTAAACCCACAGTGGGAAAGTACAATTAATTAGGTGAACAACCCCTTTCTTCAATGCCAAAATTCCCGTCGGTCATAAAGCAAAGAACATCTAATGGAGGAGGGAGCATGAGGGAAGCTCTTGTGTCCTCTGAGATATTGCTTCACATGTTCTGGTTGTCCTGACCACAGGTGCTAGTAATTTCTAGAGAAACCACAGATGTAGTACAATGTGGATAGCAGGCTTTTCAGTGGCTGTTTGCAGGGCCTGGAGGGAACGAGCTGTCAAGCAGAGGCTGTTCAACCATGCTGCCCTTCTGCCAGCCTCACCAAGCAGGCAGGGGAAAATCTGATTAACTCAGGAGAAAGGCACTGATGTCTGTCATGCAAACAGTGCTGAGTAACTGATCTCTCCATACTGGTCAGTACTGAGGAGTCTCTAAACTCCCCTCACTGCATGATGAAGCATGGATGAAAGGGGAGAGAGGGTGGTATGGATAGAAAGAGATAAAGCGGTGGTGTGAGTCAAAAGGAAATTTGAGAAATTTGTTAGTCAAGACAAGATCCAAAGAGCTCTTTCAGTGAGTGGGAAAATCGAGCCAGACCCCTGAGGTCAACAGCAGTGGGCAGGGAGGGAGTGGGAAGCAGCGGGGACTGACGGGCCACCAGCAAGAAAGCTGGAGTTAGCAAAGGAAGGAGAGGTGAGGAAGAGGGAAAGGCTTATCTGTTGCACTTCAGCTTCTTGGTCTCAGTGCACATGACTTCAGAGTGGGGTACCTGCTGGAGCCCTTCCTGGGGGAAGGGAGTACAAAAGGTAAATTTATTAATTTCTGTTTGCTCCACAACTACAAAGAACCCTCTCAATCTGTCCCCAGGTCTATTCTGCTCCGAAGGGGATAAGCAACCAATCACCTTACGAAGCAAGCGCTGTTTACATTTTTATCTTTATCTAAACTGTCTGTTTGTTAGTCCTAGCTTTTTCCGCCCATAACACAATTTTAACATTGTCAAGTATTTCTGATTTCCAGACTTAATCAGCTGCTCACGTACGTAAACACGGTTGTTAAATTGCTTGTGGAAGATTTTGCCGAAGACCGGTCTTCGCATCTGAGATAGGAGAACCCAGACCAAGCTCTGTGCTCACTAATAGCCAGCAGCCCGTCGTGCTGGTCTCCTTCCTGAAGTTGCATTTCCCTTGTGCTTCGTGAGCCAAGCTGGCTGCAGCTCCTAGCTCCGTGGGTGCTAGCATCTGCTAATATATTTCAAGGTGGCAATATCAGGACTACAGGTTCAGGTCCACAAAAATGGATTGCCTGCCTTGCCCTGGTCCAGAGGTTATCAGCTCTGCAGATGCAGCAGCCTGGCTAACATATCTGCTCCTACGTTTCTAGGTATGACCAAGTGTACCAAAGTGACTTGTATCAGCTTCAACCTGGCCGCAGAGTGCATTAGCTGAGCTTTCTGGGTTGTGAACCCTGCTGCACTGGGCTGCTGTGCCTGAAGCAGGGGCAGACACCGAGCTCTAGCAACAAGGACTCCTCCAGCTTCCACAGCTTCAGCTCCTCAGACAGTGAACCAGAGCTTGCAGGCACCTCAGTGCCTCTGTGGGCCGCGTTCAGAAAGCCTGCTTCCCCCAGAAACAAACCTTCCTTAACAAAGACAGGAGTTGCAGCTATGTATTAGTGCTGTGGGTGCGCGTTACCTCCAAAAGAACAGGGCAGGTAGAAGGCAGAAAGGGTCCTCAGGTATTTGGAAACCCTAGAAAATCCAACTAGTTAGACTACATCACACCTGAGCAGGCTGGAGTTCTTATTCTGATGAGGTATGAGTATTTTCTTAACCTGCATGATCCTCAGGGCAAGCTGTGACATATTGACAAAAGATGCCTCTTACTGGTGAAAATCAGTCATCTTTTTGTAGGAGTGTATGAGCCTTTTCATATTAATTTCTGCTGCACTGGGAAGATTGCTGATTGATGCCAGTGGAGCATTGACTGGATGTCAGTGGAGAGGTGGAGCATTTGCCTGGTCCTCAGAAGTCTCATCATAGGTTTGTAAACAATTTGTGGTAATTTCAAATAGGAAATCCCACCTGGAATGTGGATAAATGCTCCTGGTGAAGTCAAGTAATAGATATCTTACAGTAAATCCAAGGAAACATATCTGAGGACCCTCCTTCATCCAGAAATGAAAGGTTAACTTGAGATGAAAGGGAAGAACCAAATGCTTTTGCTGCAGTGTGGTGAGCGCATCAAACGAATTACTTGGGTTTTCCCATCTCTTTCAAGTCAAGGTCTTCATTCCCAGCTCTTCGTTTTCCTCAGCTGGACAGACTGATGCTGTGTGTCCAGAATGGTGCTCCTCCTTTTCGGGTGTGACAGCTGTGTGTCTTGTTATTTGGAACGGACGTGTAAATCAGCTTGTCCTTCCATATGTAAAATCTATTATTCTCCAAAATTTTTGGCTGAATATTAGTTCCAGGCTTACTTGTCCCAAAAAGAAATTTAGCAGTCCTTCCTGATGGTCACTAAGTTGTTGAAGAATGCCAACAAAGTTGCTCAAACACCAAAAGAAAACAGACTCCTCCTTTCAGGCAGCTACGGTGCGTTTCAGACTGCATCCACATACAAACATCAGCTACTGCGAGTTTTGGCTCACGGAACCTTCTCCTTCCGGAGAGATTCCTCATATAAATGCCAGTGGGTTCACTATTGAACGATTTGCTGTCTGTTAATTCTTTTACTCTCGTACAGCCTACAGTGCTGCTTGGCAAAAGTTGTTTCCAGAGGTATTCCACCTTTAGAAGAAATCCTTTCCGTATTCAACACTGATCCAACGCGTCCATTTATTCTCCCAAATAGTAGCTTGTACCCCTGCTATAGTCATCTGTAATCATTTTCCCTAAGTCCAGTGGCCACCTCTTTCTATTTTTCTAGAGATACTTCTGTCGCCAAGTCATCTTCCAACAGCCCCATGAATCTGTATGTTTATAGCCCCCTTTGAGGAAATTAGTGCCTCGTAATGTTTAAACTCATCGAGTTTTGTCTGAGCTTTAGCCCCCAGAGCTGCCTATGTATCTGCGCCCCAGTTCCTCAGGAAAAGGATGTTTTGCATAAATCGCTTTTACATAGCGCAGTTGTTGCATGAAACATGACATGAAACGAACGTTGCACAAAATGACGCAGCAGGCTCGAGGACTTTTGCATCTTGCTCCTTTCCCGTTTTTGCTGTCTCTGGCACGCAGCCGTCATGGCAGCCAGTCCTGTTTAGCCCCACACCCCTCTGAGCTGGGGACTGCAGACCCTGAGCTGCTCCTGGAGCACTTCTTAGCTAATTAAGCTTAACAGAGCAAGCCTCTGGTTGGGGCTTATTTGTGTCTTTTTTTTGTTTTTTCCTCCAGGAGTTGCTTTGGCATAAATTTACCTGTGATGAAGCTTGCAAGCAGGACAAATGCTCAGGGAGAGGTGGATGTGCCACCCCAGTGTAAGCTGGAGGGTTCACAAAGGTGATAGAGCTGGTTAAGGCAGCGGACTGAAAGCCCAAAGGCTTGAGGTTCTTTTCCCAGCTCTGCCACGGAGTGTGGTCTCTGATAAGATATTCTGTCACCCTGTTAACACCTTCTTTCTCCTCTTCTCCTTGGCAATATCAACTGCAGAGTCCCTTTGCGTCAGGATTGATCGTTGGCTTATATTTTTTTTCAGCACCATTAAAAACTGTTGCCTCTCCCCCTGGCCTGTACATTAGGTAGATACATTTAAAGCGATCCCCAGTACAAATCTTGAATAATGACAGCAATAAAGATGAAGGAACTAGAGAGACTTGGTCCTAAGAAACACGAGTTGCACTTCATGGGTGTCCGCATTTGCATCAGTGTGCATCAGTGAGCTCTTGGGGATCGCTTCCTTTGGTTTTCCTGAAAAACTTCTGTTTCAGACAGATCTAAGTTTCAGGGGTTTGGGTCTGACCCCACCAAACAGTCCAAAAAGCCCTTTCCTTTGCCGTCAGAACAAAAATCTACATTAAAAGAGTTCCAAATATAGAGATATTGAAACCAGGTACAAACTGTCTGCCTTAGGTCTCCCTCTCGTTTCTATGCACTGAGTTAATTTCTCTGCTGAGGGAATGAAGTTATCTTGAAGCATCAGCAGATACCAAAAAATATCCACTGACTTCCAATGTCAAAATTATGTCATGTCAAATGTCATGTCAAAATTATGTCATCTCATGTCAAAATTATGTGAAATGATAACTCTCACTGGGCTTCCAAGTGAAGCTCTAGTAATTGCTCCGAATTGTGCTCGGGCATTAGAGATTTGCTGGAAGATTCATGGCCCAGAAGGAGACTTTTACAGTAAACCTGGTCCCACATCTGGTTTGACGTTGCAGTCTGAAAATGGGTACAATTTGAAGAGTTTTGTGTCTTGCCAGGAAGGCTGTAGCACAAAGCGCTTGGTATGTTTTTCATCCAGTGGAAAGAGAACAGCTCAAACTTCTGTTGATTTGGATGCTGACGGAAGTGGTGGCTCTGAGAGAAAAGACAACAGTGGCTTCTGGGTGTTTTTGACAAAACTGAAAATCCGTCTCCCAGAGGTGGGTTCTGGGCATGGTCTAAGCAGTTGTGTTGAATGACGTGCTGCTGGGTTATGAAAGGGTAAGCAGAGTCCTTTCTGATGCGTCTCGGTGCTAGGGTGAATTAAACACGGGTGCAGTTTGCATGAAACAGTGCAAATGGCGCGGAGCAGCCTCAGCTCGACGGGGCTGCCGCTGTGCTTAGCAAATGGGTTGGGGCTGGGACCGGTGGGGAGAGAAGGTATGGCACAAGCCAAGCCATTGCAACTGGCCTGATAGATCCATTTCAGTTACGTTCAGGGTTCTGGTTCACCCCCCACCTTCGGGATGATTGCAGTCAAAAGAAATAATAGAAATAAGTTACTGTAAAATGGGAGACTGGGATCAGCTTCATAATTTATAGTCAGCTGCACTTTAAATTCCTTTTTTACTGCTTTCTAACTGGAAGCTGCTGAGGCACAACTTTCTCTCAGGGCAGATAGATTATGGCACTAAAATTTCTCTGGGATACTGTGTTTATCTGTGCTAAGGTTAGATTGCTCAACACACGCTTAAGTAAATAACATAAAACCCGAGGACTATCTTTAGCTACTGCAAAATGTTTTCCCTAAAATAATGAAGTATGTAACCGACGTTGCTTGAGCAAGAGTTTATTATATTGTTTCAGTATTTTTTAGTGTAGTAGGACGAGGGCAGAGCAGTAGAGAATATCTGGGAGTAAAGCACTTGTCCCTTTTCTCGGTAGGAGGAAAAGCAGCCGAGGCTGGCCCTGAGGCAGTAGCGAACCTGGCTGCACGGATGCCTGAGTGCAGAGGCTGACGTGTGTACGTTGTTCTGACAAGACAGGGCTGAGCAGGGTGGGTGGGAGGCCTGTTTTGGGGGAAGCATCGGATGGTGGTGTGCATGGAAGAGAGAATGGGAAAACTGTAGATGTGGCATGCATTAAGGTCTGTGGGTTGTGGACAACTGAGAGGTGCTCCCAGGCAAAGATTTGTTTTGGGTGGAATATCCTACATCCCTCCAGAGCTGCGTTTCTGGGCCAAGGCTGGCGCGGGGGGTCAGGGGAGCTTTAGAGGAAGGAATCGGTGGGGCAGCCTGAACGTGACTTGTGCAACCTCCATGCTTGGTTTTCGTCCACAGGGAAAGGAAAGATATGAGTACGCTAGTTGTGTACTAGTCGATCGCAGGATCACCCTGAGTCACTAGCATGCCCTGCCCTTAAAGAAAGGGAGATGTGATCTCAACATGAATTGCCAGGAGGGGCATAGAAACATCAATGCTATTTTGTAAAGCACTGAGATGTCGTCTAGAAGTCTAGTCACCTACTTCTAAGAAAAATCGATTCATACTGGGACAGATGCAGAGACAGGTTCATTAAGTAAATGATTAGGGGTTGGTTTTCTGTTAGGGAAAGGTATGAAAAAGCCTGCTGGTTTGTTTAGCTTAGCAAAACAAAAGCTTCAAGGGGATACAATTGCTGTCTACAGATACTTCAGCAAATACACGCCAGAAAAAGAAGAGAGCTGTTTAAGCTAAAGGAGGGCTCTGACACAAGAACAAATGAACCTCAAGTGCTCATGCCAGCCCTGAGAGGAGACCTCTGCCCTTGGGAGAAGCAAGAAGGGAGTATTAGTGTGATAAAAACAAACCTCATTTGAAGGTGCAGATGGAGAGGCATTGTATGACCTGGGACAAGGAAGTCCTTTCCAATCTTAAGTCCCCATTTGCGGCAGGGTTTACAACATCTGGTGGTGAGAACAGGGACTTTTTAGTTGGTGGATAGTTTAGCATGGGAAGTATTTGAGATCGTCCCTTGCGTTTCCAGTGCCTTGTGCTTGCACAGTTTTGGGCTCCTGTGCGAAGAGCTGAGTGACGGTGTGCTGACTTACCTTTGCTTTGGGTTTATTTGGACAAGGGTAAAGGTCTGCATTGAGACCGAGCTATTGGTTCATATGGAGACCAGCTGTGAAGAAATGGAGAACTTTTGTGAAGGGCTGAAGTATGTGTGAGGGCACTTGCAGCAGTTCTGTGTGTTGTGTGTCTTGTTAGTCTTTGCTGTTTATTACCCCTTTGTTTAAAAGTAATGGGAGTGGTATGTATCCTGTAAATGAACGTATAGGATCATTTCCAAAGTCTCTACCCATTTCTTTCTCTTCTAAGTAGAAACTAATGAGATCTGCAGAAATTGTTCATTGTAAATAAATGCCTTGACAAATATTTGAATGTTTTTGTTTAATAAGTTAGTTGTAAATATTTTTGTCGTAGTTCAATTGTTACCAGAAATAACTCAGTCCTGGAATTCACTCCCTGATAATATGTTACATCTTCCTGGAATAACTGCATTCCAGAGGTCACATTCTGCGAATAGCTTTCCTAACTTAAATTACTAGCCAAATAGTCTGAAGGGTCCTATATGACTGCTATTGCGAAACCCAGCTTTCCTGGTAGCCATCTGCATTTAATCACTTTTAGGGAAAGAAGTCACGTGCAGTGCTCTTGGACCCATGCTTTTCTTTTGAGAGTGCATACCTGCAAGCATCTTCATTATTCCCATTTTATGTTTGTGTGAAGGATGCTCAATGTACCCCACCCCAAAAAACACAGTGGGGTACTGCTAATAATGACCATTCTTCAGTGTCAAGTTATACTTTGGCAATAGCTTCAGTATTATCACTGTGGTGCTATAAAGAAATGAGGAATATGCGTTTGGGCTTTGTTTAGAACAGAGCTCTGCAGTTTTCATATATGTTCTCATTTCTGTAATTTAAGAACTTCCAGGCTAGGTGAAAGTTAGAAATCAACTGAGAGTCTGGAAACGGCACAGCTAACAAAAGGAACAGTTATTCCTTAAAACAAACTGAAGTTGTTACTATCCTTGGGGCAGGACTCGGCTGATAGGGAGAAGGATGAGGGGGGAAAAAAGAGATGGATGGGGAGCACAGGTGGAGCAATGTTCTTCTGGAGACATCATCTGAATTTGAGAGAACTGTTTCACCTTAGCTTTCCAGCATGAAAGACACTAAGCTTGCTAATAGAAAACTTTACAGGACTAAGGACCAAACCCCCTTCCTTAGTTATGCCAGCTAATTCCTCCAGCTCTGTGAAGTTAGTGAGGAAACTGGAAGGCAGGGCTTTGGCACAGGGGGGAATGGGGCATCAAGGAAAAGCATTGAGCAGAGTGGGGCATCGCTAGTGGAAAAATACAGGAAATTCTTCCCACAGTCTCCAGGGAAAAAGGCTTATTTCAAGATCAGAAGAAAGCAATTATCTCTATTTTCTTCCAGGTAAAAAAAAAAACCAATTCCACAATCATATATCTTCCTTCTTCAACATATAATTTATCATGAATGTACAAGCAGAAAAAAGGCTGGTTCTGAACAGCCTACATAACTTTTTTTTTCCCTCCTGCTAACAGTGAAACAGTGGTATGATCCTGACCATTTGATGATAAAATAGGAAGGTGGAGGGTCCCCCTAGAACAGACACTACTTCTTTTTTTAAACATTTTGCATGCAAAACACTGAATTTGGCAGCGTATCAAAACCTGCAGTATTTTGCCTGCACTTTTTTGAGTTTGGGAGAATTTGGGGGTGTTTTTGCCTAAATGGTAACATTTTACTCTCTATTAGCTGTACATGATGGATAATCTCATTTAACCAAACCCCTGATTTTTCCATAGGAAACCATTTGCAGTGGAAAAAGGTTTTGTTTCAGCTGAAAGAGCAGGCGACGGGCCACGCAGCAGGAGAACCAGGTACCTAACGCAGCCTCAGTCCCAGCAGCAGGGCTTACGGGGGGATATGTTTTCCTCGTAAGCTTTTATAACCTCGGCAGCGTTTCGAACAGCAAGCAAAGTAGCTACCAGGACTCAAACAGTTCTCTGGTGACCGTCATGTTCCTGAGGCTCCGCTTGGCTGCGGCACGGCTTTATATAGCAATTTATTCCTTAATAGCTACAGGGATCGACCACATGGAACAGCATCCTCTGAGCCGGCACTGCTCTGGCTCTGAGCCTGTGAGGCCCCCTAATTTCTCCTGTTACATCCTGAGGTTGCTCTCTTTGGAAAGCCCAAAAGCTTTGGAAAGCGCTGTCCCGCCGAGCTCGGTGGGATCGGTTACAGGGCAGGCGCTGCCAGACAGCTTCGTGGGGCTGCTCGGGAAATAGTCTCTGAACCGGCGAGGCTCAGCTTTTCTAGCAGAGGAGCGGTGAGGGACCGCCGCTGGACTGTGCCCCCCGGGAAAGCGCGATGGACCGAGACACAAGGAGAGGTTTCTTGGTTGTAAGCGGAGGTTTATATCGAGCACCAGTATTGCAGGGCAATACACATCAGGCTCTCGGTAAACCCCGGGGCGCAGTCGGGAGTTAAATCCTCAAGGGGTGGGTGTCCTCAGGATCCCACTTACAAGGGTCTCGGGCATCTGTCTCCAGCTGATGGGGGACAGTTGGTTGGAACACCAAGCCGCAGGTCGGCGCGAGGAAGGTTCTGCTGCTCGGTGGGCCAGCAAGCATCTGGCGAGCGGGCATCGTGCTGTCCCCTCCCGTAATCACTGAGCAGAGGTGCTGCTAAAGCTGCCGAGGCCCTGGTCTGCCTGACGCCACAGTTTGTTGTTGCAAGACTATGTGGAGCGGTCACTCGTCAGTACGTACTTGATCCCCACCAGGGAGGGACACAGAGTGACATTTGGATGTGATGGGCGGGCCAGGCCCCGCGAAGTCAGCCAGAACCTGCAGTACAGGGTTTATCCTGATTTCATGCTCTCGTGGTGGCTTTGTGCTGATGGGCAAGGTCTGCTCTGGCATGAATCGTGCCAATGCAAGAGTACCCATCAACACTTTTTAACCAGCTTGAGCCAACAGAATGAATTTATATCCCATCAGCTTTTGCAGCGCATGGTCACGTGCTTTCACATAGGGGACTAGCAGTATCTGAATGCACTGTTTCTCCTAAACTGTGCCCTGCCTGCAATAAGCAGCTCTGCTGATCACCTGCACTTGCGGAAAGGATGGGGAGGAGGAGGGAGAGAACAAGGGGGTTCTTGCCTGCTGGGGGCTGAGGACGCGCACGCAGTGGTCCTGGGAGAGAGCTAACCCTGGAGCTCAGCTCGCTCTCCCTACAGGGCTCTGCTTTGCTTGCAGAGGGGCTAGTAGCCCCTGGATGGAAGCGTGTCTGTAAAGGGTGGGGGAGGGCAGGGCAGGGGGAGCTTTTATTTAAGGAATCTTTCCAGACAAAGCAGCCTGTGAGATTATTCTTTCACTGTTCAGTAACATACGTTGCAAGAGAGAGGGAGTACGATATTCTCTGGATTAGGGAAGAGGACTTTCTGTGGTTTGAACTGTTTCAGAGAGGCCCCTCGTAAAGACTTCAGAACAAACTAAAAATAGCTCACTCCATTAATACCAAGGAAACACTTTTTTTGCCAAGAAACTGCAATCCTATTTTTTATGCCCACTGATTTTAGAAAGCAGACTTATAAGTCCCTTTGTGTTGGGCCTTTTTCTGAGTAAAGAGCATTAGGAAGATCAAGGATGCTTTGTACTTTGTTTGAAGAGCTATCACATAGCAGCAGTATCAGATAATGTGGATTATCATCTTATAGCGCTTTACAGTTTTATGCATTTTAATTACTTGCACATAAAGAGTTCTGTGGGACATCTGAGGCTTAGAAACAGATGCTAATTAAACAAGCAAAGTGTGCCGAGATCTCTGTTTTCCTGAACTGTATCAATAACAAAATTCTCTAACAGGTCAACACAAACTTCCTCCTCCCCCTCTCATCTGAGCTGCGCGCCCTGAACAGTGTAACATTTTCATAATCATCCGATTTACATAACAGCAGATAAACTCAAAACACGGAAAGAAATTGGGTGAGGAAATCCACCGTGGCCGTTCCAGTAGCTTTCCAGAATCCCTGACAAACCTCACGTCAAATCCCCAGCTGCAGCTTTACATGAAGAAAGCCCATTTTTCCCTGCGGATCAATGTTGTTGCGAAAAAACATTATTAAATCATAGGTAGAAAGGGCGATCTGTTCAGAGCAGCGTAGAAACATATTCAAGCTCAGCCTGGGCCCCCTTCATCTTCCTTCCAGTAGGTAGGTGCTGGGAGGAGCATTAGTGCAAGCTGAGCACACCTGAGAGACTTGAAGATCATTGACTACTTGCCTGAAGTCATCAGGAGGCCTAACAGTTGACCCTGAAGGGGTGGAAAAGAGACACTAAATCACAATCAAGAATACGTCAAGGTTATAGGAATATGGGTGAAGGGTTGACAATTTCTTCCAACAACCTTCTTGTTCTGTCAAAATGGTGATATTTTAGCTCCTGTCTGGACTGCTGGCTCTGGGCTGGTGAACAGGGTTGGTTTTATCGGCCATTTTCAGTTGAAGTGTTAGCTGCCCACTGCCTGTAGAAACCCAAGCACTAAATACAGTTGCTGAACCCTCAGCATGCCTTGTCTTATTCATTCCCTTCCTTAACAGAGCCGAGTCCTTGGGGTCAGTTGCACGCTATTGCAATGGGTATTTAAAAATACTTGACGTGACACACAATACTGCAATATTTCCAGGAAGAGAGCTCTCCGAGGCAGGCAGTTTCCAGCATGCACGTATGTGCCTGTATTTGTGTGCGTGCTGGCTATACTGTTCTCCAAAGCAGGGAGATAAGAATGGGATTATCCTGTATCTGCCAGCTACAGGCTTCTCAGACCTTTCTCTGAAGCATCTGGTGCTGGCTAGCATCAGAGACAGGATATTGACCCTTGTGTCTAAGCAAGTCTGGTAATTCCCATATTTCCAGGCACTGGACAGAAACAGACTGTTTTCTAGTAGAGGGTGGCTCATATTTCTTGCCAATGCTGACAGTCAAATGCCGCTTTGACATTCTCTCTTATTCCTAATACACAACCTCAGGCTGAAGGTCAAAGGGTAGATCCTGCATGTTTCCATGCAAGGAAAATCAATTTAGATTCACAAAAGACAGAGCAGTCAGTGCAGAAGGTCACTGTATGGTCTCAGTTGCTCTTCGGGTTTAGAAATTTGAACGGGGAGGAAGGAGGGGGATGAACAAGGACGAATTGATGGAGCAGGGTTGCTTGCGGACTGGCAGAACAAGAGCATGAGAAGAGGCATAGGCAGAAGGGCCATCTGCAGTAGAGACTGACCCATCCCACTGTATCAGGATCTGGACTACCCCAAAATCTCATCCATAGTTGTACTTCGGCCTCAGTTCATCCCATTGTGACGTGCGACGTCCACCAATTTTGGATTTCAGATCAGACCGGAGACTTTTTACTTTATTTTATGGAGAAGTTTGATACCAGATAGTTTGCTTTGAATCAAGGAAGGGACTCGGACAAACAGAGAATGGCCCGATTCCTTGCACAAGGATGAATAGAGATGCTTTTGGGCTTAAAACACTGCTCTCCTGGTGTAGCAGGAAAATCTGCTTGGCCTGTAACAGACAATTTGACCCCATAGGAAATGAGAGCTGAGAAACACTTTCCAAGGGGTTTTGGGGGGATTCTTTGCCTTATAAAGATGCTCCTTTCCCCCCAAAAGACTTTAGCAAGAGTCAATGCTTTTTGGAGGAGCCAGGGCAAAAGACTGAATGAAAGGCAATGGGGAAAGCAGCTCTCCGGGCAATAAGGCAGTGCGTGCCTCCCTCCAGCACACAGCGTGTGGAGGAGGTATCGGTCCTCTCCACCTCCGCCCCCGGCTTGCCTTTCTGCTTGCAGGCTGGTGAGCGCATCGAATGGAGCCGCGCTCCGTACGTCTCACCAGGAAGCGCTTATCGCTTGTATTAGGCACGTTGGCAAACTCAAGCTACTCGCTATTGCGTCATGTTTAAGCTAAGTTTCACAAAGGGAGACAGACTGTTGCTTCTCTGAGAAGCTAACGTTGTCATTTCGTAAAAAAGCACCCACCGAGTGAATACCCCTTTCCGCCTCATTAAGTTTTTGAGCACTGCCCAGTAATAACACCATGCATGGCTTCAAATTTGAGCACCCAGATCCCTACAGACATAGACTGTTTTGCAGCTTTCATGTATACAACAGAGCACAACAGCTCCCCAAGGGCCAGACCGGTGCTGCTGTTTTCATCTGGAGACAGATTCCTGCTGCAGAGTCTAATGCCCCATTGAATTCAGCGGGGTTACATCAGGAGTAGAATATGAATCGGGATCTTAGTTTGTCATTTGGCGTTTAGTTCATATTTGGTGGTGCTATAAATAGGTCATTTGGCTGCAATTCTTATTTCCAGATTTTTTTATTTTTTTTTTCCGAACCCCAGCTACGTTTTTTTAGACCAAGAGTGTGTGGTGAGTCTCAAAACGTCAGACTTGGGATTGGAAAGGGCAGATAACTGAGGCATGGCTCGCTCCCGTCCCAGGCTGCTCGCTGCCTTCCCACTGTGGGCAGAAAAGGGCCCAATGACCAGTCTTGGCGCGGCCACCGAGGGTTGTTTTGAGTTCCCAGGAATTTAACCCTATGACTTTGACCTTTGACAAGAACACCTAATTATTTCCAGCTCTCCAGCCAGGTCATAAACTGGCCCTTTAGAAAAGTTTCCTGCTCTCCATAAAAAAGAGCTCTCGGCTCCTGTCATAGCGGAGTTTACATTCTTCGAATGGAGGGGCTTCTTGAATCAGCGGGATACTATGGCTGGGTTAGAGAGTTCAGCATTTGGTTTTGGTTTTAACAGTAGATGAATCCATGTTGCAAAATGCCATCCCGTGTCCAGATTTTGTATCTCCCCAAATTTTCCCTTTCTTTTTTGTTTCCCCAGATTCTGCAATTTGAGATTGTTCCATTATAAAAACAGAATTTGTCTACAAAACCAGAATAAAAACTATTCCATCCTTTTATTTTCAGGGTCACACTTGGATAATAATCGATATGTTATTAGTCCAAAATACCCAGCAGTGACTGCCTTGTGCTCCCGAACCTTTAAGTTTCGGTAACAGCTTACGAGTGTATCTCTTCCCTTGGCTGACATATCAGGCTGCATATAGCACACTTCCCGTACGAGGCAAGAGAAACTTTTCTTTTCACCTTTTTCTGTAATGCTCTCCACGCATTCCAGTTTGTCAGGGGGACATTTCTCCTTCAGTCAACAAATAATAAATGCAAAACACTAGTTATGCCAGACTATCCAATAAATTGGAAGGCAAGACCCCAGCTTCAGCACATCATGCCTTAATGAAATATTTCATCCCCCGCTTTCTCTGATTTAGGTAAACACACAGCCTTAAGCAACCACAACGCACCAGGGAGTAAGACTCTGCCTGGCAGCCTCGCAAGGCTCCTGCTTTTTAGCAGCCCAAAGATGGGCGGGTGGGGTGCGTGCTGACCTCTGTGCCCACGTCACTCCTGGTAAGGAGCTACCGAAACCATCAAAGCCTCGCTGAAATGACAGTAAGGTTTAAGGGAGAATGTAATTCTGCCTTCCCACTTAACAGCTTTACCAGTAAGTTGCTGCTTTTTCCTTACATGGGGATGTGGTTGGTGGGGACATTCTTTTAAAATGAAAAGGCGGCTCACGGTACTAAAAACCACTTGCCCGCATTTCTAGCGTGATGCACTGTAAGGCAGCAAAACAGAGCTGAAAAACAAACTTTTACTGAAACACCTATTTTTAGACTGATTTTCCAGCTTTTGCAGCCCCAGGCTCTGCCTGCCGGATCTGGAGCAGAGCCCGGTCCCCCCTGCGGGCACTGTGGCTAGAGCTGGCCTGAAGCAGGCAGCTCAGGTCCAAATCTGCGTTTGCATCAGCCCAGGTGTGCAGCCCGGGGTCGGACCGGTGTGGGGAATCGCTTGGAACGCCCGCACCCCGTGACCTTCGGGCAAGCCTGAGGTGCAACCAGGGACCAACCCCCCCGGTGCCCCCAGGCCTTCATCTCTGGGTTCGGGGCCACTGAGGTGGCACAACCAGCTGCGGGACCGTCGTGCCGGCGAAGCCTGCGAGATGTCAGTGAGGAAAGAAACGAAGAGCACTCCTTCCTTGCCTCACTGCGGGGAGGGGGAAATGGAAATGCACGCATAAAGATCACCAGTGGTAGCAGTGACTGCATTTCTTGGTCTGCAGAGAGTGAATTAATTTGGACAGTGATGTTATTAAACTTGTCTGGGAGAACAGAAAGCAGCTGTAAGCATCTTTCCTGCTCGGAGTCAGTGTCCCATGCCTCTCAGAAGGCTGGATTCCTGAGCGTGACCTGGGAAATTCCAGCCCTTCCCCTGCCTCTGGGGGGCTGCCAGCTTCCACCTTAGTTATGCGTGGGAATGCAGCCATTGCCAGGCAAAGGGAAAAAAATAATTAAAAAAAAAAGGCGGAAGGCTTTGCAGGCCACAAGCCCTCAGGAAAAGGGCTGCATTTCAAGATAAATCCATTTAGCTCTAAACACAAATGGCATGTTTGTAAAACGGCGCAGAATCTCAGTTGCTGAAAACAAAACAGCGATTAGCGGTGATGCTGAAGTCTGTGTCTTGAAGGGTTTGTCTTTTTTTATACTTTTGTCCCTTCACAGTCTCCTGCCTGCACACAATGTCCTGAAAATGCCTTTTGCTGCCTTACCCTCACCAACAGCATTTTGCAGCACAATTTGCATTTTTGTGTGTCCTTTCCTGTAAGTCTTTTCTTCAGTTCAAGCCTGCAAATGATTGACTTTTTAAATTGCGATTCCATGCTGCCTGAACCAAATTCTCACCCAGAGGCTGCTTTATACCGCTCCAGCAATGCCAAACTGCTGAACTGCCAGCGTGGTATAAAAGAGACCTGGACATTAAAAAGCCAGCCTTTCGTGTCTCTTTCCATATTCTACAGAAGTACCAAGTACTTCTGTTTTCTCAAAATAAAAAAAAAGAAGCAGCAAACTCACCCATTTACTATTCCTACTCCCCATATATACCATATGGTATTTTAAATACCATCTTTCAGAGCCCTTGTCTTTTAAAGTTAAGAAGTTTTATGGCATAAATATTTTCCCTGTGAGGTTAGGAAACCAATGTGATGGACACTATATTTTTTAACAGTTATGGTATATTAGATCATGGTCTTTTGTGGTTAGGTATGACATCAGGCCACCGCAGAGCCATACCAGGAGAATCGCATGGAGGAAAACATGTCAATTTAATAGCTTTCAACATTCAGGGGAATTCAGAAAACCTGCGTATGTGGAATGATCTGTTGTTGTTCCGACAAAGCTAACCTGAGGTGACTTGCAAGCATGCATGCTTATAAGAAGTTTAGAGGAAGAGATAAGGAGAAAAGAGTTACTATTTGGACACTGCAACTCCAGCAAAAAAATCGACGAGGCAGGCAGGCCAGCCACTGCCCCCACTTGCCCTCCAGTAAATCCCTGATAACTCACCTGCGACCTGAAGCTCTTGGTACCAGCTTTCCTAGATGAGAAAGGCAGCCCAAACTGCTGACAGACCCAGCTCGTGATCTGGTGCACCTGGCCTGCCACTTTGGTCATGTTTTCATTTATCCGTTCCACTTATCTGTTGGGTTTTTTTGTTTTTTTTTCTTAATGCAGCACTGGCAATCCTTAGACCTTTTGGCTATCATCATGAGGAAACACGCAAGAAAAATAACTTTTCTCGGAAGACAGATCTGCGAGAGCAAGTGCCAAAATGCTGATGGGCAGCTGGAGCACAGCGATGCCTCAGGCTGGCTGCGGGTGGTTTAGGTGGGGAGGGAGCTCGGGACCCAGCCCCAGGTGGATATAACCTGCCTTGTGGGATTTCCCACTTCTGGGCTGGCTTGTAGAGAAGCCCTGGCTTGTCAGGGGCGCAGATCCCTGCCTTGTGCTGCCTCCCTCCTCCCGTGGCTCGTGCCACGGCCGCTCTCCCACCCAGAGCGGCTGGGGAGCACGGGTTTGCTCTCTCGCTACATCGGCAGCCGCAGTCAATGATTGCCACAGAGCAAGGACGTCTCTCTCCAAGAAGCGTAGCATAGCTCGGGAGGGAAGCGGATCTCGGCAAGGTCTGCCCCTGCGGCAGGCAAGCAGCCACCTACAGAGATTTGCATCAACTGCTGAGTAGAAGTTGTTGCCTCTGTGGAGCTCAGATCCCAGGGGTTGTTGGTTGGTTGGTTGTTTTTTGCAGAGTAAATGCCAGCAACTTTATGTGGGAATTTGCTATTTCTGTTTTTGACCCCTAAAAGGACTCGTCTGCCTGGAAGGTTTTCTCCTTTTTCTAACTATACTAATTGGGCTAATGAAAAATATTTCTTCTACCTGTAAGCTTTATCTTGGCTAGGACTTACTCCATGTCTTTCCCAGTAGAACCAGCAAAGTGCGGTTCCCACTGCTGGCCTTGTGTGTTGAAGGATAGAGGCAACAAGCGAGATATCCTGTATCTCCGATAAGTCTCGGAGAACTTGAGTTACGAGCAGTCTCGTATCGATGTGTGTACGTGCCTGCATACATAAGAGGAGCTATCTCAAATTGCAAAGGCAATCTTCCTATTGGCATTTCTAACTTTTAAGTCCTCAGCTTTGTAAGCTAAATAATGTCCTATGAGCATAGATTTGCATTTAGGCATGCAATAAAATGCCTTCAAATGCTGACACTACCAGTTATTTTGTATCATTCAGATTACAGATTTATTGACACAATGGGTGCATTTTTTTTTTCTCCCCGAAATGGAAAGGGGAAGAGGGATTTCAGATTCAGATGTATTTTATACGCTGTTGTTATGAACCTCTGCTACTCCTGCTCCATGGTCTGCTGTCACCTGTCCCTGCCACAGCAGAGAAGCAAAGTCAGACGCAGTGGTAGGAGCTGTTTCACCCCCAGCAGCAGGGGATGCGGTTGGTACCAAGTTTCTCTAATTTCCCTTTTTGAGGAGGGACACGTCTTCTGCAAGAGTGTGTCGTTGGCACTGGAAAATACCTTAGTTGCTGGGACTGCTCATACATGCAGGACTCTTCTGGGAGGTTATCCATTGATACTGATTTCCATTATAGCATATGTTGATTTGATGTCTGTAATCAGTCAAGCCAGCAGTATTTTTTTAACTGGAAGTGTCCTATGACTATTTTATTATTTTTTGTCTTTATAATTTTTATATAGCTATTATGACCTTCTATTCTTAATGGGGCTTTCCTTTGCAACATGCAGCTGAGATGTGTAAACAAAAATTATTCAGAAACAATTTCATGTGATCCATCAGGCCATTCAGACTTAACCAGTCTGCCTTGTACTTTGAATACTGACTATGCACGGCAATGTGATTACAAAGGATATATAGCTCGAGGATTCCTGTTAGAAATTTTTAGGGAAATCATTCTGAATAAAGAACTCGCTCAGATTTATTATTTTTTCAGCTGTTTACAGGCAATCTACAAACTCGGTGAGAGAATAAGTTTGTGGACTGCATTGCGTGAAGTTGTAGCAATTATTAAGTTGAATCTAAGCAAAGTGGACTGGATTTTGACTTCCTCCTCCTGTCATTGTCCTTGCTAAATGACTGGTACAAAAGCACTGATAGCAGATTTCACACAGTGTTTCTTATCAGCCCTTACACAGGGAGATGAAGAGAAGATATTTCTGATAACATTTAAAGTTATTCTTTTTTCAGATTCCAACATGTACATAACAGCATAGAAAAAGAAATCAGTTCTTCTGACTCTGTACATGGGACAAACCCCCAAGAGCCAATTCGTTTGCTTTGCTCACAGCAAGCCACTTGACCTTTTTAATTTGCTTTAATGTGCTCAGGGATTTTTTTTTTTCTTAGCTGGTTTTGTTTTGGACGGGGGTTTGGAGGACTTTTATGGTCAAAAGCCCTGACATAGGTCTAAAACCGTGCGTTGCTCCCTGTCCTCACAGCCTGGGGGGGATCAGCCGAACCCGACCTGCCCTGCTGCTCTCCTGAGTGAACAGTCACAGAGGGGAACTGGGGCTGTAGGAGGTGTGAGGCTTGACAAAACAGACAGATCCCACTTTATCTGCAAGATGACAGAGAAAAACAGCAGGTCGAGCTCCTAGGTATGTCCTTGGGTGCTACACCAAACACTGGCCTCCCGTAGCTTGCCTCTAGATTTTTAAGGCACTTCCCTGAGTGGGGCTGGGGAGGGGGCTTCATAAACACCTCAAAGACACGTCACGCTGCACCCTTGTCCTGCGTTAGCCTCATCCGTAACAGCCCCTAGCTTGTGGAGAGGCAGGGGGAGCCCCGTCAGAAATGCACGTATCGTTAGACCCTCCAACACGGGCAAGATACTCAGCATTTGCTTAGTGTTGGGTTGGGTTGGGCATGCCTGTACTTCTAAGCCCTTAAGGGCAGGGAAACGTTACTTCCTTCCCCTGGGTTATTGCAAAACACAGTTATTAATGGTTGACAGGTATTTATCAGAGAGTAATAAGGATCTTCCTGACTTTTCAGGGAAACATTTAGTGTGCCTTTTCTAAACCATCAGATAATCATTATGGCCATGATTTTCAGAGAAAACCCTCAGCTAGGCACTGAAAAGACAGACATGGTTTCCACAGGCTGGCAGCACCGCGCAGCTGCCCTTGCAGCTGCCAGGAATTAGTGCAGGGAGCAGCAAAGCAAAGCAGCCGGCAGGGAGGCAGCTTTGTACGTTATCTGCAGATGTTGAGAATAGCACTGCCCTGGGATGGCCTAAAGGAAGAATTTATCCCAATCACAGCAGAACCTTTGGAAATTAGTGGAGTGGTAAGGTTCCTTGTCAATCTAGCAGCAAAAGCCTCTCCCTCCTGTGTTCTGTGGCAAAGACAGAGGATAAATATTCTGGGCTGGGAATTGTGCGAAAGGAGCCCTTAGAAGTTCTGAGGTCCCTGGTTTCAGGCCCTTAGCAAGGGATTGCTTCAAGCTGTAAAAAAGGAGTTTAAACATTCCCTAGTTAAGCTCTTTTCTTTGTCCAGAGTCTTCTCATGTCTCCAGCTGCTGTATTCATGGGCTTCCCCAGCTGAAAGGGAGCCAGTCTGTAAGCTCAGAGTCTCCCTGTCTTACGGTGTTTGGAGAGCAGAGTGAAAGCATTAAAGAAAAGCAGTGGTGGCTCTTCCCTGGGCTGTCTTGCACCCTTTGGGTATGCTCTTACCCCAAAAGCTGATGATTGCTAGCATAAGGATTGCCATGCTGGTGGTTTTCCATTCCTCGTGGAAGGTTAAAGTTTCTGCTTGTGACTGGTGTAGTTTATCGCAACTATCAATAAAAGCAACGGATGAAGGTGAAGTCCTTGGACTCTACGTTGGCTAAGGTCCGAGTCTTGCATCGACTTATATTGGTGTGCTACAATATATTATAAACCTCTGATCATAAACAGAGGTTAGATAAATACTACTGAGACAACTGATAATGGCCAGGAGTAAAAACACCCACAGTTGTTTGTTGCTGGATGGTGCTTGTGTTTTAGAGGAGGAAGTCTTGTCTTTTTTCTGATGCTGACAACTTTCCCTGGCAGAAGAGCCAGCCTTTCTAAGAGCAGAAATGTGACTGTCACTGTATAAAACCTGTGTCTCTCCTACTTTGTATATTAAACTGTGTATAAAAGACCACTCATTCGTATACTGGACAAATATGCTAACCCCTTTGAAGCTGGTTGAAGGAAGGATTTTACTCGTTATTTTTCAGGCAGTTCTTGTCTAGCTCTGGGCGCACAAAACACACAGAGTCCACAAGACCCTTCCTCTCCTCCCTTGTGTGTGAGGAAGATGGACTTGATGTTACAGAAGAGCATGTTTTCACACTGTAAGCAAGCTGTGGTGCTGTTTGCACCAGCATGGTTTAGAAAAGTGAGTTTTATTCGTTCTTTTTGATGGCTTTTATTCAGAGGGAGTCATGGACTTCAATTTTCCATTTAAAAAAACCCTGTTTCTCTTAATTTTTATAATGGAAGGAATCACATGATGTACCTAATGCCGGACTAGACGTTGTTGATACTGCTTCTCAGGAAACTCAAAGTAAAACCATCCATAAGGCTGATGGCCAAGTCAGAAGCTCTGCTGGAGGCGGGACAGTGGGCTTTTTTCATTTGCCCACCAATGCTCGATGGGCAACTTCTCTAATGTGGTAAGAATCTGGACTGGAAGAGATGGAAACAGTAAACTAAAATAGGCAGCCTTGGGCATCACATGAAGTAACACCTGTTGCAGTACCAATGGAGGTCCTGGGAAAGACTTACTTAAAAGGAACGTGGAGAAATGGAGTATCTTGCTCATGTACTACAATCCTCCACCATCACCACCATGAGCTTCTGCAATATGTACTCAGTGAAACAAAGCAGTCACTGTTAAAAATTTTGCTGGCAGATCTCATGGAGTTACTTTAATTATTCTGTGTTCCTGCTCTCAGCAGCTGAGGCGGACAAATACAGTAGACCCATCCTTCACCTCTCTCCTTCACCTCTTAAGCATTTTGCCTGATTGCACTTTTCTCCGTTTCCCTTGGTGAGGGTGGTCTTGGAGGAGTCTGCCTCAGAGAAGAGGTCTGGGTGAGAGAAGAGGAGTCACCGTTACGATGCAGCGCGTGGGGTATTCTCTGAAGCCAAAGCTGTGATAATTTGCCCTGTCCCTGCTCCTGCCTTCTCCCCCATAGCTCTGCTCTACGTTGTTGTACTTCCATTGCCCTGTAAGCTCGCAAACCAGCCTTTCGCTGGGGAATGGTAACGGGTGGACTCTCAGTATCTCCTCCAGCCTCTGCAAGGTCTCTGTGTCCTATGAGAATTCTGTGGCGGTGTTCAGCAGGAGGATCATATGAACTTGCGTATGGTCTGTTTTCATAATTCTTGTAAGAGGGAGAACGGGGCCATTTAAACATTAACTGTTGGCTACCTCCCCGGTGGAACTAAGGACTAATTACAGCGGGTGTGATTGTTTTGGGTTTAAACAAACAGATTCTCTTATGAAGTTTTTTTTAATATATATTTGATAAGGGAAAAAACTTTAAAATTTGAATAATTAAATTAATTACGTTCAAAGCATATTAAATTCAAAGCACAAATCTTAAGTCGAAACAACCTCCTCCTCTCCCCACCCCAACAAAAGAGAGTATCTGGATTTTTAGACTGGAAGGTTACTGGCAGGCAACAAAGGAGACCTCTGTTCTGCTCTTGGCCACGCTTCTTGCTCGCAGGCTGACCTTCAGGCCAGCCTCTCTCACCCCGCTTAAAAAGGGAGTGTAACGATGCCGACCTGTTTGGCAAAGTGCTTTGAGATCTATCTGTGAAAAGGGCCGGGGGTGAGTTGCCTTTGCAAACTTCGAACGTTTCACGTTGGTACGCTGCTTCAGCTTGGAAGATATCACTTGCTAAATTTGGACAGGTTTTAGCGTTTGTGATTCATTCACAGGGAATTCCTGACTTCTTTAAGCTCTGCCCTTATTTGTAGGTATTAGCTGACTAGTTTACTAAAGGGGCTGTTCTGAGCCTGTTTGCTACACTGGACACCACTTACCCCTCCGTGGGACTGAGTCACCAGGTCTTACACTAGCGTGTGGCAATTAAGATTAAGGTAGAAGCAAAAACGCGGCCTTGAGCACAACCTACAGTTTGGCATGGTGGGGTGGGGTGGGGTGGGGTGGGGTGGGTGGGGTGGCAGCTTCACTTCCCCGCACCTGGGCCCCGTTGGCGTGTGACTCAGGGCTGGCTGGGCAGGCAGCCCTGGGACTTCTGGCGGGTCAGAGGCTCGATAACGGCCAAGGACAAAGAGGAGCTGTTATCTGGTGTGCACAGAGAAGTACTCTCAGCGCAGACAGGGCGTGTGGCACGTAAAATCATGAGCTAAGCACTACATGCAAAAGGTAACTGTAATAGAAGTACACTGAGTGCGTTTTGTTCGTGGTTACTTCCTTGATAAAATAGTCTGCAACTGTGACGGCTCTTTCCTCTAGTAACTTTCCATTCTCCCATAGCTCCTATTTTAAGAATATGCCTATTCCATACTCTGAAAAAAAGTGTCTCATTATTTTGAAGCCTCCTGTAGGGAACAAAGATGCAGTTACAACCTGCTCGTGCTTTCTCATAAATTGATTTAAAACCCTGTACGTGGACATAGTGTGATCTCAACTGGTGCTCAGACTGATGTCTTCCATGAAAACATGCAGCTGTCCCTTAATGGGAGATTAGTGATTCAATAAGGTGTCTTTTTATTACTGTTGTTGTTTTCTCACTAATGAAACAGGCTTGTGCTGTGTGTTGTCCATTACGTTACAAATCATGTAATGTAATGACTTGGTACTTTTTTTTTTTTTTAAGAAAATGTAGCTCCAAGTTTCACTCAGTCCGATTATTTCATGCCTTCAGAATTTGTTGTCCAAGCCCCTAGTTACTGCAGCTGTAGATAAAGACTTGAAAAATCTGAACCTCTTAAAGCTCAGGAACATAACAGAAAATAGCCCCCAAAAGGTCACACACCGTTTGTTTCTGTGGGAGAGGAGGAGGAGGAGATTTAAAAGCTGGCATGGGATATTTGCAGCTAACGCTGCTGTCAGTGGGGCTGCTGGCACCGTGTGGCTCTTGGGGCTCTTTGGAAAGTTTTCTCTGTTCAGCCTCTGAGTCTGAATTCTTCCAGCCTTGTTTAGTCTTTCTGGGCTCCCTTAAAGGTCAACTGAGAGAAAACATGAATTGGCTCTTGCAGAGGGAGCTGCCGCTCCTCTCTCTCTGTTTGGCAATGCGGGGAAACTGTCTAAAGCATGGTGGTGTGAGCGAAATTAGCTGCTGCTGCTTTCTCCCTTCCCCTGTAGTAAATTTTGTTCCCTGAATGAATGAGCCAGGCTTAGTACCGATTTCATTCCCAACAGTCCTTGATACGCAACCTAAAAAAACCTCAAAACCCACACATATCCCTCGTAGCCCCCAGCTTTTTCTGGAGCTGATGAAAAACAGAGCTGATGTCATGGGCTATTTTTATACAGTGATGTCTAAAATACTTGATTTTTGTAATAGTGAATGACTGCACTATGCTCGTCAGTAAATTATTTCTATTTTATTGTTTCCATTTATGTAAATTGACAAATATCGGAGCTGAACTCAGACGGAGCAAGTCTTTTTTTTTTTTCTCAAATTACTTCCAAGTTCTTAAGCCCCACTTCCACCCCTGTCCTCTTCCCCCAAGTCTCCTCCAGCAGCAAACACCAAGGTGACACCTGCCAGGGATGGGCCAAGCTCTCGAGACAGTGGCCTTTGGTCTCAGAATAAGAGCAGGTGAGTAATTGCAGGATTACAGCCCCGGACCTGAGTGGTGAGGGCTGCAGCCGAGGTGGCACAGTCGTTCACAGTCCCTGGAGGCAGCTGCCGTGGTCCTGTCGGCCCTGCATCCTCGTGCTGTCCTAGCAGCTGTGATAAGCCACCAAAGCGTCACAGAGAAGTTCCTTGAGATGGTGGCAAAGCGAGCGAGAACCCAGATGTCCAACTTGGATGTACGACGAATAGTTGTCAGTAGCCATGTCAGATATAGGCTGGGTGTTTTTCCAGTTTCTGGTTTTCTTCTCCTTCCATGCTGCTGAAGTGTTTGGGGAGCCAGTCTGTTCCCTGTCAACTCCCACAGTTACTTTTTTCCTTAAAAGTAATATTAAAAGTGCTTGTGTTTTTCTATTTATTTTAGTATGAAAGAGTAGCCCAGCGTGCAGAGTCTGGCCTGCTGGGTTTACATTTCTGCCAGCAAAGTCACTGCTTCTGCCATGCACTTGACACCCTCTTGCTGCTCGCTAGCAACCCAGGTGGGCACAGCTCAGCCTTGGTCTTGGAGCCATCCCTTAGAGTAAAGTGTGGGTTTTGGCGATTCAAGCGATTGCTAATCTGCAAAATTGAAAAATAGGATTCACTAAACAGAGCACAGGATGCTGTTGAATGCAGAGCTGTTTTCAAAAAGAAACTGTTTAATGAAAGCAGTAGAGGTTCTCTCCATCTTTGCTTTCTAAAAATCAAATCAAGGAAACGAAAATGTTTTGGGTTTTATTCAGACCCTACTTTAGCAGCATCTGCCTTACCTGGGGGAAACAGGCGTGACTAAGGTGGTAGGCAAAGGGCTCTTTTCCAAAAGGATTCAGGTACATCATGTCGGTTTGGGAGGCTTCTCTCTAAACGCAGATCCCCAAAACCTCTTTGCTGACCTAGGGAACCTGAAAACCTAACTCCAGGCCTCAGCAATTCTATCAGAGCTCTGCATTAAATGGTGGTGGCTGCTTTTTATCTGCTCATGTTTGAAAGGGGAGATGAAAACATTCATATCTCTTTACCGCCCAAGGACATTTGAATTCCTGTACCTCACTTCCCTGGAGAACATCCTGAGCAGCTAACTAGAGAGTATCCTCAAGAGGTGCTCTCTTTGTTACAGCTCTTCCTGCCTTAAAGTAATTACATGTATAATTATGAAGGTACAGACACACACGGAAGACTGACTCTGCCTGTGTGGCGGTTAAATACTCATTGTAAGCCCCAGTTCTTACCCCAAGGATGTTAAGGTTTATTTATATAAACCTAGTATTCAGTGAATTGTTCAGTTCAGAAAGGAACAAAGCTTACTGAATCTTCATAAAAGCTTGTATTAATTCAGATCCAGCGTTTGGGTCCATTACACATACACAAACACACGGACTCTAAAGGCCAAACTCCATGATATTTAACGGAGCAAAACGTTTTGCAGACAGCCGTGTTCCACTGCAAAGCAAGCGCTGGCAGTAAGCACCAGGCTGCATAATAGAAAGGAAATACTCTTGTTGCCTGCCCATAAGCAGGTGCAGCATCAGACCGGGATGTTTTCATAAACAGAGTGTCATACTCCTCTGTTACATCTGCACCACTTAAAGAAAAATAAAAGGATAATCTTCTCATTGCCATCTTCTCTGCTTCCAGCTTTCTGAATTATTTTCACTGATTTTATGGCAGGAAATGCTGATCCTGCGTTGCAGTATGTAGCCCAGGCTGGAAGAGTAATTGCATCTTAAATACTCAAGGTAGAAAACATATTACATTAACTTCTTGCCACCTAAAGGATCCCATTAGTCAAATTTTTATCGGTATCTTCTTCAAAGCTTTCTCAAATTGGTATTATATAATATATGCTTTTCCATGTTTTTTTTTTTTTATATATCATTTTGTCTGACTGCTATTACACCATCTGCCTCTGGAGTACAAATAATTACCCCAGAGCCGCACCATTCTTGCATATCTGTGGAAAAGTAGTCACTGAAAGCAGCTGCTGAAACCCTCGGCCACCAAGATGAACGTGCTGAACTTGCTTCAGACAACACTGGGGAGACTGCCTCCATCCCCCGGCTGCTGTGGGGCAGGGAAGGGCGAATCCAGTCTGGGAGAAATGGAAACAACCTCAGAGGGTTTAAACAGTTTTGTCTACTGAGGCTGAAGGAAGAAAGAGGTGAATCAGTGACTGTCCAAGAGCAGACCCGTCTGCATCATCAGGGGTCTGCAGACCCAAGGTTTATGTGATTTACACGATCTATCACGTGTCTCATGGTATGTGGCAAAACACTATTCAGAAGAAGCAGTCTGCAGTCGCTGCTTTTTGATCTTGACCACATCTTGGCCCCTAGAAAGGCTTTTGCATTTCTAGTTGGACCTGCTAAGAAAATACAGTCCATCAGAAAGGTTGTTGTAACCTGAAGAGCCAGGACAAGCATAAGGCAAGTTGTGCAATTTCAGCCCAGCAATTTCACTATGGATTTACTAAGACAGTTACTTCCCTCTCGGGAGTTTGTCCTTTTGAATGCCCAAACGCACCCTCAAAATCTCTGTTCTTCATGGGCACCTTGCAACTGAGATCTGCCTCCCCTGTATCTGTTGCTTTGATGGAGCTGAGCATAAACCTGCATGATGTGCCTGCCCTTATTTCTCTCTCCCTTCGAGATTCAGCAGATGTTTTTATAAAGAGCCAACCTTTCCTTTTTCCAAGTCTAGCCCTTCTGCCTTGGAGAAGTGCCCTCTCCTTAGAGCCGTGCCACCTTCCTCAGAGTGTTCATGTCCTCTCCCCAGGAAGGGATTACAAAATATGGCCTGAATGCATTTTTAAAAACACAGAACCTCTTATTAGACAGTGTTTTTAAGTAAAACAGCAGGTGAGCTTGTTAACTTTATCTGCCACTCTTCTCATGGAGTATATGTTTTTTAAACAAACTTTAATATCCTCTGCTAAATTAAAGAAGTGTTGTTTTCAACAGGAGTACCCTGAGTATGATCATGATGTACGTATGTGCCCTTTTTTTTAAAAAAAACAATAACTACCATCTGCCACTTTCTTAGTAAACATTGTGATATTATGTCGTTAACTCAATTACGCACATCACTGGGGCGTGGACAACCGGTTGCTGCTTTTTAAAAATAAGTGTTGAAATAAAGCTTTGCTTTAGGTGCAGCAAATCCATTACTGAATGTTCGTCAAAGAGAACGGGCTCATTTCAGCCAGCTGTGCATGTTCCCTTACGTCAGCGGGGAACTGCCTGGCCACAGCTAGCTTGTTTCTTATTGACTTGTGTAATGATAGGCAGGGTTAATAAATGGCACCAGTTACTGCGAAGCCTACCCCGAACCCTTATTCTGCGTTCTGCTGTCTGTCTTTGGCCAAGGCTGTTGAGAAATGATTATATCTTTCACTAGATCTGCTTTTTGGCCAAATGTTCTCTGTGACAGGGGATGCATGCCTCGGGCTTGGTTTTAGAAATAGCTTCGTTTATTTAGGAAAACCCCAGCCTGAAGGGCTGAGACACTGCTAGTACGGGGCAGAAAGAGGAGGCAAAAGAGAATTTTGTTCGCATGAGGAGAAAATTTGGTGACCCCCTTGAAATCTGAGGTTAGAAGCTGCTGAGGAAGATGAGAAGGAAAGCGGGACTCAAAATTGGTGGAAAGGTGCTTAAATTCACTGAGCAAAGGCTTTGGACAGAGATGGAGAGAGCATGTGGGAAGAAAGGCAGAAAAATGGCAGAAAGATTCAATAAGCATTTAAGGAATAGGGTGGGGGTCCCTCCTCCCTCTCCCCCAGCTCCTAAGAAATCACAATTTATTCATTAAAGAAATGGTGGAAGCTTGACGGCTAAGAACTCCAAGGTTAAGAGATGCTTGTTTTAATTTGAGCCTTTTTAGATACAAACAATTACAAACAGTTCTTAATTGTACACTAGGTGTGATCATGCAGTGAGCGACATCTGCTAAATGAATGAGGAAAGCATCTTTTAGGAAGGGAAACAAGTTACGAGTCTAGAGGCAATCTATACTGCAAATCTAAGAAGACAATCGTGGTTATGATTCGTAATTTATTGCTCACAGGGCATTAAATTATCTTCTCTGGAAAACCCACAGAAATCTAGTGTGTTACACCAAGTATTATTCAGAAAAAAGTTTCATCCTTTTTCAAATTATTACTGGCATCAGTTTCAGCCTGACACTTCAGGAATATTTAAATATCTGTGTACTTGGCTTATTTTATATTCATGGAACACATGGGTCAGACTCCTGTCATCCTGCTTCAGTATTAGTTGTAAATTGATGTTAGGCTAATACACCTGAGATGACTCCTGGGAAGTTTTAATACCTTCTTTCTCTCTTTTCATTTTGGCCTGTCTTCTTTCCCCTCCCTACCCAAACTGACCTGCGGTCTCTTACTGATATTTTGAGCAGCCGATGTGGGGTGAAGTAAACCCCTCTGTGATAGCAGGGGCCAAACTGCTTGATGCACGCAGCAAAACTCCTATTGACTTTAATGGAAGAAGGATCAGTCCAGAGCCTGTCTCTCTTCTTGTTGCCGTTTGGGGGGTGGTGGGGGTGGTGGTGTGCTGTTGGGTTTGGGTTTCTTTTTGGCCAAAATGCAATAACATGCTGTGGATATGTATCTATTGCATTCGGTAAGACACAAATAGCGAGCTTTACAAGGTTCCCATGACCTGTTTATTATTCAGGAGGTGTCTGTGTTTGATGTGGTGGGCACGTTGTGCCTGATTCGTTACACCTGTTTGGTTCTCAGCTGAAAGCCACTGGTGCAAAACTGCAGCCCATTGTACCGAGCAGACTGGTCTCTTGGCAGGTTCATTGTGGGTAAATGATATGTATGCCTCTGGCTGAGTAAGACCTTGATGAACTTGTATCAAAGGATTTTCTGAACTCGTTTTAGGAGCATGATATGAATTATATGGAGCAGGTGTGAGTGCCAGAGGAAGGCGGAGGTTGGTGTCACGCTTCACAGCTGAAAGCCACCCACCATCAAGGCTGCTTTTCATGTGCTCTGCCAATATGAACCCTGCTGGAAACAGAAGGCCCACTGAGGCTATATGGTAAGCCTGAAGGGACAGAGCAGGCTTTTGAGGGAGGAAATCAAAAACATTGGAAAAATTCCTGCTGCAGATCAAGGTAATTTTTAACGACTTGTAAGTCAAGACTAGACTGAAGAAAAAACATCATGATTTACAGAAATCCTCTCCCTTGCCTTCAGAGTAAGTAGGACACTTTCCAGGTCGAATCAGTTGCATCACTCCACCACAGCAAAACAGAAGATGACTTTGTAGAGGGAGCTGGTTACAATTCTAGCGTTGTGGTGCTACCTTCTGTGAGGAGGGGGTATGTGGTTTCATGTCAGATTGTGCCATGTTGGAGGCAGTGAGAGAGAGTCCTTTAGGGTGGCAAAGAGTTGTCTTGACTGGGAAACAGGATCGTGCTGTGTGCCCTCTTTTTCCCCCAAGGAAACAGCAATACCTGGATTTGACTGGTTTTGTGCTATAGGTGTTGGGTTAGAGCTACCCAACACCTGGACTCTTTCCTCCTGGAGATGTAATGTTTGATGATGCCCTAAGGCTACAGGTAGAATGCCTTAAAAGGGACAGCTTTTGCCTTTGCTTCCAGCAAAATTCATGAGCCGCTACAACTGACAGAGCTTTTGTAGGTGTGGGGAAAGAAGCGTGTAAGGGTTAAGGAAACTTTCTTTTAACAAAGCAATTTTGGATGGCTCCTAGTGAATGCTCATATTGTACGCATCCAAAAATGTCAACTGGGAAGTTATTCTTGTCACTGTGTTTCCTGAGGCACTGATTTCTTAATTGTTCTTCTGATGGTGCCCCTGTGTATCCAGCGTTAGATGCTGCAGAAGACACCTAAGCCTACAGCAGAAATTCCAGTGCACTTGATGGAGACTGTATCTCTGGTCCAGTGGGGGATAAACCTGAACCATGAAGTAACAGAGCTTTGGGTATCCATGATCTAGGAACTGCTCTGGTTAAGTACTTGGATTTTGTTATCAATTTGTTTTTTAAACTGAGTGGGCTCTTCTGTATTGATTCTCCCTTGTGGAAAGGAAGCCGCAGGAAAATACTGCCATGGAAGGTTTCTCTGCTGTAGTCCCACTAAATTAAAATGGAGGCCTTTTACCATGAAAATATTGTGCCTCCAGGAAGAAGTTTCACTAGTTAAATCTGACCAGTTCCAGCATGTTTTCGTGTGCAGGTCTTTACCCTCTGCCTTGAAGGGAGTTAGGGATGGGGGATGCCCATGTCGGCGGTTCTGACATAATGTTTTGTTTTCAGCAACTGGAATTGGGGGTGGGGGAAACAAACAGAAAAATAGCAGTAGTGGGAATATAATAAGTTGCTAACAGTGGCAAAAGGAGTCTGAAAGACTGCCGTACAAAGCAGACTTCCTGAAAAGCTATTTTTTTTGCTATGTTGGCACATATCTGAAAAATTTTGTAAGCTTTCTGATATATTTCTGATTACTTAAAAAAAAAAAAAATTGGGCAAGGTGGATTACAGTGTTACCCAATATCAGCATGCTTTATGTAATTCTAAGGCAGTAAAGTTACAAAATTCAGGGCTGTTTGATTTGCTTGCTTTAGAAGATTTTAAACAGTACACTGTGTAATAACATTTGCTACCTATAACAGGGGAAGAATGTTTTCTACCAGTTCCTAAATCGAGGGTTATGTTTGCAGAAGTGACCTTGGTTAAGGCTTTGCATTTCAAAGCTGTAATCTTCTGAAGTCACGTTCCTAGTAGAGTTGGGCTCTGTTGGTGTAAACTGTGACGCCTACGTGCGCAGCCTCACACGCAACGGTTAATGTTTGAACAAAGCCTTCTGGCTGGACTGAAGCCTCTCACAATTAGCAAGTCATTTAAAATAAAGAATTTTTTTAAAGTTTCTCAAAGCCAGCATAAAACCCCCAAACCTTATTGCTTAAATAATGCAAGAGAAGATCACGGGTAATGCGTTGACATCTGCAAACCAGAGTTAATTAATCTTTAGAATATGCTTTTCAGAAATAATCTCCTTTACCACTTCTTGGTGAGCTCCCAGTGGGAAGAGCAGGGCTAGCCCACAATCAAATAGTACACTGGCAGCAGAATAGGACAAGAAGTAGAGCTGGGTTAACCAAAACTATTCTTTCACTTCTCTGTAGTCTTGGCAGCTTGCTTTACCATTTGACCAGAACCCATTGCGCCATGCATCATCCTCTTACCTACTCTTTGCAGTCTGGAAATATAATGAAGAATATGCTTACTTTTCTGATTAAAATCCTCCCAGCAGGGTTAATTTGAAAGAACACAATGTCACAATGGAGTCCCGTCAATGAGTGAGCAAAAAAGGGGTAATAGGATACCAAAGTTATAGCCATGAACTAGGTATTACTTGGCACCAGTAATAGTCTTGGGATGGTAAGAATGATGACTAATTCTCCTAGTATTTTATTAAGGAGTTAAGGATAGGGCAGCAGAAAGGACTTTAGGCTGCTGTAAGAAAGAGGTGAAAGCTAATGTTTTTCCAGGCTAGCATTTGCCAGCCAAATGATCTGCACAGGATTTGTAAGACCATAGGTGAGTGCAAAGGACACTTTGAAAGTAAATGCCTGAGGGAGGGTTAGATGTAAAAAAAGCAAAGACAGCAGGCTCTTCTTCAATTTTCCTTCTCCTGAGAAGAGTATGTGTGATGTGCCACCTCCACCATCGAATGGGCTTTGTATTTGCATTATTTTCTAGTAGCTCCATCTCTCCCACCAATCTCCTCCTATGTGAATGCTTTTGGCAGCGCATTTCTACTTTGATGGCAGAACTAAGAACAGGGGGTGAGGACAGAGGAGAAGACTTTTCTTAGCCTATCTGCTGCATTCTGAAGTTCTTTTAATCTCATGGTGGCCTGGTTACATCCCTGCTTTCTTCTCCCTTTAAGTGTTGAGTGATGTTGTCCATGATGGAAATCACAGACGTAGACTGATTTAACACCCCCTTCCTCCTGCCTCCACCCATGGTTTATGGTTACTTTAGTTTGGTTGTTTTGCCTCTTTTAATATAACAGGTGGCAAGTGCTGATGGCCTAGACTAAGAAACTGTGATGTAGCTTTAAACATGATTTAGGTCTTCTAGCTATTCCTTAGGTTAGCAAAGGGTATTCCCTCTTGCATCAACATGAAAAATAGTTGAAAACTGCAGCTATAAATATCTATCCATCAGAAGCAAAGCCTGGGAAAACTTAAAATGGTAATTTGATGCTCTTTTGCTTTATCCTCAAATAAGCTTATTTTTTGGCTGGATCTTTTAAATGTACTTCCTTAGATTCCTCCTCTGGACCAGGTACTATGGGTCTTACTCGACCTAAATCCTGTTTTGAAAGTAGCTCCAGGGCAGTTAAGGCATTAATTGACAATGGGCACATAGCAAGGCACTGCTTGGAACAAATATGTATGACAGAAGCAAGGTCTTCTGTCTCTGGAGTAAGTGCGTCAACATGCATCTTGTTGATATTTTAACAGTGACTAAGTCAAAATGTTGGGGGGGGGAAGAATGAATATAAGCCAGTAAACTGTTACAGAGCCTTCCTCTCCTGAGCATATAATGGAGTCCCCTTCACTCTTTCAACCTCCTTTGAATTCAGCTGGATTAAAGCAGTGAACAAATATTGCATAATTGTTTGCCAGAAGTATGGTGATCTGTGACAATGACAGTACAGGAGAAATGTGCCAAAATGCCAGTAACCTCCTCAGCATCCAGCAATTATGCTGGCACAGCACAGAGCGTAACTGAAATGCTGGTTAATAAAACTGTTAATGAGGTAATTCTAAAACTTTTTTCCCTACTTTTCTGCTGGGCAGTATGAGAGGTTCCTAACCATGAGTGGCATGGAGGGGGCTTTCCAGGAACAGGGGAGAGGGAAGAGGAAGTCTAGAGAAAAGAGTCTAGACATCTGAGCATGGAGTCTTCCCTTGAACCTAAACAAAGATTTCTTTTTTTTTTTTTTTTTTTTTTTCTTTTTGTTTTCTGGAAGCGTGGAAGTTTTAGGATGTAGTTACCTGAAGCATTTTCTCTATTGGCAAGTCTCATCTAAGGAGGCTACTGACCTCTTGCTCCTATGACTGTGCTGCCATATGCCAGCCTCTCACTCTGTCAGTGCAACCATCTGTGGTGCTGCACGCTGAAGAGTTTCCCCTGCCAAAGGACGTGGAAAGCCACTGACCGCCCCCGTGTGCAGCAGCAGATGCTAGATTGAAGAGCTTGACAGGCTTTTCTGGATACAGTAACACAAAACCAGCAGCTGATAATGCAGTGTCAGGCCATTCAAAACAACTGAAAGCACCTCTCGGAACTTGGAGTAGAAGCCCTTAGGAGGGCATGGACCTCTGATTTCTGCTTACACCTGGGTTATGAATTTTTGAAAATCACTTTACTTCCCAAAACACATTCCAGGAGACTATTCTGGCCTTTCTTACCACATTTTCAGAAGTGCAAAATAGCACATTGGGATATCCAATGTCTCCTCTTTCTGCCTTCTCAATAATATCCCTATGAATCGTGCTTGTCCCTTCTCTTCCCCTTTTTCAAGAGGTAGAAGTTGTAGATGTGAATGAAAGTTTAAACATGTAAATATTCAGTAAAATTTAATTGCCTTGCAGGAAGAAAACCTGCCTGACTCCTTAATTCCTAGCTTCTGTGCACAGACTAGTCTTTTACAACTTCAATGCGCTTGTCATAGTTACTGTGTTGATTAAACAACACCTGCTTGCTAATAAATATTCTAATTGTTCTGAAGTATAAATTGGGGAAGGGGGAGGATTGCAAATCATACCTTACAGAACTGTCAAAGGATATGCAAAGTCTTTGATGGCCTCCTGAATAATGTAAGGTACACTTGCATTTTCATTAGAGTAACGGTCTACTCCTGAGCAAGATGAAAAGCAATTTGTGCCCTAAGGAAAGGTATGTGACAGAAGTCTACGTGCTTGGAAAGCAACAGTAAGCAGTGCCAGCAATATCCGGTAGATCAAATGTTTCTAGGATCTCATGTTACTTGTCTGTGAAATCAACTTGAACTGCTGGCTCCCAAGGAACTTATAACATGGGTAACGTTCCCAGCTAAAATACTGCTTTGTAAACTAAACAACACTAAATGTGTATTCCATCTCCTTCATCACTACTGCTAGGAGTCCCAGCACGCAATTGTTAATTCCAGCTGCATTTATTAGTGGGCTCTTAGGCAATGAAACATTAATTCTCCGATATCATTTTTTATGCTAGCCACAAAGTCAATGCAGAATCAGTCACATTTCTATCCATGTTTGGTTACTCTACCCAAAGAGATTTTCTTGAGCTCAGTACCCTTGTTGTCTTTACTAACTAAATCAAACAGCAAAATAAAATTGTCTTTCAGCCGAAGTCTACACTGGCATATGGAGGATCTCTTCCTTCCGACTAGTAATGTAGGATGCATAAGGAAGAGCAATGCATGTTTCTGGACCTGCTGTACACCTCCAACTCAAGGTGTATATATAGCATGCCTTGAAATTGGACCTTGGCTTCCAGTTCATTTGTGGCATGTGGTTGAGTCAGCAGAGGAGTCAAAATGAGTTGCAGCGGGATCTTATGGAGGCGAGAGTAAAGGGAGCAAATGGTTGTGCCCAGTGATATAGTATGAGAAACAGAAAGGAATTCAGAGTAAATTCAGGAGATTGGCATTAAACATCGAAAGCTGCAGGTTATAGGCACTAACTGGAACACATACTTTTGCTAGGCTTGTAGTATTACTATGTTAGTAATATGAAGACATGTTTTCGACTGCGGACAATGTATTAGTGATAATAATTGTGATGTTAATTCTGCAAAGAGCTCATTATTCACACTTGATGCACATCTGGCATCATCTTAAAGGTAACTTTGTAACTTGCCACAGAGATCTGCATGATCCTGAGCTTATTGAAACCAAGGGTGATTGATATAAAACCCAGTAGGCTCTCCAGCAGGAAGAAATGGAATCAATATGATAAATGGAGAAATTTCAGAAATGTACTTTATTTTTTCTGTTTTCATGAAGGATGACATTTCAGCCTTATGTGGAGAACCTGACTAAAGCCTAGGCAATACTTATGGACCATCTAAGCTCTAGCCCTTTGACTTACTTGGAACACTGAGTAGTGTTTTTGGACTACTTGCTCTGGTGTGGAATTTCACCCTTTGGGTTTATATTATCATACTTTGCAAAAACCTGGTGAAAACTGAGTCTGAATATGACTATACTCCCCAAATATGCCTCCCTGAAGCTGACCTCTTTGCATTTCTTATCTGGCTACATTTAAAGCTCCTGACACTTTTATGTAAAATTTAGTCCCAGCTACCTGAAAGAAAAGACCAAATCTAGCTGTGTTCTTCAGAAAACAAGCACAGCCACTGTAACTTATTTGCCCAGGTGGTCACACAACAGCCCATGACATTATGTTAGTGGTTCTTGTTGTTGAGCTTTTCCAATTAGCATCCTAGAACAAAAATTTTATATCAAAATACATGTTTAAGCACTGAGGATCAGCATCTCCTATTTAATGCCTTGGCAGGGGAAGCTCTGTTGGGCAATTTCTTATTTCACAAATAGCATCACTGTCAACACTGGAGCCTGTAACAGAGTAAAATAATTGGGGTGTCATAAACTGGCCTTCTACCACACAGATTCTATATTTCTTTCGGATGCTTATTGTATTTTTGGTTCAGCCCATGAAGATCAGAGTGAGCAGAGGTAACCGTCGGATCAAACATCAGTATAACTTCCTGCTTAGCAAAAAGAGCATAGGGATTCACCCCTGTGGAGCGTAGAACTGAAGAGTTTATCTGCTCTGCTAAATCCCATCCCTGCAATCACCTGCCCAAACCAAGTTCGTCTCATGCACCAGAGCCTACAAAACACCTCCCAGCACCTTGTAGCAACTCTAAGGTCTGTAGTGAAAGATGAAACATAACATACACCAGCCGAGGACCTGTCCCTTTCCCTCTGCCTGCCTCTCTTTTCTGGGTGTCTTAAGATCTATCTAACATTTTGTTCTTACGAGTCTGGATATGATTAGGTTTTGCCACATTGTGGCATCAGTGCCCAAAGTAGCAACAGTCTGTACTGCACACTGAAAAACAATGTGAAGGGGACTAAACTTAAGTATCTCTCAATAAAATTCTAATGCAAAATAATAGTCTTCATCTTCTGTAAAGTACTGAATGTAAATAGGGTAATGTTGGCCTTAATCCAAAAGTCACAAGGTGCTTTACTTAGGCTGCTTAATGTTCCTGCCCAATTTTCTACATCAGATGTCTGTATGGCAGTGTTAGGTCAACCAAGCTAAGGTTGTTATTCCGAGTACAGGGTGAAAAAACTAACCATGACCTGGATTATAAAATGTTGACGTTAAAGGTCTGCTGCTCCTTGTAAAGAGCGTGGTTTTGTAATTTAAAGAAATCTGATCTCCTGAAAGTGCCCTGCTGGGCCTGCAGCTGACATCATGTTTGTCTGAGCTTTAACAGATTCAGCAGGACTAGTATGATTAAAGCAACTTTCAGCTCCCTGTATTTTTGGAACAGAGCTGTGGAAAAGACACTTGGAGTTAAAGATGACAGCTCCCTGGAGATCTTGACTTCACCAGCTTCATTAGAAATTAAATTACAAAACTTAAAGCTATAGCTGAAAAGGATCCAGAGTTTATTTGTGATTCCTTGGTTACCTGTGAAAAATCAGTTATTTTTTTAGCTGTGGTCATCTAGGATCAGTGTGAAAGGTATGTGCCCAGGAGCAAGAAAACTAAGATTGCACGCACAGCCTCTAATTTAACCTGCTGTAACTGGCTGTGAATGCATTCTTAACCAGCTATAAATGCATGGCAGCTACCTCTCTGCAACAAATTCATGGTGAGGCAGGGTAATAAGACATCGTGCTTGCTCTGTACTGATTAAATAAAGAGCAGACTTTCAACTCTGTATCTCCACTGTTGACATTTTATCACAGCCCTCATCGAGAAGACTATCTTGGAAGGTCCAGAGGGAAACAAGTGCATGTAATTACCACATATGCAAATAGAACAATTGTATGTATCAACGAGATAATTCTTATCTACAAAAGTCAGCAGGTAGGTGCCAGCTGCACTACATTTGTACACAGAACATTATCTGTAATTTAGACAGGTATATTTCTGCACACAGACCTTGAGTCCTGCTTTAAAGCAATTTTCTTTTTTTGCATTCTTTTAACAATACTGGTTTTCAATTATGTTAGGGGATTTCTGTATCTCTGCCTTTCACTGCAACTGCTTATCTTGATCTGCTTGAACTCCTTATCCTGATCATCACAGCTCCCCTCACTACCATTACATTTTGTCAAGAAACCACTCTGGAAAACTACTCTGTTACCTTACAAAAGAGCGTTGGATGTAATTCACCACTGTGAGGCATCCAGTCTTGCCTGCGTTATTCACCAATGAGATCTCAGCTCAGTCTGAAATTTTGAGTGATGTTCTAACCTTGCACTGATCTCTTCATTTAGCAGTGAATTTATCTTCTTAGAAATCCCTTCAAAACTGTATGATAGAAATTATATTATAATCAGCAAGCCCCTGGCATAAAAACCAGACTGTACTTGTGGAAGTCAAAATAGAAGTAATACAGCCAAAAAGACTCCATGACCAAAGCACCATCCACTATAAACCTTTAGGAATAGACTAAATTTCCAACTAAAAGATGCTTGAACTTGCTCTAGATGTTAAGATCCTCTGCACGCTTTCAGATGCGGGAGGAGGGAGCGGGTTGCCCCTAAACATTTAGACGCAGAAGAGCTGAAAGTGATAGGTTCAAAAAATGTTCTGCACGGCTACGCAGAACTGCAGGGAGGACTCCATCCAAAAGGAAGGCAAGCAGCAACATTAAGGTGCATCTTCAGCACACACCTTAATAAGACAAGCCTTGCGCTTATCAAGTTTCCAGTACGGTGCCATGCAGACTGGAAAGGAGGGTGGGTGAAGGCAGGGCAGCTGTAAGTCTTGGGCGGCCCTCCAGAAGAGCTCTGGCAGAAGTGGCTGCTGGTGGACGGCGGTGAATCATTGCACCCTGGCGGCACAGCTCTCTTCAGCTAACGCCGTCCGGTTTCTGAGCAGCGCTGGTTTCCTTTGGTAGCTCTGGCAGCAGGGAGGTTGCAGCCACTCGCTCCAACTTCCTCCCCAGACAGACAGGCTGTCTGGAAGGCTCCGTGCCAGGGTTCATGCTGGCACGGGGGTTCAGCCCCTAGTTAGGAGGATTTTGTTACTAACGCGTTTGTAAAACTGATGATATTAGTCCTTGCAGTACTGTTGTGCTTTTTACCGAAGCTGTACTCGTTTGCTCCTACATGAACAAGTAGAAACAGAAAGCGGTTCTTTTTTTTTCATGTTATGTAGTGAGAAGTGGAAACCAATGCTTAAAACCTTTTCCCTAACGTCCTGACCCACTGTGCTGCTTTACCCGTAGAGGCTGACAGAAACAGAGAACTTGGACCAACGTGCGTTTCTCCTCATTTTGCAAACTGACCAAGTTCCTCTTTCCAATGCGAGGTAGTCTGTGTATATACACTGTAAGACCAAACTGTTAGGTAGTCCCCTGTTCTGGAATCCGTCTGACAAAGGGGCAGAGTAATGAGACATTTTCCTTTTGTAATCTGTTTAAGTAAATGAAATTAAATCTCTTCTTGGCCAGTTTTAAAGATCAGGTCATAAAAGCCTGGAATAGTTCTGTTGCATACATTTCCCTTGGAAAGTATCTGCTTTAGCTTTTCTCTTTGTTAATCAGGTCTGAGACCTCTATTAGAGAATAGTTTATTCCCAGCTTTAGTTCATATACAGCACATTTGAAAAATATTTATACAATAATTCCTGCTCTCTCAGCTCTCAAAGATTATCTGAGGACAGGACAGCTAATGCCTACCTGAAACCTGTCAGATTTTTTCCCCGATGTCAGAGTAGGGATAGGAAAATTATCTGTAGAAAATAACTTATTAAATTAGTTGTGGTCCTTTCCCTTTTGTAAGACTATTCTTGATTTTGTGGTTTGGTTGTTTTGTTGTTTTTTTTTTTTTTTTTTTGGGGGGGGGGGTTGGTTTTTTTCCCCTGAGTAGTGGATTGTTTAAAAGCAGGTTCATTATTCAGTGCACACTGCAAGCAAACCTGTTTAAATTCTGATGTCTTCAGGAAGACTGTTCACCTTAGGTATTAATTTTTTTAATAATTTCTGTGATTACTGCCACCTGCATGCACTAGTTCTACTGTACTGTTGCTGTTCCTTACCAAGCAAGCAGAAGGTAAGGAAAATGTTTGTGAGATGGTCTTTGTCATCCTATCAGGACTTGAATTATTTTTAGGGCAGGGCCATAGCAACTGGTGCAGTTAAAAGCTAACATCGTGTAAGCTGGGAGTATTGCCATTGCATTCTTGGCCACTTTGGGTCAGATCCTGCCTTTCCTAGCAGGGATAAGTTTGTATTACCTTCTTTTTCTTCCACTATTGCCACACAAAGCAAGGACTTAGGACATACTTGTGTACAGATCTGTCTACAAATGTCTTAAAGGAATGCTGCCACCTTAACGACTCGTTCCCGTCCTCTCCTACAGATAAATTACTTTTCAGACCACTCAGCTTACTAGTCTGTTCTTAGTGCACAGCGTTGCCAGTGCTGGCTTGGAGGGGGGACCTGAAGGAAGAGTGTGAGACTGTCATTTTCAATGTCAGTGAAGCCTTAGGCATACTCAAACTGATTGTGAAACTGCACCTCTAATTAGGGCTTTGGACAGAGAGTCTGGCAGTAAATGAGTATATTTGCTTGCAAATTACCCCTGACCGAAGGCATTTCCATGCAAGCAGGTGCAGATTACTTTAATGCAGTTCAGCCTGCGCTAATCCTTGAACTGGGCGTGCAAGAGAATGAAATGCAGAAGGCAGAGCTCCTTCTCTCAGGCGCAGCCCCGAGCAAGGGTGGCCACACTGCTTCCAGACCCAGGGTGGCAAGAAGGCGTTGCACTGTGTGGCCTTCTCAGTTCAAGTCTCTGTCAGCTAGGTGGTCTGTACAACCAAAAGGCAAAATTTTCCCCTCGTCGAAGGAGGAGATTTCTTACAGCGGATCGCAGAGGGAGGCTGAGCTCAGATGTAGTGACTAAAGCCATCCTTTGAGTGGGAAAGCACACTTCCCATCCTCACCTGACTCTTTTTCCCTGTTCTTAAGACCATTGAGTATCAGGACGGCCCCTGGGCAGGATGTTAAATGCTGGCTTGATCAAGTACTTCACTTTTTTTTCCCCACTTAGGTTTTTTAATCAGCTAGAGCTTACAAATCTAGTAAATCAAATATTTCTCCTACCGGTGGTATTAAATTGCATGCAAAGCACTGTGGGCAGGTAGCCAGAACAATAACAAAGCCACCTTGAAAGTATTTATCTTTGGCAGTGCTTTATACTTCTCATTGCTGTCTATCTGAATCTTTCGGTGTATTTTAAACTGTCAGTGAATTAACCCTCGCACGTAAGGTTATCTCTCTTTTCCAATTGGAGAAACCAAAAACCAAAGGGGCTACAAATAGAATTTGGAGACCCCTTTGTGTTTTGAGTACTACCCGAGCCCTGGGACCCACTGAGGACAACAGGGCTATTCACAGAGCGTGATACTGTCTGATGTGAATCTGGCCATGTGAGTTACCTGTCAACGTGAGGTTAGTCTAGAAAGAGATGCCATGTCTCCTGATTCTTGGTTGTGCACCTCAGTTACACTGCTGGCTTTTTTTTTTTTCTCTCTTTAGAAGTAGTATTATTGACAAGTCTGGTAGTAGTAGTATTGAAGATAGTACAAATAAGCCCTTGGAAGAAATGCTTTGGGGTGTGATTGGATCATACATCAGAATTTTCCAAAGTATCAAGGCCTGATCCAAAAGAAATGCAAGACTCAGCGTATTTACTGCTTTAACAGTTACAACTACCTGCAGTTCCATATGACTTTGGTTTTCTTTTCCTCAGAACAGTGGGATCCTCTTGCTGTAGGAATGAGCTGATTTTTTTTTTCCTTTTGTCTACCCTGAGTTGTTTTGCTCAGCAATGCAAAGGTGGATACTTTTGGAAAGCATAGTTGTGTGGCATATTTATATGATTGGCTTAAACTATGAACTAGGAGAGGAAAATCTAAAGGGGATGACAGGAATTCAACGACTTGTTAAAACAGCTTGAAAATACCAGGAATTCAAATGGAAACCTCACAACGGTCTGAACTCACATAGGCTTGTGGTAGTGCCAAAAATTTCAAATTAATCAGTAAATTAAAATCAAGACAGGAATCAGATTTTGAATGTAATGGGATTGTGGTAGGGCTGGAGGAACCAGGGGAGATTAAAAGAAATGATGGCAATGCAGTTGTACTTTTTAAAAAAGGGGAAGGAGATGCCCTCAAAGGTATTATCTGAAGTAGACTGTATTGATAAAATGGACAATTATGTTACATAAATCAGCACTGCAAACATGTCGGGGTGACCAAGAACTGTGTAAGACTAGATAAAACTGACCTATACTATAGAGGAACAAAAATATGTACTAGTGGCCCTTACTGACAGAAAGGAACTGTTTGTTCCCTAAGGCAACTGAATCTCTAGAAACACCTGTGACAGTTCTGCTAACCATAATTATAGTTGTCAGGTGAAAAGAAGATGTGATAAGATCAGGCAATTCTGCCATTCAGAACCGAATGTGAGATCCACTGAAATCAATTAGATGTTTCCAGGTTACTTCAATAGATGCCGGGTCAGTGGGGGAAGAAGTCGCTTAGGAACTGACTGTGGGATTGCAAAGCACAGAAATGATTTGTGTGTAGCACAGCTGCCTTTGGGGGAAGACTAGGAGTTTCGAGGAAATGTCCTGCTTTGTGATACTGCTGTGTCACCTGTCTGCTCAAGAGTGCATTGATTGAGGAGCAAACATGATGAGAGATGAAGCTCAGTGTATGGGTGCTACAGATCATATATACATACAGATATTGCTTTAACTGCGCATGTTGAAGTTACAGGTATTTCAACAAAATTTAGATATTTTGAAGCTAAGTTTTCCTGAATTCTGAATCGGAAAAGAAATGCAAATCAGATATCCCAGTGCTTAGGACTGTATATATGAGCTATGCATAAAAGCCTATATACTGTCTAGAGAGTAACATGCATATGTGAGGGTTAAATAAAAAATAGTTTAATGAAGGAACAGATTTCTCTACCAAACTTCCAGCAACTTCAAAACAAAGAATTTAAAAATAGGATATTTCAAAACTAGTAACTTGACAATGTCCTTGCTAGCTAATGACCTAAGCATATGAGAAATCTGATGTGGCTATCATGCATCAAGTTGTTGACATGGATCTTGAGGGTCTGGTACATTATTTAAAAAATAATTGGGGGGAGGGGGACTATTCTAAAAGAAATAAGTCTTGCAGCAAGTAAGCTTTTTGTATTTTAGCCAAACAACCTTTTTGAACGTGGCACTGACGAGAACAAAGGAGCAAGGGTTGTTCCCCACTTTTACTTTATTCTTAACTCTTGAGGGAATAGTGAAATTAGTTTCATCCATGGTTTGAAAGCTGGTTGTTTCTGCTAGCCTGTTCCAAATGTTTTCTAATGACAATTTTCACATGTAATTGCGTGCTTTCAACCAGCTTAAGAGGGGAAACACAAATGATAATTTAGACTTCATGTGAACCCTGGTAATGTTCTTAATCATAAGAAAAGATTCCTTGAGATCTGTTCACACAGAGTAAAAAAATCCTTTTGTAAATAGCAGCATAGTTGATATTAACAGTAGTCCTGACTAAAAACTGCTGCGTGTCTATGACTGCACACTTGTGTGCGTGTGTGGAGGGTAGGAGAAAGCCTTATTTTCCTGAGTGGTGATCATGTACATGGCTTGGTGTTTTAATCGGTGCAGACTTAAATGCTAAAAAAACAAATTTAGATGCCAGTTTAGGCAAGAGTTTATTTACGACAGCACTTCACAAGACTTTTTAGAGTAGTCAGTGGGACTTTTATACATATTTCATGATGGGTCCAATCTTTAAGGCTTTGTAATACATACAAGCTTTTGGCTAAAAGTCAGTGACTTTTACTGAGGGATATTCTGACACGACTAAGCAGACTTTTTCTTTCAAAGCTTTAATTAAGGAAAAAAAAAAAAAATATATTCTAACTGCGGATTCTAAGTATCCACAGGTATTGTGTTGAAATAACATTGCAAATAAAGCCATGGCAGCATGCGGGAGGTGCCACCCGCCGCAGCAGCAGGCCTGTTTCCAGGGCGTAGCGGAGGAGATCTCCGGTACCACAGCGCTCCATCTACCGGTGCCGGGGAGAAGTCTCCGCTGCTCCTCTGCCTCCCTCCGCAGCCTTGGAAGCCGGCTCCGAGTGATTTTTGGTGGCTTAGATCAACCTGTGAGGCTGCTTTCGTGCTGGGGAGAGTTGCGATATTTAGCCCGTGATATCACCTTACTTCCTTCCTTTCCTACATCGCTGTCAAGGCGTCTTCATCCATCATCGAGGCTAGGGGCTGAGATCGCGTTTCAGCCTTTTAGGAGCTGGGATTACGAGGCCAAGGATCTCTGAATGACCCAGTTCTCAAACCGCAACTCGCTGTGGCTGCCAGTTCTTCTGATTGAGTAGTAACTGCTGTGTGTAAAATGGTGGTCTAGAAGGGGGCAAGTACACAAACATCCATTGCTAACCTCTGAGGTATTCATTTACTATCTGCACTTGGTAATGTCTTGTCAGCGACTTGAATCATAGGCTAAAAAAACCCCTTTGAAGTGGGGGGAAAAAATGTCTGGATATCTGAACAGTGCTGGGGTTATCCGTTCAGTAAAAACAGATCTCGAACAGATCTTTAACTGCAGTGACAGTCAATCTGCATGGCTGGCGCTAGTTAGAAAAACTTGAGTGGAAATTTTTTCTTCAAGGGGACCAGAGGGTAGGGTATGCGAGGCACGGCTGCCTGCTGCGGGGTCTGGCCTGAGGGGCGGCCCCCCTCCCTCGGAGGGGACCCCGGCTGCCGCCGCCTTCTGTGACCTGCGCTCTGGCCCCTGAAATACCACACTGGAGTGGAAACGTCAATTTTACCTGTATGCAAATGGCAGAGGTTTATTTGTGGGGTTGTTCCCCCTCACCCTCTGTTTTTCCTCCAGTTACAAGCCTTCTCCTAATTCCTACTCCTACTAATTCCTGCTTCTGCAGAGTGTTTATCGGCGCCAGTCATACCCCCCAGCCTGGCAGCCCTCCTTCTGCCGTGCTACCAGCAAGCCCTCTGAGCCCCCTCTTACACAGCCACATCCCCTAATCTGTCTCCACATCCTCTGCTGTGCCCGTCCTCCCCTGCCATCACAAGGTACCACAAGGGTATGAAGTGGTCTCATCAAGCCCTTAGAAAAGGGCTACTTCCCTTTTTTTAACCCTTAATACTTTAAGGAACTACCTTATCTGATTAAATACTAAGATCATGTTCCTTCTTTTCCTTCTTTTCCGCTTTATCTACCAAGGCAGCGCTGTCCCTCTGCTTTCTCCTCTTTGAGGTCTTTCCAGCCATCGCTGCCTTTTCTTGCCTTGCCCAAGCATCCCTGGCTTCTTCTCACCCAGGGTCACAGCTTCAGCAGCAACCTAAGCCAAGGTGCCTCAGCCCTGCTGGGGACCCGTTGACATCGTCCCTGTTGCTCTGTAGGTTGCTGCCTACAGAGTTCATAATAATCCCCACAGGGAGCTAATACTCTCAGGCCTTCCGTGGCAACACCTCCCAGGTCTTGCTGAGGACAAAATGCTGGCCACAAGTCCCTGCTTGTGTGAAATTACAGTTTGGAGGAGTGAATTTTGGTTGTTTCTGCTGCTTCATTCAAGGCACTCTGTTCCTCCAGTGTGGCCCTCCCAGCGTTGCGCTACCGGGAAATGTCATTGCCATGCACCACCTTTTTTGCTTTAAAGTCAATGCTTTAACAATATTTTCCTCCATGATCCAGTTCGCCTTGTTTTCACGTGACAAAAAGTGCATTTCAAATTTGTGTCCAGGTCACCCGCTGGATGATGGACTGAGGACTAAGTTGAAAAAATGAGATGAATTACAGCCCCTTGTGAGATAAGTCTCTGCCCCTTTATTGCTTCTGAACTGTCAACAGGGCTTCTCCAAGTGCGTCAGCAGTGTTTGATCAGAAAATGTTCAATTAATTAAGATGTTGCATGCCTGAGGTTTGACAACCATTTTTAGCTTCTCAGGCGGAGTTTCAGCAGAAGCTGGCTTGCGTTTTTGGTGGATCGCTCTGGGGAGGGAAGCTGGTTTGCTCTCCCAGGATCTAGAAAGGATTCCTTTTAGCTGGGAGTTTGATTATATAGTGTCATGTGGAGCACGCTTTTTCCTGGGGCATTGATCTACATTACAAACAGATTTAGGGTTGGTTTTTTGAAGCACATTGAAAAATGTTTGGTTTCTCAAAGTTCAGCCTGCAGAAGTTAAAAAGAAGAAACCAGAGTAACTGTTTCTAAACACTTCATTGTATGTTTCCCATTCAAACATAAATGATATGCTATTTTCTCACTGAGCCCTACTCAAACTATGGAATAATTCTGCCCTAAAAATGAATCGCTACTGTCTAACGAAGGGGACCGTTTTCTGTGGGGCCTGAATTATACAGCTGTAAGTTGCTGTGGTGGTGGGATTGCAGGAAGAGGGAGGGGGAACGGACCTTCCCCCAGTCATGGAAGGGGGGACCTGGACCGGCAGCTGGATTCTTTCTCCGTCGCAGTGATCCCATGCTTAATCAGCAGTCAAACCCAGAGCCCTCTAGGGAGCTGTTCACTGTGAGTTTCTCATTGCCTGGCTTGATACCTATTTGCAGAAATGCCAAGCATTGTCAGCTGCAAACAAAAGGCTTTGGGAGCGGTCTGCTGAACTAAACATCCCGCTAGAGTCTTTCTGAAAAAATCAGGTCATTGGCATCAAGCAGGATATTAATTGATATATCTGTCGTGGCTCTTCATCTATAAATTGGAAGTTATATTGCAAACTACTTTACTTCTCCAACCACTTGCATCAAAGGATGCTGACATAAAATGATGTTTAGGAAGTGCTATAGCAACCACTGTCTAAGAAAGGCCAGTGAGGAAATCTGTGCACTAAATATGGCCTAGGGCCACGTATTTAAGAAGGGGGGTGTGGGAATTGCTGGCTTTTAAATCGGTGAGCACCATGCACCCTGCGCTTTGAAAGAGGTAGCGTTCAGCTTAAAGACTGCATTTTTTTAATTAATATACATAAAGCAAAGGAACTAGGGACTGAAGTATGGTTACAGGATTAAGATTTGCTCAAGCTTTCCCATGTTTTCTAACTTTTGAGGGCTTTAATCCGCAGCATCATTGACGGTGCAGCTCGTAGGTTCGAAGGAGCAGACAGGAACGTTACGCAGCGTTGCCTCAGGAGGACGGCTCCTCTGCTGCACGCCCGACGGCCACCTGAGCTCAGGCAGCTCTGGCCTTCCCAAGCAAAATTCACCTTGTGTGCCTAACTGCCCTGCCCTGCGCTGCCCCGTCCCCCCGGTGCTCACCGCTCGGTGCCGTTGCCTCAGCTCGCCGCCTCCTTACCCCCCCCCTCAGCGGCGAGCGGGGGACGGCCGGGGAGACTCAGACCCCGCCATGCCAGCCGCGGAGATGCTAACGCCCGCGCTCTCTGGAGCGTCGTCTTTTAACGCTGCCTGGGAAAGCCGCTGCCGTTTCTGTTCCCGGTACCACTGCCGGTCACGGCACCCCGGGCGCGGGTCAGTACCGCCCGGCAGGGGAGCGGGCAGCGGGCGGCCCCGCAGCCGCGCAACGGCGGCAACGGCCCGAGCCCCCGGGGGGCGGTGCCACGGGCACGTGGGGTGAGCCCATCCCTATGGCGAGAGCCAATCAGGGAGAGGTGCGCAGCTCGTGCGCTGCTTAACAGCCACTGGGACCCTGCCCCTTCCACACGCTCCAGGGAGCCGCGGCGCCCACGCCCTCCAGCTCCTCGCACTGCGCCTGCGCGGGGCCGCCGGCCCCTCCTCTCCCACTCCCTCCCCTACGGCGGCGGCTGGCGTCTCGCGCTGCGAGCGGCACGCGCCGCCCTCGTGCGGGCGCGGGGCTTCTCCCCTCTCCCGCGGGCGGGGCCGCTGCTGCATGGAGCTGCCCGCGTGAGGGAGGGAGTCTCGCGGCCGCCCCGCCCCGCCCCAGGTGATGCCCGTGGCCGGGCGGGCGATGCCGGCGGCGAGGCGGCGGCGGCGGTGGCGGCGGCCACCGTTACCGACGGAGAAGGAGGCGGTGATGGGGTCCGCGCGGGCCTTGTCGCCGGCCCCCGCCACCGGGTCGCGCCTCGGGGCCGCCCTGCCCTGCCCCTGAGCCGCGGGGAAGCGCCAGCGGCCGGCCCGATCGCCCGGCTCCCCCCGGCCGCCATCTCCCCCCTCCGTCCTCGATGTCTCCCCCGCGGCGCGGAGGCCCCTTCGCCGCCTCCCCGCCCTCTTGCTCCTCGCCGCCGCCGCGGCCCTCCCGCCCCGCGGCCCGGCGGCGAGAGGCGTCCGGCCTCCCAGTCGTCAGGCCGTCGCTGCCGCCCGTCCCCCCCGGCTGAGGAGCGGCGGAGGAGACGCCGCTGGACCACCCGCCACGATGAAGGTGGAAGCGGGGGACAACTCCATGATCAACCTGTCGGTGCAGCAGGTGCTGAGTCTGTGGGCACACGGCACCGTCCTCCGCAACCTCACCGGTAACTAGGCGGCGGCCGGGAAGGCGGCGGGGCGTGGGTATGGGTACGGGTATGCAGGGAGGAGGTTGGGCTGGCTCTGGCACGCGCGTGGGGGCGGCAGGGCGAGCTGCGGGCCGAGGGGGCTGGAGTGCAGAGAGTTGCGTGGGTTTGCGTGTGCATCCCTGTGTGTAGGTGGGCAAGTAGTGCCGTCAGCGTGGGAACCGCCCCGTGAGTGGAGAGGGAGCCCCGTGGTACACAATGGAGGGCGTGGGTGTAGGGCTGGTGTGTAGGGCTGGGGGTGGTCTCCCTGCGTGTTGCACGTAGGGAGGGGGGCTGATGTTTGTGTTCCTGAGTCTGTATGCATGCGTGTGTGTGTGTGTGTATACGTGTTTGTTCTGTGAGCGTGCATATCATGTGTGTGTATGCTGGAAGCGCTTGGGTGTGGGGTTGGTATGTCTAGGGAAACGAGGGGGATCTGTGCGTTACGTGTTGGGAGGACTGGTGTGTGCGACTGCATGAGTAAAGGAGCTGATGATGTGAACGTGTTCACTCACTTTTGTATGTATGTATATAATAAAAGGCTAATGGTATAGGGTTTGTGTATGTGAGCGAATTGATGGGTACCTGTGTGTGAGTAAAGCGTTGTAGAAAGTGTGTGTGAATGTATAAATATGTATGGAAGGCTGGAGTATGTTTGGGGGAGTGGTGGCTTTTTTGTGTGTTTGTGTGGATATATGCTCGTTGGCATTTGACAGAAAGCTATAAAACCAAACAAAAAAAACCCAGAGAAATGAATGTGAGAAGCAGGGACTCTCTTCTCCACCCACATCCCTACCCCCAGTATGCCCCTGGACAATGAGGGCTATGGGAGTTAATGGGGTGGCAGATGTTTGCTGACAAATACACATAATCTTAAGCATCGGGGATTCTTAAAAGACTGAGCTGTTCTGAAAAAGTTCTGTGAACCAAAGTAGAGTCAGGTCTTCCTCCTCTGTTAGGAGAGGGGAGCTTTAGCTAGCTTTGGTGAGAACTGGCTTTTTTCTGCTCAGTCGCATGCTGAAAAATGGGTGTGGACTACCGTGAGAGCCAAGGCATATAGTGGAGAGGTGTATCTTCTGATTTCCTATGCTGTCTAGGTGTAAAGAAAATTGTAAGCTTCTAGCTCTGAATAAGGAGGGATTTGACGTCAATAGCAGAGATATTACTGAGTAAATTCTTTCTGCTTTGTATATTAGGTGGTGACAGGTTAGTGGGAAATGTTGAGTAAAGAGGATATGTTTCTAATATTTATGAAGATATACTAAAATTTATGAAAGTCTTATGCCATCTTTTTCCCTCTCTGTGTTAATGATTGATAGATTATTTTTTAAAATATCTATTCAAGGTGTAAGAAGTATAATGAAAATAGAGGTGTAGCTGAAGTTGAAGCTGTAGCAAGCAGAAGGTGATTATCTTGGGCTTTATTATCTTTCTTGTTCTTTTAACTTCCAGGATACTTTTAAATGTAATAAAAAGATTATACAGATTCTGTTTTTATTTGATCTATGACCTTTTTAAGATGTGTTTCTGATGATTAAATTTTCCAGGCATTAGTGTGGTGACACACTAATACAGCTCATTTTCTGAATAGCTATTTTTGCATACTTGTTATAAAAACACAATTTGTACTCTTAAAGGAAAAAGTTAAGAATGCATTTAACTTTTCTCTGTGCCAGACATTCTCTATAAAGTTTTTCTTGCTAGCGCATTACGCAACATAGGCATTTCTGTGAAATTCAGTGCTGAGTGTTAAGCAAGCAAAACATTTTGTTTCTCGGTGCTTTTGCAATATAACGAGGGGTTGCACAAGGTATTTTTAATGTGGTGTGGTTTTTCTTTTTAATTTAAAGAATATGAAAAATAATTCTCTGTCGTAGCGTTGTTGGAGAATGTCAGTGTACGTTGTAGTTGCACTACACTTTCTGAATTGGTGCTTAAATGCAGGTTATCCTTATAGCCATGAGCTGCTGTGCTGAATGTTCTTATGGACTGTCGACAGTTAATAACTTTCACTGGATTTAAAATCCTCTGTATAAGATACACTGTTACTGATTATATCTTAGGAGATTGTCTTTAATATAATAATTCATATTAACAAATAGGTGTTACTAAACTTACGTAAACCCTTCCTAAAATACTTACCAAATGCAGAAGTAAACTTCGTGCAAAACCAGAAGTTCTGGTTTTTCCATGCTAAGAAAATAGGTGTGTGAATGAGTTTATCTTGTTTGACTACTTAATTCATTCCATTTTTGCATCTCTGTCAAGTATAAGGAGAAACTTTTTCAGAGTACTGGGAAAAGAAATTCATAAATATACAGTATTCCATGAATGTTCTTTAAGGCTGCTTTGTGTTTGTTTTTGGACTGAAAGTTGTGGTCTGGACTTGGCTTTTAAGTTGCACAAGTAAAAACTTATCATCTTTAGATAAACGGTATTGATTACGTTTGCACAAAATTCTGAAGGTTTATCGGCAAACTCAAATCCTTCTTAAAAAATATATTAATTTTTCAAAAATTTCAACAGGGATCTGATATGTACTCCATCTTAAACCAGGAAGTGCTTCAAACTTTAATGGTTTAATTTTGGGGTTTTTTTCCCCTTAATGAGAAGCTGAACCATTATTTTTATACCATATATCTGATTCAGGTTCAATATATATATATTAAAAAAAAATCATGTCTTTCATATATGGCTCAAAATACCCAGGAGACCACACACAATTTCACTCCTGCCACATACACATCACAGCCTGTGACAGCCAAAGCTGCAATCACTGTTTTTTGTAGCTGAACGTTGGCCCACCAACATGGTGTACTTTGCTTCATATCCTCCTGCCTTCACTTGGGAGGAAGAGGAGTGTTACTGTAAATGGTGGAGGTAAGTGTCTAGTAACCATGGGAGAGGCTTTTACCTCGCCCTGTTTTACCTCCTCCAGCAAATCCCCAAAACAGCCCCTTTATATGGACCGGTTGTGTTTTAGAGTTAGTGGTAGATCAGGGTTTACTAGAACAAGTCAGATAATCGCTGCATCTGAACTGAAAAAAAAATCCCAGTTTGAGTGTCCGTTAAAATAAATATTTCTGTTTAAAGGCTACCTCCACAATAAAGAACTTAGCAATATTTCTACTCCTCCTATAACCAATGTAAATGTTTTATTTATGTCTAGTTATTGCATGTTCCAAAGATTTAAACTTCTGGTCCAAGTTATTCCAAAGGTGTAAGCTTCTGGTCTGAATGGGGTTTATGTTAGTCACTGAGGAGGTAGGGGGAGAATGTAGTCTCCTCTGTGCCACTACATGCAGAGTAGTTTACAAAAACAAACAAACCAACCAAAACAAACCCACCACAAACTTTTGTTGTACTGTATGACTTCTAAAGTCACAGTAATCTTCCTTGTCCACCCCACACCCCCAGCATCCTAAGTGATGAGCTCAAGACTGCACAACTGTTTTTATACACTTTGAAATAAAAGGCTGTAATTTTAAAGTGCTGGACAGTAATAACTCCTGAATTTGTTGAAAATGAACATTTATAAGAGATCATGGGTGTTGCACAGATGATGCTGCTTGTCTGTTATATTTTTTCCTAAGCTTCATCCTATAATCATAAATCCCTGATTGTCTGGATTATGTCTTTGTCCCCTGTCCTGTAACTTGAGAGGACTAGTCTGCAATTTATGATTTAAATGCTCTTCAGCAAGTGCTTCTCTTCCACTTAATGCAGCAAAAGCGTTAGCATCTCCAAACAACAATTTGACTGTATAGTCCTGATAACTTTGAGAATACCAGTTAATACAATAATTAAGGAAAGGACCTAGTGATGAAGAAAATACTGTAACATGTAAAGAGCTGAGTTACATTTCCAGGTATAATATACTGGCATTTCTTAATCTAAGTGCTTTGAGTTTATAAATCTCTAGGAATGAATATAACATTATACAGTTTCTTAATTCAATTTCCAACAGGTGCTACCTTGTTGACTTAAATTTGTATCTTTGTATTCATGGCACAGATACTTATTGCCTGACTTCACTCTGTAGCTAATAGTGGTAGGCTGGGTACATAGATTGGAATCTCAAGAAAGAGACTTTCTTTTAGAGTAATCAGTCTTGATTTATGAAATGTTGTAGGCAATCATTATTCATCTGGCAAAACAAGCTAAGGACTAGTGAAAACTAGTGGACTAGTGAAAGAAGGAAGAAGGAAAGAGGACTAGTGCAAAGAAAACTGTTGAAGGTGAAGGACTAAGGAGGTACTCCATGTTTACTGAAGCTGAGTGTCAGTAGGACAGCATGTTCATATAAGTAGATAATATTTGAAAATGTAAGCATTTTTACACTTTGTGTGTTGACGTTGCATTTTTTTTATTTGCCCAAGATAAAGCTGTTGATGGAGTGCAACTTCAAGTTTTGATAAGTTGGAAGCGATATGAATGTTATTCTAAACTGTAGCACGCTTTAAAAACTTTTTCTAATCTCAAATCTAATCTTTAAGGTTGTGTATGCCTACACCAATATGATATGTATAATGTGTATATATAGTACATAAGAATAGTGTATGTATGATATGTATCTATGATATGTATAAATAACTAAATTAACAAAGCAGTACTCTAAAACTGGGGTGATAGGGCATGAATTACAAGTTATTTGAGCCTTGCAGCTTTTCTGGTAAAAAAAAAAAAAAAAAAAAAAATCCCCACCCAAGTAAAACCAGTGGAAAGGAACCTAAACCGAAGACAAGATTTAAGATAGTGATTAAGTGCTAAGAATTTTAGATAAACCTGAAAAATGGATCTCAGTTGTCCTTATTAGAAAAACTGTGGCTTCTATGCAATAGATTGGATGTCACTGTGCTTGTAAGCTAGTAAGTACTGGATCTTTCCTAGTTCCCTGTCCCTGCGTTCCTTTGGCAACTGTGGAGTTTTGATACAAAGAGGTTGTGTTTTGGCTACTTAAAGTAATTTGGATACAATGAAAGTAAACTCTGAAACTTTCTTAGGGTCAAGCGAAGGAAACTGGGAGGTTTTTCTAAAGTTTTATTTTATTCATGGTTCTTTAGTCATGTCCTCATAGGGCTACCCTAAATAAATGTAGGCGAGGTTAGTATTTGGAGGTCTCTGTCAGATAAAGCTAAATCATTATTACCATACCAGCAAAGTATTCCATATGTGCAGCTCATCATCAGAAGAGCAAGCTAATTAGTATACTTACACAAAGACTGAGGTTTTTTTGACCGCATGCTTTTTTATCGAGGTAGAAACGATGATCATGTAGGTAAATTTATACCTCATAAAGTATGAATCAATATATAGGACATAAATAGTTTTTGTACCAGCATGTTCTTAAGACAGTTCGGTCCCGCTTCCTCCTCCTTATACGTATTGCAAATCTTTCAACTACTCAGTTGTTTTTGAACAAGAAAAGTCTTGACAGTTTGTGTCCAGAGGTCCACGTTCTCTTTCCCTATTTTCTAGTGGCATCTCTCAGTGTTATCCTCAACCCATTCTTTGATCCCTTCATTGTTACTCTAGCACACTTTTTTTTCTGAGGGTCATCTCTCATCGTGATTCCGGAGTTTGATGATACTGAATGTTAGTGAACCTTGAACTCTTCCACTCATAAATTCCTGTGCATTAAGTTCTTTGCCCTCAACCTGTCAGGATAAGAATGACTAAGTTGTCCTCTAGGTTTATGGAGCTTGAAGCCTCCTCCAGTTTGCTTAAAAGGTTTGCTGTCCTCCTTACCCTGTCCATCCACATTAAACAGCTTACTCAGTCTTCATCACTGGCCTAATTAATGAGCAGAAGAAAATAAGTGAGTGTGTTGAACCATCAGGCATAAAAAGGATAAATAAAGGGAGATAAGAAAGGATGACTCTTCCTGCCTTTCCTGTGGAAGGTGCTCAAAAGAGATTTATCCTGTTTCAGCTTCTAGGACTGAGGTGGTGTTTTAATGAAGTGAGGTGGTGATTTAAGCAAGTGGATGATTCCTACTCAGGAATCTAAAGAAATTTTTGTATTCAGAAGAATTGCTAATAAATATGCAGGCTCTTACTAAATGTGTAATCTGTAGCTGAAGAACAGAAAACACTTATGTGAAATAGTCAATTGATACGATTCTCTGAATTACACATCTTCCAGGTTTTTTTTAACAGCTACTTTAACGTGACAAAGATGACTGTGATGAGAGGTTCATAAATTATGGTTGTAAATGTCTCCAATTTTGTACATTGTGTTAAGTTTTATGGGAAATATGTTGCTGTGTTTCACTGAGTCCCTCACTAGAAAAGCCAACTTTGCAAGAGAAAGATTTGGTCTAAATCAATGATTAAAAAGCTTTGTATGATCAAATTCTCAATTTCTTTAATATCAGATTTTTAAAATGGTACTGTCATACGATGATTAGGTAAGCTATCATCCCAGAATATTTGTTGAGTAGTGTGATTATTCCTTTTTCTTTATTTTGTATCAGGATGCAACAATATAAGGTATTGCCTATTCCTTGCTAATATTAACAATTTAAAAAAAAAAAAGAAAAACAATAACAAATCTCTAGGAAATTAAAGGTATCTTGGTACTGAGGGGAGATGCTAGAATAGTTCCAACCACAAGACGAATTGGTTCTACTGTTTCCTGTTCAGGGAGACTTTTTCTCTTCCTTCCCTTTTAAAATCTAGTTCTTGTTGCAGCAGGTGAGAATATTTAGCAAGAATGTGTGTGAGGGGAGGGGGAGGACAAAACAAAAATCCTCTAGTCTCTCTGCTCATAACTCTGTCTAGTAACTTGGTAAATAAAAGCTTTTCAGCTGCTTTCATTTAACAAAATTAGAAATGTAAGTTGGTGGAGAGTGGATAATCTGAAGCATAGGTACTTGATGGAGTTACCCAAATAAAAAGCAACTCCAAATAGAAGATGATCTCTATGTAATTTGCATGCTTAGAGGATAGAGACAGTTAACCAGTCCTCAACTGCTTGCTGTGTCCTTCACCCTGCTGCCTGCCTTCTGCAAATCAGTGTCACAGGTCTATGTCCCTAACCTTTCTGTTCACACCTGTCACTTCCCCCTTCTGTCTCCTTCTCAAATAAACAAATTTTTGGTCCTGCTTCCCTCTTACCTTCAGCTAGACATGAAGGTGTTCCCTCCCTCCCCTCCACCTGTGCTGAAGTAAACACCTACAAGTTTTAGCATCTACAGTCAGTTTGGCAAAATTATAAGCTATTACGGATAGTTTATAATAAGAAGGTACTGGGTTATTGCAGGTATGTGTAACACTACCTGTATTTCTTGTGTCACTGACTTTACAATGCTATTGACATGGAAACCTAAGCCTCTGTGAAGTGGTGGTTTCTTTAAATGCTACAGCTGCATTTGTGTGGAACAAGGAATATTTCTGGATGTTCTCTAATTACCTGTTGAATGCATTCAATATGCATGTTGCTTTTAAAGAGTAGGAGAAGAAAGTGTGTACCAAGGAACGCAAGTTTATATTCCCTTTATCCAACAGGACATTTGGGGCTAGTTCTATTCTCATGTCTCCTGCCCTAAATATAAAGTGAGGGGTGATGCTCATTTTCCTTGAGCCTTATTTGGAATATAAATAAGACCTAAGATAGTTGCTCACTATACTGCTGTTTTGTGTAAGGGTTTGTAAATATCTTTGGTTTCTTTGTTACAGGGCAGTAGTTACACTTCCCATAATCTTTCCTTTTCTTCTAAAAACACAGTCATCCTAATAAGTCTTCCTAAGACTGGAAATCAATTCCCTTTTCTACTTGGTGAGGGTTGACAATGACCACAAACACTGATTTCCTAAAAGGTGATGCAGTGCCTAGTAAACCCTGTGGAAATTACAGGGAATGACAGTGTCAAACAGAGTCAGATTCCAACAGACTTTCTTGGTCCAGTTTCAAACTTTTCAGCTGCAATGGCATTTTAGGAGAGAATGACTGAAAGTGCAGCTTTCAGTGTCCTGGGACTGTCCCTCAGATACATTTGCAGAGAGACAATATCAAGAGCTTTGCTTCTCTTCCCCATAGTGTATTTATGTATTGGCCATTCACTTCAGAATAACTGGCTGCTGAATAGGCTGCCATAATCACAGGTTGCCTTTCACCTGAAATAAGATAATCTTCTGTTCTTGGGCTTCATGTTAAATGGGGACAAGTTTGTCTCATTCTGATGCAGTTTTATGAAATCGGTTGATAGCTGCCTGATTTCAGTATCCACAACAGCACACCTTCCAGAAGTTTGGGTTTTTTTTGACTGTGGAAGAACTGATGGGATAATACTAATCAATACACCATTGGTGTAGTTATGGAGTGTTTGGCAATCTTAGAAGCCTGCAGTTGTCATGTAACCTTACATAAGAACCAAGCATTTTCTTCAGCTGCAGATTTGAAATATATATTCTCAGGGTCTGTAACTGGGGTATCAGGTTATCTTTACTCTAGTAATATTGCAAGAGGCTCTCACTTTTTCTTGGTAGATGTTTCATCTCTTGCATCCATCTTGGTCAAGACAAATGAAAGTTTGGGTCAAGAACATTGTCAGCACTCTGTCCTGATGATCCAGGCCTCTCTTTTACTGAGTATTTTGCCTATCAATATAACCTGAGTGGTGTGAAAATTGTGTGACAGACTTAATTGCAGGAAAGGGTGCTGTGTCCAGAAAATAAGTAGCATCTCCACTAAGGTATTTATGGGCAAACAAGGCAAAACATCCTCTTCTGTGTAAGAACAAGTTATCTTTTGAAATGGTGCATTGAACATCACATTCGCCTGCCAGCAGTTTAGTTTTGTACTTCTCTGAATAATCTGGGAGATGGGCTCAACCACGTTGCTGTGGAGAACTAAAATGGAAGATCTACAATATGCACATAATATCTTCTAGGATCGAAGGTTTTCAGAGATCAACATCTGCAAGCAAGTAAATGCTTGCTCTTGCCTACTAGATGCATTCTTATCCCCATATTAGAGTTATTTTCTCTAACTTTTGTTCTTCATGTTTATTCATATGGTAAAGTGGAACATATGCCTTGTTTTTTTCACTGCCAGTGTTGCCAAAGCAGTTTAGACTTGAGGACCTGTTCAGTCTATTGCTGAACTATAGTCTGCTCAGTCCATACCTCTAAAATTTATTAAGTATCTGCTAACAGTCTACTTTGTGTTCAAGGAAATGATCCCCCATGGGACAGGAGCTTAGTTTTGATTATTCATTTTGATAGAATAATGTTTTGAGCTGTTAGGAATCTGGTTTTCAGACATCTTTCAATGAAAGGGTATTCCCTGGTAACTCTTCTGATGTATGCTAGAAGAATGAAAGTGTTCCTTCCTGACAGGGTTTTCCTGCCCAAAGCTATATGTGATTTATGTTTGCAAGAAAGTAAACTTTTTTCCAATCTCCTAAGGCTTATTTCCCTATGGTCAAACTGTAGGTCTAGCAGGGCTGTTGGGTTCTATATTGATAGATCCTTTGGCTAACCTCCTTGCTTATTAGCTTCCACTAGAAAAAAACAATGGGAACACCCAAGCTGTGCCAGTAACAGACAAGGCCTGTTAGAACTGCAGGAGAGGTTCCCCTCCCAAACTATCTATGACCATGGCAGATTAGATCGGCAATCAGTCATTCTTTCTTAATGTTAGTGAGGGGGTTTGTCAGGTATTTGTAGAGCGACTACTTGGCACTCTTGCCACTGTTCTGTCACAGTAGCTTCTGAGAATAATGAGACATTTAGTGGAACAGTACTGTGGTCATTATCCTTTTGCAAAGATTTTTGAGACCCAACGTGGGGCCAGGGATGAAGGGATTGAGGATCTGAGGAGAGCTGCTTGGAGCCACCCTCAATATATGTGTGCATATATCCAAGCACTCAGAGAAAAGTTACATCTTGAACTACAGCTGAAGTATTAATTGAATGTAGATTTACCACCCACCTTCCTTGCTGCTCTCTTAAGAGCCTTTTGGTTACCATAATTTAGAGGAGTTGCAAGTCCTACAAGATAGTTTTGCCTTTTATGCCTGTATGAAAGGGGAAGGGTTGAGTCTACTCTCAAAGTCCTGCTAAATGAAAAAGCTTAAACTCTGTATTTGTGCTATGGATATACATACAATATTGACATTGGAGTCAAAGGACTGTGGTTATTGTGTAGCAACCATTCTTTCTCAGCATCCTTTCACAGTATGTTTTGTTTGAGCTGCTAAGTATTTTTTAAGTTAGCTAATTGGGTCATATTTCTGCTCAAATGACTGATGTGTGTCAAGCTGCAATAATACAGACTCACCTCATAAACAATAGGTAACCTGCTGTTGTAAGGAAGCTGTATGATTTTTTTGAGGGGGAAGTGCAGCAAAAACTCTGAATTAATGACAGTGTCATGGGATTATGTCAATCGGGAAAATGTGCCCCAATTTGCTGAATTCTGAGATGATATATATGTACTGTAGTTGACTTAAAAAAAAAAAATCCCTTTTTGTTGCATTTCCCCACCTTTTTGAGTTATAGTAAGTGTTTTTAGAAAATTACCACCAAGTAAGAAACGCTCTTTAATTCTTATGTAGCTTCATTGATGGTTCCTGCTCTTTTCTTTGGAGGTAATGATTATGTCTGCTGTTCTTCAGAGAAATGTTTGTACTCCACACATTCTCATGATCTCTTGTCCTTGCTTAGTAATTTAAATACCAGTGATTACCTGTTGCTATGAAGTTCTGCGCTAAGCAATTAGAAGCAAGGAGTTAGATGTATTCAAATTTCTTGTTAAAATTGTAGTGTTTTTATTTGTACCTTTGAAGCTAATTCAATGGAACGCTCTATTACAGCTCCTGGGTAGATAAACTGAAGTCTTTAATCTCAGTTTTCCCATTTGATGTCCCTGATGCTGTCTCTTCTTGTAAAAAAAAACCAACCAAACAAACAAAAACCCAAAACAATTCTTGACTTTTTCCTGGTTCAGTTTTGTTTCAGAGAATATGTCATTCTGTAGGAGTAGTTACAATACCTAGTAAGAAATTGCAATTAACATTGTTTAAAGATACCATTAAAAGAATGATGGATTTATTACAATAATACATCTAAATTAAGAATTGTGCCAGAATCCTTTTTATAATTTTTTGATCATAACAGAGTTATTCCTTTATGATAGACTGCTAAAAGGGGGAAAGTGTCTTGAGCATGTGCTGATGTTGTCACATTGATTCCTTCTAAGATGGAAATCAGTATTGCTTTTCTCTTACTGTTGATTGTATGCAATGTTTTAAAGTTTCTTACTTATAAAGTTCTTGTCTCACAAATATTAACCCTTTATTTGACTGCTTTCTTTCAGAGATGTGGTACTGGGTTTTCCTCTGGGCTCTCTTCTCCTCTCTCTTTGTCCATGGTGCTGTGGGAGTATTAATGTTTGTGATGCTGCAGAGGCATAGGCAGGGGAGGCTGATCTCTGTCATTGTGGTCAGCATTGGATTTCTGGGTTCTGTAACTGGAGCAATGATAACCAGTAAGTCTGTCTTTTCTTTTTTCTTTCTTATTTTACATCTAACTTCTAAAAAGAAAAAAACTCTTTTTCTTAGTGATTTGTTAATTGTTTATGAAGGATTTTGCCTAAGTTATATAGCTATCCTAATGATAATGGCAGCTGAGTTGCTCTTCTATTGTGTAAAGATAAAACTACTGTAAATTGTCAGAGAAGTGCAGAAATCATCCTACTCTTTCATTTTGGGAACATGGAGTACCAATCTATTCAAAAGGTGTATGCTCAGCAGGTAATATCTTTTTGGGATCAGGAAGAGCAGTCCTGTCCTACCATACTTGTTGCAGATTTTTTTGTCAAAGGTTTCTGATCAAGATCACCTCTTAGTACCCTTAAAGCCTCACGTTTCTTTTGGAAATGAGGTCCTGATTCCATTGGCTGCAAGGCTGACTTCTGCTCATTTCCTTGGGCGTGCTGGAGGTTTTTAAATTGCACCTGGATAGGAAGTTGCTCTCTTAAAAGAAGTAAAGGTGCAACATAGGTAGTGATTTACAGCTAAGAAAATTCGTTTGGTGGTTTGGAGAAGTTACACTTGGCTCATGGATTTGAAAGAACTTTCCAGTCGGTGGCTTGGCCATAATGTTACTTTCTAATTTATTTGGGTTAGGGAGGAAAGAGGGAGGAAGGCTATTAGACTCCCCTCTCCCCTGCCCCGCCCCCCCCCCCCCCCCCCCCCCCCAAAAAAAAAAAAAAAAAGGCAAGCAGTGCTGTTGTTCTAGGTAACGTGCCCTTTGGCAAGGGCATCTGTTACAGTTTCTTATGGTATTAGTCTAATGCCTATCACTCAAGATACATTTTAGACATTTTTTATTTCTTGACATTGTATCCACAGATAAGATGCTAATCAGTTTTCTGTTAAAGCAGCATGCTGAAGGGTTCACAGGTTATAGTTAAAACCTGTACTCATCATTAAAACATTGCAGAAAGCAGGAGTATTTTATGTAGTAAAATGCAGAAGAATTATACCTGACCAAATATGGCACACAAGTGATGTTGCCAAGAATGTTTTGAGGAAATTCTGCTTAGCCGTTTTAATCTAGAGTTGTTGGTATCGGATACTGTTTTTCCATCTTTCCTAAGAAATTCCATTATCTGTGTCAATACTGAAATATATGCCGTAAGATCAGTAGGACACTTTATTCAGTCTTTGGCTTTATCATATCCAGCTACTTTTATCTAACTTATAAATAAACCACAGTAGCTTTTCCAAGCAAATATGAGCATGGTAAGTTTTCTGTTGGGGGTGGTGGTGGTGGTGGAGAGAAATAGTGAATATTATTTTCACAGGGAAGAAGCTTGTGCTTCGTTGTCTGAAACAATGCTGGTAAGGAGTTCTCAAGGTTAAAATCAATGGATTGAATGGGGTCTATTTTAACTTGAGCAGTAGTTTCTGCCCAAAGGTGTTCAGTGTTGTTGACAAGATGGTCGAACTTGAAAGGCCTTTGAGGGTAAGGAACTGTAAATCTAGCGACCATCATATAGCCTTAAAATGTAGGCAAGCCTTGCTGCCTTTCATTCCCAGTTTTCTGTGTACTGCCCGGATTATCAGAATAGTGGTATCACTTCAGCTTTGAACACATTCATGGATGATTTGTGACAGATTATTTCTTGCTGCTACTGAAAGTCCTTCTTGCCTGTTGGTTTTCAAGGTTAAATAAAGATGCAAATTTCATGAAAAGTTTTGCTAAGACTTTCCTCAAAATGCTCTTGTAATTGCTGTATATTTCTCAGCCTAGAATTCCCATCATTTAACACAATATAGTTGAGTATAACTCTACTTTTTTTTTTTTTTCCTAAGGTGAGGTGGAACCAGCTGAGTTCCTTACATTACATGTTATGCTGATTTTTTCCTATGATTAAAATAGCAGTGGTCCTGTTACAAGGTCAATTGTGCATGAGCATTTCTGAACAGAAGATAGGAAATGTGATGCTGGAATATCCAAGCAGAGACTTTTACAGTATTCTGTGCCTGGGGAAGTTCAGGTTCAGTGTTTCTCCAATGAAAGTACTTTGTGTCTTTTATCTATGCATAAAAAGAGGAGCAACACAGTTGTATCTTTGGCATCCAGTTTTGCAGGTCAATACATTTAACAAGTAAGCAGTCCTTATGTATTTATGTGTAAATTCACCTGAGAATTTCTCCAAGCTTAGACTGTAGACTTGTTATGCTGTTCCCAAAGGTATTGCACAGAGCATTGCAACTTGGTTAGCCAAATACTTTTACTTCCAGGTATTTTTGTTTCTGGACAGCACTGGGTTGTTTGATACTGAAAGAAATTCTGTCGGGAGCTTCTGAAGACAAATTATGGTGATAAAATATTAAAGAGAGGATTTTTAATAACTATTGTGCTGCCAACTGGGATGCAAGTTGAAGTATTTAGTTGTTTGGATATGCCTGCTCCAGTACTTAAGAAATTGAAATAGCAAACTGACTTCAATTTCCATTTTGTATTTCCAGTCCTCTGCATCGTTTGTGTAGGTGAATGAATGCAGTATAGATTATTAAATAATGCAAGCTTAATTTTGCTGAGGTAGATCTTTCAAACTTTCTGGACTTCTGGAATGTTTTTACCAGCATCTAGAAAAGCAGGAAACCCCTCAGTTTCTAGGCTTTGAAAAGTCACAGAACTTAATGGTTATTAAAAAAGGTATAAAAGTGTGCTAAATAGCAGTGGATACTGTCCCAAAAAAAACAACCCCAAAACCAAGAACAGATAAATGTCAGCCAGTTTGAGGCAAGGATTTTAGCTATATTTCATCCAGAAGGGTCTGGTCTTCCCCCTCTCCCCAAGCACACTCCTTTTTGGTGACATAATCTCATTTCCCTCATTGGCAGCCTATTGTAGTGTACTTTGGCTCTATACCAATTGTGCTGCATTATGCATTACAGGTTGTATTACACGCCGGTTTTTGATGAGTATAAATACATCATTATCAAACTACCAAATTTTTATGTTTTAATTATGGATATTTTCCAGAATATCTCAGTGTTTTCTCAAGAAGCCAAAAATTTCGGTTATTGATTAACTAATAGCATCAAATTCTGGTATCCCAGTTTGGCTGATTTGAATTCACTTTGAGACTTCAATCACCAAAATAATTTTAATGTCAGTACTGGGCTCAGTCTAAAGGATCTCTTTCAGTTTTTGACAGCAGGTAGTCAAGGAACAAATGGAAAAGCTTATGCAAGGTAGCTGAGTGAAATACCATAAGGCTAGCCTTCTGGTGAGAGATTTCTGACAAAATATGCTTTACAGAATATGTTTTTTTAAAAAACAACACCAACAAAAAAAAAACCAACCCAAAACTTATTCACCTAATAATCTGATTAATAGCGTTTATAAATACTGTTATGGCCACAATTATTAGTGAATTCTATTTTTCCTAAAATTTTTGTAAAAATGAGGTGTTACTTTTTTAAGATATCAGATTATGTTCAGATACAGGTTGTACTTTCAGATAATCTGTTGGGACTTAATATATTTCCATGTCACTAACGGGTTTTTGATCACTTCAGAAGACTATTCCTGTTAGAGACGGTGCAAAAACAAGAACATTCCAGATTTTTTTAACTCTTGCCTATTATTTAAAAAAATGGTGATGGCTTTTCAGTTTTTCTTTGAGCCTTGAAAAAGCTTCTGTGATCTCTGAAAGCATTTAATTATGATTAGATAGCATCTGAGACTATACACACTGAAGGTCTATAATTAAGTTTTGGGTTTTGGTCTTCAGGAAAAATTCATTCATTCTGAAATAAAGGACAATATACTTAATGTTTGTTCTTTAGGCAAAGAAAGCAAGCACTTTATAGAAAATACTAATTCAGAAAGTATTAACTAAAAGCTTCGTTGTAGGTGAACTTTTGAGGGTTGGATTGAGTAAAATTTTTACCTATGTACACAGATGCATACAAGCCTGTATTTCTTTTTTCAGTGAACATTTTAGTATCCTTAAAAGGTTCAGAAGTTGTTTGAGCAGAAAATGTTATTCATCATTAGCATGTTTTTCTCAGGTATTTGCTCCAAGACATCACAGCTGTCCATTTGCTCTGTGACTTCTGTTCTTCAAAAGCATGTGATAAATTCAACATGTGAAAGACAGTAGAAGGGAGTTAGTAGCACCTGGCTTTGTTTACAGTGCAGTATTTTGTTTCTGGTTTATCCTGGCCATTTGATATTATACTTTAAATGGAAATTTGCACACAACTGTACAAGAAAAATGGTCTCAATTTTTAATGTGTTATAGCTCAAAATCTAATCATATTGGTTAGAAATTTCCTCTCATACATGTTCAAGGATAACAATGCAATACTTCGATCTTTTTCATGTTTTGCTTGATTTGCTAAATAATTGTTTTTAAGTCAAAACTAAACTGACACAATACGACCAGGTTATTAAACTGAAATATTAAATGAAGCTGACAGATGTGTAAGTGTTTACAGTTATTTTGTAGATGCTAGCAGTTTTACTGTTGTTGTCTTCTCCCTGCCTATACAAGCACTATTAAACCACACTTTGGACTTGGCCTATTTTTAAAGGGTTTTTTCTACCTTTTCAAATTAGCAGAAGGCAAAAATGTAAAAAAGATTTGGAAATGTCTACAGGGAAATGGCAAGATTCAATTTTCTTAAGTCAAACTAGTGCTGGACAAGTTAATCTGGTTCAGTTGGGAAAATCATTCCTGAAGTACTTTCATAACAACTAGAAAAATACAAGCAAGACTAGTAATTCTATAATGCCATGAAGTAATACAGTGTTTGGTAATGTTCTATAAATAGCTGATGCATAGACACAGTAAACGATTTGTCATATATTTCAGCCTTGGCTTTATTTCTGTGATTTGATCATTGTTTTTCTTCTGATTCTTAGGTGCTGCAGTAGCTGGAATTTACAGAGTAGCAGGAAAGAATATGGCTCCCTTAGAAGCTCTTGTCTTTGGTGTTGGACAGACAGTACTGACATTAATTATCTCATTTTCAAGAATTCTTGCAACGCTTTGAGACTTATGTAAAAGGGGAAAAAGTCAACTAGTTTAAAGAAATCTTTAATCTGAAGAGGAGCTTCCTGAAAGCGGATTCATCGGCTCACGAACTTGAATTCTAGCGCTAGAGAAAGGAAGCTATGTGGAACCTGCACTGCAAATGTAGAGGTTCAGTCAAATGAACAGACTGTCCTCTAGTGTCTGAACTGTTGTACTGCTCCACTGCGCCTTACGTGCCTCGGTCACAGGCAAGGTGCAATCCATGTGTGTGAAGCTGAGATAAAGCACCTTGAATAGCTGCCAGTCAGTAATGCTTGGTGATGGGATCATTGTTCTTAACAGCGTTGTAATAAAATAAAGGGACGCTCCTGAAAATTGCTGTACGTGCCAAACTTGGAGGTTAATTCTTAACTGTTGGTTGGGTAAGCTTTGAAATTGTAATTATAGAAGAATGCTCTGAACACACATTCTACTTGAATTTAGGTAAAATAGCAAGATAACTGACTTTTGTATTGGCAGAATCTCTTTGAATGCTGAATTTCTTATTCAGCATTCAAAACAACTGTTAGGTCTGTTTTGAAGTGTAGATGAATATTGATGGTGTTTAAGAACCACAGCTTTAGCAACCCTGATGTAATTAGCACTATGTGTAGGATGGCTCGTGGCAGTTTTCTGAAGCTCAGTGCACCACTTCTTCATGGGTTTAGCTTCTCAGAAATCAGTAGTTTAAGGAGACTGTATGAGGGTTACTAAGTACAATCTGTTGTGTATGCACAAACAACTCTTAAATCGATGCATTCCTTGAAATTATTTTGTCTTAAACACACAGATGGTTACCAGCCCTTCTGAAAACCTCGGAAAGGCTACTTGTTGCAAATAAGCTCCCTGTATTTATTTAGGCACTGATAGGACTCTTAACCCTACATGTATTCTTTAAAGAACACACAAATATAACAGACTGTAAGGGAATACGCCTATGAGGAAAATGGAAAGGGATAAAAAAAATATATATACTGATTTTCTACCGAACAAAAATGTTGAGTTTAATAAAATAGTTACTATACTCCAGAAGTCTGGAAGTGGGGCAGCACTAATGGATTTACTACCTTGTTTCTGAACACTTTGTATCTTTGGACAGATTAAGATACCTGGAACTTTCAAACACTTAGCTTTCAGTAGAGTTTGTGCTTTTCTAGTTTAAAAGGGACAGTAGTGTTGTGCATGTGAAATGTCTTAAATGTGAATGTTTTGGAGTGAATAGAAATTTTAAGTCTAATTATTTATGAAATGCAAAATTTAAAGGGCACAAAGTTCTGTGTGAGGAATAAGGAATCTTTTGCACCTTTTCTCAGCTGAATGCTTTTCAGCAGTCAGCTTTTAATGCTGACAGGAAGAGTAAATTGCTCAAAGATTTTGCTGTTAAGATGTCAAAAAGATTTTCAGGACTGTTGAAACCACCGGCACCTACTGCACAGATAAAAGAACATGGTTAAAATATAACTTACAATCCAGCTGTATTGCTTAGTGCTTCAAAATATAATGGATTAACCTATCTGCCTTTATTTTGCTCCACAAACTTTTTTTTTTTTTTAAAGTGCTAAGGATGTTAATATTATTTTTTTCTTTAAAAGTATTTAAGTTTTCTTTGGAAAATTATGGGCTTTGCAGGGAACAAGGTAAAACATGGGTTTATAAACCTTTTCAGTGTTATATTTTGGCTTCGAATTGCTTTAAAATGTGGCTGAATACATATATTCTCATTATTTTGAATGTCTTCAAAAACTTATTTATTTTTCATGGTTTGGGTTTTTTGTCTTGTGTTTTTTTACTTTCTGCTGATACTTTTTGGCATAACAATTGTTGCACTTTAGTAGACAATGAAATTATTACATCTGTAAAAGGCAATTTCAACTTCTCCCCATTGTCTTAAATGATGAGAAAACTGGTTTCAGGTATTTAAGTCAAATTGAATAATAAAATAATTGAAGATATTTCTTCTAATGTGCCTTCTTACATATATTTTTAGGGGAGAGGATTTTAAAAAAATTACCATATCTTCATTCTTGTTCTATTTTTAATATTTCTAATTGATTTGATTATTTGATAGAATGTCTCACTCAACAGACATTAAAACATTTCTGTTTGGCAACCTGGAAATGCTTGTCTGGATAAAAACCAACCATTTCATGAAGCAGTGTATTCAGTAATTTAGATTGTCTCATGACTTTACCTCACACTTAAACTTCTTCCCAGTTTCCAAATTTCCTTGAGCATCTGGATTCTCATTTATTGTACGAGGCTATTATGCTACCACTGATCAATGGCTTGCTGTCTTTTGCCAAGTTAAACTGTTACAGACTACTGCTAACTTATGAAATGCATATACAAAACTTTTATTGGTGAGCTTCATCCTTCATTTTAATTGCAGTGCCAATGAAATTGTTGCCATTGTAACTTTCCTTCTTTGACAAGGAGGCATCTTTGCAGATGTTGTTACCTTCCTCCAAATAATTTTTATTGCATAGATCATTGTAATCACTTTTAAAACATTGTTAGGTGCTTAGTTGTCTCTGCTTTATATGGCATTATTGCCTGGCAACAATGAATAGGCAGATAATATAATGCCTAAGTGACTTAACAGAGACAAAGTTATGTATTTGATAGAAAATTGTTTTTAACTATTTCTTGTGAGGGATATATGAGGACAAATAGCTTGTTTGTGAAGTATTCTTTGATCATAGCATGAACTTACTGCATAATAACTCCAGCAGTGAAAGGAAGTATAAGTGGCCTTATGTCTGTGAAACTTCGAAGTTTCATTCCATGTCCTTAGGAACAGCATTGTTAAACATAAGGTGCTCTAGTCAAAGTGCAGTGTACGCATATGTATATGTGTGTCTATATATATGTATGAGTGATATTTTGGGGTGTGTTCTATACCTTACACACACGAACAATTGAAATAACTTGTCCAAGAAAAAGAAAATTACTTCAGATACTTTTTTTTTTTTTCCCCTCCTTCTTGCTGTTAGGCCACAAAGCTATCTTGTGTGTGAGTGGCACCAATGGTACTCTGGTTCCCTTTGGACAATACAGTGTTGTGCAGATGTCCACACAGGATCGTTTAGCGCTATCTTCAAATAGCTCTGCCCGTCTCTGCATTGTATCACTAGGCACATTCTGTGCATTGTTAATGAATAATTTCTGCTGAAGAACAAGTAATACATCGGTACAATTTTATCTTGGAGGAGGGGGAAATTCTGAATATACTATTCAATGTGAAGAAGCTTCAGCTGCTTTGTTAGAAGCTGCTACTGTTAAAGGTTTAAACATTCCACACGCTTCCAATTTATCAGTATGATCAAAAAAGTTTGTTTTGACTCGAAAACCCCAGCTATATTGCAGCAAAAAAATCTTCAAAATAATTATTGTCTTTAATTTTGTGGGTTATTCTGAGTTTATGAAACTAATCTGCATACCATGACTAGCGATGTAGTTTGAAGTTTGCTGTTGACAGTTTTTTAAAAAAAACCCAGTAATTTAACCAGTTTTGAACGTTCAACGTGGACCAAAGAGAGTAGTCCTGATTTTGTGTAATGTAGCTTTCTATTTTTGAAGTATACTGTTTTTATTACTCTAAAGGAAATAGTATTCAGTCTTCAACATATTGCACACTGATATTTATTTTGGTTACAATTTCTATTTGAATTCTGTTGGGGGGGGCATATATAATGCTATTTGAGTGGAAGCTGTAATGGAGTCTAAGCTCTATTAACTCTAAGAAGTGATTTAATTGTTATTTTCTGTTTTAATTTATGTATTTAATGCACAAAGTATATTCTAATAATGCCTTTCTTGCATTAAATCTGAATATTATATAATGAGTATATTAAGCTGCATGGTTTTGTATGTAGCCATCATCACACATGTATAATTCCATACAAGCGATTAATTTTCTTCTTCAGACACAATAGTATATTCCTAGGTGTAACAAAATGTGGATGAATCAGGACCAAAAAAAAAAAAAGTATGTGACTAGTAAGGCTTAGAAAAACAATTGTGAACGTGAGAATTTTTTCAGTTACACTTCTGTTTCTGGAAATATGCTTTTTCATTATGTGTGTATTTCAGTTAAGGGGAAAATTGTGGAGATTGGTTGTTAGGATGACAACTGCAATCTAATCTAATTCCAGGCAATTTGAGATCAAATGAAATTCTCAGTTTTGTCACGATTTATAATGGAGTGCTACATATATATAAATGCTGGAATGTAACTTTGAGCGTTACCAGAATTTAACATACAACTGCATCAGCATATTGACAGAATACCTTTTGAATTATTTCCTTTTTTTTAACCTCTAGATTGGGAGCAGCTCAAGGTGAAAAGGCTGTCTAAATCCTCAGCTGTTGCTTCAGAAGGAGTAAGTGTTCTTTGTGTACAGGTTAATTGAACACAGCTGAAAATTTGTATTCGGTTAAAAGTCAAATTTTTGGTCACACCTTAGTCATACCACCACAACCTTTAAGGTCAGTGGGAAGAGTATTCTGTACTCTGTTACAGCAATGAAATCTTCAGCTGGGCTGCATTAATTTGGGTACTTAACTCCACATCCTTTGGTGGAAATGAAGTTGTAATGGAAGGTAGACTTTAACCTGAGTGCATACCGTTTGATACCTTGTAAGTTAGAAAGATTGTGTCCTGACAGCACGCTGTTTCCCACACTTGTGCCTGGAGTTATACTTGAGATCAGTTTCTGCATTAAGTTTAAATGTAATCACAAAAATATCTCAAAGTCCGCAAAGATATGTTACTGCTTAGGGTATTCTCCCAGTATAGCAGGTGTAAAAACAATTATACTCTAAAGTAATGATCTAAAGTAGTATTTTATTTCAGGAACACACATTTTTTCCATGTCTAATTGTTCATCTTGTAGTTACTGAACACATTAAGAAGTTACTGCATGACTACTAGTAAGATTTGTCAGTTGTTAAAGGGAATGGATGGTATGTCCTTTTGTGCTTCTTTTGTGAATTGGAAAAAAACCCTATAAGGCAAAGTAAATACTGAAGAGATATTTTCAATAAAATAAATAATACTTGATTGATATAAATGGCATTCCTTTTGATTTGAGATCTAACTTTTTAAGTTTAATTCAGGTATTTAGTATCACCATTGTAAAATCTGTTTCCGGATTATCCATCAATATAAAAGTATATTGATGAGGCCATCGGAGCTAAAAATATAAAAACCCTTTCAAAATTACTTGGCTGGAGGTTTTTACTTGTTTCAAATGTGCTTAACTTTTATACAGATAATGAAGTTTTGAAGGTCCTTAATGTTTTGGGGTTTTAGAGCATAATCAGGTATTTATGTAACTAAACTTTTGACTGTGGCAATATATAGAATAGCACATAATTCTTCAGAAATGCTTATAGAAACCACTAAAGATAGATACCTGTTTTACAGTTAGAAAAAGGCTACAATACTTGACATCTATATTGATAACTGTAACAGTTGTACTGTAAGCTTTACAAATACAATCAGTATTATAACCATTTGGACTTGGCTGAGCAAATAAGGAGGAGAGGAAAAGGGAATTTGAAAATCCTTAAAAAAGAAAAAGGCAAAAAGTATCCATTTGCCCACTGACAAAATTGTGCCACTCCAATACGGTTTTTCATCAAGCATGACTTAAAGAATAAATCATACACAATGCAGCATAATATCTCTCCATAAAGTGTCTTGTGGATAGAATGCATTCTGCAAATTTGCGTTAGAAATAAATGTTCATATTTTCACTTGATTAAGTTACCTAAGCTAAAGGATTGTGACCTAGGCGTTGTTACGAAGCTCAAAGATAGCAAGAACAGTGATGGAGAAGAGTGCTTTAACATATTGTTGATTTATACTTTGTACAGGACTATATTACACTGCAAAAAAGATATTAATTTTGAGTTATGGATGTACTGCATGTTCACGTAACAGTTTAGCTCCAATTAAAAAAAAAAAAAGTACTTTAATGGGTGACATTTAAGCTGTAAATACTGTATACTATTATCTTTCATTTTTTAAGCAACTTTTTTATTTCCCTATTTGTGTACAGTTCTCTATGTACATATAAAAAACCCCACAACATTTTGAGAAACTTTTGTAGTTAACTTTTGCATTTTAATTGCAGCAATGATCTAAATACGTCCATTCAGCTGTTTGTTTAGTTCTAAGTTTTCATTGTATGCTTTCAGGTTCTTTGAAAAGCAGCAATAACAGTTGGACAGTTATTTAAAGTAAAACTTTTTTTCTGCACAATTTCCACTTCCACACTTTAGAATGGAGGCACAGTGGAACACTTGTCCAATTGTAAGATTTCAAGAACCTTTAAGTATTTTTTATCTTTTTGTGATAGGAAATGTTTCGTAGTAGCTTCTATACAGAATTTACAAGTCAAACACAATTTCTCATGCTCATTTATTTGATTAAAAGTTTCTGTTATATTTTCATAAACTTTCCATAGCTTATTGCATGTGCTTATGAAAAAGTATTATAAAGCTATGTGTCGACCTCTGTATGAAATACTCTGATAAAAAAAGTTTTACATTTTGTGAACCTGATTGAAATGTACAAATGTACACATAAAATAAAGCTAAAATTAATACTTAAGTGATGCACTTTCTTCTAGACTGTAGTGGTGTGTTCCTGCAAGCGTCTTGTTTCTGCTTCATAGATAGAAATAAAACCTCAGTGGGACCTCTGTTGGCACAAGACTAAAGTGTGTTGTGGGTGAGACTTTCATTTCTCCACTTTTTTTCATACATTATTTTAATACCTATGGCCTCTGTTTCTGATAGTTAAATTCTAGCATGTGGAAAAAAAATGCCTGAGCAAATGAAACATGTGTAAATGGCTAGTTACAACAAACTGAGGCACCTGCTTTTGTGGTTATAATAAGGGTTTGTTTATGCAACTGGATACACATAGTTTAGAAAACAAATTGGTTGCAGAAATGAAAACCAGATTGATTTAGTTCATCAGATTAAGCCAGCTCACAATGGAATACTGTTTGGGGAAAAATATGCTAAGTCAACATGATGTAAAAGATTTTATCTGTTTTATTTTTTGTTGACCTGCTGAGATATATAGATGCTATTTATTCCTGCTTTTGTCATGTGTGCTTTGTCTTTAAGGAATTCTTAATTCACCATAAGTTTGTTAGTTGTTAGCTCTTGGAGATGCCATTTTGACAAAGTATAATGTAAGCTTTGTATTGCTTTTTTTAAATAAAAGGTACAGTTTTATTGGCTTTATATTTTATTAAAACAGTCTGAGAACATTCACCAGTAAATATGTATCTCTTCCATGCAGACTGAAAGTACTGCTTTTAGAGATGGCATCACAATAGCTAACTTCTCATGAAGAGCTTAAGAGACACTAAAGAATACAAAACCAGGTTGCTATGTCTTGACGTAGTGGTGGGTTTTTTTGTTGGCTGTGCTTGGGAGTTTTTTGTTTGGTTGTTTTTTAACTTGTAAGTTAAAGTTGCTTTCAACGTGAGCTTTTAGTGCAAGTGGTGGAGGCACAAGGAGGGAAATTGGTCTGGAGGAAAGGATTCAAAATACCTGAATCTTCAGATTATAAACCCTGGAGGGACTTGTATAAGGTACAATGCAATATCGCACCACAGTACAAGCTTGCAGAGTGAGTGCCAGAAGCAAGTGTAGCTACTCTAACTTTGTACCCTGCATGGGCTAGCTGCCTCTGCAGAACAGCTGGGTACCTTTGGGGTCCGCCTCTGACTGCAGCGGGGATGCCTCACCGCCGCAGTGCTTACTGGCTGCCTGCCCTGTGCCGCTGCAGGAACATCTGTGAAAAACTGAGCTGCGTCCGCATCGGGGACCAGGGGGACAGCAGGAGCTGGAAGCGCTAGAACTGCTCCAAGGTAAGTCATCTCCGCTCTCAAACTGGAGCCCTCTCTCTGGGAAGAATGATGTCCAAATGCCATTGCTAGTATGCCGAAATGGCTCATTCAGAACTAGTTTGGATGCTTGTGTTGCTTCTTGAAAAATAAGATGTGTTTATTTTTAAGACATATTTTCTCCTGAAGAACAGATTTTCTTGCTTTCTGAGAAGCTTAGTTCTGGGCAATGGTGTTAAGCCATTGCATCTTACATTGCTTCACAGAAAGGTTTTTAAATCAGTTTCACACTGACAGACAAGAGAAATAATTTCATCTTTTCAATACCAAAACCAATTAGCCTGGTGAAGTGGATGTCACCAGAATAAAGCTCCACATTAATAGGTTTTATATATTGTAAATTATATAGCATGTCCACATATGTGTATGTAGCTATAAATATAGATGTGAAATACAGAAATTTTTATGTAGGTCCATGTTTAATTGAACTTCTCATACTGGCTATACTTGTGTAAATAATGGGGTTTTTTATCCTTTCTTTTAAAAATAATAGCTGTTATTCTCTTTTTAAAGTATTTCTAGTAAGCTTGGGCACAGAAGTATAGTGTAGGTGGAGCTTGTTCAACTGTAAAATAGGATACATGTTTAAATTATTCAGAGAGCATGAAGACCTGATTTTTTATTTCAAATATGTTCGTTTTGTCCAAATTATGGCATGTATCAGCCCAACTGCATTGACGGATCATAGAACAACACTGATTACTGACATTCTAGGCATGACAGATATTGGCAGTAGCAGGGTTTTTTAAATTGTTAAAAGCTGAATGAAAGTATTGTTGTAGAACAGCAGCTTAACATTTTATCAGTAGAAGGGGAGCCAGAGTAATCAGTTGTCTGAGCATATAGCTTCTTATTTAACATGTAGTGTATTTTCATGCAACTATTCCAAAACCAGATGAAGCTATCCCTTTGCACAGCGCCTAACTATCAGCTGAGCAGTACTTTTGTACAGTGATTGCATTTTACTTCAGAGCTGTCTAAACTGTCCCTGCTGCTATTTAAAAAAAAAAAAAAATGCTGCCTTAAAAAAGAATGTTTCTAGTGCCTGCACTGTTTGTTCTTTCTTCAGTGCTGCACGGTGGCATCTAATGCATGCCTTTCTATTTCAAGAGCTTACTGGGTGTAGCATCTGCTTTTAGTACAATTCCTAGTACCCTCCCTCATTGTAGGATTTAAATGTTATTTGCTTTCCACTAACTATTCAGCATGAGCCATTGCTTCATTTTTTGTTCAGCCGCTGCCTGGGGGAGGCATGCAGCCCTGTTCCTATGACTGGGTAGCCTAGAGCTTTAGTTTCTGACTGTTCCCCTGTTGTGCTAGCATGCCCGCACGTGACCTACCCCAAATAGGCTATACCTAAGGGTAAGACAGTAGAAAACAGTCATCGAAAGACAGAATGGGAAGTACAAGGTAATATACAGCATTGTTCGGCATGCTAAAATGACAAGGTTTAAATAATTTTTTTTTAAGCCATAATTAATCCCATTATCACAAAGCTAAGTAACTTGAGTGATTAGGGATAAAGCATAACAGTGTTTGAGAAGTTAATGACTGCTGGATAGTGATGTGACAAGCCCACTGGATGTGGGTGAAAATACCTTGATAGTGTGTAAGGTGGCTTGAGTGGCTATGGAATACCTTGAAACAAAAGCATGGAACTTAGACGGGATGGAGAAGCAGAGCAAGGGATGGCGTGGCCAAGACCTAGGATGTACTGGGTTATGGCAAGGATCTTTGTAGTGTGGTTAACAGCCAACTGAATATGAGCCAGCAGTGTGCCCCGGTGGCCAGGAAAGCCAATGGCATCCTGGCTTGTATCAGAAATGGTGTGGCCAGTAGGAGTAGGGAAGTGATTGTCCCCATGTACTCGGCACTGGTGAGGCCGCACCTCGAATACTGTGTTCAGTTTTGGGCCCCCCACTACAAGAGAGACATTGAGGGGCTGGAGCGTGTCCAGAGAAGGGCAAGGAAGCTGGTGCAGGGTCTGGAGCACAAGTCTTGTGAGGAGTGGCTGAGGGAACTGGGGTTGTTTAGCCTGGAGAAGCGGAGGCTGAGGGGAGACCTTATCGCTCTCTACAACTACCTGAAAGGAGGTTGTGGAGAGGTGGGGGTCGGTCTCTTCTCCCAGGTAACAAGTGATAGGACGAGAGGAAATGGCCTCAAGTTGCGCCAGGGGAGGTTTAGACTGGATATTAGGAAATTTTTCTTCACCGAGAGGGTTATCAAGCATTGGAACAGGCTGCCCAGGGAAGTGGTTGAGTCGCCATCCCTGGAGGTATTTAAAAGATGTTTGGATGAGGTGCTCAGGGACATGGTGTAGTGGTGGTCTTGGTAGTGTTAGGTTTGCAGTTGGACTCGATGATCTTAAAGGTCTTTTCCAACCTATAGGATTCTGTGATTCTGTGTGAAAGGGGGAGGGAGCAAGGACAGGTGTATTTCTCGGGGCTGGGGAAAAAAGGTGCTGCAATAACAAGAGGGTAGATGGCATGACCTTCATTTGAAAGGCTAGTTTTCAACACACTTGTCCTATCTGTAGGAGAGATTTACTATTCTGAACATAAAAGTGTAGATATCCACATCAAAGATCATGCCTCAAGTTTACCATTTTGAATGATGGCAGTGCTGTCCGGGGAGGGAAAGAAAGTAGTGATATACAGAAGAAAAGAATAATGTATTCTGTTGGAAGAATTAAAGACAGATTCTAGGGAATCTTCCTACTTCGCCTGGCACTCCTTCAGAGTCAGGTGCTGCATGAAGGTATGCAGCCAGGGCTGCTGCCCTCATTGAGGAGGGATGCTTCCTCTTGCACAGAGTTCTTGTTCTGGGTTTTTCAGGGTCCCATCAGTTCAGAGAACTCCTGCCCCTGTTGAGTAGTGCCAAAATAATTCATTTAAAAACTGTTCTGGTTCAAATAACACTTAACGTATTAGTTATCTAAATTTTTAGTTTAGGCAATGTTAGAACAGGTGCCTTTCCAAATTAATTTTCCACAAATTCAAGAAAATATTTTTTTCTTGATTGTTTTTAAAACAAGCAAAAAGAACCAACAAAGTATTAAGTGCCTCACTGCACCACACCATATGCTCGGAATTTTTTCCTAATCCTGAGGGAATAAATAATCCTCTAATGTAAGGATTATAATTGTACGTTTGTTTCTCCGGCACAGTAACTTGTATAATACTTAAGTAAACCACCTGCAAAGCAAAAGTTGTGTCACTAGGTGGTGATCTTGGCCTGTGCAGGCTTTCTCTTCCTCCCTTCTCTCCCCCCTTTCCTCCCACACTGCACTTCTAGATAATGACCGAAGCAATAATCCTCACCTTCAGTTCTGTTTTAATGCTGCTTCTGAATATTATGTCTACAAAGGTAAAAAGTCTTAGCATTTAAAGGCTTAGAGCCTAGGGACTGAAACTATTCATCCTCATCTTTTTCCTCTCAACTTTATCTTTGCTTATGGTGTCCGGTACTCAAGACATTATTTTTTATTTATGGCTGGTAGCATGCTTAACATTGTGCTATATAAAATGAATACTTCTAAAAGTCAGAATAAAAACTACAGGAGCAGATGAGAAAATCCAGAGCTGGCACACTTATTTAAATATTAAATTACTCTTTATGTGACTAGCAAAAGAAATGGATTCTTTCTTTTTATAAAGAAATAGAACAGTAGTGTGTTGGTTTGGGAATCCAGGGCAAAATCTCTTGCCCGGTGACAGGTAGTAAGGAAACAGTAAAAGTGAGAGGACGCAACAAACTGGGACGGAAGGGAATCTCTCCTTGAGACTTTACTTCTATTTGACTTGCTACAGTGGGTGCTTTCTTTGGTCCACCTCCTTTCTTTCCGTGTAGTGCGGCTCTAACTTGGCACCTTTTACAGGCATCCAGTGACAAACTGGGAATTCTTCAGGAATTTACTAAACATGATGGTTTTGTCTTCTGTATTTGCTAATGCAAGTCAGGACTCAGACTTGTGTAGTCGAACTTAAGACTCGCCTCTGTCGGTGCATGGCCATTGCATTAAAGCTTGCTATCATTCCACTGTGTGTTTTAGAAAGTGAAGTCCTCTTTGGCTTTCTAATCGGTCAAGTTCCTCTGCTCCTAAATATGAAACGTATTTCCGAAGCAGAGATTCTGGAGGTATTGAAATGTGAACAAAGCTCAAATTCTAGTTCTTCAGGTTTGTGTACGTGTCACTGGTCATCTTTCTGCACAAGAAAACACTGTGAAGAACAACAAAAAAAGTCTAGAAACTAAAAAGAAATTTTCAAGCTACAGCTCTGTTGACTCTTTCCTCCTACTGTTCTTTGAACATTTTTGTTTTAACAAATTCCCTTCTTGAGTCTTATGTACCCAACTTCACCAAGCTAGCATCTTTGGTTGGATGTGTCTACCAGAGTAACAGAAAACCAAAGGTTTTCTTGCAGTTTTCTTCTCCCTAGCTCTAGGATGGGGAAATAAAATAGACCTAATCACCCTTCAGCTTGTTATTGCATCCTATCATAGTAAAGAAACCCCTTTTTAATGCTATCCTGCTTTTCTGCCACTCTGTAGATAGCAGTAGTGATTAGTTTGTGTTACGTTAAAGAGATTGCCCATTTGGTTGGGGGGGGGGGAACCCAACAACAAAAAACCCTAAAAAAACATGGAGTGTGATGGGGTGGTGGTGTTGTGTGGTTGGGGGTTTTTATGTGAGTTATAGACTTCTATATCTCATTCCTGCCACCTCCAGAACTCCGAGATTGCTGTTTCAGATAGGAGATAATTGAGGAAGAAACACTCCAGTGCCAAGACAGGGTCTTGCTTTTTAATCTTTGCAAAGGACTTACCATGTGTTTGGCAGTCAGGGTAATTTCTTCTCAGACAGAGAGGATCCGGGTCAACTAATGCTTTGACTGGTGGGTCTAAGGAAGATCAGCCTTAAAGCAACCAGATCAGTCAAAATTACGTTAAAATCTCAAAGTCAACTGCGAGAGAAATTTACCGGTTCCCACTGGAAGTAGAGCTATTTTGCAGGACCTCATCTCCCATGGGAAATATTCCAAACTGTCCTGTAGTGAACTTCAACTCCACCAGCTGTTAGAGTGGAAATGGAAAGTGCCTGAAATCCCTGGTATAAGCATTAACCCCCCCCCCCCCCCCTTTCATTTATCTGTGTAAACAGTCACATAATCACAGTGATGGCATATGCCCAGGGCTGAGCCACTCATTTTCATATTTAAGATTTATGACTTCAGGCCTGACTCCACCTCCCAGAAGGCCTCTTAAAAATAGATGTTTGAACCATTCAGTTAGTGTGACTTGGACTTGATGATCATCATTTTTCTGCTCGGTATTTTCCAGACTGGGTGATCCTTTTGGCAGATTAGTTTCAGATAAACACGGTGATTTGAGGACACAGTGTGGTAGAACATTCCCCCCCCCCCCCCCCCCTTTTTTTCTTTTTTTAATGTATATATAAAGAAAATCTCAACCCTATTTTGGAGCAGAAAGATGAATTCTAGGTGACTGAATGCAAAAGGGGCTTTTTTTAAAACAATTTTTTTAATGTGGAATCCCAGTCTTTATTGAAACTTTTTGCTGTTATCACAATAGAAATAACAGCACTTATATTGCCTTCTGTATCTGACAATTTATATCTTGATTGAGAAGTATGCTAGGGTATAGTATTGACAAACACAGCAGACAAGTTTGTTCATGCTATTTTAATTTATTTTATAATAGTGTATTATCCTGCAATAAAATGGGGGGGGAAGGAAGGACTTCAGCCTTTGGTGGTCCTTTGCATTTAAAGTGAACTCCTTTTTGGATTGGTAAGATATGTTTTTATGTTTAACTTTGTCAGCTTCTGAGTACAGGTTTCAAGTAGGTTAATAATATAGAAAAGACTTCAGATTTCTGAATTTAAATGGTGTGGGGTTTTTGGTTTATTTTCAATTAGGCTAAATGGTCTTTGGAGTGCTTCTGCTAACTGAAGTCATCCAGCTGATTATTTCAACAGGGTGAAAACTGTTAAATCTAAGCTATAAACATCTTTGAGACACCCTGTGGAAACTTCCAGTTGAAAAAATAAATGGTGAGTTGCTGTTGTAAACTTTCAACAATGTAAATAACAGCAATATTCTGCCCTTTACCATAGGTTTGAGGTGAGTTTTCTAGTACGTTTGTAATGCAGTAGTTGAATGTTCTTGCCTTTGCTGAGGGGCCTCTGAGCACATGCAATGTAGTGTGTGGATCATGTGTTTGAGAGGTACTTTAAATAAACTGTAAGGGAGAGATTTATTACTCCAATAATTAAGCAGAAAGAGTTAAGCAAGCATTTATTGAATGCCAGAGATTGCATGATGGGCTATTGTTCCTGCTGTCAAAATACTGACTTACAAGTGGTAGAAGATTCATTGAATAAGTTCAAACAGTTCTGGTTTTGAACCTGAAACTTGTAGAGCTGTGAGTTTTGAAGAAATAATGCCTTCATTTAAAACCAAACCAAACAGACAAAAGTCTAAATAGTCTGACCTGTTGCAAAACAAGTCCGTACCTAAAGGTCAGACTGAGGTCTGGAAGTGCAGGAGGAATGAGTACTGATAGGCATCTTCTGAGACCAAACAGTCCGGCATACCCCTCTGAAAACCCAGTACTCATCAGCGCTGCAATCAGTATGAAAATATGCAGCTATGGCTGATCAAGAGATTGTTGCCCCTGACTTTGGATGTCCACGTGAGAGAAGGGGATGATCTCCTTCAGTGAAGCATCAGTGTTAGCTAAACAATGAACCCTATCCAACCATAAAAATGTGCATTTGAGGCTTTAAAGAGTATATTTGCTGTTTGATAAAGTGTCTATTACAAATCTTAAACCAAATGTCTGCAAGGTACAGCCTAGCATTAGGCTTCTTCAGTCTTCTCGTCTGCTGATTTTCCTCCAAGTGTTTGACACTGGTCTCCCTTGGCTCATAAAGGTTCATCCTACTAATTTCACCCTATACCTAAACTAGACTTCGGACTGAACATCTAATAGCCCTGTGCCAAAAAGAGCACAGGCAGATGAAGCTGCACCTGTGTGAAAGCGTTAGCGATTGTAACACTATCTGCCCAATTACTTCCTCTGAATAATAGATGGATCATGACCAGGTTATATCAATTGATCTTTCCAGCTTCTCTTCTATAATTGTCAGGAAACTTCCCTTTCCAGGCTCAGTTTCGCAAACGTGACTTAACAGGGGCATGGTTGAATTGCTTGGCTTGTATGGTACATGAAAATACAGGCTGAGAGCTCAAGAACATCAGAGCATGCACAATTTGGGGGGATGGGGTGGAGGGTCATAACATTTATTGCTAGTCCCCAGTGACAAAGAGCCCCGCAAAAAGTGAACTTGGTGTGAGTTTTGAATCTCCCCAGCACTTGCGTGGTCTCTGCTTTTGTATAAACAGCACAGGGAGTGATAGTGTGTCCTAAAAGACTGACCTAAGCTTTAGGCGTGAACAGCTTTAAGGCTAGCTTGTTTCTCAATACTTTCAATTCACTAATAGGTGCTACTCTCTTGCCTTCTCATTCACAGGTTCTTGATACGGTTTTTGCAGCAGCAGTCTTCTGAAAGGCTGTTACCTACCTGCACTGGTCCCTGCTACCTTCTGGTTCTCCTGGCCTCCTGTAACTCACTCTTTACAGTGAGTATGAGATTAAGTAAAAATATGGGATGTATGTTTTTCATTACTGTAGTCAGCTGAGGTATTTTGATACGAAGCAAGAATCCTCTAGGTATGCCCTGTCTCATACATACCTATACTTACTAGGATAACGCAAGCTGGAGTGAAGAGTAATTCTTGGTGTGTACCAGTCCTGCAACACTCACAATGCTCTTCAATTGCTCTTAACAGGTTTTTAAAGGTTTCTAAATTTCAGCGGTCTGCCACGTCATATTCAGGCTGTATGTTTGCTGGCACCTATGCTGAATATATAAAACTTTTTCAGTGAGGATAATTTTCTTTCAAATAGCTTTAAATTCCTGCTGGAGGTCTCTCTTTGACTTCCCATTTTTTTAATTGACACTTTTTTTAATGATTTGATTTATATTCTGATATGAAATTACAGCTGCTTTTGCATGCCCTGCATCATTCTCCACTCCTCCCCCAATTCCAATAGAGCTTGCCTCAAAATATCCAAAATTATTTGTCTTGAACTGCCTGGGATGGTTGATATTACAAATATGAAGTTATGCATAAGCACTTTCAAATACTGCTCTTCTCCAAGATTTGCTTTTGGCTGCACCTTATTGACTGGATTCCTTAAATGAGCTATGGAAAAGAGAGCTTTTCCTTCATGCAACCTGAGACAGAAATTAAGCAGTCTAAAAATAACTTTTAAAAATAAAATCTATGCAAAGTATGAATTAAAAGAAAAAAACACTATTATACTGGGGCAAGCAAAATGATTGTTTGCTCCTTACCCATGGGAATCTTTTTTCCAGGTGCTCTAAGGACATGCAGTAGCTGCCTGACTGAATGCATTTATGACTCCTTTTAGCTATATAAGAGAACAGTGATAACTGACCTAGGCCAGACAAAAGGACATCAGTACAGAGAATGTGGTTCTTGTTTTTTAGGAGCAAAGGGAATCATATGGGCATACAATAGTAAAATCTCCTCTCCTTTTGTTCCTTGGTACTCTAGGAAAGGCAATCTGCTAGGGAGCAGTAGGGAAATTCAAGCTGAAGATGCTCAAGATTTTTGCAAGGGTGTCTACAGGATATTGTTCATTTGCTTTTCTGCCATGAGGACTTTGTGTTGCAGCTAGAGTGGAGAAAGGGGAAAACACGTATTTGTGTAGTCTCATCTTTTATTCTGAGACCTGGCGTTATTTTAGAAAACAGCAATTCTAGGATAATAGCTTAAATTAACAATATTCCATAGCTAGATGAGCACTACAACAGCTTTAGTTAGCAAACATACAGTGTTTTAAATTTACCTTTGATGAGCTGCATATCCTAAAATCTCTGGTACATTTTTCCTAAGCCAAAAGATACTTAAAAAGAAAAAAACCCAAAAATAAACCAACCAAACAACAATAAAACCCCAGACACTCATGCCATTTCAAAACTTTTCAATAACCCATTGAAATATATTGATGATTTAATCCCTTGCAGATGACTGTTCATATTGCAAATGCCACCATAACAACCTATAAATATGTTCTGAAAGATTATGTGTATTGAATGGGCTTGGCAGTAGAACAGTTTTCTTCCTATAAGCATTCATCATTTTCCTGGGGCAGTGGTATCATGAAGGGTTGAAGGGGTAGGGAAGGAGAATATGAAGAAGTCCTTACTGCTATTTTTTGTGGCATCTGTGATTTATGGGTAGAGAGACTGTTCCCTGTCTCAGTACTGAATAGTATTTGTAAGCTGTTAAAGAACTACTGTTATTTCAAAAATTCTCTGATTTATTTTCATAGACATTGGATAGATGTTTCATGCCACTGACTTTTTAAGTAAGCACTCCATGTTTTGCTGAAGCAGCAGTAAAAGCAAAACATACATTAGTAAATGCATTTCACCCATAATTCTTTGTTGCTGCACACTTCATGGGTGCATTGATCCAATGTCAAAAGAAGGGGTCAATTTAGTTTTAAATCATCACTCTTGTGATAGCAGTTCAGGCTCTGATGAAGGATAAAACATACCATGTGTAATGGCTACATAAACAAATTGCACATGGACAGGCGCAATCTCAAACACTTCAAAAAAACAGAGGCTTGCAAGGTACGATCTGTAGGGCCTGGCTTCCTATGGATGTTTTCCATAATACAAAATTGAGGTGAAAAAGTAATTAATTCTGAAGTAAGAGAGTCCACATACACAGTTAGGTGGGAATGGTTAACCTAGGTTACGTGTAGACAAGTGTTGTTAAAAACAGCCTCTAAAATTGGTGTGTTAAAGGTCAGCATGTGGAAGACTTGTCCTATATGGTGCTGACAGAAATATCTAAAGACCCAGATGACTTCCAAAAAGTGTTTGATCACATTAATTACTAGCTAAAGCAGCGATGACAAAGTCCTAAAACTTTTCACCTTTTTTTTTTTTTTTCCCCCATGATCACAATATTTAAAGAATCCAGTGAAAATGAAGTAGTAGTTGTCCAGCATCCTGCCTACCTGTGCCTGCGGTGTGGTGGCATGTTGCACACCCCTACTCCCCTCTGCCTACATGAAGCAGCACCTTCTGTTGCTCCAGAAGTGATTTCTGCCACCAACAGTAGTATGCTATGTCAATATCTGGAGAGAAAAAAAGCTCAATGCATCCATTAGGATATGGTTTTTTGTGGGCAAATGAACAACTGGTGAGAGAAAATGTCCTCTGGAAAAAGTTGCTGAGTGATGTAGGATGGTGAAAGGAAGGAAATGAGCAGTTGGTGATTTTAGAGAGAGAGCGAAAAAGATGTTACAGGTCAGTTCTGGCAGTGAGAAACAAGGTATTTCAAGCTAATTAGCTGAAAAATAATTTGGCATGTTTTAATTTCCTGAACAATTAGGACGAATAGAAATGTCTTCTGCTTTCTTTGGAAAAGATTTTTTTAAAGCATATCATGTTAGGAAAAGAATTGAAGATCTGCAATAACAGAAATGGGAAGTCTAATAATCAGCTAATTAAACCTAGACAATAGATCCAGCCCTCATAAATGAGATCACTGTCTTCTAGTTGGCACTGAATGAAATCAAACCTTTTGCAAAACATGTTTTGAATGAAGGCTAATTCACTTCCATATAGTCGCCACTTATTTTCTTAGAAAAAAATTATAATAAACCAAAGCAGCAGGGTGTTGATCTTGTAAGCTGAAAAGGGAAGCGTGAAATTTCAACAGTGAAATTTTTACAGAGTGCCAATGATCCTTGGGGGAGCCAATCTCCAGTTGGTACAAATAATCAGAGCTTCATTATTCAGCTTCATTTTGTAGGTGGCTTTACAGAAGCGGTAGGTTGCCCCTGGGCAACTTAGACGCCTAGTCAAATTGTTTCGCAAATTGTATAAATGGAGAAAATGTTTAGCTGTGTGTTGAGGCTATGTGGGAGGGAAGCATCGCTTCTGTTCATGACTGAATGGCTCACCCTCCTTTTTATTCTCAAACCCCACAGCATCTTCGTGGCAACCTCATTATTACTTGCCTGGAAGTTAATCATAAGTGTAAGTGCGTATTTTTAACTTTCTTGAATGTGATCAGCTTTCTGTACTTGCAGGACTGTCGGTTCTACGACTGTAAAGCAAGCGGAAAGAAGGGCGATGCATGCGGCTTTGTGTGCCGTATCGAGGCTACTGGCCCTGCTTGGAGGCCCCTGTACTGGCCCCTTTCACTCTTCTTAAATTAATCATTTTAGGTTAAGCTTTGCCAGAGTGAGTTCCTGGGATAGATTTTTGTTTTTCACCTTTGAACAATAACAAAACTGGCGCACTACCAGGAAGGGCAGTGGCTGGGGTGGGTAGGAAGGAAAGAATCATATAGGAAATAATTGTGTAGGAGGTTTTTGAGTATGAGGAAATAGATACCAAGAGTCAGGTCTATAATGGATTCGTGATGAATACATACTTTCAGGTATAAGTGGTATTTGCATAGAAAATTGATCTATTTTTTGTTTGCAGGCTTTGTATCACACTTCTAATGTGCTATTCTTGTTTTTCCCAAATGTATTAAATCTCTGCAGGTGAATCTGAACCGGAAAATTAAATGTGAGCAACTCTGAATGCTGGGGAAAATTCAGGCTGCAAATCCCAACTCAGGATTCATATTCATCTCTGGTCTGTGTGAGACTGAGAGAAAGAATCACCTGGAGATTTGAACTTTGGTGGAAAACGAGCTGACTGCCCAGGAGTTGTGGAGTGGGCATGGGATGGAGGAAAGGAGACCTGTGATTCTTGCACAGCTCAGGTACTCGCAAGGACTGCATTTTCTCTAGTAATGGAAACACCAAAATGTTCTGACTTCCCAAATCACGTAGTGCTCTTAACTGTCTGTTGGATGGGCAGCTTTTTCTGTCTATCCAGAGTGGGCATACTACTGCGAACAGACGTTATTTGGGAGGAAGGGAAGGAACAGTCTATGGAAGTGAATGACTGACAGTACAACTTTTCTTTATTTCTGTGGCTCTGCGTTTCTTCAGAAGCATAGATGGGGGGCAGAGGAGAAGGGGAAAGCTTTGTCAGTATGTGATTACCAGTGAAGCAAAGGGCTGATTGTCTTAAATGCGCTTCTGAGAACAGAAAGTAAAATTAATGGCGACCTTTTGGTTTTTCTTCAGGAGACAGCTATGCAGGCAAATTGCACTTGTTAAATAGCTTTTTAGCACTTTCTCTGATCAGGTTGACGCTTTCTGTAGTCTTAATTAGAAGCTGCTGGCATGCTTGAGGATAATTTTCAGTCCTTGCAAGATGAGAATGACTAGTAACTTGTTAATCTTTATTTAATTTTTAAAATACGGTAGTCTAAACGATGCCCTCCGAGGTCTGTGAGAGGATGTCGTGCAATTGGAGTTGGAAATAGAGCAGTGCATAAACAGCAATACTGACAGCCAGGCAAAAAGATGCCTTACGAAACAATGCCATAAATGGAAGTTATTGTACAGGACAACTACCTATATTTGAACCTTGATGGCTTTCTGGTCGTATGGTGTTACGCCCTTGCACAGCAAGAGTGTCTCTCGAGGCACCTCTGGAGGGTCTCTTTGTAGCTGTTTTCTGCTGTGGATGCGTCTTTCGTACTCACCTGTGCATAAACTCTGGATACCTTTGAGAAATGAGGGGGCAGTGCCTACCTTAGCCTGACTTAACAGCTCTACTAATTCTTGGGGGTCCCTGTGAAAGATACAGCCTTGATACAGATAGCTCAGCTGTTGTCTTGGCGGTCTTCCCAGCACTTTCTTTTTTGGTATGCAGCTTTCCTACCTGGAATAGCATAAATTTGTGTGCTTTTTTCCAAACTATTTTTTCTGCTCTTATTCTCTGCTTATTTTTTTGTTACAATTTAGCTCATCATCTCCGGCTTTAGGCCGTGGCACGAAGGCCTTTATCCCGCTGTTGAAGTGGGGTGTTGTGAGGTGCACTGTGATACTCTGCTAGGGAGAAGTGATCTTTGATATCAAAGAGTTTTTACAAAGCAACACTGCAAAGATCTGTGTTGTTTGTACTGCTATTGGCAGGAATACCTGGAACAAAGAAGCAAATGAGCTCTTGGGTGCTTCAGATCTGAAAGGGAAGCAGCAAACCTCAAGGTTGAAAGCAGGGTGAGATAGTAAGCTTGATCTGATTCTCAAAAGTGCAGTGTAGCTGCTTTCTGAATTCTGGGGCACTCTTGATCTTCCCTTCCTCAGTTCTCAGAAGGACACGGTGAGTTATGCTTCTCCTGTGAAATCTCATGCTGCATCACATATTTCATACCTGCATGGCAGAATTTTATCTGTCGCCTTAGTCAAGGGTGTTTTGTTCGGTCTCCCATTCCTTCCCCCACCTCTCCTGCAGCCTGTGGGACTTGGCCAGTCGACCAGCATCAATAATTAATCGTGAATAACAAATACACACTGCAGTCATTTTATGATCTGTTTGTTTGCACACACTAGCCACTGAACATCAGCAAATAATAGAAGAACAAGTAAGTATCTCGGCCTGTTTATGCTCAATTTATGAGCAGCAATGAAGTGACTACTTATCTATGAAAGTAGTACAATGTCTAAATGAAACGGGTAAGAAAGCCAATTTGAATACATGGGTCTAATCTTCTAGTGGTTAACACTACATTCAGATAAGTAGTTATTTGTAATATACTATGGAAATAGTTTACCACCTCCTTATTGTGGCATTTATTTTCAATACATTGTGGGTGCACATGCATATTTAATTTTTTTACCTTGTTAAAGGTTAAAGATTCTTACAGCTACTTTCTGCTGTCATTTACTTAAGGGTTTTCAGAGGGACTAGCCCTAAACTGTTCTGTTCTGTTCTGTTCGCAGAAAATAGCCAGAAGTGACACAACTTGCCAAACCTTTTCTTTTCCTTGAAAGCGCAGATGTCTAAGGGAGCGCTGCTTTGCAAGACTTTTGCAACCTTTGTTTTTTGACTCCTCTGGAATGTGACACATTGTTATCACAGTTGCCTAAGAAGGCTTTAGTTGCAGGTTTATCATATACTCCAGGCTCATGAACTATTTCCCTGGGGACCACATTGCATTCCTGATTTACATGGCGTCTCGTGGCCAGCCAGCACCATTCAATTCCTGTCCTCTTGGCATCCTGTCTTAGAAAATGACCTTCTATTCTCCCTCAGTAGCTCCAAGTTGCTATTGAAAAACTGCCTGCTGTTCAGGAAGACCCACAGGGGTGTCTGGCAAGAGAAAACAGCAGTTGAGTCTAGGAAGTTTCAGTGATGCATATACACACACACACACACAGACAGTCATCTCAGGAAAAGCAGAGATGTTTATGTTCCTGTCTTTGAAATGATAAAGAATACAGAAAAATTCCAAATATGTACAGTATGAAACAGGTGCAGAGGAGCCCAGCGGCACACAAAGGGCAATGCATAAAACCCCAGCTTCCAAAACATGGGCTGAATTTGCGCTGTGCAAAGTGCAAATTCATAATTTATTTCCAATATACAGTTGGGCAGATGCCAGTGTATTTTTATTTTAGGGGTTTTTTTTAAGAATTCAGTTTTGAGAGGAAGGAAAAAAAATAATCCCTTTTTAGGAATTCATTGCAAAACTGTCAAGGCAGTTCTTGAATGGTAATCCTGTAGACTTTAAGACATTTGTAGGCTTGGCAGGATCCCTGTAGAACAACATTTTTAATCCAATATAGACTTAATTACCTTAATTGAGGACACAAGTAAAGCTATGTTAAATTTTTGGGAGCAGGTGCCCACTATCTCCTCTGCATAGAGGAATGACACCCTAAAAAGCACATTCTGCTGATAGGAAAAACACTTATTTCCTTAACCATCTCAGAAAAAATGTCAATTGTATTTTTTTAATCCATGAGAATTTTCATAATTCATTTATTGAAAGAAAAACGTTTATTTCACCTTACATTCATTAAACTGTTATTCCAAACTTTAACTACACATTCCCAATTGAGAAAACGGATCAATAAGTTCCTGATTTATTCTGTAGCAGTTCCTTGCAAATCTTACCGTTCCCAATTTAGCAAGATGGGTAAATGCCTATTCAGCTGCATGCAGGTTGTTTTCAATGGGTTAAAGGTGGGTAACATACTTAAATTCCTTGCTGATATGTGGCTATCCCGTGCAGTCTAATCAGTTTGATATCTTTAAGAAACACAGACTAGCTACATTTTAGAAGAGCATTGCTTGTATGGAAACCCAGTCTGTAGGGAGCATATGCATGTGTATGGGGATTTTTAGAATACTTACATATATGAGTGTAAACATGAAGTCTCTGCAGCATATAGACCTATGGTGACTTCAAAAAAAAAAAAAACCAAAAAAACAAAGCAACATGCTTTTAGTGGGTACAGGCTGGCCAATGTCAAGCATAAGGCTCCAGCTCATAGGGTTGTCAAGGGTCTCTTAGGGAAAAAGAGAGGAAAGGAGCAATTCGTTCCACCTATTGAGCTCCTACTTGGGCTGAATACCTGGGATTAGAGGCACTGCTTAAGTGGTCGGTGAGCCTAAAAGAGCGTGGGTGGGTAGGTCTCTGGCTGCAGCCCTTTCACTCACCTGGAGGGTGCGGGGTGTCCTGGGGCGGAGCAGCCCGGTGCCTCTGGCGGGGCTGGTGCCCCTGCAGGCGGCCAAAGGTGCGCAGCAGCTCCTCATGCTGGAGCTGGGGACGCCCTGCTTGCGCCCGGCCGCGGACGCGCGACTCCCCCAGCCACCCTTCAGCCTTACCGAGGAGTCTTGCGCTGCAGCTAGCAGTGCATAGTGCTGCTTTAAAAAAAAGAAAAAAACCATTTTTGAAGCGTTTTCTAGAATGTTTAAAAACCCAGCTAAGAAACAGTGCCCTAGGAAACCTTGGCTCGCTACCCAAGCATTTTTCGCTCATGTTTCGGTTTCAAAAATAGCTCTTGTTAAGGCTAATCTCAAGACAATAACGAAGTAACGATGATGATGATAAAAAGCCTCCACCTCCCTCAGAGATTGGGTAGAAGTTCACACCCTGATCTTTCTTTCAAAAGTAGCCTTTCCCCATCATAGCTTTTAAGGCAATTTGAATGTTATTAGTGACTAAAAAAAAGTCCTATCACTGTGGAACACCAAGCAGGAGTTATTTCCCTTATCATTTTAACACCAGAAAAATCCCAAACTGTAAATTTTGTTCTCTTCAGATATTTATCTTCAATACTGACAAAGCCGATACCAAGAGCCAGAGGCTTATGTCCCCAGATACGTGCTTTTCCAGTCCTCTCAGTCTCAGCAAGTTTTAGGGCTGAATGCCACCTTGATGGTGGTGGGCAAATTTTGTGGGGGGAAAGACCTTAAAACTACAATTTTTTTCCCTGATTTCAGACTTAGAGGGCATCCTGTTGCTGTTCCGTGTCAAGCTGAGGCCAGGGAGGCCTCCTCACCTTTGTCAATAACTCCATTCTTGATATTATTCCCAGGTCTTTGCCTTGCATATTAAAAACCAGTGATGTAGTATGCCTATGGTCTGGCATGGTTATATGCTCCCATGCTGATTTTTACGTTAATCCTTTGGTTTAACCATGTAGGTTTGCATTGATTATATAATAAGCTCTTCAGGTGAGAACGCTGAATCTAATTGCAGTCAACTATCACCACTTTAGTACTTAGTAAAGTTTGTTCTGACAAGTCCTCGGAACTTGCTATTCAAACAAAGCAGTTGTGCTTTCTTCTTATTAAAAATAAAACAATAAAAATGTCAGTAATTCCTTTTCCCTCTCAGGAAATGTTTAATGGACGTGGTTTGAAGTTTGTTGGGGTTTTTTTAATATCTTATGACATTTTTATGTGCCTGTTGAATAGAAAGCTGTAAACAAAAAACTTACATATAATGTTGCTGAAAGCCTTTGGTAACAACTTTATATTTTAAAAAAATTCCTTTATTATTTGAAAACTAAGCAAAAACGGAAATATTTTTCCAAAAGCTTTTATGCAGCTAAAAACTTTCCAGCAGACAGCATATAAGTATTCGTAATGCTGCTTGAAAAATTATTTTTTTGTTTAAGTAATGTTAACAATAGGAGTTCAATCAGCCCTGATTATTACCACAGTCATTAATTTTTGGAGGGCAGGCATACTCAGTGAAGAGAATATCTGAAACATGCTGCAATTTCTTCCCAAAACAAACTTATGCTTATCTGGTAAGGATACAAATTTTTAAAATTTTATTATAAAATAGTGCTGAATTAAACTGTTAATCTGAACTTTAAAAGTATTTGAAATCTGGGATGTTCATTGCTAACTGAGATAGAAAACCTAGTTGAAATCGATCACCTGGATTGTGTTGGGAGACTGCTGCTGATAATTTAAAAAAAAAAAAAAGGCAAGAAATTGCCCAACTGAACTAATACTGGCTCTGTGTACAATATCTTTTCATTCCTGACTAGTTAGATGATGTTTCTTTGCTGGAGCGATTATGCATTCATCTCCCCAGGGGACCATGTCCTCATGTAAGTGTTAACACACATTCCTCTCTAAAAGTTTTTGGGCATGTCCAGCTGAGGTCATGGTAATTAGAGATAGAAAAGACCCTTTGGATCACCATGTCTTTCCCCCTGCCAATGAATTCTGGTTTTTTAGGAGGTGTATTCACAATTGATTTAACAAGGCTTTGGAAAAGTGACTCAAGATGAGGCAAATGCTCTTCACTAGGGAGACTGTTCCACATCCAATAGACCATAAGAATAGTCTTTTTCTGATGTTTTCTTACATTTTCCTTTGCTGCAATTATTTTTTTTTTATCTGATAGGCACCTGAGAATCCCCAGGAACGATTCAACTTGGAGCTTGTCCATCATTAGCAACTTCCTACTTTATCATGTTGCAATTAGCTCACTCCCTGAGTAGACATTTGGTTCAGAGCTCAGCACATCATGTGGACTTTCTTAGCTTTTTATTACTCTGTTATTGAGCCACTGTCTTTCCTGGGAACTCTTAAGCTCTTCTGGGCTTCAAGTCAAGTTTGCTACATGTGAACAACAGCATGTCAAACAAAGTCAGACCTGCAAGTAAAGATTTGGGTTCGAGGGAGGTTTGGGTTGGGGGAGAAATGTTTTTTCTGAGGAGTTCTGCTGCTACTTATTCATAATACTGTCTCAGTTGAACTATAATTACTGGTCAACACTACCTCTCCCCAACACCTCTTTCGACTAGATTTAAAAGATTGATTATGAGCTCACTAAGTCTGGGCTTACATCATTGTCATTCCATGTGGTAAAGTCATAACTCTGTTGAAGTCAATAGCAGTTTTTATCCCTTTTCCCTGGAGTTAACTGGTACAAGTCAGATGTCAGCATTTCCCTTGCCACCACATGTCCTCTCTTGTATGTGCTAATGTATCTGTTTACCAAGAGAGGTTTTTCTTTCCCTGCCTTCTTCACTGGGTACGGGATGAGGGGAAAGCTTCGTGTTCTGTCATCTTTAAATAAATACCCTTGTATTTAAAAAAAAAAAAAGGGGGGGGGGGAGATTAAGATGTAATTGTTTTCAAAAGCTTGATGAGAAGGAGGCTGCTTTCTAGTTGTAAGTGGTGTTTAATACATAAACAAAAAGGATTGAGGGGTTTGTTTTTTAAAACCCCCATGTTCATAGCTGTCCCTGCTTTAGCAGGAGGTTGGGCTGGATGATCTCCTTAGGTTTCTTCCAACCTGGGTTAACCCATGCACCCACGAACCTGTCTTTGAGGTGACAATGGATAATCTAGATACGCTGCTTGAGGAAATCTCAGTAAAAAATGACTCAGTAGAAATTCATTGTCTGCTTCTCTCTTGCACAGCTGTGTTTTCACAAAGAGCCACAGGATTTTAGAATTAGTTTTTTTTAAATAATTCTCAGAATTTATCTCCATGTTTTCTTTGCTCTTTTCTGATATCAGACACTATAAGAGACCACAGTTTTGTCACTGGTAAGCTAAATCGCCTGCCAAGCTCTGCTTTACAGTCAAACTGTTGCTTTTACAGAGAAGATAAAAGCTAAAAAAAAAAAAAAAAAAAAAAAAATCACACAAAATCACAGCAACTTTCAAATAGCATACAGACAGCAGGGTGCCTTATAGACATCCATGCTTACACAGTCACCTTTTGAAATACCAGCAATTATACTGCATGAGGCACTATTGCTACTCATGTGCCAGCTGTCACTTTTTAAAAGATGACTATTAGTTATATTTCCTCCCTGTGAGGCACCATGAAGTTGCCTAGCATTTTGAGCAAGCAAGCATGTTTTTTAAAACACACATCCCTTAAAAAACAAAACAAAACAAAACCAAAACCACAAACAAACAAAAAACCCCCAAAACACACAACCAAACAACTTGGCATCTTTAAATGGCATAGGATATTCATGGTGTAAATAAAAGCTCACTTTCTGTTGCAGGCGAGGGCTGCTGTCTGTTCTGCCACTGGAAGAGTACCGTGAATATGTACGAGACACAGGAGATCGTAAGGGAAGAAAGCAAAGGCAAGTTGTGGAATAAAAAGTAAGTCTATGTCACCGGCTCCAGTGTTAAACTATTTTTGTATCCATTACACAGAGTTCTGAATCCGGTCCCTAAACCACTGCGGTTTTTTTTTAAGCACTTCTTAAAATTTCTAATAAGAAATGCTCTTTTAGGTTCATTGAACTCTTTCACACAAAGAGAAAGAAAAGAATTGAAAAGCTGACTCAAAGCTGTGAAGTAACGTTGTGCTTTCTAGATGCCTCTTCGTCCTCATGTTGGTCTCACCATGTACTCATAGAAATTGGGAATGTGGAGACAGATTTAGCAAAAGGGTTTGGTTTGCAAGAACTTCCAAATCTCTCTCCGTTATACTGCTTTCTTACTCTGTGGTTGACATTAAAGAAAGAAATGGAGAAACTGAATGGCATAGGCAGAAAGAGAGTGCTATTCTTGGGTGGAGGGGGAGGGGGAACAAAACCAACCAAACAAAAGACCTTTCCAAAATATCAACCAAGGCCTTACATTGTTATCCATTTCTTCTGCTTGCTAAGTGTGTACCAGCAAGCCAACTCAACAGAAAATGAACAGGACCTACTCTCATAAGGGTCATTGCCAGAAGGGACAGAACGTAGACGTGATCTTTCACCACCTGTACTTCAGCCGTAGAGGACCCTTGCGCTAACTAGCTGGCACAGCGATAGCATCCTGCCTCCTGTACCACCTTTCCCTGTGCTACACGGCCTTGCAATGGCTGGATGCCTCATGTGAGGACAGACTGAACCAGAGTCTGGATCCATTAAATAAATGGTACTCGTGCAATAACGTACTCTTGCCACTGTTCGTTGAGAAGCAAAAGAAGCCTGAAATGGGAGTATCTGCTGTTCGGGCCTTTCTCAGGAGCTCTGTGTTGTGCAAGCCTAATGTTAAGCAATTTCTTGTGTCTGTCATTTCATTACAAGCATTTTCAGAGCACAGGAATGAAATGGCTAGCAAAAAGTCTCCAGTGCAAAACTGATCTATGCCACTCATTTTTCATTGCGGTAAGAATTTGATACAGTGACAGATGAATTGTATTAGAAATCATTCTCAGTGAGTAGCACTCATTTCTTTCCAGTTTTAACAAAATGCAAACTGTTCTGTGCTCTAAAAGAAACACAAAAGGTTGCTTGGGACAGGCAAACTAGGTGTTTCTCTCACACTGAGTCAAATGAAATATGGTTGATATTTACCACTGTAACTTGGTTCTGAATGTCCTTTGTGTCTCCAGCTGCCCAGTTTAAATACCTACAGCTTTTATTAGTATGAAAGTCAGGGAGGGAATTTAAAAAGTAGGTATTATAAAAGGAGTATTTAAATTTGGCTTTATTAAGAATAAATAATTTTTTTCTTTTAACTTCTGAACTGTTAAATTCCAGGTACAAGTCACCATATGGTTTGATACCTACTGCTCTAAAATGATATTGCTGCTTATTTGCATTTGAGGAAGAAAAGTCTTCATTGTTATGGGTGAGTAGTCACAGGAAAACTTGAATTAAATCAAAGTTAATCAATGCTATGCTTAAAAATACATTACCTGGGAAAACAAAACAGATGCCTGAGAAGAGAAATACTAACTACCATTCTGTTTCTGAAGTAAGTTAGTTCTTGCACAAATCCTTTGAGGAATCCAGAACAGATTGTCCCCCTTATTTTTTGAGAAAGAACAAAAATTGTCCATTTGCTCTATCAGATCTAACCTCTGATCTCTTATCAGAGAATTGCCTACATCTTTTTCCTTAATGGTTTTTTGGGGGATTCCAAGAATAGTTGTCTCCAAGGTCTTGGCTTCATTTGTTCTGAGATCTAGAAAACTCTGGTTTTGCCACTATATTTCAAACCCCTTTAATTCTTGAGAAAAGAATAAATCTTACAGTTTAATTAAACTGAATGTGATTTTCCTGTGGTTGCATTTATGGAAAAGAAGGTAACCACCCCACCACAGGCACAAAATATTTTGCTAACAATAGACCTGTGTGGCCCATGAATAAACCTTGTGTTAAAAGGGTTTTGATGGAGGGATGACTGCTGGATTGGAGGATAGCTGGCATCCTTTTCTCTCAAGCTAAAGAGCTCAAGAGCAGCTACTTAAGGCTCCTCTATATGGAGAAGCTGTTGACGAATAAACTAGTGGGGGAAGTTAAAGAACGAAAGCTGGTCTCTGGGAAGAGGCTATTGTTCCAGGGAGACGCCAGTACTCTCTGCCCAGCACCTTTGGGTCACCTGGTTTGATTCCCTTCCAGAGATGCTCAAGGGCTTTAACAACTGTCCTCTGTCACCTGAGCACCTAACCACGCGTGTAGTCTTAGCCTGCCACTCAACTGAGGTCAAACGTGGGCTTACGCATCCTTGACTGTGCAAGCATGAGAGCTGATTGCGGGATATGTACCAGACTGCTTTTACGGAGGACAGTGCTGCGTTGCAAGCCCTTACTTCTTTTGCTGTGAATCATGGTGGCAGCTTGGTTTAGGCTCCACTGTTCTAGAGTCACTTAATTATAAGAAAATCTGATTTTTCATAAATAGAGCACAAAAGGCAGACAAAGAGATTCTCCTCTTCATTTTGCTTCTGAGAAAAGCACAGGACTTAATGGGTCGCTGGGCAGATACAAACAAAAAGAATGCCAGCTGAAGTATTCTTAATTTCAACGTGGCATTTAAAGACAGTGAAAAGCAGAGTGGGGTAGCAAACTAACACTTATCAGTAAGCTGAATCTCTAAGAGGCAAAACTAAACTGAACCAAGCAAGGCTTAAATAGGTAAGACTATCCATATAAGAGTTTTCCAGGTATTTAATTAAACCAATTAATAAGCCATTTTAAGCTAACCTGTTGCAAATGTTGAATATCAGCATTCATTGCAGTGATCCAAAATAACTACCTCATGCTCATTCCCAAGAACAAAAAAATGACAGGCTGAACATAAACGCAAAATGGACTCGCTCAATGACACAGTCCAAGATGGGTGAAATGTAAATAAGAAAACAGCCGTATGGAGTGGTGTATCAGGTAATAATCACTTTATGTAGATTATCAGACATAACATTTTTTACTAGTAAAAGATAAAAGGACTGTTAAATTGCAGGGGCCAAAATTTTGATGTAGTTTACACATGACTAGTGCCCGTGCAACTAAGAACAGAATTTGTTCCACAATTTCAGTCTTCTGCGTGCACTTTTATTTCAAAATACCTGATCGCAAGCATGTGTGATGAAGCTGTTTGTTTCTTTAGAGTCTGGAAGAGAGTGAAAGAGAAAGAACGTCCAAATCTCTTTTTATCTCTCATTATTGTTTTGGCACAGGAAGAACTCTCAATCAATTATGGTATTTGAATCCACTGGCTAAGAGCAGCCTGGCTTGAGGTTGAACTCAATGCAGCGCAGCTACAAACAATACGCTTTGTCCATTCAAATGGTGTCTCTGCTGTAACATCACTTACTGCCACGTCGTTGCCGAGGCACACCCATGTCGCCCCTGTCAAAATGTCAGTTTAGATCGGTACAGCGATAGGACTTATAATTCAGCTGTCTACATGATGCAGGGTCACTGCTCCCAACAAAGCAACAATAAACTGCTCCACGCGGGTAAGCTGGCAGTAGCGCTTGGGAGAAGGGAGGGCAGGAGAGGAAGGTGAGTGTGTGTGAATAAAACAAATAGGGAGCCATAATTGCAACAAATGTGCTTAGCTTGATTACTTGATAACCTCAGTTTTCAGCTAAGTATGACCATGTGAACTTTGTGGCCAAAGCTTTACTGAAACAATAGATATAGATGTGTAACCTTTACTAATTAAAACCATAATAATAGCATGTGACTGGACAGGAATGCATAGTTGAGTGGATGACCAAAGTTAAAGCCCAGTGGAAACTTTGTTTTGCATGCATTGGTCCAAAGCCCAGTAAAGGGAATGAAAGTAAAGGGAACAAAAGGAATGAAATGAGGGTCTTGTGCCAGGAGCCAGAAGACCCAGATCCTCTTCTGATAAGTCTGGAGCATTCTGGCCAGGGCTCTTAGCTTCATGTGTTTTAAAAGTAGCTTTTGGTTTATGTGCTTTTCTACTTGATGGTAATCCAGTATGAGATCCCTACGACCTGGCCATCAAAAGTGCTGTCAGGCAACCATTTCCCCTGACTTCTGTCGTGCTGAACCATACTGAAAATCCAGTCTAGATGCATTTTCACGTGTACCCATCCAGAAGCAGTGGATCTCATGGATTACCTGGGTCTTGTCTTCTCAAGACTCAGTTTCCCTGCTTGTAAATGTGGTATTAAAGTATTGATCCTATTTTTAGGCTTAATTAATATTTGGGGATATTTAGATTTTCTTAGATGAAAGAACCACAATACAGAGTTACATTACGCCAGGTCAGCAACTCCAGACTTAAACTGACATGATCCCACTAATTTCAGATAGACCTATGCTGACACCTAACTGAAGTTCCTATCCAAAACACCTGGAGATCTGTTCAGCCAAAAGATTGTTTAATATCCTCTTAAGAGGAAGGTCAATCTGCTGAAACAGAATTTCTGATTATTATCCTCTGACATTCACTCTTGCTTAAAGCTACAAGGAAGCCGTGGCCCTGGCATACCAAAAACTCCATTAATATATAGCAAACTATGGTCCTTTTACTGAATAACTCTTCATTATCTAGAGTTAATAATGTTTTATAAAGTTTCCATGTCTGCCTCGGAGCAGAAGTTTGGAACAGGAGAACGAAGAGGAACAATGCTTCTAGGAGGTCCTGAGGGGAAGGAGGAGGGAAACTTTGAGAGGTAATATGGCTTTTTGTACAGGGTGGGTGATTGGCGTCTGCTAGGGAGTCACGTCTGGGATGAAGGAGGAGGAAAGGAGAGACAAAAGAGGTAGGACGGCTTCCGTTAACTCAGTCTAAGACAGGCATGGAAAGTTTGAATGACAGGAGAGAAGAGAGGTGGTCTTAATGTTTCCAACCCCTCCAGGGAACAAGGGGATGCCCTGGAGTAGAAATTGAGAACCAGTTACAAAGGCAAAACGTGGATTCAAATTTAAGTGATTTCTTCAATATTTGGCTTTTAGAAATGCTTTCATGAGTGGGCAGAGGGATAGATTGGGTGATAGAGGTTGAAGTGGTGGCAGTGGCCTGTCCTTGGACATCAGCAGCCTTGTCACGGAAGAAATGGTGACGTTTCTCCTGTAGGAAGGCTGGGGGAATAGAATGGAGAAGAACAAAGTGGGGCAGCTGGAAGCAGATTGTAATACTAATTGGTGATTATTCTGTGTTATATGAAATGTCATACATTTTGAGGTCTAGTAAGCTAAAGGGAATTTAAGCAGGGCGTACGCTGGTATGCATATGAGGGGAAAACAGATGGAGAGGTTTGAGAACAGGACAAAGCTTTTTAGGAGTGTGAGGATCAGAAAAAGATAAAAACAGCAGTCATCCTTGGGGTGGCGGTACCCATCAAATTGTAAGGCAAAGGCCACTCAGATGTATTCTTGTGGCGTGGAACTGGAGCATCACCTGAGATGTCAGAGGCTTAGTGGCAGGGAACTGTTATGGAAATCAGCTTATGGATAGAAAATATTAAAAAAAAAAAAGACAAAAAAATAATCAGCTCTGCTGCAAAGAGAGGATTTCTCCCAGGCAGAAATGAAGGCCAGTGCTCGCACAGGGAAATGCTGTGCAAAATCAATATAAAGTATGTGCAGAAATAAAAACTGTATGCAAGCACAGTGAGGCATTATGGCAGACTGATAGCTGCGCTGCATTTCAGACTTTAAAATCTGAAATAACAGAATCTTCCTAAAGCGCAGGGCATAAATGGCACCTACTAAATTTCTTTCGTGAGCAAGTGCAAGCCAGGTGAAGAACTGCATCCTTCGCGTTACATTTTCTCTCCCCTTCAGCAGTCGCTGCTGGTGGAGCATACCTGAGGCGCACAGATCTGCTCCCCACCGGATGGGTGAGCTGTTGTTTCTCAAAGCTGCATGCCAAACCAGGAGTCACGTTGCTTTGGCAGCAATGGAGCAAGCCATTCTCCTTCCACCCCACCCCGCTGACTCCATCCTCTCCTCCCACAGGAATACCCTCACCAGGTGTTGTGGTTTAACCTGGCAGGCAGCTAAACACCACCCAGCCATTTGCTCACTTCCCCCAGTGGGATGGGGGAGAGAAGCAGGAAAAAAAAAAAAGGCAAAACTCATGGGTTGAGATAAAGACAATTTAATAGAACAGGAAAGGAAGGGGAAATAATAATAATGATAAAAGGATATACAAAACAAGTGATGCACAGTGCAATTGCTCACCACCTGCTGACCAATGCTCGGCCAGTTCCCAAGTAGCAGACCCCTGGCCAGCTTTTCCCTCAGCTGTATATGCTGAGCATGACGTCCTATGGTATGGGATATCCCTTTGGTCAGTTGGGGTCAGCTGTCCCAGCCGTGTCCCCTCCCAGCTTCTTGTGCACCCACAGCCTCCTCGCTGGTGGGGTGGGGTGAGGAGCAGAAAAGGCCTTGACTCTGTGTGAGCACTGCTCAGCGGTAACAAAAACATCCCTGTATTAACAGGATTCTCATCCTAAATCCAAAACGCAGCACTATACCAGCTACTAGAAAGAAAATTAACTATCCCAGCCAAAGCCAGGACACCGGGGAAGCATGCACGGGCTGTTTAGTGAAGGGGTCAAATCCATTTGGATGAAATTCCAGGGCTGCAGGGATAACAATGGCAGGAAGCAAGGTCCTTGAGCTGGCCCACACTGCCTGCCTGTAGCAGCACGTTGTTGAAAGAAATGGCCTGCTGCCGGCCGCCCCGTGCTGCCCGCCCTTGGAAAGCCCTGGCTGCTCCCAGCACCGCGGAGAACCGAAAGCTCACCGCAAGCGGAGTTGAACAGCAGGAACTCCTCAGTTAATTACGAAATTATTCTATGACTGTACTGCTTGCCCAAACCTAAATCTCCGCTTTTTCACCCTTTGGAAGTTTTAGGTGTTTTGTGGGATTGCCGGTTAGCAAGCGGTGAATTCCCCTTTGCCCGTTGCTTCTTTCCCAGAGGAAGGAAGCATATAAACCCCAGTGTGAGCGTGCTTTGCATTACAAGCCCAGGTCTCAGATACTTTCAGTCTGTCTGAGGGAAATAATCCTTTACGGATTGCTCCTCAAAGCATATGAAGCAATACACAAATAAGATACAGCGCACAGGTTTCACGAGCTTGTTACTGGTGTTTGATACAACGGTTTATTTTTCATTCCTTCAGCTACTTTTTTTTTCTGCTTCGTTGAAACTCCCCATCAGTTAAGGTAGGTGTGCAAACAGGCCAAACCCAAGGCACGAGGCTGCATCTGGCATTTGCTACAGCAATGCCAGTGCTGTAGCCTGGGAGATGTTTCTCTATCTGGCTCTGACCCTGAGACGAGGAGGAGGAGGAGGAGGAACTGGAGGGCTAGTCCAAGTTAGAAAGAGCATAAGCACATTTTTTCATTTCCAACATGCCATGCAGTGCTCTGATTGCCTGATAGCAACTGTATGGGAAAATTCCGTCTTATCAATTTGTTAAAAATGCCTTTCTCATTGGGGAATAGGAGACGGCACTCACATGCACAGAGAACGCAGAAGTGCTTTGTGAGTGCTCTGATAATTGGGAAACTCCAAACCCCAGTAACTAAGCAAAACAAACCAGAAACTCCTAAAAGGCACCACCACCACTAAAAGGAAATGCATTTTTTCTGTCAGCGTAATGACCAGATCAACCTCATTTCCACTGTGACTGTTTCTGGGTTTTGGGTTTTTTTTTCCAGCTGATGACAAGAGCACGCTGGTGGAACAACATCCCGCACCATTTCCTCCAGGCCGTTTCCTTTTTCTTCAGCTGTGGAAGCAGCTTGCACCGTGTGGACTCAGGTGGTCAGACCTGGACCCGTGTGCTTGTTTCTCTAGACGTATAGATGCCGGCTCCCCCGAGGAGGAAGTCGCTGCAGCTGTACGTTCAGTGGAACATACTTTTACGATGAGCTTATAGACATACCACCAGGGACAGAGCTTGGGGGATGCATCTGAATGGCACAGGCTTTGCCTGCAGACTGTGCTTTACATTGGTAATGGTTTTTCTCCCTTATAAGGGATTGTGATATTTAAAGAGAGCATAACTGAGTCCCTCCCACAGTCTGGTCTTGCTGGCCACTTGGGGCTTGGGGGTTTTCTCTTCCCCCCCCCATTTCTCTACTATTCTCCTGTGACCTTCTAACACTGCAGATCATTTATCAAATAGCCAGTAACGGCTAAACAGAGGCCCCATTATAGCAGGCATTTGCAACATTTTGTTACCAATAAATATGCTTTGGTTAGTAAATATGTTGTAATTGGATGGCATTACATGGAAACATGAGCTTCAGTATTTGCCAGAATTTCAAACCGGACTCAAAAAAAAAAAAAATTAGTTTTCATCTGAAATGGTTGAGGTGACTTTTCTTAGCCCATTTTGGTTTTCCTACACCTTTGATTCAGAACTTAGATCAAAGTTCAGCTCTAAATTTGTGTCAGGATCTAGAACTGAGATTTGAGGTGACTAAGTAGACTGATGACTAGAAGTGGAAATGTGGAAGAGAACTTGAAAGTCAAACTTTCACACAGTGTACAGTGTGCATGTGGATTTGTCCTTTCTTTCAGGGCTTTCTTTATCGGTAAGATAAATGTATTACAGATGGAAGATAAAGGATCTTTATTTTATATCAGAAAATGTACGCACAGACAACAGCAATACGAAGTTCCAGTGGTTGACCAAGTTGCCTTCTGCTGTGGCTGGGACTATCAATAGCAGGAAAGCGAAGCTGATCCTTCACTGGTATTTTTTGAACTACAAGTAGGAAATAAACTCAGTAACTAAGGAGGTGCTTTGGAACAGCTCCCTTTTTTTTCCTGTATGCTTTTCTGCAAAGTTTTGAATTCAGTACAGACCGCCCATAAGCCACAGGCTATGTATATTTAGCTGTGTGCCTGTGATCCCTATGATTTCCAGATATTTCATCTTCAAATAACTTTCTTCCCCAACCAGGAGGGGTAGCCATTTTATGTTCCCTCACGAATTCAGACTGATGTTTGTGTCTTAAGAACCAACACTGGCAAAGTTGTCGTAAAAGTTGAAGAAAGGGGAAAAAAGCTAAAAGAGAAAACTACTTCATCCTTCTGTATCTTTTTCCCTCTTTGCAACTCATTTTCTTTCTAAAATCAGAGCCACCTAAAAGCATCATTTAAGGTGCAAGTGCACAACTACCCTGCTCAAGAATAATGCGCGAGTCTTAATGATATGAGCACAGAGACAGAGTAGTACTCAAATATTTGTGGTTTGTTTTCACCTACACAACAATATAAAAACAGCTGCTTAACTTAAACACTTCACTACCTTTTAATACAGACTCTTCCTCATAATGTTTTTATTCTCTTCCATCCCTTACCACTTTCTTATTCCTACTCCACCCACTTCCAGGGTTTCTACATGCTTTTCAAGTTCTGCTCCTTTTTGGTTTATTTGTGCTGTACACCATCCATAAAGTCATCTCTGGAACTTATAAGTACTTTTGCAAAGACAACAGGGGGAAGGCAGTTGCACATCGTATTATTTTTGGCTAGATCCTCCAGGAACAATGGCTATTGTGTGGCAGCTGGCAACAAGGAGGCTGCTTCAGCTATGTGATGGTTCAGAGCCTGGGGCTTGCTCCTCAAAAGGTTGTGAGCCATTTTAAGGTATGTGGGATTCAAGGTCAAAACTATTTGGCAACATCTGTTTTAAAAGGGGAGGGGAAAAAAAAAAAAGGCACAACAACCCCAAACCCTGAGACTCTGGATAAAAATAACGTGCTCCGTTAACTTTTGTTTCTTTCCGCTTGCACGTGATTGTTACATGAGCAACTTTTTGTTTATTCTCCCTGTGATTTTGACTTAATAACACAGTGTTGGTCGCTTGTGAGATGACGCAGCAGGACAGAACATGGGTTTTCTTTTGGGCTGGGACTGCTTTGGACTCCCAGGTGTGCAAGTGAAACCAATGCCTGCGCCAAAAATCTCCACCGGTGCTTGAGCAGCAAACGCTGGCGCACCTGTGGCAAATTCAGGCGGTGTGCCTTGTACTGAAATATTAATTACCAGCGCTTATACTGGCGAAGCGGCCGCCGGTTGCAGCATCCCGGACCGTGGTAGTTAATGTTGAAATAACCCAAAACTCCAGCTTTTTCCACAGCTGCGTATAACGCTGCAACGACCTGCACGGGGGGTGGGGGGACACGGGGGGGACACACGCAGCGTTCCGGAGTGAGACACGGCCCCTCTTGGCGCCCGGGGGCGGGCGGGCACCCGCGGGGGGGGGTTCCCGGCAGCTCCCACGCCCGTGTGCGCGCCGCTCCGCGGGGGCGCGGGCAGGCGGCGGTGCCGGCGCGCCCCACCAGGTGGCGCTGTGGCGCCTCGGCAGCCGCGCGGCCGCCCCGCCCCCGGGGGCTGGAGCTGGCCCGAGCAGGCGACATGTCCCGACCTTCGATAGGACCAAGGTGCGAGAGTTTGGGCCCTCTTCCTTGGGGGGGGCAGCAATACCCCCCTTTAAAGTGTGTTTCTTCCCTCTCGGAGGCGCGCTTCCAGAATCCTCCTTCTCTCTGTCAGTGTCTAGAAAAGCCTGATGGAAACAAACGCTTAAGCATGGAGCTCCTTGTCTTTTATATATATATATATATATATATATGTATATATATATACATGTGTCCTCATTTCCCCCTTTGGTCCTTGGGCACGCCGAACCCTGCTGCGGCACTGCCATGGTGTACGTGGCTGTCACTTAACCGCAGCCTGTGCGAGTGCTGGCTGGGGAGCTGAGGCTGTTCCCATGATTTTGGGAGTTCCCGCTGGTGGGCCAAGGCCAGGAGAGGTGATTTGTGGGCCCGGAGAAGAACAGCCCGAGTCCTTGCAAGCCTCTGGGTGAGAGCTCCGTCCGCGAGGCAGGGAGGTGTGCTGCCCACGCAATTGCCCTGCCATGGGAACGGTCACCTCCGAGCCTGGGGACAGTCACCTCGGCAGCACGCAGTTTGTAAACTGGGGGCCTGAACTCTTCACGGATGGACCCTTTCCCTGCGTGCCCGTACAGTGCAGCGTGCCTGTGTGCTGTGCCAGAGCTGGGGGTGCTGCTACCAGAGCTCTGCTACCAGAGCTTTTGATCCTGATGTGGAAGAAAAGCAGCAGAAGGAAAAAACGTGTTTCCAGACACAGGCAGAAGTGGCGGCGTGTTGTAGCACACGAATGTTTACTAAACTAAGTGACAAACGTGGCTTTCACCTGCCAGCCGGCGATGGCATCATTGCTAGGTGGTTCCATGCCACTTGAATGAACAGCTCAAAACGAAAAGCAGGTATGTGTTGGTATATGTAGGTTTCCAGGTCTTCTCCTTGAGGAACATAGTCCTTGCTGACAGTGAAACCAGATCGTCCTGCGTACTCGGAGGAGGTAGTTCTGTTTGTCTCAGGTGTAGAAAAAAAGCGTTATTTTCTTATATATGTGCTGCTCTCCAGGTAGTGAGGGAAATTACCCTCGCAAGGTGAAAGGAACTTGAAGGTTTGCTTAAATATTTTGAGAGTGCTTGATAGAAGGTGGCATTTGAACCACCAAGTATTATTACTCGATTTTATAGCTCACAACTATTAGTGGGCCATATCCTAGAGGTTTTACTCTAACCCATGTTTTAAACACCAATGTCTGGAAGTTAAACTAAAGTGTGTTGACATCAAACATCTCCGGCATTTGGGTTGCTTTTCAGAAACATTGAACTCCTTGCAGGGTAGGGCCTCTGGAGACTTTAAAAAGGCAAAAATTTCACTTTGAAGCTTTCGACCACTTGCTACAAGGTCTGGCCTGTTGTAATTGTATTTGGTTTTTACCTGCTGTTTTTTCCAAATGGTTAATTCAATCACAAACAGCTCTTGGCCGTAAGCAGTAGCTTTAGTTCAAGAGCAGAACTTGGTGTCGGGGTTATTCATATGACTCTACACAGCCCATAACCTCTTCCTCTGAGGTAACCAGATAATCAGTAAGGTTAAATACTAACTAAATACTAAAAAATTATTTTGAACCCAGATACGAATGCTATGATTTTTTCCAATATTTACTGAATAACTTGCCTGGGAAATAGGTCTTAGTTTGGCTCTCATGGTTGATTCTAAGCCTCCTCTTACCACTACCCCTGAGACTCTCTGGTTAATTTTGTGGCACAAAATATTTAATTTTGTGCTCTGCCAAGTGACTACAAGGTCACAAATTGAATTTCAGCCTCCCTGGGCAACTATTTTAGACACTTTGGTAGAATGTAAATGCATATTTTCTGCATGCCAGATCCCGGCCCCATATCCATCAAAGTAAATCTTCAGTAGTTCCACCGAGGGCTTGGAACAATCCTAAGTTATGTTATTGAGGTCAGATTGTGACCCTGAAACTCTGGCAGAGATCCAAACCAAGAAATTTGTGTGGGAATTTGGGGAGGCAATAAATTAGCACTTGCCTATGCTTTTTGTGGGAGTAAACTGTTACAAAGGTGTGAGCTAAGATGAAAGCTCCTAATCGTGGTGGATATTGCTTTCCAGCTGTTTCTGCTGGAAATAGCTCTCTGTGTGCATGGGATGGGTCCTTATTTTCTGATGGTGCTCTCTCTCAAATAACAACCAATTTTACTTTTATTTCCCCGGACTGTCCCCATCCCCCTCACTCCCTCCAAAGAAAAATCGCTTAATCTTGTGAAAAGAAAGTCCAGGGGTAGGTTCTCGTTTGGGGTTCTCTGCTCTGGTGAATTTAAACCTTCATTTTCTCCCTACCAAACAAAAGCGGCAGGTCTAAATAGTATTAGGTAATTGTGGTTGTCATACTGCGCGTTGTACTGCGGAAAGAATTAATTGCTGGTTTTTTGCCCCAGGGTTTAAGCAGCGGTCCCTTGGTCTGACTGGGAGCATGTCATTTTCCTCCCGACTGAGACTGCGTACCGTCGAGCAGCATGAAAGGATTCCTGTACAGCTGCACGGGGTGAGTGGGCGGGCGTCTCATTCAGTAATAACATCTAATTTATACAGCCATGAAAATCGACAGCTATAAATAAACAGTTCTGACTGACGTTGCATACTTACTCAAAATAAAATGAGAGAAACAGACTGGAAAGAGAAATCTAGTGTAAATGTCATAAAGGCCAGATCCTTACTCAGTGTACTCAGCCTTTCTGAAATCACAGGGAAGGCGTGGGTTCGTGATCCACGATGTATGCTTTCCTCCTTACGGGGCTTCGTGCGCATCAGAGAAAGGAGCAAAGCAAACCCGAGATCCCAGCGGCTGTGTTTTGGGGACAGGCGTTCCTGACCGCTTTCCCGAAGCGCGTGCCTCGGACCCAGCCTCTCCGTGCAGGACGTAGCAGCGCGCAGGGCCTCTTCTGAGCCCTTTTCAAAGAAAGAAACAACCCCCGCCATGATTCTCCTCTCCTGCTGCACCCCTGTAGTCCAGCAGGAAAACCACCACGCCAGATCCCAAAGGAAAATCTCGGCGTCAGCAGGAGCCAAGGGCGAGATCTGCCGTCCATCTCCTGGCTGGATGTGGAAAAAAGTGCCCCTCCATGTCATGGCCCAGGCTTTGTTTTGAGTTTCTGACATTTAAACTGCTTGTACTGGACTGTTAGGGGGGAAAAGAAAAAGAAAAACAAACAAACAAAACCCCTCCAAAACCCCCACCCCAACAAACCTGTACAGGGAGTCTCCTAAACTTTCTCCTCTTCCTTCATTCCCTTCGTGAAAGGAATGCCTCTCTGAAATACTTCCTTTAACCAGCATCTTTCAGCTGAATTCTTTCCATGTTCTCCTTTAGCTTCAACAGAAAATGGGGGGGGGGGGGGGGGGGGCCTGTGTGTGTGTAATTGCTTACATTCCCCTTGCGAAGTTAGCTGGAGCAAGTTATCTGGATAAGCTGGGAATCATCGCACGCGCGCACGTCTTTCCTTGAGTTCACTTAGTTTACAGGCTAGCCCTAGTATGTTAACTTCCCAGACTAGAATTTTATCAGGTGCTTAACATGTGAGAAGAACAATCTTATGCATACACATTATTTTTTTTATTGCTCACAGGCAGCTTACAATGTGTTTCGTTTTTACTAAGCTCCAGCAGCATTTGAAAGATGAAAATAACACCCCGGTGAACTGTGTGCACAGTAGCTCTAAGCTAGGGGTTTTGGCAATGAAGATGGAGTTAGACATTTAAGTACTGCAACTAGTTTCAAATCCTCATTTAAATGCAAGGCTAATAACAGAGATCTTTCTTTTTCATGTTGACCATTTAGGAACACTTATGCTACTGTCGGTTTTGCCTGTTTATTGGAGTTTGCAAAGCAGATCTCCAGTGTTTTAGATGTTAACAAGATGTTGAGGCTAATAACAGAAATCAACTATATTGAGCAAGATTAGTAAACATGTGAATGGAGTGTAATTATATGGCAGGCGGCTTTATGTTAAACAGTGCTTTAAATTAACATGCTTTCTGTCACAGCAATCATACAGTCTGTATAATTAGGTTACTTTTGCTGCAAGATTAACTGAAACCAAGAAAAAGGAAGAAAGTGTTGCATTCAGATTTCCTGTTAAAGTGGAGGGGAGATATTATGCATATTAATATTCCAGAATGTTTCTCATTAGAAGAACTTGGCTTCATGGTGAACTTTCTGAGCAGACATTCCTAATTACAGTCCTTGTTAGCCCAATTTGTTATCTAGCTAGCTTGGAAGTCACAGCACTGTAAAAATTACCCCCCCCCCCCTTAATTTTTTCCAGACTTGATGAAGGGTAATCCAAACAAGAGCTGGCTTGCATTCACAGGTCTTTCACAGAGTGGTGCCAAGCTCATGAGGGAGTTCGTTTACCAGTGACGAGTTTTAACCATGGACACATCCTCACATACATTGTGCAAGAGATGAGAAATCTGTGTAAAGAGATGAACGAACGCAATTTTCTTACTCATAGCAGTTGCAGAGTTATCATGTAAGAGGCAAACATTTCATATTTTCCACCAGTTTTCCATATGTCTGATGGCATAATGGCTTCACCAGAAGCTGCAATGCATTGGAGAAAGGATTTATCACAGCTGCATTTATTTTCCTCTACTTCATGGCTTCAGCATTCATTTGGCTTGAAGAAGGATTCACTTGCCTTTCCGCCTGTAGTCCAGTATTACTATTGAATCTCCTGTTTGGAGGCAGAGGAAAACAGATTATTGGAAAAAAAGGCACAACAGAGAAGTTCCTCTCACAGATCAAGCACGCTGCTGGGAAGAGGATGTGAACCTGGACCCAGCCTCCCAACGTCCTGGGGAACTGAACCCGTCTGGGAGTGGGAGCTACGAGTGCCTGGCTTGGACCAGCTGCTAATGCCGAAGTGCTGCAGAAGTCGAATGAGCCTGGGACGTCCCTAGCAAGTAAGGGATTACTCGACTACTGAGGAATGGTTTGAAATCTACCATGGGCCACATCTCTTGGCAAATAATGGTGCTTTGCTAGTGGGGAACAAGTGTCTGCCGCCAAACAAGCCTAGCTTGGTGCAAGAATATGTGAAAAGCTTTAAAAATAAAGCTCATCTGAAAAGGCAGCAGCTGATTAATCCTGCAGCTAAGATATCTGGAGCATCCTCACATGTCTGGCCAGGATGGCAGAGGACCTACCAAAGACCTATAGCTTTCTGAAGCACCAGCTAGAGACCAGATGTGCTACCGTGGGGCATCAAATGTGGCAATAACGAAACATTTGGGTACCCTTATCTAAAGCACTGTTTCAGCCTCTCTTCTTCCCTGTTGATGATCATATACTCACAGGGAACCTTCTTTTAAAGGTGCTTTCCTTGTCCATAGACTTCAGAGGCTCTGAAACACTAATTGCTGTATTTTCTTTATCTCCAGCCTGCACGGCATTTGGCAATTGACCTGATACGGAACAAAATCCTGGCATTTCTTCCTTCCCAAATGATCCCGTAAGTATTTTGTACTGACCAAATAGACATTTTAAAGATGAGGGAGAAAAAACTCCACCAAAAAAAAAAGACTAGCCTCTTAGGCTAGGGGCAGCGTATTAGCAAGCACCTGTTACCGTCTGGCCTCCACGGATGAAGTCGTAAGCCCTGGGTTGCCAGAGCTTCCGATCCGGTCTCCCTCCAGTGGATCATCAGATAAACTTGTCAGCAAGAGTAGGGCATGTGACAGATGGTGCAGGTCTCCTTTAAATAGCTAGCCTCCTCTACCCGGGGGGTAAACTGCAGCTTGGGGGAGTGACAAATATGAAGGATATAAATATGCCATGACAGGTTTGTGGCACAACTAGGATGAATGGATGAGGCAAAAGTAAATATTCGTATTTAGTTTGCAAACTCTGGGCTGTAAACCCTCTTAAATTTGAGTTCCATTCGTCACTGGCAATATAGTGAAACTGTAGATATAAACCTTATTTGTTCACTGAAAGAAATAGATTGGACTGGACTCTTACTCTTTGTTTTTAAAGGCATGATAGAACAAATGAAGGTATCTTCTGGAAAGGAGGTTCAGTTTAAAAATCCCTCCTGGACACTGTAATAACGAAGGGTGGAACCTGTGACCAGATTGATAACTACCTGCAGAACACGATCATTTTAACATTCGTACAAAAACTGCCGTTCATAAGCCTGTACCAGTTCAATGGTAGAATGACTTCATACCCCACACAGTTGCCCTTTGCATCCCTTTATTTGCCACTCGGGTTTCTGTAATCTCAACAGCTGCTCTGAAGAATGAGAGCATCAAAAATTCAATCGTATTATAGTATTGCTTTGTATTGCACAGATTCATGTGCTGTCACATAGGCTGGGTTTCTCAATAGCTGACTACAGGGTATTAAGGGAGTTTGGTTTCACAAGCACATAAATACAAAAATAAAACCCAGGGAAAACAGTTCTTAAAACATGTTGTATGTTTCTGGAAAATGCATTTAATGCAAAAGTACTCCAAAAAGAAGAGGAAAAATACGTTAAAGAGAAGATTGCCGTCTAACTTTAGCTCAGCCTTAGGTGAATACGTTTCAGCAATGTCTTCGCAAGATATTCAAGAGCTCGTAGAAGATCTGGAGGAGCACAGCCCTCCGTGCACTGGGCACGCGGAAGTTTCTCCACTATAAGTTTCCTCTTTTTCCTAAGAGCAATGGCTCTTATTCTTGTTGTACTGCCTTATCCCTTGCTTTACAATATCTTTAATTCTGGCTTTGCCCCCGCAGTGTTCCTCGTCCAGCTGCTGGCCAAAGCTTTCCCTCCTGGAAGACAGCGAGCATCCAGGCATGGGTCTGCTGGAGCTGCTGCCCGCTCCGACAGCCAGCCTCCCTTTCTGCCCCATTTCTCTCGCAAAGGACAGTTCCACCACCTGGGGATGAGCATTTCTCGGGGCTTGGCAGAGGCTGTGCAGCTGTAAAATCTTGCAAGGGGTTTGCCCAGTGTCCCTCAGCAGGCATTTAAATCACTGGTGGAGCGAGTAGCTGTTGCTAGCTATCGCTCCTGTCCACCTGCATTTCAAAGTATTGAAATGAAGCAGCTGATGAATGTTGGTTTGGGGTTTTTTTTCAGGTGCGTTAGATGGAAGACAAATGAATCTGCTCCATCTTCAAATGCTGGTGCCAGAGAAGAGACCTCACCTGAAATGTTGCTCTGTCTGATGGGAGAACTTTGATGTGAATTTCTCCCAAGGATCTGTTTGTCTCACCAGGAGCAAAACCCGAGGGAAAACGGCTTTGCTTTATTTTTGAGGGTTCTAGTTTGACTGGTCGAAGTAACATCAGATCAGTTGTCTGCGTGATGTTTTCTACCCGTAGGGAACGGGGGAAGCTATCGCACTGTTCATCTTTGGTACTCGGACCCTGCAGCCAAATTCTTGGCTGAGGTAAATTTATGGCAGTAAAAGAATCAGCCCATTGTTTCCAATTATCCTCTTTGGAGTTTCTGTATTGCTCAACATTGTCTAGTACTCGAGAAACTCTGGGATTTAAAACAAAAAAAAGTCATTACTGGTACAATTTTCTGTGCCTCTCAGGCTGTGCAGCTGGGTTGCCTTAGTTACCACCAATCCAACTGTGCAAGGGGAGGGAGAGGCACATGAGAGATAATACATTTTTAAAACCTCCAATACTGTATGAAACAGTTTGCCTATAAATAATAAAACAAATTTAGGGTCTGGCATCTTTTGGTTGTTCTGAAAAGCAAAAACAAGGTTATATTATTCAACAGCCTGGAATTTCCAGCTCTCAGAAATGATACTGCTTCTTTTTGGTCAAGCACAGGACGTAGCTTTAAAAATTACTTGCTGGAAGCTGAAAGCTGCCATCCATAGACTTTGGAATAACTTGGAACGAATATACCTTTAGGGGTGAAAAAGGGTAACTATATATGTAGCTGGTTTTAGGAAAAGTGATAGTGGCCTGAAGCTATAAAGGAACATGGAAGAGAGCCCATATGAAGCATGGTGTGCTGCGGGACGAGCTTCATTTGCAGCCTACAGTCTGCCACAGGATGTAAGTCCAGAAGGAAACCAGGCTTGCCACTCACGTGGAGCTATTTGTTAATCACTTCTTGTACCTTTGAATAAACACAGCTTATCTGGGCACAGACTCAGCAAGCTTTCTTCCTTCAAGTGGGAGAGAAAGAAAAAGAAGAAGCTGCCCCAGAGCCTTTCCCTTTGGGGCGAAGCCTGGTCGCAGCAGCCCGGGCAGGGCTCTCCACCTTGGCAGATGCCACCAGCATCAGGTCTAATTGCTTGATGGCTGTAGGTGTTATTGGGGAAGGTGTTTCCAGATGTGCCTATAGGAACCTAGTGGGCCATTGCATTGCTCTGTAACTCAGACTGTGCCTTTGGGGGACTGAGCAGGAAGCAAAAGAGAGGGCAGAAGTGCCCTTCCACGTACCCTTTCTTTTGGGGGAGGGAAGAGGTGGGCAGGGTGGAGGGTACGGAGAGATGAAGAGGTCTGTCCTCTACCACCACAGCTTGGTTTGCTTTGTGTGGGTTTTTTTTTCTGCAGGGTTATTTTAACTGCATCATCTCCCTTATTGTGAGGGGAAGGTGAGACAGGAAAGGGTAGGATGAAAAAAAGTACGTGGAGCCGTTTTTGCTGTGAGAACAAAGGTATGTTGGAATTGCGTCTTCATTCACTTTGCAGCTGTTTTTACTCTGGCAATGCTGAGCCAAAGATTTGTCTCAGTCAGGAACATATTAAGACTCTGGCACACTGTAATTTGGAATAGCTTCCCTCTGGCTGTGTTTCAATGCTTATTGGCACCTTGTTATCAATACCAGCTTAAGGAAGTCCTACCCTTCTCTTGGGTGGACACAGCTGGGAAAGGGATCGGGAAGATGATCCGAGTTGAAAACAGCCCCTGCTTGCAAGAAACAGGCGTGTGTGGTGGAGCAGGAAGGAGTGAGGGGCAGTGGGCTGGAGCTTAGTGAGAAGTTATTGCTGCCAAAGGCCCCGTATTACCAAACTGCAGCCTCAGATACCGCAGAGTTGCCAGCTGTTGGGGTGCAGCTTGCGGCTTCTTTTATCGGCGTACAGCAAATCCAGGGAATGCTGCCATGCCTGGGGGCGACGAGCTGAGGATGCACGTGAAGTAGCAAGAGTTTGCACAACCACGGGGAACTGTAACTCAGGGGATGTGTCCTGCACGTGGATGAAAACGCCATGTAGTTGCTAAGGCCGTGATTTTGTGGCTCCTTTGGAAAATGTCAAGTATGCATGGAGAGGCAGACCCACCACAGGGGCTGCAAGAGCACACCAGATATCAATGGAGGATAGCATGTATGCTGTGTTCATATATATTCTCTGAGGTTACATTCATGCTATCACAACTGAGGGTGCTTTTCAGCCTTTCTGTGTGCACAGAAAAGAAAGTTGAGTGCTCGCCCCAGTTTCTTTAGAAATCTCTTAAATTAATATCTCTTAAGTGAGTATATTTAGTCAGCTGTTCAAAATGTGTCTAATTTTTGCACTTCATTTGATCTCTGCTTGGCACGACCTTTTGTCCAATCAATTAACACCCTGGAAATCAAATTATTTTAATTCTGATTATCTCCAACTTATGCATCAGGCATACTCTAGGCCTGAAATTACTAATACGTACTCAGTGATGAAAAAATCTGATACCTAGATGTATCAGATATCAGATCTCATATAAAGGCCTATCCTGTCATGTCATGATGATGTGGTCTTTGATTTGTAATCGTTACTATTTATGTGATGCCTCTTAAACCAGAGCTAGTGCAGAAAGGCTGCAGATCTGTTTTCATTTACCAGTAATCCTCATCTCGTATCATGTTTATGCAAGAACAGAATTCGGCCAAAATTTCCAAACGTGGACGTGTAGCGCAAGCATCTTATTTGCAAAGGTATCAAGCGGTGATGTTGGTTATTCAGCACATTTGAAAGTCAATCTGCTGCTTTTAGGTAGCTGAGTACGGATGGTGAGAGACTAGCTACAGACACTCTACTTTGGCTTGACAGGCATGTGAGACTTCACAAAATGGATCAGGCATCAAATGTTCCCTGAGAACAGAGGGAGGTTGTCTTATTTATTTTCAGAGGCGCTTTTGCAGTGTTTTTTCTTTCATCAGAAAGCTAGTTTAAGAAATTGCAAATGTTCACACATTTGTCCTAAATAAAATACACACGTTTTCCTGACAGAAACACTTTCGTCCTCAAAAACTTAATCTTGAATGAAAAAGGAGAGAGGAAACCAGAAGGGGGAAAATAAAAATAAAAATAAAAATAATAATAATAATAATAATAATAATAATAATAACAACAACAATAATAATAATATATAATAATAATAATAATAATATCCCATGCCAAACCCCCAAAACTGCTTCATCAGTTCTTTCTTTCTTCCATCTGTTGAATGTGTCCTCCTAAACTACTTTTTTTTTTTTCCTAACTGCCCATTTGTTTAAGGAAGCTGCCTTTCATTTTCTTTAAATCACTACTGATTTTACCACTACCAAAGCAGAAGGGAGATGTTCTCAACAGTTTGTAAAACTTTCTGAAGTGGTGTTTTCCTCATGGAGCTGCTGCAGTGCTTTCACGTGGATACACTAATACCTTCCTATAAATTGTCAGTAAACAGTGCCGTTCCCTAGTCTGACAAACACCACATGGTGCAGGTGTAAGAGTTTTAGCCAGAGAGATTTGGCTTCTCTGGACCCTTGTTTGAGAAGGAATTCAAAATCCAGTGATCATGCTGGTAAGAGGTGCTTCTCGAGCCGCATTAGAGAAACCTGGCCCAGCCTTTTATCTGGTAGGGTTGGGATTCTTGCTCCGATTTGTTCTCTGTTTGTTAGTAACTGGTTAGAACCTGGCAATCTCTATCAGACACCCAAATGCCACCCGCCAGTGTACAAGGGCTCCCTTCCTCTCCCCACCTGCCTAGGCAATCACAGGAATTCATTTTAGATAATTTTTTTCTCATATGGATAGAAGTGAAAAACAAAACTTGGACTGACCCCATATCATTCGGTTGAGGAACTCCCCAAAGTTGTAGAAAGAGACGATGACGGCAAGGCTAGCGGCGAAAAGGGCTGCTAGCCCGGCCGGGCTGAACAAAGCAAAGAGAGGATATACCCACTCTCCCGTTACAGAATAAATCCACAGGACCCTGGGCAAGGAGAGAAATGACCTTTGGTTAGGACCATTCAGTTAGAAGAACCACTTCATGATTTCTAACTCCTGAAGGGCCAAGTTACCAAAACAATCTTGATACAGAGAAAATTAGCTCAGCTGTCGATACATCTCCTCGGCATTTGGGCTATTTGCTGTGAAGCACACTTGAGCCGCTGCTAAATTAGATGGGTTTCAGCGCAGGTTGAAATGCACACAGTGTTCCGCTGTCACCCTGGTGGCATTGGCTATTAACAGCAGTAAAATAACAGTAAAATAGCAAAATGCTCAGAAACAGGGATGCGCACTTGGCTATTCTAAGTGAAGCTTATCCAAATAAGCTCTCACATACGTGTTTGCCCTCTCGTTACAACAGCTTTTCAGCCCCTATCCAGATCTCGAGGGTCTGTGGAGACAAAATCCGTTTCTCACTGTCTCTGATAGACCACTGCCGCTGTTGACCACTGTTTTGGGGAGTGGAAAGAAGTTTTCAGGAGGCAAGAGGGCAAGGGGAATTCTCCAGCAGCTTTTCTCTCCATCTAAGAGGAGAAGGAGAGGAGCAGCAGGTAGGAAGGAAACAGATTTGCTGCTTTGTGCCAGAAGCATTTGCAAAGCACTGTTTGGAAAAGGGAAAGAAGGAAAAGGAAGAGGATGAATATGCCTGCTTTATAGGGCTTCTTTTCCTCTACTTAGGCCCTCTCTTTCTGCCTTTTTCTTCTCTCAAAAAACACCTTGTAGTGGCTGTCAGTTCACTGATACTATTTTCATTGTTTATGGCTCTTAAGAGTGGCTGGTAGCAAATGCCTGGACTTAAGAATATAAAAATAGTCTTTATGTATTAAATATAGGAAAAAATATGTTTTTGTGGATGAAATTATATATATTTGTATTGAATATGTAAAGAACATAAAAAATAGGGCAGGTCTCCAGTGATTGTTATGAGGATGTGCCATTCTAACGATGGGCAGCGCTTCCCTAAAAAGAACTTTTGGGTCCAAAGAGTCCTAAAAGGTTTAATTCTTGATTAAAAAAGCCGACATCTGAGAGTATGCCATACTTTCCACCACCAGTGCTAACATGGGAATGCAGTCCCACTCTCTCTGATGGCACCCAGCCTGCCACCTTACATTGAGCATCACGCCTCAACGAGAAGTGACAAACAGGCTGCCCCACCAGCCCGAAACTGTGTCGTGAAACTGAGGGATGGGAGAGTGCTAAGGAAAAAAAAAAAGTCTGAAAAGATGATTTCTGCCTTTCTAGTTAGAGAAGGAAGGAGTAGGGCATAAAAAAGGGGGGGTTTTACCCTGCTTGTAAAGAGAGATTCACTAATCCCCAGCTAAGGGGTAGAGTGGAGAAATGGAGGGGTTTGGTAGCGGAGCTGTCTGGACTGAGCATGGGAGTGTTAAGTGTAGAGACTCGTTTTCATCATTTAAAGTTCTTTCATCAAACAAACAAGACTGTGAAACAGCTAAGTAATTAAAAAAAAAAAAAGAAAAAAAGCCTGCACAAAAGGCCACAGAGAGGCTGAGCAGAAATACTGAAGACCAGGTGCTAACCGGAGCCCCTGCGAATGTCAGCATGTGTTCTTCACTGCACAGGGCTACTATTTTCTTAATGCGTCTCAAACAGTAAAAGAGAGAGTGACAACCGCCTTTATTTTATGTAACGAGGAACTAGATTATCTTGATGCCGTTTGGCCAGCTGGCGTGCCTCTCAAAGCACTCCGACCCATATTTTCAAACCTAAACAAGTGACTAGGCAGGAGAACTAAAGCACTTTCAGCTTCCTGACTTGGTAGGAGCTGTGTGTTGCCAGGGTGTTTTATCTTGGGGCATACCTCCAGATTCCTGAACTTTTACTCATTTTGATCACAGAATGGTTGACAGGTTTTTGTTTTAGTTTTTGGTTGGTTTTTTTTTTTTTTGCTAGGGATTTCACAAAATGCACCCCACTACTTGCAAATTTCTCATGGGTAATCACCTGTTAAATATACATGCAGGATTCAGAGGCTTATTATTCTGAAGATTTCATTTCACCAAATTTTGATTTTTACCAGGATTTTACCCTGGATATCAGTGAGTGAGTCAGAAGCAGACAATGCCCAGAATTATGGGGAGGATAGATTGAGGTAACAGCCCTGGGTATAACCAAAGTTGCCAAACTGCTATAGGATAGAGGACAGCATATAGATACCAGGGAGGGGTGATGTGCTGCCATAGTACATCTGGATGCAACTGGGGAATTTATCCTGTCCTCTCATTACCCGTCCATTAATGTTAATGGGACCGCTGCATTCACTGAAGGGGAAAAAAAGTATCTCTAGGGAATTATTAAATGGGAAGATCCAGAAAGGAGAAAAGAACCTATTGGCCACATATGAGCCTCTGAGACTGCAGTTAATTCAAAATTAAAAGGTTGTGAACTGAAAATGAGCATGCAGTGAAGGAAAAATATTTTGATTCCTAACAGAGGTGGAATACGGACATATTACAAGAAAGCCATCAGTCTCTAGATTTAATTTGGTTTGGGTTTTTTTGTATTTCAGTTTTGTATACAGAGTGCAGTCTATAATGATTTACATTCCCTTGCAAATGTAGTTCGAACTTTTCTCTGAAGACAAATGCAGAATTGTGAAGATTAAGACTTATTTTATACTGATCTACTACCACTGAAATGGGAAAGGGCAATCTATTGTTACTTCCTTTTTAAGACTTAAAATGCCAGTTCTAAAATTTATATATTCTTCACTGTTTTCAGTGTGATGACTCCAGGAGTAAGGCATTACTTAATGCAACCAGGAGATGCAAGATCCATCCTTGCAAGAATTAACTAACGTGCCTAACAGTTCTCTTAGCCCTGGTGTCCCGCAACTGAAAGCCACCTTTCCTTTTTGAACACTGTGGGTATTCAAAGCTATAGGGAAGCCCCGCTCAGAGGCAGATACCTGGTGCAAGGCATCACCGGCTGCTCGGTTTCTCTACTGCCTTGCAGGGACCAGTCAGTTCTCAGTCCGTCGACACTGGGAAGGGGAAGCGCAGTGATGACGGTGACCGTTCAAGGAGAGGCTTTTAGGAAGGACTCTCTTGCTTGTGAAACATAAGCTGCCCACACGGGGCTATTAAATCACCGGGTTGCAGCACCAACAGTAAAATGTGTACATGTGTTAAGATTTCAGTGCACAGGCCAAAAAAATTTTTCTGTTAGTTGAAAGCTGTTGTCTGTGGTTGCAGGGAACCAAGACAAGGAGGCAAAAAGAAACCAGACAGCAGGTTCCTTGCTGCCGCAGGAGGAGAGAAAGCAACAGTACTGAAATCCTAATATCTTTTATCCAGGTATCAAGGCCCTGGGACACAGGGGACAAGCGTTCTAGGGGACCACCTTCCACTTCGGACATCAGCAGCACCATGCAACATCAATGCAGAGAAGATACTGGGAGGGCTCGGATGTGTTGATGCTTGTGTTGATCCTCATCCTTTGATGAGGATTCAGGTCCTGGCATGAGCCGTGTCTCCTGTGGGGTGAAATTGCTCAGCTGATAAGGGCTTTAGGGGAAAGCGTGGCACACATGATTGGAAGAGTTGCCTGGAGAGCTGTCTGGTCTCAAAGACAGTAAAAACCAAATGCTGTCAGAAGACAAGCAAAACAAAACTGGCATTAAGCAACTGGGTGAAGCAGAACATAGAAAAGAAATTTAGGAAGCTGTGGTCGTAATCCTGTTAGGCTCTGGATTAGGATAAATGGCTCCTAACTTGGTTACGTAATGTAGCAGTGAAGTCCATTGCTTCCACAGCCACTCTGATGGGTTTCTAGTCATAAGAGCGTTTCATCTGTGCAGTTTATTTTCTATTCCAGATTTCCATTCGGTGGGCTGAAGGTAGCCTCTCACTGAGAGTAAGAACCGGTGGGTAGGAATGGGAAGGATGGGTTCCCTCATAGTCCCAGTGACTTCTTAGAAATCTTTGCATGAGGACAAGTCACCTTCCTGCTGACCAGTTGTTCTGTATCCTCCACCCTAGGGCCCGGGTGTTTCCTGAGCTCTGGAAAGTGATATCGCAGCATACCCTGAAACTATACGGACTCGTTCCCGAGCTGAGTCTCAACATGAGGCATCCTCAGAGTGGTTTGAAGTGTTGGCAGCTGCCCATATTTAGATGCAGCGGGCAGTGCCTCCAGATCCCAGCACTGCAACCGGGATGCAATGAGCAGGAGCAGATGCAAACCCAGCTCCAGGGGTGCTATGACACACACAGAGGAGGTGGGTGGATGGCTGTGGGCTGGGCCTGGTTAGATATAGTTTATTCTCTCAAGATCACCCTCCAACAGGTTGGAGATCAACTGTGGCACGTTGCTGGAAATGTAGGCGGTGTCCACCAGTGGAGTGGGAGGTGGTAGTGGGGCAGATGCCTCCTTGCTACCCGCCAGTTTGCACCTGGCTCTGAGTATCATTTTCTATCTCAAGTTTCTAAACCCAGCCATGTGTCCCTGCCAAATACCAAACTGAGTTTTACACCTCTTCTGCTCCCGTGGCCCCTAGACCTTTGAGATCTGGTGTTTTTGCAGTGAGGAAGACAGCGAGCAGAGGTAAATTTGATGGTACTGGTAGAAATAAAAACTCCAGCCCAGCAAACATAACCCAGAGTACCCTGGAGTTTATGGAAATCTAGTTGCTTTTCTATAAGAGGCCTTAGAAGAGGAGGAGATACTATGTATGGTCTCAGGACCTGTACCGTGTTTGAAGAAACCTGCTCTGCCTACGTCTGGAAATAGTTTTCATGGGTCTCGGCTGAAGTTTAAATGACTTCTCCACGGAACAGACTGCTGTCTCCCGTGCGCCTGGGAGGGAACTTAAATCTCAGTACAGCGTTTGGCCTTGTTTTACAAAGTAGATCACTTGAAGAAAATGTTTTAAAGTACGTAATTCTTACCAACTGATATACAGAAAAGCGACAAATCCTAACAGGATCAATCCCTTCTTCTTTGCTGGGTAACGGTGCGGCGTCGCAAGGATTTCCAGGACAGCAAATGGCAATACAGCCGTGTGCTGAGGAGAAAAGAGAGTCCGTCACTGACCGGTCGCAGTGCCTCGCCTTTGGTCGTGGCTGGTCACGAAGCTCAAGAGCCTGCCTGTGAGCAAAGCATTATTTAACAATACTGAATGTAATTGTATACAAATGCGCATACTTCATTTTTTTCATAGTGAAGAAGTACCCCTGCAGTAATGAGCACAGAAATTTTCTTGTTAGTATGCTGTAAAAAGTACTGTAATGAGGCCTGCCTGTAGAATGATCTGCGTTACTTTATAATAGGTGAGCTTTCCTTTTACAGTTTATAATGCAATAATTTTTTTGGTAATTCCCATTAGAGTACAACAGATATTGAAGTCTATTGTCATGTGCGCTTGGGGATGTCAAAAGTCTCCTCCTTGAACTCATTAAGCAATTGCTGAATTGCCTTCATGTTCTCTTCAAGTTGTTATTGTATCTTATATATTGTCATTTATTATTTACCCCAGTGCAATTGCAGTGTGTCGTGTTTCTCTTTGTAAACTGAAAAATGTGGTGGTAAACATACAGAGGGCTTAAGTTAGCTGTGATTCAAGATGATGAAGGAACTTCAAAAAAGCTTAACCAAGAGTTAGTAAAGAGTTAGCTTGCTGGAGAAGCTTTTTTTTCTTCTCTCTTTGTTTTGTCAAAGAGTTTGAATTGTATTAAGCAGCTTCAGTTTCAAGGGCTTTTATGATGATAACTGTCTGAGCATGGAGGATTTTCAGCACAGGGCAGACAGCTTGGTGGCACTGACTGTTTTGTGGTGGGGAGCTGCCTCCAAATGGGGTGCTCCTCATTGTGGGGGGTGTGGGAGCACAGTGGAAGTCCTTCTGGGCTCGGATGTTCAACAGACAATGCGGGGTCTTGGGATGCTAACACCTCAACTTGTTGGCTGATTTGTGGCAACCTCAGAAAACAATTTGTTGGGGTGAAATTTCCCCACTAAAAGTTTTGTAATATTCCCTGTGCAAGCAAACAATAGTTTTAAGTTGCAATACCTAGGACAGAAGGCCTAAACAACACTGGGGAACAACACAGCAAAAACTGTCAATGAGGTGCAACGGTAGGAAACTATAGCAACAACTGCAGCTGACTAGTTGGTTAAATTCCTATTAATTAAGCAAATAGTTTCATGGGTAGATGGGGGAGGAAGGGGGAGAGGGCAGCAGAGAAAGGTAGACAGACTTTTAGACAGAAAAAACCACTAAACTAATGGTTTTTTGTTTTTCCCTAAAGGCACAACCTGCTGGGTGTATGGTATGACGTTTCCTCTTGTCCCAAGGAAGTGGTTCTAGTACCTTCAACGTATGTATTTGTCAGAAGCTGTGCTGACTATCTGATATGGTAGTATGGTGTCAAAGTTCTCTTGCTGTGTATTTATAGCATAAGTTGCCACAAATACACATGAAATTCTTTAAATGCACACTGAGCTACATACAGCGTGCATGAAAACATTCTTTACCTGTTTGTTTAAGAGGCAGACATCCATTTTTGTCTGCCGCTGCCAAGCGATAGCTCCCTGGAAGCTGCATGTCCTCCCTCAGGCCCCCCAGCGCACCCCCAGGAGCTGCTTTTCATCCCTGGCTGTCCTACTACCAAAATAACCCTTCCATCTCAGTTACCATTTTTCAGAGAAACGAGATAGAGAAGATTTATTTGATGTTCCAGTTCCTCTCACTCATTGGCATTGAGATTCTCCTCTGTTCTGTTTCACAAAGATATTCTTCAGCTCTACAACCCGCTTTGTTGATAGCAGAGGTCTCGTTGTACCGGTACAAGTGACTCCTGGATTCATTTAATCACACAAATGTCTTCGGTGCACACAGTTTTCATCTATAATCCCTGCAACTGTCTTTTAGTCAGAAATCTATGTGTTAAGCTGCTTTTAGAATGACTAAAAAAAAATTTATTTTCCATAGGTGGTCAATAGTTTGTCTTTGAATAAAACCAAAATGCCCGTGCAAGACAGCGATGATGGAAAACTTGCAGTTTGTCCTCACTTTTAGGCTTTAGCTTTTCGCAGGGGATTTGTCCATTATGTGAAGTGGATGTAAGTCCTGGTTTTCATCTGACATCCAGTGGGCTACAAAATTCCTTTGGGATACATGAAATGTCCTTGCTAGTCTTTTAATTAATTTAAACACTTTTAACAACTACAAGCTGGTTGTTCCGGCTGTATTATTGCTGTCCTAAGAGGGATTTAGTAGGAGTGCTGGTGAAATAATCCTTTGTTGAAGTGAACGGTTTTTAGGTGGGGGTTATTTTATGTACTTATTTCCTTAGTTTGGGGCTTTTTGTTCTCAGAGTGAATATTAAATAAGTATAAGTCAGCAGTATGATGCTGCTTTCATAGAAAAAGTGTGTGGCGTTCTGGGATAGTATTAACAGGAATATTGTGTGTAGGAAAGACCTGGGAAGCAGCTATGCTGCTCCACTTGAATTGATGAGGTTTTAGCTGGCACTCGGTCTCTGATTTAGGGCACCCCACTTTGACAGGTGCAGATAATTTGGAGCATGTCCAGAAAAGGACAGCACAAACAGCAAGAAAGTAAGAACAGGAAAGCAGTCCAAAGACAGGCGTAGTAATCAGGACTGAATGCGTTGTTGCGTCTAGAGAGAAAAGGAAAATGAGAGAGGTTCAAAGGCTTAAGAAGTTGATACTGTGATGACTGCGACAGGCGAGTTCTCCATGTCCATCGTGGGTAGGACCAAGGGTGATCGGCTCAGTTTTTGTCAAGAGAGATGTAGCTTTACACTGGGAAATATGTAGCAAGGGCAAGCAGGGTAACGACCACCTAGGGGAGCTGGGAAAGCCCTTTACAGGAGAAGCTAGACGAGAAGTTGAGTGTGATTCTGCCAAGCACCCTCTGGGCATCTCTGACCCAGCCTCAGTTTTCCTCTGAACCAGCTACTAAGGGCTGTGCAGGCTTCAGAGCCGGTGCAATGTCCAGAAGCAGGGGATGAAAGCACGGAGAAATGGGGGCTCTCCTCTTCTGATGGGAGCAAGCTATCATGACTAAGACCACCGACGTCTCCACTCGCTTAGCCAACTTCTTCTCTTTCGCAGTTCATACATCTTTGCACTGCCTTACAGTACGTGAATCCCGCAGGAAAGGGGGAAGAGGAGAGAAAAGCGGAGCTTTGCACCTCATTTACAATTTCTCATCTGCCTCGCGGGAGTGAGCGGCACCGCGCTGGATGATGGCCGGAGGCACCCGGCAGCAGCACACCACCAACGTGCGGACAGCATGATATGGTCACAGGGAGCAACAAGCTGGGGGTGGCAAGGGGTACCCACTGCTCTAACAGGCGCATTGGCACTGCAGAGGAGTGGCAAACGGGTGGTGGTTGCGAAAGACAGTTGGGAGCTCTTCTTTTTATTCTGTGTTGATTTAAAAAAATGCTGATTTGCTTAACTAGTCATTTTTTGGCGGGCTCCTCCACTTATGGAGGAGTTAGAGAAAATACTCAAAGGCCGACAAATCAAGAGAAGTTTGAAAGTTACTGGCAAAGCTGGAAAATTTGGCTGCTTTTGGAAATAGCCAAGAATTTAGTGGAAGAGGTAGGTTCAAATTTCTGCTCTGCCTGATTCGCAGGGACTTGAAGCCAAGCTTTCCACTGCCTGGAAGAGTGCTTCCACCTCCAAGAGCAGCGAAAGCGTTCAGGAGTGGGGCTGTCTGCATCTTGTTTTGTGAACAGTTTGTTAAAGGCCTTGGATCTATCCCAGTTTGGAAAAAGAAAAAAAAAAAAGAAATTTGTGGCATAGGAAAGCTGCTTTCTTCCAAGTCCATTGATGACACTGGCACATGACTTATTAAAGTGTGTGCTGTGTCTTGTGCACAAATAATTGTATCTTTTAAAAAATATTTTGCCATATATTAATCCAATTTTATTTATTATTAGATTATTAGCTTATTCCTAGTTAGAGAGAATCACTGCATATATTAACTAGACATGCTTTTTGTAGGGTCATTTAAACTTGCCATGCAAATGCCTTCTTGAGACAGATTTCTACAACAGTTCTCAGCTACTTCATGCACCCCCAGGATGAAAATTTTTTGGTTTAGCATTTTTCCTTTGTGGATATAAAGCTTCTTCCCCCCCTCGCCCCTTCCTTCTCATGTACACAGATGCCCCAGGCCCAATAAACACATGGGAAAATCTACCCTTGCACTTCTGCTATCCCAGAGTCTACTGGTGACTTCCCGTATTTCTGCCGAGCCCGCTTCGTCCATTAAGGGTAAAACGACAGTGGAATTTCTACTGAATAAGCAATCATGTTTATGAGAGCAAACGCATATTTGTACAGCAGACATCAGAGGAACGTGTGGTTGGCTACGGGGTGCAAAGCCTGCCCTTCGCCTACGACATGCTGTTGGCTTTCCAAATGATTTCCCTCTCACAGCCGATAGACGTTGACTTTGGCAGCATCGTTAGTGATAGACCATATATCATGGTTAATCATATCTGCTGAAAGGCTTTAAGTAAGTCTTGTATCCTTCTCAATAAAAAAGACGTATTTTCTCATTTGAGTTATTTTTACCATAGGTCTCTAGTGCATGGTCATTAAATATACTTTCAACCCTATTTAGCTGCGCTTTATATCCTTAAACTGACGTATGTCTGAAGAGTAAAGTATTTGTATGGGGCCAAATTAAAATATACAGTTTTGCCTCTTGCTTTAAAGAAAACTTAATAATTAAGCTCAGATTGACACAGATCAAAACATTGGCAAAAATTGCTGGAAACAGTGACTCATTTTTTATTTCAATTAACAGTTTCTCAGTTTCACATACAAACAGTGAAACTGTCAAAAATAATTATCACAGAGGGAGAAAAAACCTATTTCACTCCAACGTAAGGAAACTGGGCTAAAACAATAGCTGTGTGTACAGATCAGGCTATCAATGCACTGAACTGAATCAGAGAGCTTTTTTCTTCTCTTGGCAGGAATCCTGTTAGTACTTATTTTTATGTTCTTTGAAATATTAATATATTTACTTGTCTAATAACCTCTGTTTGTTGAGGAAAGCTTTCAGCTTACAAATTTTGTAAGTACAGAAGTATTTTAAATACCTTTTTTTTTAATTTATTTGTACAGGGGAAAGATAAAAGTTATGGGACTTCCAAAATTATCAGAGACATTTTGTTAACTAATCACACTTATATCTGAATTCTGATTCCAAACATTTGATTTAAAATCCCCTGTGGCTCTTTTTGGCACTTATTATGATTTTTAACTTGGATTTCGTTTCTTTGCTTTTTTCCAGACAAACTCGGGTGAACCTGAACTAGTTATAAAATTGCAAAATTCTTTTTGTTGCTCATAAACTCTGGCATATGAATACAGGGGGAAGAAAGTTTCTTAAACGTATGCTGAACTTCATCTGAAATATTGGCATGTTAACTCATCTCCTGCGGAGAAGAATGAAATTATAACATTCTCCTGCTTCTTTATTTTTTGTTTCTTACCCTATGTTGTATGTTTCTCAGGATACGTTTCAGGTTCATGAGTTTAAACTGAGATAAATAGTCCTCTCTGGATATTATTTCCCCTGTTTGGTAAGACGATATGGAATTTTTACTTCCCATATTTTGAGTAATTTGTGTATTTATTCAATGTTATATCCTCGTTTTGCTGTTGAGAATATAAGTAAAAGCAAGTTTCCTGGGGCTGAGAAGACAGGGTTGGGTAGGGTTTGTGTTCAGCTGCAGGCTCCAGCCTAGGCTGAGTTTTAAGCCCATGAATAATCTCCCCAGAGCTGCTGAGGTCACTCGTACGCCTAACGCGTGCGTCGCAGTTTGACTCAGTTTGACCCTGTTTGACTCCAGAATGAAGGAAATGATGCCTCGGTTGACCATAGCTGTTTGTTTCTAATTCATCTGCATTTACATACTCTCCATGTCTGCTTTCCATTAACATGTGAGACTTGAGCGGAGGATTTTTCACAAACGTTACCACTGGCCAAACTAAACTCCGCTGGGCACAGTTGGACACCATCAAGTGCTTTTGAAAAACTGCCCGTGTTTCTCCTTTCAGACCAATTCCCTGCAGAGCTTGTGTGCTGACAACCACTCGTGGCCGATACTCATGCTTGTATCTTCTCCGTCGGTACGTTACTGCAAAGAATAAGTAAAAACCCATTTCGGTGCTGTTTTACGAGGCTCATGAAGCCAATGTTCATTGGTTGACCCTTGAGGTGTTTACTCAGTTATTCAGCTCTTTGTTGGGAAATGTCCTCTTGTCTATGGAAATTTCCTTGGGTTGGATGCTTTCATAAACAGTTACAGCCTGTGTTATCTGAGCATAATAAAACTAAATGGCTTCCTGTCACCATAACCTCTATTTAGTTTTATACTCCTCATAATTTTCTGAATCTCTGTATGCTCTCTCCTTTCTTGGCTTCATTTTGGAACAAATTCCCTCTTTTGATTTATTTTGCTTATGACACTGCCTTCATTCAAATGCCTCCTTTAAAATTTTCTTTTGTAATCTTATACATTTTTCTCCCTCTCTTGACCTCCCTTTGTTTTTCAGGGTGGGAGGGGATTAAGCATTATTGTTCATTTTATTGCTTTAACTAGTACATAGCCATATTTAGTCAGAGAAATAATTCTCTCTTAGAGTTACTACATGTCTTTTATATTCTCAACCATCAGTGCATTTTGAGGGAACCACAGATTTATTTTGTGGGTAGAGCGGGAGGCACAAGGAGTCCTGTTACCGAGCAGGTGTGGCGACAAATTAGTCAGAAGCTGTTGCTCAATTTAACTCCAGCAGCACTCCTCTCTGAACCGTCAGCTACTATCTGTTTCTGCCCTTTCCACGTCCGTTCATGCTCATCTGAAAAGCAACATTACTTTTTTTCTGCTTTTTCTGAGACGTGTAGGTAGTTTGGAAGCGTTATTGTGAAAAACGGATGAAACATCAGACCAATTGTATGATCAAAGGTAAAAGAGCTCCAGAGATAACATTTTCTGCATGCACGCATGTGTGTTTGGAAATAAGGCCCTGGCTGAATATCCTATTGCTTACTAGCAAATGTTTTGCCTCCGTGTCAATGCCAGAATTTTAATTGCGTTTCTCCCTGACATTAGGTACCTAGTCTAAGAAACGGATGTTGCACTGCAGCTGGAAGCCGACACGAGACTGAAGTGACACAGCCTTTGCCGTGGAATATTTGTCTCCAGCTGTTCCTTCACAGGGTGGGTTACGGGGACTGCACCTGTGCGCACCGGGGTAGCAGCAGCCAGGGAGGATTCCCTGCCATAATATTTGTCTGTGAAACACATACTTTCTCCCTGAGGAAATAGGCTTATGTCAACAAAAATAGAAACTTCAAAAAAAAAAAAAAAAAAAAAAGTAGTGCTGGGAAAAGCTAAGCATCTTTGCTCTTAAATGTGTGGGGTGATTAATTTCATGTGCCATATCCCTCACACACACATTCTTCTTTGCCAAAAGCTGAATGTAATTGGAAGCCTATGAATGTCCATAGTTGCCAGACAGCTTAAAATTGAGATACTGTGAAATGCAAACAAACGGAAACATTTCTCTCTTGTGTTAAGTATGCAAGAATTATTAAGCATTAAATACCAGTTGCAAGGAGAATCGTTTAAGATGGTCAAAGGTGAACCTAATGTGGTTCTTGTGTACACACCTGGAGCAGGAGTCCAGTTAGAGTGGCCTGGACAAGCGGGGTCTGCTCCACACGCTGATTTTGCAGCCCCTTGGTTGGTTAGCGTTGCAGCAGCTTCCTAAAATAGCTGTAGGACAATACAATCCTTCACGCAGACGCCCTCGCATAGGAGTAAGAGCAATTTGTACTCATGTAACTTATTTTCTTTTCCCAGATGGAAGTAAATCATCCTGATCCAAAATAACATTTCCGTGGAGGCAGTTGTGTCCACACTAGGGAAGGTAATGGTTTAGCTAGGTGGGCAGAACACAAGCAGCTTGTAGATACCAAGAAACTCCAAGATGAGAGGGGATGTGGCAAGTGTTGCTGGTATTCTCGCTGTCAGGGCATCGGCGGCTTGCTTCAGTGAAGGAAAATTACTTGTATGCACCCAGGTTGTTCTTTCACTCCCTTGCATTTTTTGTTTTAACATTCAGATACTGCTTCGCTACATGGGGGCAAAGTGCAAAGGACCTTGAGAGGCTCAGGCCACGTGGGGTCTGCTGTCATCTTTGCTGAAAGCCTGCCAGGTAAGTCATTTTTCTTCTGTGCCTCTGTTTACCATCCCTCCTTTTTTATTCTTAGTTGTTTAGCTTACAAGGTCTTCAGAACACGCACAGTTCATAACTACGTGTCAGTAAAGTGCCCAGGACACTAAAATGCTGATTTTTGCCAAGGTGAGAGGGTAACGCGGCTACAGAATAAATTAGGAAAACAGATGGCTAAACTAAACTTAGCTGCAGCCTGAAAATAAAGAAAATTGTACTTTTCACAATAAAATTTCCATTTTACAGGAACTGTGCCTTACAGACTGAAAATATAAACCTCCTTTACAAAAGGCAATTGTACCATTACCGTTTTTGTGAACGCATCTGGTCAATGTTGATGTGTATCTTTTCTTTTGTTACAGATTAAAATGTTTTTGAGTGATCTCTTCTGACCCACCGTTGCCCCTCTTTGTTTAGTGTTCAATTCTGTCAGCCCCTCCGAAATGTAGCGTTCCCCTATACTGCCATCAAGTTGAATAATACATGCATATGATTTAATCCGAGCTGTCTCCAGCAGTTAGTTGCCTTCTGGAGAGTATCCAGATGTTGCTTGAAAAGAGATGACTGGGAAAGAAATAAACAATTTCACTTGACAAATTGGCCAGCGTATCTTTTGTCTCAGCCATCTTCCACTTCGAAAATCTTGTTCAAATAAAATAATTGTGCTTGAGACATAAGTAGGGGTTTTTTTTTTCATCCATGAAACTCAAAGCTTTGTATAAAGATGGTAAAACATAATTATCCCAGGCAAACAGAAGTGGAAAGTGAGGCGCAGCCCTTGGATTAATCTCGGTAGAAAGGCAAAGAGAGAAACCCAGGTAGTCTGGAGTATTTGGCCTCCTTCAAATATTAGCAAGATTCCTTTCAGCACTAGCCATCCTTTCTGCAAAACAGAAAATGTTTCTGCTCAGAGTGCAAAAACATGCCTAAAATGTAGTGCTCTCTGTACGACTCTGGGCTACCAGTTGGGCAACGACACTTTCCCGCTGTAAGAGCAGTAAATGTGAGAAAAATAAATGGCTAGTTCATTTTTGCAAGGAAGGTGCTGCAGCATCACCGCGAACTCATGGAGCTTGGTATTCCTGAAGTGTTTTTGCATGACTATTTTTTAGGTTCACTCTTCAGTTACATAACAACATATGCTTTCCCTATTTACAACGTTAAAATAGACTGAGATAAAAAAAAATACTCCCACTGCAAATGATACGGCACTGACATCTACTACTGATATACCGATGTCTTTTTCCACCAAAGCCAGTTAGATGCTGCCTCAGTCTGCCATGAAATGTCTGTAATCTCAGAGCCATAAAGTATAGCAACGTGCAAGGAAATGAACCCAAAGAAAAAGCGTCTGCTTGGCAATCAGTACTTGGAGATTGTCCCTTAAAGCGTCGGTAGCTCCCTGGATCTTCCTAGGCTTCCCAGGGGGTATTTTGGGTTGGAAGAAAGAAATGCCTCAGCTAAGCCTGGAGGCACCTGTTGGAAGGTGTCCCAAAATGTGAGGATTGTCAATAGCGGGGATCAGTCTACGCTGGTGGCAGATGTTTTACGCTCGATAGTGACTGGAAGGAAAATTTCCCACCCAGGAACTGTCAAGCACAAGATGTCTGCAGTGTATTAAGAGCTTTAGAAATAAAATACTAGGTTGTGATAGAGCTCTGCTTTATGTGAAGTTTCTCTCTCGTCAAAATAATTTTGAGGAAGAATTGTTTTCCTTTTTTAACACCTGTTTTTGACATTTCTGAAATGGAAAAGCTTTTTGTTGTTGTCAGAATGACTCTGTTATGAAATGTAGATGTAGGTAGGGTAAGAAAGAAGTTATAACGAATACGTTTGTGGGATTCCTGCAAAGAGTTCTTGCACGTGAAATAAAAATGTACGTTCTAGCACCTCTCAACCTTCCCATGTCATAAACAAATGTGGAAATGGAAAGGGCAAATTCTCAGCTGTGCGCCGGGATTAAAACAAGCGGCAAAGCCCATCTCCTCCCGGCTCCACCCTGTGCCCTCCCCTTCCCCAGCACCTCCACTACCATGAAGATTTTAAACTTCAACCAAATCTGATTTTAAACTTCAGCCAAACTCCATACCAAATCCCGGACCTGAAACCAACATGATGCTGAGGACACAAGGAATCTTTCTTTTTGGTGGACGATGGTTTTGAGAGAGAGTGGTGCCCGTTTGCGTCTGCGGGGAGGTTTGGACAGCCGCATAAAGACCCCGGTGGAGATGAATTGGTGGGCAGAGAGCAGGTGATAAGGTTAAAAGTGCACGATGGCTGCAGTTTATCACACAGATATCAGTAATGCGGACATGCCTGTGTGTGTTTGGATTCCAGGCACACGTATCTGAATACCCCTGTCGAAATGGGGTGGCTGCTCAAAACCTTTAGCGAGCGTCCTCAGCCAGAAACCCCAAAACCTCCCGCATTTACCTTCAACTCGCGCCGGGAACTGCTGTGGTGGGTTGCAAAGCGTCGTACTTAAGAAATGAAGTCTGGAGAGAAATGAGTCTTCTGTGCGATTATTTCATACTTTTTGGCTTCTCTGATTCAGTCTAGCGCTGAACCTCTCCCTTCTCTCCCCCTTCCCATTAGCCCCACGAGGCCTCCCTGACCTTACAATCCACCCACGGTTTCCATGTTACTGTCAGCCTCCTTACACTTGACTGATGAGAAATATGTGATTATTCAACACATCATAAAAACAGCCAGAGCAAATGAAGGAGAAATCTGGAAAGTATTTATAGAAAATCTGTAAACAATCATTGCAATTCAGCTATTCAAAGCTGTGCACACATTAGCTTATTAGCTGTAGAGCTGTCAGATGTTCTTTGGTTCTTTCACCTTTTTTAAAAACTAAGAACTGCTTTGTTATACTCCCAGCCATTTTGTATTTCATAGACTTCTGTTTGCAGAAACAATTTATTTTTTGAGCTACAATAACCGAGAAGAGATTTTTTTTTTTCCTTATGACTACACATCATTTCATTGACTTCAGAGGTTTGACAAGCACCGATTCACTGACATTCCTTGTGTGCTAAAAGGCTTCTTGAGGCAACTTCAAGCACCATGCATCTGTTTGCTGCGTACAGCTCAACATCAGATTCAGATAAGTAGGAGGGAGGAGGTGAGAAAGAAGAAGCCGTGAAACTCTTCTGGAAGGCGACACAATGCAACGGTGGGACGCGTGTTGCAAAGCCGCTCTTCTCTGCAAGAGGCAGGGGTGTTTCTTACTCACCATAGCGTGATTTAACCAGAGCGGGATGACTCCATCAAGGCTTTTGGGGTAAACCAGCTCTCGATTGTAGGTATACAGTGTCCAAAAGGATAGAGACACAAACTGGAACCAAAATACAAAATAAAAGACATCTCAAAATGAAAGACAAACATCACTGATAAGAGTTGGCTAGTGCTTTCATTTCTGAGATGGCGAAACATCTCCTACGTGAAAAATGGTGATATTGGCAGATAAACTCACGTATCTCACATGTTACAACATAAAGAAAGGAATTTACTCTGAGGTGCAGTGTTCTGTGTTGATACTGCGAGAAAAAACCCTCCTTTATAAGCTGCCAACACTGACATTTTCTGTGGTATACTAGATTAGCTTTAAACTTTTCTTTTTTTTTCCTTTGCAGATGGGATCTTTTGATGGTCCAGAAGTTCTCCTCGAGGGACTGGCTGTCAAGCCACAGCATTTGTTCTGCTCAGTAACAAAGTAAAACGAGATCTTGGTAAGACAGTTCACGTAAAACTTACCCTTATCTCCAAAATTCATAAGCCTAATTCCTAACCTGCAGGTGCAAGCTGCGCTGTGGGCACCCATTTTTTTCCCAACAGAGGAGGATTTACAGTGGGAGAACTTAACTGGAGGAAATGAACCCAGGAATTGGTTACCGATACCTGGAAGCTGAGTTGCACTTTTTTGGCCTGGGTTTTTGAGCACACTTTGTGCTTGGGGTTGGAAATCAGGGGTGTGAGATGCTGGAAGATGAGGCTACCCCGTGCCTCTCTCCTGCGGGCACGGTGAGGATGCCGGGGGGGGATATGACAGCAGCATCGTGAATACTGCTGTGCAGGGAAGATAAATTAGCCAGTCTCTCTGTCTCCGTCCCTGGCAGGACTTTTTAGTGAGCCAGCTGGCTGAGCTGCTTGTGGGCCAGATTTAAGCAGCACTTCTCAGTCCTTTGAGATTCAGAGGTGGCTGCAGGCTTCACTCACACAGAGCGGTACCTACACGTGTAAGTAATCCATCGGTTTCCGTCCAGCCTGCAGCACCAGATAAACAGCATTTCGATAAACAGCATTGTCTGTGAGGGAGTAGGTGATCTGTGGTGAATCTGACGTAGGCTGTGACTATAATTATTGTCCTGTGAATCTGTTTCTCTCCAGCACTTTTTTAAAGACACACTGGAGTCAGAGAAGATGTGAGATTTTGCTGCCTCTTAGATACCCTCTCATGTCCTCCTGGCCTGTGCTGCCCTTTAGAGAAATGCCCTAAGTCGATAAATCCACAGCTATTTGGACCCTGAGATTAATGGGGGGGGGAGAGGGGGTGTTACACCTCATTCACCCTTTGGGGTCAATCTGTGTTTGCTCAGGGACAGCAACCCTAAAGTTTGTGCAAGAGGCTTTGCATTCAACCATGACAGGCTCAGCACTGTTTCTTCTTCTAAACAGTCCAAATCCATTTTCAAATGGTAAAAGAAAGCCTACAGTTCGTATCTATTTTATACACGTGCATGTGATGCTATACACCCCTAACCATTTATGCAAACATTATTTTTACATCCAGAGGTTACTTACTGTGGACACTGGGAAAGCCAGGACACTGAAAAGAAGGTCTCTGCTGGAAATTACGCACTTAGCACATCGCAGTTTCTTAATTAGTCGCAACACATCAGCCAGGAAGGACACCCCATAGAAGACAGCCTGCAAAACCTAAAGTAGTTACACCTAATGAGGGAAACTCATCCAGCTTTCATTAGCACGTTCCTCAATGAACTCCGTTCTTGCTCTTCAGGGAGCTGTTTTGTTCGTGAGTTGCAAGCCCACGTGAGGGACATAGCTGTTGGCTAAATCTTTTTTACCAACTGAAACTGATTAAATAAAGTTGTTGAGGAGGTAACTTCAACAGTATCTCTTTTAGTGGACTAAACAGAGATGTGTGATGTGATTCAGGTGGGAGAGGTGGAAGGACACGTTGAAAGCCAGCTCCTTCACACGTCCTATGTTAATCATTACGTCGAATGTATCTGAGCAGGAGCAGGAGCGAACAAAATATGCCAGGAAATGTTTCCTGTAAAGCAATTGCTAGATAGCTTCTCCCACCATTTAGCCGACACAGGGCCTTCTCTGCGGGGACTCATGGTGCAGTTAATCTCAGCGCCAAGTAGCTCAAAATGCTCTAACATGAGCATCAGGTGCAGAAGTTATCAAAACCAGAACCTCTTTTGCTGAACTCAGAGGGATTCAGGAAAGGATTTCAGAGACCCAGACTTCACTAACTACAACCGAGTAAGTTAAACTGTTTATAACTACTGAATTTTGGAGTTGGGGGGTGGGTTGTGTTTTGTTTGGGTTTGGTTTTTTTCCTTTAAATCATTGACAAGTAATGAGAGTGGGATTGTTTGGGGAGGGTGCTAGGAGGATTTGGAAAAGAATTAGATAAGTGCACAGTGACAATCCAGAATTCCGCAAATTGTGTATGAAACTGTCACGATATTGTGGTTTAAGCCAATATTGCTTTTCTGATTACTTTGTTTTTTCTCCTAACGCTACGCAGCAGATCAAGCTGAACCAGATTTGTCAGACACACAAAGACAAAGCCTTGCAGAAGAATATTCTCTTGCTGCCCTGCATATAGCACTGGGTCTAGTTGAGTTCTGTTAATTCACAGGACGGCCTCTTCTTTTTAAGGCTAGGTTGTCCCAGAGCACTGCAATATGGGAAATGCAGCCTACTGCAACCGCTGGACCAGCTAGCGATGCTTAAATGGAAAGAGGCTGTGGTACAGCTTTCAGGATGAGATCTCTTTTGCCATGATCTTACTCTGAATCAGATATTTATTTACAGCGAAGTGCCTGAAGTTGTGGCCGGTTACTTCACCCGTTTCTGAAGGAGCCGAGAAGGGTGGTGCTTGGGAGGGGACAGAATTAGTGCAATGTTTTTCCATCAGAAATTCTTTTATTATCAAAATATCTGAGGGAAGGAGGGGACTATGATTTCACCGTGCCTGTTGTCAAACAAGGGTTTCTGCAAGCTTTAGTTTGCAGAGACTGGGTCTTCCTGGGGAGCAAAATGACCGTAGTTTGCATGACCAAAGTATCCTTGCAGTTTTCCGCAACCATCCCCCATCCATTCAGTGGCTTCCCAGCAAGGGGAAAAGATAGATCCTTCCTTCCCTATCTTTTCCGCCGTCCAGATGGTCGTCGCAGTAGACTGCGGCCAGGTGCCACTGGTGGAGTGTCCCCCCTCCCGGCGCAGACCCACAGGGGTCAAGGTAGGGAGGTGCTGACGCCGGCTGGGTGACTGGCCCAGGGTCACCCAGGATGAGGTATCGGAGGTCGCGCACCACCCAGTTCAGCTGCAAAGCCCCGTGTTTCCTCTCAAGAGCATGGGGTGAACAGCCACGTTTTTACATAAAAAAACCCAAGCAGCTTCATCAGAACCCACATACGGTTTTGTTCAATTCTGAGGCACCCAAACCAGCTCTTTTAAATGTGGTTTTCTCTCTCTCTCTCTCTCTCCATTATCACAATTAGCCTCTGTAACTGCAGGCACAATTTCAGTCAGTAGGGATTCAGCCCTCCAAGTCACAGGCCCGGTTCAGAAAAGTCCGTACTGGGGCGCAGCATACTTAGACCCAAGCACATGTTCAACCCAAACGATTGCCCCAGTCCTTGGCCTCCCCAGGAGACCAAAACCGTGCCCTTGAAGAGCTAAGAAAAGCCTAGTAATAAGCAGAAGCCCTTGTTACAGCCCGTAGAGTCAGCAGTAACTTTCTGTAAAAAGCATGAAAAATGAACATGAGGGTGGTGACAGTCTGGTGACACATGGTGACTAATTGCCAATAAAGCAATTAGGGAGAGGCCTGGTTCCCAGAGGATGGGGCTATTATTATCTTGTTCATGCTCAGCTTTACATTAATCATGGGACAAGGATAGGCTGCTTCTCCCCCCCCTTCAAAATTAACTAAAACAAACATTTCTGAAAAGAAACAGTCCCAAAACAGCCACATTCTCAGCCTGGTAAATATTCTGTCATATGCAGGGGAGGACAATGTTATCTTCCGTATGGAAAATGCTTATCTGAATGTGTAACCTGACCCGTTTCTCTGGCTGAACGTGGAGAAGAACAACTCCTGAAGAAGTCTGAGCTCAGCCTCAGGAGCTTGTTTTTGCGCTGCTCATAGCTCTACCCTTGTCCGTCACTCTGGGTTCAAAGGGGTTTCAGTCAGTTTATGATCACCCTGGATTTCCAGGAGCAATGGAAGAATATACAAGTAATTTTCAAGCCAGAAAAGTGAACCTAGCTAGAACCGTCCCTAGTAACATTCAGTCTGGCAGGGTGCACCGCCAGTAGACTTGAGTCAGAGCTCCAAACCCATGCTCTTCCAGGCTTATTCCTGTAAGAAAGGTGCAAATCTCGCAGCCCTTCTCTAATGGGAAAATGTTGACATAAAAAAAAATTGACATGAAAACATCAAATTATTCCAGATGTCCTGTGAATTTCCCAAACAGCAGTGCTGGCGCTCACAAATCCATTGCAGCCGTTCATGGAATATAAATCCGCTGGCTGTAAATAAAGAGGATCCCCTAAAGTATTCCCACACGAACAGAAGGAAGACTGGAAGCATTCAGAAAGCTAACGATTAACCCAAAGAGGAGAATATGGATATGATTATCCCTGCTGGAGAGATGCTGCTTTCCTCTCTAGACCCCGCAGCGCTCCATGGCGCTAGGTGCTGTAGAAATGCTTAATTTGGCCAGATCGATTTTCCAAACTGAGAGTCATAGTGACAAAGACAAAGCTTAATTTTTATCTGCTGCAGTGATCAAAGGGGTGTTTCTGTTTAACTAACCTGACATGATTTACTTTCGCGTAAAAGATCTAGCCATATGTGTATATTGAAATCTCCAGCTAGTACAAATAAATTGGGCTCCAAGCTCTGCCCTTAAGGGGGGATAAATCCAATATTCTGAGTAGGCTATTAGACATAACAGTCAACATTTAGTGTAGACAAACATCCATTCACGTGATGGCGACCTGGAAAATATGTATACTAAATACTGGGTCTATTTTGAAATAAATAAAAACCAGATTTCAGGAGAATTGAAAAGTATTTCAATTCTGAGAGACAAAAGCATAAGGAATAAAATGGGGCAGGAATGCAATTTATAGTTTTTAAAGGTGCAGTGTGTTCATTATGCAATGATTTACTAATAGATTTACAGCAGTGAGCAGATTTTTATGAGCTTGGATATTTCAGGCAATGAATGATTCAGCTTGTACTCTTTTGTGTCACAGATAAATGAATACAAAACTGGTTTTATCTGTCATTTCTGCTTGTTCAATAATCCGTCAATGAACCCCTTTGATACAAAACCCACTTATCTTTTTTTTTTTCCCCTACAAAAATATTTCCTTTCTGAATCTTGATTGCTATGATCATTAACTAGATAAATGAATCTGAAGTAACGTCAGAGCTGTAGCTCTCTTGGGAGAGCCGCGTGACTAGCGAGGAGTTGAATGAGGTGCTAAAAGAGGGTCATATCTAGAAGAAATTCTTCCAGCATCCCTCCAGCAGAGCTAGGAGTCAAGCTGCATTTCCATCCCCGGAAAATGTCACGTTTCCCAGTATTTCCATTTCGGATCAGAGCGAGCCAGCCACAGCAGCTTTCCACAGAAGGAAATTTTTAAATGCAATTCCAAAGAGCTAAAAGGAATTTTGGGGGGAAAATTTCCAAGAGCTTCAGCCAGCCGGTGCCAGAAGACAGGCAATCGCAGTCTGGCAGGAGACGGGCAGAAGAGCTGGACAAGTGCCCTGCCTGCCTGGCTCCGGGGAAGCCTCCAGGGCACAGCCTAGCCCTGCCCAGCGCGGCAGCTCCACCGAACCAGCACAGCCCAGCGGGAAGCTTTTGCCTGCTCTTCTTCCCCGGGACCGTACCTCCCGGCATCCCTGGCGTTTCCTGGGACTACTCCCAAAGGCGCAGAAATGTAATGCACTGGGTGTGCACCCCATGGATGTCTGTGGTTGACAGCCACCTCTTGTTCCTTGGTGTTCCTCAGAAGCAACAGGGAGCGGTTTAATGCCAAACCATGGGACGACTCCTCTAGGTTCTGCGGAGGCCCACGGGGAGCTCCATGGCCCCCGGGGCCGTACTGTCTTCTCACCCTCTTTCTCTCTTACACAGCGGGTCAGGAAACTTTTGCCACCTGGAGATTCCAACAGACGCTGTCCAGACCAGCGGGAGAAGGGGGGGATAAGGGCATTTCTCTCCCCAGGCCCCCTTCCCTTTTTGGCAATCCTTTCTTGAAAAAAACCACATCTCTGTGGAAGAAGGACTAGTGGCCATGAAGGAGTAATTTTGCATGCCCTGCCCCATTGCCACATTTTCTGCATGAGAGATAGGCAACATCTTCAGCCCAAACCATCTCCCCGTTGGCTGACAGCTCTGTTTTAGCGTTGTGATCGGATCAATAAGTGGTTAAAAGATGAGAGACAAAGGACTGGAGAAGTGGAGCAAGGGCCCTCGCTCACGGAGATTTAATGAGACCTGAGCTGTTCAGCAGATCCGTAAATGAGCTGGGGAAGGGAGCAAACACTGAGGTGGTAAAGCTTTGTAAATCTTTTTCTTTTTTTTCCTGTCAAAGCAAAGCCTGACTGCAAAATTGCCAAAGAATCTCAGGATACTGAGTGCCTGAGAGATCAAATAGCAGGCGAAAATCAGTGTTGGTAAATGCAATGTAATGCATTTCAGAAAAAAAGAACTTCAATTATATATTTTTCAACAGTGGGTTCTAACTTAACTATACCCATCCAGGAAAGAAATGTTGGACTCGCTGTGGATAGCTCCCTCAAATTGCTGGCTCCTTGCTCACCAGTAATCAAAAAAGACAAATAGAGAGTTAAGAATTCTTAAGAAGAAATAAACAACAGACAAGGAAATGCCTTTAGGCCACTGTATAAATCCATGCTGTGCTCATAGCTCGACCACTGCAGCCTGCCCTACTTACCCCTTCCTGAAACTAGAAAAACTACTGCAAAGGGCGACGAGGATGATTTAATGAAAGAAGCAGCCCTTTGTGAAGAGAGATGAAAAAGGCTCGGACTTCCAGCTTGCAGAAAAGAATAACCAAAGGGAAAATCTGGTAGAGGTCTCTAATGAGTGGCAAAGAAAAAGTGAACAGGGACGGACGATTAAATTACAACACAGAAGTAAAGAGGCATCCAATTAAGTTGTCAGGAAGCAGGTTTACACCAACGAAATGAACTGCTCTTTCACACAAGGCACACTTGCCTTGTGGCACTCATTGCCACAGGATAGGGAAGGTACCAGAAGTATAAACAGGTATGTTTTTCCTTCAGATAGATGAAGGGAAGGCTTTGAACGGGTATTAGCTACCTTGGCCTGGATTTATTTTCTGGCTAGGCAGGTATGCCAGTGTGAGGGTAGAGCCACGGAAAGCTCATTTTATGCTTACACATGCTCTTGTCTTGTGCAGCCTTTCCCTGATCATCCACTGCTGGTCACTAAGGGAAGCTGGATGATAATTTCATTTAGTATTTCTGCATCCCAAAATACTGGGAGATGGGTTACTCTTGATCTCATGCTTTGGAGCTGTGTGTCATATCGTGGGCGATACATCTCATGATAATGGTGCCAGGCGATGGGGGTGGAGATGCTGTTTTGCCTGAAAGTATGGCTGATACTTTAATGGCGCCAGCTTTCCCCAAAAAAACGAAGGAGAGGAGCTGGGCACACAGTCCCTTTCTTGGGACTTGGCTGGTGGTGTTTTAGTCTACTGACATATGTCCCAGCAGGACGAACTGAATATCCTTAAGGTTGTTTAATCCTGACCATTTGATGGCTGGCATTTCAGAAAAAATAATTTTTAAAACAACACAAAAAGCCTAGATGTACTGACATAAAGACAACATAGCAGCAAACCATACATATGCCATCCTGACTGCAGCGATATATGTGCCCTCATCCTTCCACAGACGGCTTGGCCACTGAGAAGGGCGCTGTGGCTCCCTGAAGCCCGGGCTGTTGTAGCCACCTCACGTGCCATTCACCGCCTCTTGGCTGCAAATATTTCACGAGAGTCACAGACCGGTTGAGGTTGGAAGGGACCCAAATTTCCCAACACCCTGGAGGTCTCCAAAGGCCCCGCTTAGAGCTAGGGAGCCTTTAGGCTTCCATTGAACTCCACCATGGGGTGTCTCCTTCTGAAGAGTAAAAGTAGAGACAAACATAGCCCGGGCCAGACCTCCCACTGATATTTGACTGTCACACAGAATGGACGAAAGGCTACAGAGGTCCCTGCGGTCATCCTTCAGATGAGCAAGTGTCCCTGAAATCTGTCCCTTGTAGGAACCCTCTCCACACACCCGGTCTTTCCACCCCACTGCCACCACTGCCACGAGTCACTGGTGAACCGCTTGGACTGTGAACAAGCCTTCTCCCCCAGGGTATCTCACGTGCTTTCATTTTGATTTCGATCTTGAGAAACGTTAGCCTATCAGGAGAACAAGAACACGTTATGGCCTACGTTTTCCTGTGTACTTTTAGGAAATGCAGCAAGCAGTTGATAGCACTGTTAAAACACATGAAATAATGTCACAAGCACCGCTCTCCGCAGGCTGGGATTTCTTTCCCTCGTGCTCTCAACTGCTGTCAAACCAAGCATGTACTCTGAATGGCTAAATTAGCACCGTGCTATGCTTTGTTTTACCTTTTCTGTAATTTACAGCACATAAAAGCCTATTAAAAATTTGAAGTAAAACTCCAAGCAGCATTATAAGGCGTACTGAATTAAGGGTTAGATAACACGCATCAAACTTGCACGTGTCCTGGCTGGACATACCCTACCTTTCTGTCCCTCTCCTCACTGATAGCTGGTCTCCTTTACAAGGAGGCAGCTAGCTTCAGAGTGCTTCCTGAAAGCCAAGCAGCTCGCCAGCCAATATTCTTTCTGCATAAAACCTGTGAATACATTTCACAGCTAAGGCATGGATCCCTACTTAGTTTCCTTTGGGGTATAAACCGTTAAAGGAAGCAGTTTAACAGCAGCAAATATACCAGCTGCATATGTCTTGAGGCACAGATGGCAGACAAACAAATAGACATATTGGTATCACTGTACAACACGATTTGCTTACCAGATTGAGGACTGTCAAATATTTCCACTGCCCACCGTAAAGGAACACTTCAGATGGCCGCTCTTCTGTTCTTACGTGTGTGATTGAATAGGCAACAAAAAAATACCAGACAAAAGCAAGGCAATGGTACGTTGTGAGAGTAGAGATTTCCATGTTTTAGCTAAGAGCAAGTGATAATCGGTCCAAAAGCAGCTTTTCTCTTAAGGTCCTCGGTTGCTGTGCATGGGAAATGGCAGGGCAGGAGGGTTTACTTCAGAGCAGACTTGAGACACGTTCCCACTTTGCTCTCGTCGAAAGGAATATTCACAAGGCTGTGAACTTTGCTTCTATTTGTTTCCCTTTTCACTGTACAGATAGGCTGGGGGGCGGGGGGGGGGGGCGAGAAGAATAAGCTTATTCCCCGGATTTAAATGCCTTGCTCAAGATTAGCGAAGATTAGTTGTGGAGTTACATAAGTTTTGGGTTTTTTTTTTTTAAAGTGGGGGGAGCTTTGCTGCTGATTTTGTGTAACAGGCTGTCGTGCTTTGGGTAGCAAGTGAAAACAAGCAGCGTTTTCCTCGCCATAGCTATGGGTGCAGCCATGTCTCCAGCTCAGCTTGGGAAGACCTCTGCAACTGTTTTTTCCTTGTGCCAAAGGAAGAAGTGGGAAACATAATGGTCTGTGAAAGAAAAAACGAGTTGATTTGTTGATAGGCTATGGAGGTGGCAAGGAAGCTGAGAGAATTCGTAGGCAAAGGTCCTTGGGGTTGAAAAATCACTGCAAGCGTTGACATTTTTTTTGTGGGAAAAGGCTCTGCTGCCTTTACGCCACTCCACATAGCTGGGATCCATCACAACCGTGCACGGCGGGTCGGTGAAACCCCAAGTCGCTTTGAAGCTCTGGCAGGGATGGAGACACAGGGCAAAGGTCTTGGGTGACAAACCCTAAGCACGGAGCAGGGCGCCTTGCCTACCTGCTTCTTTTCTTTACTTGCTGCCACTCACCTTCAGACAGCCCCTCTTCCCCGGCGTGACATTATCACGCCGTCGGGGCTGGGGTACAGAAGAGAAGAACTGATAGGCATGCAACGATCCTAAAATGAAGCAATCAAAAAAAGTTCCCATGGAAATGCTCATTTTTCCCTCCCCTCCTGCCTCACCAAGCAGCCCTAATTAGCACTGGAAAATACACATGGCATTTCCTATTTGGGCCAGAGTCTCCGTAATTGCAGTGCTGTCAGCAGTAATTGCCACCTGAGTGTTTCACGGGGGCCGTGGTGGGGAGCAGGTACCGTGCCCCAGCCCGTGCCTGGACCTTCCCCACGCAGGACGGGGAGAGGGGGTGCTCTTCTCGCCCCTGCGGAGGCTGTCCCGGTGCGCAGGGCTGGGCTTCGGCCAAGCAGACTACGTTAAGGGATCTCTTCCCCCCCCCCCAACTGGCCTACAGGCAGCGTTGAGCAATATCTGCTGTGTTTTGGTTTGTTTTGGTTTTTCTCTTGCATTTTTTTTTCCCCCTGATACCGGACGTAAGGCTCCATGTGGGATGATTTCCTATGAACTCAGACAGCAATGCGCATGCATGTTGGGAAACAGCCCTTGCACTAAGGCACCTCAGTATCCTCCTGTGTTTCATTGACTTCTCCCCTAATTCAGATGACCCGCATCCAGATTCCCCAGGCATTCCAGCCGTCACAATTCCAATGAAATATTTCTGCCTCACTTAGGAAAAAATAAAGATGTAGATCCTTTTGTGGTTGGTTGAGGTTGGAGGAGAAAACCCCTTGCCAGAAAAAAGAAACAAACAAACGAAAAGATGGGAAGATGTTTTTTGGACTCTGACAATGTCACCGGTCTTTTCCTAGGAAATCTAGCAGAAAAGGGGGTTCGATTGCCTTTACAGACTTTCTGGGGAGGGGCAGTGCTGTCGTGAGCCGCTTCCTCTGCTCCTCCGAGTTAAGACTCATCCCTGTGACAAAAGGCAGGAACAGAATAGGACTACGGCGTGGAAGGGCCCTTTTTATTAGTGATTGGCATACCAAAGGCACCAGGCAGTCAGCACCTAACAAGTTATCTTCACACCAGTCTTTCCGAGGTTTTGCTACAGTGCAACTTTAAAAATGGGAAGGCATGTGCTTCTGCTCAGCAGGCGCCCAAATGCATGCAAATGAATGTAAATGTATGCAAAATGGCAAGGTATGGGTTTTTTTTTTTTCTGGAGGATCTTGGCCAGTATGGCTGGGAAGGTGTCAAGTACGGTGACAGTTTTCTGATGTGGACACCTGTCCCACAGACTGAGACCATCTGCTTTGTTTTCCCATATACAAGAAGCAAGATACAGCCTAGATAAGGCATGAAGTTCGGATGCAGAAACACCGCAAAGAAAGGATGAGCGCCAGATAGGATCTGAAGTCTAACACCCCACGCTTCATGGAGTCTTTCTTATTTCGCTGCCAGTGTGATGCAGCGAGCAAATACACTGGAAAAGTGGTATCTGGTGCCTTTTCTCCACGGGTATGAACACCTACTGAAGGTTCAATAGAACAGGAAATTCAGCCCAAAACTTTTTTGGCCGAGGAAGAAAGAAGGAGCACGTGGGGCACAGGCAGATGTGCTGCTGCAGATCTTGCGGGATGGTTTAGGGAAATACCATTTTCCATCTGCTTGGTACCACACCCCAGCTCAAATCTGCTGCTGCCCTGCAGCTGAACCACATTCATGCACTCTGCCAATGCTCCTCGTCTGCTTCAGGAGCTCATCCGATTTCAGCAGCGACAGCTGACTTTGTGCTGAAGCAAACTGGGAGCTCCCACTTAGCCCATTAGCTGAAGAATAGTAACAAGTAACTGGAGCTGTAAATCACCTCGTATACACAAAATGTCCCCTGCTCATGCTGTCTTCCAGGGGAGCGAGTTAGGCCAGCTTGCCTGACTTTGCACCGAAATGGGCTTGACTCACTCATGTTATTAGCATGGTTCAGGTACAGAGATGACAGCAAACAGTGTAAACTGGTAATATTAGAGCAACCTGTCTGTTTCTAATCTCATTGTGGGTCTCCACTGATGGGCATGGTATTTCCAGGCTATTGAGCAGTCCCCCGTAAGTCTATCATTACCATATAGTGCTTGGCTACCACCTCAGCCTGTCTCTAGTGAAGCCGCTGGTAGAAACAAATATTCCTGCTTCCTCATGGGCTGACAATTTGTTTAGAGACCAGTTAGGCACCTTTCAAATATTCTTCAATATTTTTGCACTGGCAAGGTTTGGTCTGTGTCGAGGCAGCATCCAGTGATGGCAGAACAAGCGAGAGCAAGGCAGGAAATTACTGGCAGGTGACAGCAGTTAAGGCCAGGTGGGAGGAAAGGATTCAAAGCCAAGCAAAGCCCTAGGAAAGGTCTGGGGGGCCTAAAAAGCAAAACTGGGTCTTTGTGTCTAGCTCTCTTTTCTAGGCACAATCTAAGAACCAGGGACTGATCCCCAATTGGGACTTGCCTCAGTCAGAGTGATTTTATAGGGTGAAGAAAACACGAGGAGCTGGGTAAGTATGGGTTTTTTTCTAGTTTTCTGACACTTGTTTCTATCCTCGATGCAGTTCTGTTATCTCATGTACGGATTTCATAATTTATTTATCTTTAATTTACTGCTATGGCAAGCTGGCTTGCGTTAAGGGCACCGTTCCTTGATAGCGGGACCCGGGGCCACTCTTGTGCAACGTCCTCTGTGTGTTACGTGGGTGTGCCCAGAGTTAACAGACCCCATCTCTGCTGCGTTCTGGTTTAGTTGCAGGTAATGCAGGGCCCCGTGTGGAAGAAGCATTTTCTGATAAGCATTAGCCAAGAAAGCTTTTTAGTATGTAGTGTGAGGCTGCCTGAGCTCTGTGTCCCCAGGGATATCTGTAATAACGATTCGTTCTGTGATGGTCCTGATGTATGAGATGAAACATAATTGACAAAATTGCAAGGCTGGCATAGTCTGCTCCAGGCACCCTCAAATCCTGAGGCAAACTCCCCAAAAATCACGTGGTTACTGTAATTCACAAGATTTAATTCTCTCTGGTTTTATTTGTCTTGGGCTTTAGTAGCTTCTAAGTGTCTGAGTTTTCCAACTCTTCTTCACAGCTGTGCGAGCGACAAGTGTAAAAATATTTTAACTGCTAATAGAAGCCAAGGCCATTGCCCAGCGATGCTGCAGTGATAGCAACAACTAATGAAAATCAACAACAATTTCCTGAGATATTTCACTAAAAACCTGAAAATGGGCAATGCTGCAACCTCTAACTGCTGTGTATGGCAAGCGGGAAAGTTATACAGTTGAAAGGTTGCTTATGCGTCCTCCTGCATGGGCCTTTCTTCTTTATCTTGTGTGAGGTTGATTTTTTTTTTTTTTTTAATATATGTTTTTTAAGGAGAACACAGGAAGTGGTTTATCTCATCGTGATATGCTTGTTCTGAATTGTTTTTAAAAAGTTGTTCCAAACTGCCAAAATCCAGAGGGATTTTTCAGTCCCAAAGTGGTGACTGGTGTACAATCCAGTAGCTGGAAATACTCGTTCAGATTTTTGAGGTTTCTCCCTCCCATTGAGTTCCATTGGCTTTTAAACTATATGTTTGCTCAGACTGCTAAATGAAATGTCACTTTGATCCAGAAACAAAACTTCCTGTTATTTGACATTTCTGACTCTCGTAAATGAATGAAAATGATGACGTTAATCAAAACAAAACCTTTTCAGCTAACAACTTGGGTTCTAAAAGTAGGTATGTTGAAAATGAGAAATATTTGATTGGAAAAATGCTTGCCTATCTCATTATGTCCAACTTGTAGTGGAAATTAGTAATTGTTTGCCTTATCACCAAACCCCAATAGTGTCTCCCCTCTTGGCAAGGTGAATGCTGCTTAGAAATAAAAGGCATGGTTTTCATTGATTCTCAACAGCTTCCAAGCACTTGTATACTTTTTGAAGAGATATGTAACATTGCTTCTCAATTTTTACCTTTTCCGTCAGAAATGCACAGTCTTTGACCATTTAGAAAGATTGTGCACAAACAACCTGAAGTTCAGAGCAAAACAAATACACCACAGTGTACTATGGAAGAAATGGCAGGGTATTTTTTAGATCTTGGATACACGAGGTATGACTGGTCCTCATTAGACTCCTTCCTGCTAGATAATTGTGGTGGGCAAGCTAAGAAATGCGCTTACATTAATTTTTTTCTTTGCCCTTTCTAGAGGGTACCAAGAATGTGCCAACTAGTCTTGCAAGATGTGTGTTTGATAACATACTGCATATCAAAATGCTTTATGATTTGTGTGGGGTTTCTTGATCTACCATGGAAACTCAGTAACCTCTAGGGCAGGACACAATAACTCTTTGACAGAAGAGTTTAATAAAGATTTATGAGTAGATGTAGAGAGCACCTTGCTGGACTGATGGAATAAGAATTGCAGGTGGCAGGGTAGGAAAGCTAGGTAAGTCACTTTTCTTTCATGACTGTAAGAAGACATCATGTGTGGCTTTTTTCCACTTGCCATTCAGAAGATTAGCAGATTGAGTGTATGGTACTCTTGACTTTCTGTGGTCTATGTGTAATCGTAAATAATTGTTATGTATACAAGGCAATAGAGAATCATCCAACGCCGAACCCACCAGTCAGTGCTTGCTGAAGTGCTGTAGTTTATGTGCAAATCTGCCTTAAAGAGCAGATATTGTTACAAATGGGTGTTAGAGAATAAAATAAAGGCCTGTCTATAGCCTGTATTAATGTTGTACCTAAATCTGTTGTCACAACCTTTGGTACTTAGATTGCAACAAATCCTCAGCAGAGGAAAGAACTGCTTATCTGCACTGTTTGCGTGGAGAAGTGCAACCCGAAGTAGTGAAATTCCAAGGTCACATTGAAAACCTCTGTTGAAATGCAAATTAATGATCATTCTCCTGAAGTCCTTATAATATCTAAGGCATGTTGGAGGAAAGGATGCGATTCTGTAGGAGATGTTGAAGAGGTGCTGGTTTGCTCCCCACCACTGGTATCATCTTCACAGATGACTCAACAGGTTATAAAACATGCCACTACCCCAAGAGCCTCCTAAACCCTGCTAGATGCTGGGGACCTTGCAAGTTGGCCGCAGTGGCAAATACAAGGATCTCCTCTCCTTGGGGACACTAATAGCCTTTGTACACCAAAGCCATGTCTAGTTCCTGCTCATTACCAGACACTGAAGAACAAATTAAATTTTTCAGTCTGTCAAAGGCAAGGGTAAAACAAAGATTCCAATGTTTTAATGATGCTAACAACATGATGTCAACAACATAATGAAGTTCGAACCAGTGGGTCGGTCAGACTGCCTGTCTAGCAATGGGGACAGAAAGTGGGTTTCCTGCTGAAAAGCAGTCACGCCATTGCCACGGTCTTCACATAAGGTATCAGCAGGGTCTTGCACACGTTGTGGCTCTGGACCCTACTTGTGTAACGAGCAGTCAGCTGCTGGCGGTTCCTTACCAGAACGGGGGTTACTGGGAGGGCTGTGCAGGCTCCCGTGCAGCCCCACGCACCCCTCGGGGTGAGGAATTGCCTTGGCAATCGGGGTGTGATGGGGCACTCTCGGTGGGTAAGTGTCCCACTTACCAAGTGAATGCTGCTCTTCATCTCCTCCTTCTCGAACAAAAGAGCAAACCCTGCAGCAGGAGCTGTGTGGGATACCAATGGTATCTCAGTGTCTTAGCTACTGGTCTTCAGCAGCAATGTATGAGTACTCCTGCTAGCGTGAAGAGCTGGCAAATTGTTCCCTGTTACCCAGCCCCTTCACCCTGGGAAGGTGTCTCTGAATTTTCTTGCCTCTTTGCTGAAGATGGGATGGGGAAGGCTCATGTTCAGAGCAAGCCTCTGTGTACGTCATGCCCTGCCTCCCCAGGCTGAAGTGGCCTACTGCCTCCTCGCCACTTCTTCTTATCCTGATCACCAGGACTGACCCATACATGAAGATGTTCCCCAACACCAACATCTTTGAGAGGGTCAATTCGCTTCCCCCAGCTTCCTCTTAGCTCTCACGTGTGTACCTGCTCACTGTAGCTCTTAATTTGCACAGATCTTCCTGTCTGGGTGGTTTTTCCTTTTCCTACCTCCTCAAAGCACTGTGGTAATGCACGTATTATCCTAACAGCTGTGATAGGTGCTATGTGTCAGACCTGGGTACTACCTATCTGCAATCTGTGTGTGCCGTAGCAGTGCTATAGGTGATGGACGTGGCATTAAGAGCACTTTCTGTCTGCACTGTTTGCAGGCTGCCCTCGGGGCACAGCTTCAGCTCGCCCTCTGCAAGGGAGGGAGCTGCAGCAGCTGTGGTTTACCTTTGCGTCTGCAGCCAGGGCCTCTTGATGTAGCACGTCATGATCTCGTGGACTGGGTTGATTTAGTGGTGGCTTCCAGCTGAGCTTTTTGCTGCAGCTGTTTACAAGGCAGGCTATAGCAAAAAATTATCCCTCAAAAGTTATCCTATGTAGAAACGAACTTGCGTGAGGAGAAGAGGGAAAAAAAAAACCCCAAATACACAAAACCCCCAACTTTTTTTACATCTTTCTTGACAAAATCCACCTTAACTTTCCTTCTGCCACTGTCAGTTCCATTACATGAAGCACATTGGCACGTTTCCTTTCCTTACAGCTATTTTCAGTGATGAGGAAAAGTGCCTCCAGCTTTTGCAACACTTCATTTGGCTATTGGTCAGACAATCAGATGCATTTGCGAGGAATTTGAGTTTGGAATAAGGCCATTTGCTACAAAACTCTTGCGCTGACCCCTTCTGTCTCGCTGCCCTCTGAAAACGTTGCGTTCCATTAACGCTACATGCATTCGAGGGATCTGCACTTTCTCGGTCCCGTGCTTTAGCTGCTTAGTGAAAACATAGGTGGTTTGTATACCTTTATGTTTCTGGGATCAGCTGGTGGAGGGAGGTGGTGTTTGCTGTCAGCTTCCCCCCTCAAAGGCTTGGAGCTTTTCTGCATTCTTGCTTCCTAAAAGTGGGGGTGGAAAGGAAACCTGCCCTTGCCAAATTCAAGATGCTGGTTATCAGCTAATTCTACTGTTTACTGTTCACAC